>NC_141763.1:4066552-4779052 GCF_982258835.1 Parasteatoda tepidariorum
CTATTTATAGTCCCGGCGATGATTATCTGTCCTCTCTACTGAGTGGTTTTACACCACACTTAAACTAACCTATGCTCATTTGGAAATTCATCTCCTCGTCAAAACCTGTGGGGAGTGTTTATACCGACAATGTCAACCTTTATTAATGAAAAGGATGCAGAATTTTGTCTGCCGGAATTTTATCTCGTATTTTTGTAGTGGTAGCTGCACTACAAACCTTTCAAAGGCACAAAAATGTGCTCCCCATGTCAGTTCCTTTCTGAATAATGTTCACTCTTTTTTCTTTCATTTTTATCGTTCAAAATTAAAATTATTTGTTTAAATTAACTCTGTTTTCTTTGGCTGCGATAGTTCAACTGTCTGCTTTCTCTGTCTGATTTCGCCGACAAAATGGAGTACGAAATCGCATTCTAAAAAATTAATGAGACCACTTAGCCGGAAGAAGTAGATCTGCATTGCGACTTTTTTTTCTGCATTGAAGGAACTGGTGACTATTTGAAAAAGTTGCTTTAGTCTCAAATTCCCAGGATGCAACTCACGCAATTAGCTTACGAAGAAAGAATTTTCCAGATGAAACCATTAGTATGTTAAATCAGCTCATTTAGAACATCAGTTATTTATAGTTATAGTTAATTTACGTCGCACTAGAGCTGCACGATGGGCTATTGGCGACTGTCTGGGAAACACCCCTGAGGATGATCCGAAGACATGCCATCACAATTTTGATCCTCTGCGGAAGGAATGGCACCCCCGCTTCGGTAGCCCGACGACCTGCACTCGAAGTCGAGCACTTTACGGTAGAACAGTTTAACGAGGACCCATACCGCACAACATCGGTCCCTACACAGGCTGATCCAAGTGGTCACTCATCCGTACACTGATCGTAGCCAGTGATGCTTGACTTCAGTGATCTGTTGGGAACTGTGTCTTAATCAGTCCACTGCGGAACTTTTTAGAACATTAGAACAAGAGAGTAATCTTCCAGCGGATGCTCAACGACTGTGGTATACACCGTAGAGACCAATTAGCTTTTCTACATGGAAGACCACGAGAACCTCCCGAGGTTAGCCTGACGGCAAGGGGACTCTAACCCATGATCCGTCTACCACTGAGAATATTTCGCGTCAGCACTGTGGTCGGTGCAAGCCGGATGCGGAATTCGTGTCGACTGGGATTCGAACCCGGGGGTAGGTATAGATATGTATAGATATGTATAGATATGTATAGATTGTATAGATCTGTATAGATAAATGTATAGATGCAATGTATAGATTGCAAATATTTATTATCCCCAGTAAACTCGGGCATAGCAGAACCATTGCAGGCGTGCCACAATCGATGCAGCTTGGATCTTTGAATGGAACAGAGTTCAATAAGTTTTTCTGTTACCTCGAAGCAGTTTTGAGTGATTTAAACTCAGCTCTGCAGCAGTGGCGCTGTCTAATCTTTGAACAGATATTGCCATCTCATTGAAACACTCGAAAGTTGAGAGAATGGTTACAGAGAGAGCCTTTATTTCTGCTTTCAAAGACCAGCAAATACTTATGACAAAATTTTAAATAATTTCGTATCATTTTATCTTTTTGAAATTTCCTTATTCAATTTAAATTGAATATGACACGTTTTATGATCATTTAATGTACAAATTCATGTAACAGGAGTAGTATTAAATGTTGAATATTTAGTCTTTTACGTCATTATTCGAACAGAATCGGACGAAATTTGCGTTCGCTTTTGAGTTCTAGGAAATTAAGAAAAAAAATACATGTTTTCAAACTATTTTCTCAATTATTTCTGAAATGTTACAAAACGTCATAAAATAATTTTTTTCTTTCTAGCGCGGAAAAGACATTTTTGAAGACGCAATAAGGACAGAGATAAATAAGAATATCGGCCTTTTTTTCATTTAATGAGAAAAAAAAACACTAAAGAACGCTATAAACGCTCCGAACTGAAAAGTAAATGTGGCTTTCTTTTGATATGATAAATGAAAATCAGTTTTGAGACATTAAAGTTTTAGAGAATTTCGAGTTTATAAAGAAAAACAAAAGTCTCTGTCATTAAGTTAACCCTTTTGAAGGCCGTGGTAAGTATACTTGCCACCTCGTTTTACCACTTTTAATTTAGGTTTCCATTTTTTAATAACTTCAGCCTTCTTGAAGTGAGTTTGAATAATATTGGTAACCATTTGTCACTTTTAAAAAACGTATAAAAACTATAAAATACATAATTCCTTTTGAAGTTTGTAGCATTTAAGGAATTTATTTTATAAGTAAAGAAAAATAAAAGTCAGTAAGTTCCTAACAGGTCATCTTAAATATATTTACCACCAAAAAAATGGCATTTTTATAAACTAAACACTCGGCTTTCGACTACATTGACAATAATAGATTTAATTTTATATGAATCATTGGAATAGAGTCATGGTGACTCAGGAGATAGAGCGTTCGCCTTCCAATGAGGTGAACCTGGTTCAAATCCCAGCTATGGCTGGTAGATACGCTCAACGATGCGATTGCACGGACCACAGTGATCCTCAATGTATCCTCAATGGTAGACGGATCATGGATCAGAGCCCCCTAGCCATCAGGCTAACTGAAGGAGGATTTCGTGGTTTCTCTCTCCATGCCAATGCAGGTCATTTCCATCGAAACGTCCTCTACGAAGACAAATTTTCTCTACTGCTTGATCCATGAGTTCCCTCGTCTTCTGGGTTTGGTTAAAAAATTACTAAAATATGGAGTTGAAAATCAGCAGTTGTAAATCCAAAAACTTGCATCGGCTGCTCAACGAAGGTTATAAAGTAAAATGCAACTATGCCAATGGGTTGTTAACAATAGTTTCGGATTCATTAGTGATAAGAACAATTCCTTGCCGTGACTACACAACCACAACTAGATATGATAGCCTTGATTATCACCCATTTTTCGTAGCACGCTTCTCTAACTCCCAAATTTGCCTTTCCAGTTCTGAAATAACCGGTGAGATTTAATTACATTTACCACCGAAAGCTTTAAAACACAATCGGAGGAAGTTTTCCCCCTATCCGGTTGGTACCTACTTCATTTAAGTCGCGCTACAGCTCTGTACAATGGGCTATTGACGACAGTCTGGGAAACATCACTAAGGATGATCCTAAGGCATGCCATCTCAACTTTGATCCTCCGCAGAGGAGATGGCGTCCCTGCTTTGGTAGCCCGACAACTTGCGAGCGAAGTCAAGCACTTTATGTTAGAACAGTTTAGCGTTCTAACATAAGTGCCGAACCCTCTGTCCCTCAGCAGGCTGCTCAAAGTGGTCACCCACTCGCATACTGACTACACTCAGAGCTGCTTGACTCTGTCGTTCTGCAAGGAACCGTGTCTTTACTTTATTCCACTGCGGGACAGTAAAGTTCTATCTAAGAGAACGTTAACACTAGCTACCTAACCTAGAAATTCTTTACACTCGGCCACTGAGACACAATAGTATCAAAACTTTTACTCGTTTCTCATTCGGGACATGCATAAGTCTTGTACGCTCACTGCTTTGAAGTTCGTGTCAATGTGTAATTAAATATGGGCAACGGAAGTTACAGATGGACATCACTATGGAAAGTATCAAGAACACCTAATGATATGATTGGATTCAAATCCTCGATACTTCCATGCTGCAGATTTATAGCAAAAGTCAATGACTCCGGTTCATCTAACCACATAACTGGTACTGTTACTTGTCTTTTTTTAAGTAGCACGAGAGCTGCTCAATAGGCTATTGGCGACGGTCTGGGAAACATCCCTGAAAATGATCCAGAGACAACATACATACGTCATATCACATTTACAGGGAGGACACATTCACACATCATCCATCCATCCGCAGATTATAATTTCGACCTGAACAAGAACACACTCAATATCAGATCCAATACTCACAGGGGTATTGGTTTGTGATGGGAACTAGGAGGACTTTGTGATTCCTACAAGTTTAGCATGCACCAGTGACCCATTTGTACACATGGGGTCTTCGTTCGGTGGAAATCGAACCCACGACCTCTCAGACGTGTGCCCTACCAGTCAAGCTATCCCTATCTCTTGACCATATAAAATCTTTTTATTTACTTATTCGTGCGTGTGTTAGCTATAAGCAATGACCCACCTCAAATGGAAGAAAGGAAAGCACGGGGTTACAACAGGATACGCTTCAGATCATCAAACAAAAGATTCACCTACGACGGCACTTTATTGCTTTATAGAAATTACATACATGTGTGCTCAATTTAGGTTTATAAACCGTTTAAACACATGGCCTGATATCTTACCTTAATAATGACCCATAATATTTATATTACCTGATAATAGTGTACTCTACAAGAGGAAATAATTATAGGTTTATTAGGGGGTACACAATATGACAATCTAGTTTGATATGTATGTATAAATATAATAGTGTGTTGAATAGCGTTAAAATGAAGAAATGCGAAGTCAATATTCTGCATTAACACATAGCCCAATATCTTACCTTAATAATGATCCATAATATTCATATTGGAACCGGTATTATATTACCGGGTACTAGTGTACCCTACCAGATGAAATAATTATAGGTATATTAGGGGGTACACAATATGACAATCTAGTTTGATATGTATGTATAAATATAATATGGGCTTATTAGGTTATGTATAAATATAATCTAGTTTAATATGTATGTATGTATAAAATAATAGAATACAGATCGAACAATTTGAAGAAGGATATCACGGAGAATACATACAGGGCAAAGGTAGGATTCGAACCCGCTGTATCCACACTTGACGAAACTAGCTTAATGTTTGTGAATTCGGATATGAACAAAAACGAGCGGATCGACGCGTTCTCACGTGTTGTTATCGTTCAATAAAAGTGCATCATTTTCTCGTTCATTCTGTTTATCTCTTTCGCGCTGCTGAGAAGTGCATCTGTTTATTGAAATGCAGCGTTGATGTTTGATAAGTGACTCTCGACGTGGTACAAATTCGTCGCGTTACACGAAGTTTCACTAGGTAAGTCTAAATCCACTTCGTATCTTGCTTCTTGATAATTATGCTTGAACTTTAATTCAATACATATATTTTTTTTAAATCTGCAGTCGTAGATTTTTAAATGTAATTTTACGTATTATTAGAGTGCTTCGTCTCCCACGAATTTCATTCTCAATCTTCGTCTCCAACGAATTTCAATCACGAATTAAATAGAATTTAGAAATTTCGCAGAAAACCTTTCATGTGCTGTAATTAAAACTGGATAGAACAATTTTGTTTTTAAATTAAATGGGCGGGACAAAATTTGTCTCTTAATCGATGAAAATTCCATAAAGTATTTCATAATTAGGTTTATTGAAGTATTCTATTTTACTTCACGCTATTAAAAGAGAGAATAAATTTTAAATGCAATTATAGATTAATTCGTAATTTGATTGCTGTATGTTTTATTAGACATTTTTTATTCACTGTAATTTAATTTCCCAGGTTTCTTTAAAACTCTTTAGTGTTTGGGGAGATTTTTTAAGAAATGAGTTTGTTTTTAAACTGCATTTAAATTATCTTTAATCTGTCTAAAACTTCAAAGAATTATTAGACTCTTTAAGGCTACAGTGGACTCTTAATAAGTTTTTCTTAAAAAATGTCATATTGCTGTAACTTGCAGAGATTGTTTGTAGTTATGTCGAGAACATAAAAAAATTTTGATGCATAATGCATGCCATAATATGAAAAACTTAAATTTCTTCAAAAAATTGTCATTTATATTGAAGTTTAAATTAGCTCCTTGCTCTAAATGTTTCCTTAAATTCAAAGATTATTTGAAAATTTCAACATTTCTCAATCTTATTCTTTATGCTATCACGCATAGTTTTCAATTAATACACTAATCAATTGTTTTGGTACTTTTATTTGTTTCATAGTAAAATTCATATTCAATCAAAATTCTTATTATAAATATTGCTATATCAGGAAAATGCTCGATATATCTTGCTTTCTTAAACAGCTAATAAAAAATTGCAAAGATTCAAAAACAGTGCTATTTTTGGAATCTTCATCTCAAATTCTTTTTTAACAGAATTTTTTCTACTTGAATGACCTATAATAGTTTTAACACACATTGTGAATAAATTATGAATACAAATTTTGGTCTAATATTTCGTAATAAGGAATCAAGAATATTAATGGTTCATTGATATTTGTTTCATTGAAAAGAAGTTGTTAATTTTTTTCGAATCAATTGGCCTTGCAACTATTTAACAATGATTCTTTTGACTAGGGGTCATTTCATGCATGTCATCAGACTTTAAAATTTCAAATTTAGATGCAAAAGTTTCAAAAATGCGTAACCTGGCTTTAACTTAAAAAAAGGACAAAATCGTCTGCAAAACAAGTTATCTTGTGAAGAATGTCAAACTGTAACAATTGTTACTCTTGTTTAATTAGGGGTATTATAAGCCTAACTTTTCCTTTTACTTTTTGAAATTATATTTTTAATAAACTAGTGAAATGAGTAAATAATATCAATTTTTCTTACTGCAAACTAAGTTTACTTAATATAATTCGCAAATCTTATGAAGTGCAAATTTTTAAGCTCCCATGTAGGGTAGTATATTTTATGTAGGATCAGCAATTTCAAGAGTGAACTCTCTTATATTAGTAGGTAGAAGACTTCTTTAAAAATTATAATTCGGAAAATTACTTGTTTACAAATGTTACAAGGATGTGTATTTTTTAAATGGTTATTTATATAATTTTCACACTGGCCATCCGCTTTCCCTTGATGAACAAAAACCATGACCCTAGTAAGCAGCCAAAAACGAAATCATGAATTAATTTTTTAAAATTCTCTAACCTTTATATTTAATTTCTATTCGCTGCAATGTTTTCGTTTGAGTCTAAATACTGACATTCTTATTTTTTTTACAATTAACATACATCAGCATAGTTAAAGAAATAATTATTTTTAAAAAATTTTGAATTAATTTTTTCGAAATAATTTTTTTTAAAAACTCATTTCTAACAATTGTTTGGCGAATCACAAAAAAAATCAACTGAAATAAAAGAACTGATAGGAAAGATACAAAGCTTGCTACACTACACTAAATAAATTATATTAAATAATCAAAGTAAAAATTTAAATAAAATTTTATGTAATTTTTAAACTTAAAAATGATAAGTTTTATGGCATTTAGCTATTCTGTTTTACGATATTTGTAATGTTCAAAATGCTTAGCTATTCTGTTTTACGATATTTGTAATGTTCAAAATGCTTAAAAGGTATCCACTTAATTCCTATAGGAAGAAATTCAAACATTTTTATTCTATTTATAGTTTTCTATAAACTAAACCACAGATTACTTAACCAATGAAGGTCACTGATTTATTGATAGAAAATCTAAATTGTTAATTCAACTCGGAAAAACTTGAAATTATCTACCACATACGCGTTTAGTTTCAGATAATTTCTTTTAATATTTTTACCTTATATAAGGCGGTGTGAAGAATAGTTCCTATAAACAGCATTAATTTTCAAATATTTTTGCTAAACTATTTTTTTCACCTGTAATTTCTGCGACCATCTCCTAATAGTTTCTTTTAAAAAAAAGTGCAAATGAAAGAATTTGTTTACATAAATGCTGGAAATAGTTAAGGGTAGTGGGGATCACATTATTTTCTCTAATTCAACAATTAAAACTAGTAAAACTGAAATTAGCAAATCTCGAAAAAATCTAAAACTACAAAATTCAACGAAAAAGTAAACTTTACTCTACTGGAGACCTCAGGGCATTGACGCCATCTTTTGACAAATTTAAATTTTTCAAAGATTTCAAACTCTTATTGGTAATTAAATATTGAATGTTGTGGTGATTATAAATATAACAAAATAATTTTAATAAAGCAAATAGCCCTACAACTCTTCATAAATTTGTAATAACTAATGTAAATTTAGTTTTAGTGCAAAATTTTCATACAAATAACGTTAAAACAACTTTAAAAAAAGTAAGATAGTAGTTCAACGTTCAAATTTTAAAATCTTGAAAAATCATAAGTAATTTATTAATAGATTAAAACTTTATTTTTAAAGGATTAAAAATTAAACTGTTTTCATTGCCCAGAAACTAGATCCAAAAGTTCTCTTCGTAGCTTAGCAAGAGACACACTATTTTTAGCCATCTTGTCATTATATTCCTGCAGTTTCCTTATGGTTGTTTTTTATTGTTTTTCTATAGTTAGGTTATTTGCATTATTCTAAACTTTCGCCATATATAAATCTTGATCGCCACCCAATGTTTTCGATATGTTGTCGACCCCCCCCCCCGATTTAAAGGGTCAGGATTCCAAATATTTAAAACTATTTATTCAGAGAAAGTACATTTTTGTCTGATTTCTAAATAGTTAGCTCTAACCCATTTGAGGTCACCCCCAGGAACCATTCAGTTTGACACTTGGTTCGTAAAAATGTTATCATTAGAACGAAAGTTATTCAGGGTGACAGCATTTTTGCTGTAAGTTTTAACGATAATATCATTCGATAATATCACATAATGGAATGAATTTTCTCCTGAATTGACCCGTAATTATGCTACACTTGGTTTTAGATTAAATTTTGCAAAAATGCACTGGCTTCTAAATTTGAATTTTGAAGTTTTAATCAAGGCTCTTAATAAGCTCTGTTTAAAACTATTGATCCTGTGAATGTTGAAAGAGTGTAAAACCCTTAACTTTACATTTTATACTTTATTGATTGTTCTACATTGAATTTTAAAGTTCCCTATACTGTAAACAGTGTATATTTAATTTAGTTTAAGCTTTCTATACTGATGACATTTTTGTCAATTTCAATAGGCATTCTGGAGGAATCTGTAGTTAGTTGGAATCCGGTGAACGAGTTAGTTGGAGTCAACCAATCCCGGCGGCGTTCCAGATAGAACTGATGGTACCGGATTAGTTGAAAGCTTCACTAAAACAGGTCAAAATATTTGACTTATTTGTTAAAAATTTCTTTTATTAAGTATTATTATACACATATTTACATTATTTAGTTATAAATTTGTTGTTGTTGCACGCCCCCATTGGCCAGCAGTGCTGGACCAGGTCCATGACGTTATACACCCTCAAAAAATCCAACACCATCAATGGATCATCTGCTAAATCCTGTTTGGTGAGCCCCAGGCAATCGAGGATGTGGTGAGGCGAAGCCTGGTCTGAAGAACAGTTGCTTGATGCTGATGGGTGCTTTGGGGGGACATTCCAAGTGGTCTTGTTTTTGTGTTTTATTTTTGAGAAGATTTCCCAAAAGGTGAGAGGTGCCGATAACCCAGAGGCCTCGCAAGCACCAGTTTTAGCCATAGTGTCCGCAATCTCATTTCCTTCAAAGAAAGTTTTAAAGTTATAAACTTAAACTTGTTTAATAAAATGTTTAATACATATTTTCACGAAGTGGCGTAGTGTGGGTATCTTTATCCTGATTGTAATTTAAGCGTGACATTTGTTTCCGTTAGAAACTGTTCTTTCCATTCTTTTCAGAATAAGATAGGTTGAACTCCGACCCACCCCAGGGGGGTATACGGAGGTAAAAGTAAAATTATTACAATAAAATTTCTTTAAAAACTAAAATTACAGTAAAATTTTGCCAAATGACAGTAGTGGTGATCAGTTAAAAGTGGATTAACACTTGACAATTAAAAACATGTGTTAAAGGCAATGAAACCCAATAGCGCCGGTGTAAATGTCGAGAATTAAATGATTATAATAATAATAAGGAAACAAGAGATTAAAAAAAATTCTCAAAACTAAAATCAATGAAAGCTAAAAGTCCAAATAGTAAATATCTAAAAGTAAAAGTCTGACTAGAAGTCTATGAAGTCTAAAATCAAAAGTAGATAAAAATTCAAAATGTAAGGCTGAAAGTTGATTAGTAAAAATTTTCGATGACATGATCTATTGTTGGTTCATGACTGGGATCAGTTGATCTGGGGCTAGAATGCCCTCGAGGGTTTGTTTAATAATTTGAGTCAATTTTCCTGCAGGTCAATATAGCGAAGAATTGATGTTCCTCTTCGCAATTATTCATGTGGGTTCCACGAAGTGCCCGGAATCTTGGACAGTGCTTGATTAGATGATCAATGTCCTGTCTCACTCCACAGTAATTGCATGAAGCTGATTTTTTGAAAAATTTTTGTTGATAGGTCCCGAACACTCCGTGGCCAGTAAGGAGCTGGTTTAAATAAAAATTGGCCTGCAGGCGCTTTATGCTTGGGTCTTTAAAAAATTTATAGGTTTGTCTTCCCTTGTCACTAGATCTCCAGTCATCTCTCCAGCGGTTAAAAGTAATGTTCTTAATGTAAGATTTAATATCGCATTTTTCACCCGGGATCTCAAAATCAATCTGGCCAAGCTTAGTGGCTTCCTTAGCAACCCAGTCGGCCTCTTCATTCCCTTCAATGCCTGAGTGTGCTTTAATCCAATTTATATTATAGTTGCTACTCCACATGGCTTTGGTGTCTTCTATAAGTTTGAGATGTTTACGTGGGTCCTCCAGGCTCATAAGTGAAGAAAGGGAACCTGTTTCTATTCAGAATAAGCAAAGCCCACAAAGGATTATTTCTCTTAAGTGACGCATTCTTAATTTTTTCACAAAGATTTCTTAAATATTTAAAGTCTTTCTGTGTATATAATTACACGGAGACTCAACACAAAGGCAGGCACGAAGCCATGAAGAACATAAACTGATTATGCGTCAAAATTTCAAATGAGACAAAATAAAAATGGGTTGCGGTAAAATGCACAAACAAATAATAAATCTAATCTAAGTTAGGTAAAAGACGTAGACTAGAAAGAATTGTGCTTCAACGAATTCAATGATCGATACTGCAATGCATTTAACTAACTAACTTTACTTTAATTGACCGGAATATACGATTTAAAAAACGCATGAGTGATGATGAGGTGTGAATAAATTTAGCATGCTTCATAAGTTTTTATGTATTGTCATTCTCTATATAATCGAACTTTCTGAAGCACCTTTTTATTTCTTAGTTTTTGGTTTCTTAATTTTAAACTTGGTTTATAATTCTTATCTGGTTCTTAAAGTTTAAGTTTATTTATCTGAATTTTTCCCCCCTTCTGTGAGTAGGATATAGCATTTTAATTATTTTTACAAATTTATTTCAAATAATTTATGGTGTCTTTATGAAGCATGTGGCCATAATATTTAATAATGCAACAGGCTTTTGTACCTTATTGTTTAGTTTTTATAACCTTTAAGTAACTGCACAATTTATGAGTTTCAAGCATTTTCCTTTTGTATGTGATGTGGAGATTGTTGGTGTTAGCTTTATACCTTAATTTATTAATTTTTTCCTTTTTTGAGACTGATATCTATGATTAAACTTGATTTAATGATTCCCCTTTGCAGTTTTTGTCCCAATAATATTTATGTCCGAGCAATCGTACTTGACTTTGACACTCTTTTTGTAATTATGTCCCAAACGATAAATTCCTTTATGCGTGTTAGCAATTTCCAGTTTTGGTCTTCAAGGGTTAAAATTGTGTAGCAGTTAAAGTAAATTTATTAGGTTAACACAATTTTGACAGAAACTCTGTTATTATTTTTAAAGTATTCATACAAATCATAAAGTTTTCTGTGTCTTCTTTTTAAAGCAGTATATAAATTAAAATACACCTCATTTTTTTTATCCTACTTTTCTCTGAATCGTTCTTATTAAAATAGATGAATCATGCTAAATTACGTTACCTCAAGTTAATAAATGTCTTTTTGTACTAAGGAAAAAACTTCTCATTTTAGAGTGAATTAAATAATTTTCATGGTATTTTTATCTTTATTCGAAGCGCATATCTTTATTAGAAGCGCATAAATTTAATAAATAAATTGATTACAAAAGAAATTGTAAAATAGACAAATTGTTGAGTTACAGAATCTAATAAGCTGAAGTTGCTATAAAATTATGAATAAAAAGTTAAAAGATGGAATAAGTTATGAAATTATTGAAATATAGCATGAAAGGATAAGTACATAGTAAATTACGAGGGTTTCTGTTTATATTTCTGGCCTTGGCAACAGTAAGTGTTGCTAGGCGACCGCAGACGATTTTAATCGAAAGTTGGATATTTTTAAACATAAATTCAGCAGACGATTTACCATTATAGCTTCATTTGTGTTGTTGACAGTAAATTTAAAAGTTCTTCTCTTTCAAAAAATGGAATTGAATCGTGAACATTTTTGTGCCATTATTTTTCATAACTTTCGACGTGAATTGTCAAGACAAGAGTGTTTCGATGAACTTAATTCTTTATTCAGCGATAAAGCGCCATCCTGCAGCACTAAAAAATTGGTATAACGAATTTAATCGTGGTCGATGTTCGATCCAGGACGAATCCCGTGCAGGTCGTCCAAAATCCGTTGTTGTGCCAGAAAAGATCGATGCTGTGCGTGAACTAATAAAGCAAGATCGTCATGTGACATACCGTGAGATAGAGGCGTCTTTGGACATTAGTCTGACTAGCACCAATAAAATATTGCATGAACATTTGAGCGGAAAAAAAATTTGTTCGCGTTGGATCCCTCATAATCTGACAAACGCTCATAAAAAGGCTCGTGTCGATTGGTACAAGGAAATGTTGGAAAAATACGTTCAAGGTACATCAAAGGCTGTGTATAACATCTACACAGGTGACGAATCATGGATATATGCATATGAGCCGGAAACAAAACAGCAATCAACTGTATGGGTCTTCCAAGACGAGGCAAAACCAACAAAAGTTGTTCGAGGAAGAAGCACATGATGATTGCCTGTTTCTTCGGCATTAACGGTCATGTGGCAACAGTGGCGTTAGAGCAACGCAGGACGGTCAATTCTGAATGGTACACGACCATTTGTTTGCCAGAAGTCATCGGAGAAATTCGAAAAAAGCAGAAGAACAGGCGAATCATTCTTCATCATGACAATGCGACAGAGATGCCAACTTGCTCCGGACAGCCAATAAATATTTTAAAGTGGTAGTTCAATAATTGTGTTTCTCGGTTTAATAAATTCAATTTGGTAGATTTTTATCCACCACTATTTCTAAATAATTAGTAGGCTTATATAATTCACCACTTTTAAGTAGATACGCCGTGCTATACCTCTTAAAAAGCGAGCAAAAATAGTCGTATATTTGCAAAATTTAATTTGTAGTTCATTACCAATTTTTTTAATTATTTTGTCGTGTCCGGAGCAGTTGGCATCTCTGATGCGAGCTCTCACACATCGACTCAAACAAAGGCATTTCTGACGGAGCGAAAGATCGAACTGATGGGTCATCCGCCGTACAGCCCTGATTTGGCACCCAATGACTTCTTCTTATTCCCACACATCAAAAATAAATTACGTGGACAACGATTTTCGACCCCCGAAGAAGCGGTTGATGCATTCAAAACGCATGTTTTGGAGTTACCTTAATCGGACTGGAAAAAGTGCTTCGAAAATTGGTTCAAACGCATGCAAAAGTGTATTGATCATCATGGAGAATATTTTGAAAAACAATAAAACCAATTTCGATCCTACATATTTGTTTTAATTATAATAGGCCTGAAATATAAATAGCAACCCTCGTATATGATAAATTTAATTAGGAGACAAATAAAAAGCAGGTGAATAATTTTAGATATTCACAAATAACAGTGATAGAAGCATATATAACTAAAGGAAAATATCGGAATTTTCCTTGACAAATTTAAGATACATTCAAAAAAAGTTCAGCCGCCACAATTAAGTTTTAATAAATACACATGATTTGATGTTATAAAAGATAAGTTAACTATGCGAAAATAGTAGTGAATATGTCATAAATTTATTTCATTATGTCACTGCTTTATTTAAAAATATTTTTTCCCCTCATTTTCATGATACTACGCATTTTCTGGAAAATATCTGAACTGATTTAATGAAAATTTTGCTCTTTTTTTTTTTAAAGACTCTTACGTAGAAAATATTTTCAATCAATTTGTTCAGTATAAAATATATTTAATTTTTTCTTTTTAAAAGATTGTAAGCATCTTGAAGGATTTTTTCTAAAATGGAAACAATTGAAAAACCTGGTAAAAATGAAGGAAAGAATTATTTTTTATACTGCGTAAAAAAAAATTTTTGATAATTTAAAAAAAAAAATAAAAGCTAAAAACATGAACACTTAATAATGTGATTTATATAGGAGGTAATTCTTTAACTTAATTAAGGTATTCAAAAGAAATTTATTATTCTGAAGATATAAATATTTTATTACTCCAAATTTTAATTTAATTTACAGGAATAGTTTAGATTTGAAAATTAATTTTAACCGAAATATTTGTAATTAAATGAAATAATTGTGTTTGTGTAGTGTCGTTATACGATATTTCGGCAGATTTTTCTACCTCTTTCTTTATAGAAGGACGAAGTAATTTTTCTCATTTGAATTTTTCCAGTCTTAAACGAGGATAAAATTTTCACTTAATTCAACAAGCAACTTTTAAAAATATCCATGAGCGCGAAGATTCGTTTAAAATTTTTGAGCGTGCTGTATTGAGACGAGCACAGGGTTGCCTCTCAGTGAGGGTTGCTAGATAAAGCTATGAAACAGTTGTTTAATAAAACCGCGGCGAGTGGAGGTGCCCGGGAGTTGACATTAAGAAAACTCTCCTCACGGTGAGCCTGACGGCTGAGAGCACTTTAACCCATTATCCGTCTACCACTGACGATATTTCATGTCTGCACTGAGGTCTGTGCAAACCGGGTGCGGAATTCGTATCAAGCAGCCATCGTTGGGATTCGAACCAAATTCACCTCATTAGAAGGCTAACGCTCTATCCCCTGAGCTGATATTTCGATCACCGTAACAAAGTATCTTTCCCTGGTTTTTTGCTTGTTACTATAGAAGTCATCTTTAGAATTCAATCATCACTGCTTTTAAACTGATCTTTTGCAAATATACTATATAAGGTGGTGGATTCAGCAAGTTTCGAAATTGATTAGATTCCTTAATTTCTCGTTCGAATGGATCAAAATTAATAATTGAAGAACAGATTATTAACTACGTTTTTGAATAAACAAATCTGTAAGGTAGCAAACATGGCCAATATATTTTAAATATTCGAAGATAACTGAATTGTCGTTAGTTTAACTTAGAAGCTAGTTTAGAATTGTCGTTAGTTCTCTGTTAATTAGGCTCTTGCAGCTCCACTTGAAATATGAGCATTCTAGGCTTTCAATGAGATTTTGATTGACCCGAATTTTCGTTTGACAAACTATTTGACAATAGTTCCACATTGTTCTAGAATTACGAGACGCTCTTCAATAACTGAATACATAACAAGTCCTACTTTTATCATCTATCTATACTATGGCATTAGAAATTATGGAATGTTTTGAATGCTTACTTTTGGAGCAACAGATTTAAGCATACAAGACATTAAAAAGTACTGTAAAAATTTTGAATCTGCAGGCATAATTTGTTTCGCAAATTCAGAAAAAATTTTGCAGTTGACTTAAATCGTTGATCTACTTTTTTTTAAATTTATTTTTAAAACTCTCCTAGTAAGAATGTTACTATTCTAGACAGTACTGTAAAAAATAAAGGATCAAGTAAATATGAGGTTAGAAAGATATAAAGCAACTAAGTTCTTTGCAGAGTTATGAAATGAAAAGATTTAGGGTAAATCAAAGAAATATATATGTAATATATAAGTAATGAAGATACAATTGTCTAATTTTAAAATTACGCAAATTGCTGAAACTGTTTCTTAATCAGAAAATATGACACTATGAGGTTTGGTGATATTTTAATTTTAAATATTTATACTTTACTTACTTACTTACTTATCCTCTACGTGCCTTGGGCACTTAAGGCCTCCAGCATATCCCTCCAACGCCCCCTGTCTTTAGCAATAGATCTTGCTTCCTTCCAGCCAGATATCCACATTCTTTTAATTCGCCCAAAAACATGCGCTGGATGGTAAGTCTGGGTCTTCCTCTTCTCTTACCATCAGGGGCCCATGTAAGCGCAACATATGAAATTTTTTCTTTGGGCATTCTAAGGATATGTCCGAGCCAGCTCCATCTTCGTTTTTTAATTTCATCTTCGATTGTTTTTATTTTAGCTTTCTTTAATAGATTTTGATTTGATACTTTGTAAGGCCAGAAAATTTTAAAAATAAATCTTAAACATTTGTTTTGAAAGGTTTCTAATTTTTGTATTTCGATCTTAGTCTGTTTCCAGGTTTCTGCGCCGTATAATAGTACTGCTCTAGCAATAGCTTTGTAAACAACTATTTTTGTCTTTATTTCAATATTTGACTCTCCAAAATTTATGTAATCCCTTAAAACATGTTCTTGCTTTGATTATTCTCTGTCTAATATCTTCACTACTTCCACCTTTTTTTATCTACAATAGAACTTAAATAGCTAAATGACTCTCATCTATTTCGTGATTTTCGATTTTAATTTTGTCATTTTTTTCTTGATTTATTCTCATAACTTTAGTTTTCTTCTTGTTCATGAATAAACCTACACTATTTGAATATTTGTTGAATTTGTCTGTTTTAAGCTGAAGGTCTGTACATTTGGATGAAATAAGTACGATGTCATCAGCAAAATCAAGGTCTTCTAAAGTAGTTGTGAAATTCCACCTTATTCCTCTTTTTTCATCTTTCAAGCTGTTTCGCATAATCCAGTCTATCACTAGTATAAATAAAAATCCCGATAAAACACATCCCTGTCTCACGCCAGTTTTTACTAAAAAGAATTCAGTTAATTCTCCATTTACTTCTATACATGCTTTGCTGTTATCATACATATCTTTTATGTTAATATATTTTTCTGGTATATTATAAAGTGATAAAATTTCCCATAGTTTCTCTCTCTTAACTGAATCAAAGGCTTTACTGAAATCAATAAAGTTTAAATATAAAGAGGTGTTAAATTCGAAGCTTTGCTCAATGATATTTCTAAGTGTGAAGATTTGCTGCATTGTTCCATTTCCACTGCGGAAACCTGCTTGTTCTTCTCTTAAAATTCCATAAATTTCATGTTTTAGTCTATTCAAAATTATTCTTCCAAATATTTTTCCCGGTATGGAAAGAAGACTAATGCCCCTCCAATTTTCGCATTTTGTTAGATCGCCTTTCTTGGGAATTTTCACTATTACTGCTTCTTTCCATTGTTCTGGTATTCTTTCATTTCTCCAGATTTCATTGAAGAGCATTTGCAACTGTCTTGTAGCGGTTTCAACATCTGTCTTAAGCATCTCTGCCACGATTCCATCTCTCCCTGCAGCCTTCTTTGGTTTTGTGGCCCTTAGGGCACTCTGTACCTCATCCAGCGAGATATCTTCCAAAGAAAAATCTACAGTAGATGCTACATTTAATGTAACATTTGGGAGTTGCTCAGAATTTTCAACATGGTGTGCGTTAAGCGTATCTTCAAAATATTTTCTCCATCTTTCTTCGATCCTCTTATCCGTAGTAACTTATTGTTTTTGTCTCGTACTGCACATTGCGAATTTCGTTTATTTCCTTTTATTTGTTTCACTTTCTGATAGAAAGTACTTATTTGTCCTTTTTGCGCTGCATCTTGAGCCTCAGTGGCAAGGTCTGTGAAATATTTCCTTTTGTCTTTTCTGGCTGACTTTTTTACTTTATCAATTTGACTATACTGCTGTCTATACCGATTAAATAATCTTTCAGACTTTGTAGTTTCCATCTGTATTTTCTTTTTCCTTCTGCTTTCAATTAGTATTAATGCTTCTCCCGTAATCCATTCTTTGCTTTTCTTTCCTTTCTTTTTACCTAACACTTTTTCTGCTACGTCGCAATAAATGGTTTTGATATGTTCCCAAGTCTCTTCAACTTTTTCTTTTACCTCATTTTCTGATTGCCTAGTGTTGCCATGATTTTCTTCTTCCTTTAACAGCTCAAATCTGTTTTTCAACTCGATTGAAAATTCTTGTCTGCACTCTTTGGCTTTTAACTTAGCAATGTCATAGCTTATTCTTTTATGTTCCGTCTTTGGTGATTTTCTTAATTTTAGTTTTAATATTGCAAGAATCAAGTAGTGATCTGATCCAACGTCGGCACCTCTCATCGCTCTTACGTCTCTTAGTGAGCTCCTGAATTTGTTATTAATTGCAATATGATCTATTTGATTCTTTGTTCTTCCGTCTGGTGAGGTCCATGTACATTTATGTATCTCTCTATGCTTGAATCTACTCCCACCTATGTTCAAACTATTTAGTTCGCACAGGGAAACAAACAGTTCTCCATTTTCGTTCCTCTCGCCCGGTGATTCGTTTCCCATGGAGGTTTCATCATCACTAATCCGTTTTCCAACCTCAGCATTGAGGTCTCCCATAAGAATTATCATGTCATGTTTTGGAACTCTATTTAAAACACATTGTAGTTGATCATAAAATGTCTCCTTATCCTCCTCATCAGCATCATTCGTTGGTGCATACACTTGAATAATTGATAGTTTAATGTATTTTGAATAAAATCGTGCTCTTAAAATTCTTTCACTGATTGGTTCCCATTCCAAAAGACTCTTCGCTGTTTCTTTATTAATGATTAGCGCCACGCCTCTTTCGTGCTCTTCTTCAGCTCCTGAGTACAAAATGATTTGTTCACTTCCAGTTTTAATCTTGCCAAAACCTGTCCATCTAAGTTCTGATATTCCCAGGATATCCAATTGATTCCTCTGATATCTGTCTACTTTTTCCACATTGGTACATAGTTCTTACATTCCAAGCACCAATTCGTAACTTGTGTTTAGGTTTCAACAATGACTTCTTCCGCATCGAAGGCTCCAAATGGCTTTCCCTTCGACACTTCATAGGCGTGATTTCCTCATTCCAGGTTAGATAACTGTCATTTGGAATTTCACAAGTCATTGCTTCCGCCAAGAGAATTTGGCCCGATATGCTTTTGGTTTCTGTAGTCAGGGCATACAATTGTCTAATTTTAAAATTACGCAAATTGCTGAAACTGTTTCTTAATCAGAAAATATGACACTATGAGGTTTGGTGATATTTTAATTTAAATATTTATACTTTGCGTAACTGATTTTTTTCAATTTCCTCACTTTTTCTCAACCATAATGCATATTTAGATTAATATTAAGTAATAAAATTTTAAGAAAAGGGAATCTCCAATACTTTGTTTGCCTGCTAAGCGAGTGTATAGTGAATTTACTATAGCACTTTATACTATATACATTATACTTTGAAGCTCCTTATAGTATAACTTTTCATAGGGAAATCTTTAACAGCAATTTTGCTAAAATTTTCGATTCTGATTAATTTCTAAAATCTAGCGTAATTCTTAAATTATTTTGAATGTTAAGCGATTTTCTGTGGGTAAGGTGATGTTTATTTAATGTGAAGAATTTACCTTAAATGCGAACTTTTGTGTATAAATGATTAAAATCTGTTAGATGATTAAAATCTGTGTTCATGTGCAAATAATTTAAGTGGTTAAGGTCCAAATCAATAAGCAACGCACTAGTAAAGTAGTTCTTTACAGTTAGCCTCCCTTTTTTGACCTCACGCTTACCTTTACTGCTATTCATATTTATCTAAAAGCACTTAATATTTGTATTTTTTAAAGGTATCTGCATCTAGTCACACAGATAATTAGTATAAAAATGGCTTTCTATCGGCATTTAAAAATTAATGAAGTTTTCTCAGACCCTGTAAAAGGTTAAAGCGGGATTAATATCCAAAAACTATGATAAATACGGCTAATCCCCCCAGTGAATGCCTTATCACTTTAGTCATATAACCCTAAAAAAGTTTTCATTTCAAACACTTTCATGTAAAGAATAAATTAAGGGAAAAATACAATAGTGACTCGGTGACTTTGTTTAAAATTTAGTTTCTTTCTTACGACATAATATATAGTAAAACCATGGGATGACAATCATCATCAAAATGTTGTAAAGGTTGATCAAATAATGATGTATAACAAAAATATATTAAATACTAAAGATTCCTATAACTAATTAGTTTCAGGTTAATTCTTTATTCACGGAGCCAAATTGATTTAAATAAAATTTAATAAACACTGAAGTAAAACAATTAATTTAACATAATTCTAGTTTTCGCTAAATTCGTTTTAAATTTTAAAATCCTTTTCACGTGGTCCTTCCAAAATCCTTTTCATTAACAGTATTAAGGCAGTTTTCTTTTCCGTTTCAGAATGTTAAATCTCAGATTTATCGGATTTCGCAATATTGTGAAATTAGTCTGGAGATTACATTAAGAAGGTTTAAACACTTTTGAACAATAATAGTTCTTTTAAAGTTTCTTCATATACTTTGAAATCAGAATTACCTTCGATATAAGATCAATATTTCTGATTTTTTTTTATAGCTTTATAAGCGAAGCTTTTATGCAGAACAAAATTTCTTCTAAATTGCAGATTTTTAGTATCTAACTAATCTGCAATCTATATTACTGGCATCTAATTTAAATTTTAAATAAGAAACACGAGTACGAAACAGAATTTTTTAATAAGAAACACGAGTACCTCGATAATACTGGTAAATAGGCGCGAAATGGAGAGTTCCGGAACGGCTGAGCGTTTACGAACTGGTAGCGGTAGACGGCTGAAAAAGACCCTAGTGCTTTAAGTGTTTATTTGTAACTTGAACGTTCATAGTGCTTAGAGCAGAGGTCGCCAAAGTGGGCTATATAGACCCCCAGGGGTCTATTTGACAAAAGCAGGGGTCGATATGATCAAAGGGGTCGAATGGGGGTCGATACGAATCAGAAGGGTAGATTGGGGGTCGAAGAAAAAACAGTTTTTAATACGCAAATCACACATATTTAGTTGAGTTTGTGAAATTTGTGAATTTTTTTTATAATTGACTTAATATCAGTTTCTTTATAGAACATAAATTAATAAACGTATATTTATTGCGATGAAACAAGTATTTACGTATTTAAAATTGCAAGTTCTCTATTCAACTTGATGAATCTGTTTTTGGCGTTTCTGCTATTATGATGTACGTTAGATATTTCAGTAAAATTAAAGGACAAGTCATTGAGCAATTTTTATTTGCTAAATATTTTGAAACTGATGGAGAAGGAGAGACAATTTTTAGATGCTTACAAGAATATTTAAATAAATTAATAAATATGATATTCCGCTTGAAAATATAATAGCGGTAGCCACAGATGGGGCACCTGCTATATGATAGGGCGTTACCGAGGTTTTGCTACATTTCTCAAAGAAAAAGTGCCCGGAATATGTACTATTCATTGTGTGTTGCAAAGGAACAACTTAGTAGCAAAATTATGTGAGTCCAGAGGTACCTAAAGCTTTACAGTTTTGAATTAAGTGTATTAATCAAATTGAAGCCCAACCTCTTAAATCAAGAATATTTTCCAAACTTTGTGAAGAGAACGACGAGTTATTTAACCAATTACTTCTGCACACCGAAGTTAGATGGTTGTCTAGAGGTGTATGCTTGCAAAGGCTCTTTGAGTTATTTGACTCCACGACCGAATTTCTCAGCGAAATAAACCCTGTTCTGAGTGATGAACTCCAAAACAATAAGAACCATACTTTTTATTTAGCGGACTTATTTGGAAATTTTAATGATGTCCAAACAAAGCTGCAAGGAAAGGATGTAACAATTATCGAAGCTTGAACAATACTGTTAGGCTTCCAAGTAAAATTAAATTTATTTAGATCTTCATTGATACGTAAGGATTATCAGTATTTCTCAAATCTGCGACAGACGGAATAAAAGAAGACTTGGAAATATATGCAGATCATCTTCAAAAATTGAGCGACGATTTTAAACTGCGCTTTGTAGTTTGGAAAACATTGACATCCCTGATTGGATTATTGCGCTATTTTCTGCTCAAATTGCAAACGTGAACATCAACCTGCAAGATGAGCTTGCTGAATTATTATCGGATCTTGAAGCAAAGACGCTTTTTGAAAATTTAACAATAAGCAAATTTTGGACAAATATAAATATAATGCGAAAATATGTAAAACTTTACGAAATAGCTCAGCCATTTATGCTAACATCTCTAAGTTCCTATATGGTTGAAGCCGGTTTCAGTCACGTAAATTCAATCTTAACTAAGAACAGAAATAAATTAAATGTGGTGTTTCGAGGGGATTTAAGATTAAAATTGACCAATTTTGAACTCAATATAGCGAACACCAGACACACCCATCTCATCGATTAAGAAGCAATATATCTGCAGTTACTTTACTTATTATTTCTACTTATTCATAATTACTTATTAGTATTTAATAAATATTAAAGTATTTAAATTTCAACATTAATATATTTTTCATAAAACTATTGTTACACAATGTACTATTACTTTAATAAATGTTTAAAATCATTAAATAAGTGTACAAACACAGTATCTAATAGAGTTTTGTTTTAATTAACAGAAAATTACTTTTTATGGGGGTCGATGGAGATTTCGAAAAATTATGTAGGGGTCGATGATCAAAAAAGTTTGGTGACCTATGGCTTAGAGCGTTAAATTTCGATGTCTGCAAAATTTTTAATGATATTAAATTTTAAGTACCGTCATTTGTTTGATTTTTAAGTTTCTTAAAGTTGAGAGCTTTTATTCAGTTTTAAATATTAAAAATATTTATGTTCGAATAGTGTATTCATATATTATGTAATATATTTGCAAATTTGAATGAGAAAGTTTTAATAATTAAGTAATATTCACAATAAAAAACTGTAGAAATATGTATCAAAAGCAGAATTTTTTTAAATTTTAAATGCAAAATTTTTAATTTAAGAAATAGTACTTTAACCGTTTGGGTGCTGAAGAGTTTTCTTATATCTATGCTAATAGTGCGGAATGAAATGCGCACAACACTACTAACCAACTACCACAAACTGCTAACTACTACCAACCAACTACTGACCAACCTATTCTAACCAAAACAGTGTCTTCTCATTTTCGGCACATAACAAGCTTCACCGCACTCAAACGGTTAACAGAGAACAGGCTTAAAATAACAAGCTTCTCTAGGATAATTTGTTCTAGACCAGTGGTTCCCAACCTTTTGTGGACCATCGCCCCCCTCTTACGGTTGGCTGACACATATCGCCCCTTTCTCTTTTTGCTCAAAAAACCATTCATTGTTGCTTGTGAGCAACCAAACACTGAAAATATGCTAAGTTATTTGATTTTAATTTAAATTGTAATGCAAATAAGGAGGCACATTTATCCTGTCCTTTTTATTAACTAAAAAAATTTTGTATCTTTTTTTTTTCAAAAAGGAATGCTATTGAAAATGGAATAATCGAAACAAAAGTACATTTTTTTTAAAATAATACTTTAATGTAATCAAGAAAAAGTTAAAACTTTAACAACTAAAATTTGAGAAAATAAATGAAGAGTGAGAAAGCACATTTTTACCACTTCAATGACTGCCCTGTGCTAGGTGTATTTCAAGTTAAAGCTTGAATGTCAGGTTATATGCTCGTCAGATTTAAACGCGAGTCTCCTTTGAAACAAATGTCCAACCTATCTCTTTGCTTTGTGAGCAGCTGGAAGACCGAACTAAATCTTCTCTCCACTAAATATGTTGACGGGAATGAGATGAGAAGCGGCTCAGTTTGTTTCCACAATTGTGGATAAGTGTCCATAAGCTTTACTCTAGCTGACTCGTAACCGTATTTTTTAAAGACGACTCTAGCCTCACATTCATACTTCAAGTCTAAAAACTCAGTCTACAAAGAGGAAGTGAGCTTATCCACAACTTCAGAAGAGAAAGGATCGAAAATCCAATCCGGAATTTCTAATTTCATCAAATCTTTAAATCTTGATTCCATAACTGATCAAGGTGATCAGTAAAAATTAAGATTTTATTTTCGAGAATCTCGATATCTGCCATTGAACACTTTTTAAGAGTTGGAAATTGCATTAGCTCTTTGCAACCAATGTTTGACTTGTAGATATCAAACTTGACGATGAATGAAGATATGATTCCCTCAGCCTTGATAATGTTCATTTTATTTCCTTGAAGTTTTACGTTGATTTTCTTCATTTTTTCAAAACTATCAGTGAAGTACGCAGTTTCCAACTTGCGTTGCTTCAAACTCTCACTGAAAACAGGATCAGTGGTGTCGAGAAACTCAGTAACCGAATCCAGCAATTTGAAGAAACGGCTCAGTTTCCTTTTGAAAGCCATCTCATAGCTGCGTGAAGAGCAGGAATTCGAAATTTTCATCATTTTCATGGCAAAGTTCGCGGAACAAACGGTTATTAGGAGAATTAGCTTTTATTTTATTGATGATAGAAATAACCAATTTTTCGCAGCCAAAAGTTGACTATGAATGACATAATGAATGGTGAGATAACTTCCGGTACTTCTCTTTTAAGATGACCCAGAAACCCAGTATGACAACCAGACATGGTTGGAGCACCATACTTACATTTACATACACAAGCACTTACATTTATGAGGGGAATTTCTTTTTCTTCAAAATAATCTTTGACCAAATTAAAAATCGACGATTCTTTTGTATCTGTGTTCAAAGTTCTTGTAAACAACATTTCCTCGTTAATCTCCTTACTCTCATTTATGAATCTCACGTACTTATCACAGTTGATTCATCAATCTGCAACGCAAATTTACCTTCTTTCAAAAATTTGAGTTTTGATTCAACGTCGGCGGCCATCTCATCAATAAGTCTGGAAACAGTATTATTGCTCAGAGGAACAGAGTGACTTATCAGATTTCCGCCTGCGATACCACAACGTATGACGAAAACGATCCTGCACTTGAATTTTTTTTAATTTTTAACTATCATAATTCTTTGTCTACACAAGAACCATAAGTTTTATATATATTTTCAATTTTAATCTCAAATAGCTTTTGTTATTAATATTATTAGCAATTTTTATCTTTTGAATACTCGTCGCCCCCTGATCGCCCCCCTAAGGATTATCGCCCCCTTGAGAAGCTCTATCGCCCCCTTTGGGGCGATCGCCCCCAGGTTGGGAACCACTGTTCTAGACAGACGTTCTGTTACAGTGGTTAAATTCCATGAATCTATGTACTTTATCTTAAAGAAAATTATTAAATTTTTACTACGGGTTTAACTTGTTATGCCAATCAAACAGGCTTTAGTGCATCAGTAGGGTTGAAGAATTGGGCATTGAATGCACATTGCTTCTTTGTGGTGGCTGGTTCCCCTGCCTGATATTGTTACGTAGGAGACGTCAAATACCCGTTAAAGCCGTATTTATCAAAAGATTGCCGTAAACAAATCCTATTCGTGGGTCTACTAGTTTCCTGCGGTGACCAAACATTGTCGTTTAACAACTTTTTACAATTAAATCCCCTGTGAAAAATCTTTAAATACGACATTTAAATTCGACAGAAATTTAATTTCATATTTAGTTTTTAAACTTGTAATGAAATGTTTTTATAACGTTTAAATAAAATTCCGTGTAGCGAAACTTGTGTTCCTTTGCTATAATTATTCTATATTCCATAACTGTTGTAACTAGATTAAAATAAAAGAACCAGCATAAACATAACTGTAGAAAATTAAATTTTTATTACCTCCTTTTACTATAAATTTTTCACTTTTCGCATTTGTCTCAAATCTTCGAGTGGTTTATGTAAATATAAAAATATTAAAAGAAATTTTCCCTAAATGCTATAGTTTGCTTATAATCACTATCGAAGTTGCACGAAATTGTTTATAATTATCATTCAATGTTTTCTCGCTACTGTTGTCTGTAAAGTCAGTGTAGAAACTTTAAACTAAATCCTATTCAAAGTTTCAAGAAATTAATAGAAACCCTCTCTCTCAGAAATTGGTTTCCTGACACATTTCTTAAGGCAAACTTTGAACATTCAAAGTGTATAAAATTGAAAAAATTATCGCAGTAATATTAATCTCTCAAAGCCATTTTAGTACATTTTTACGCCTCCGTTTTAATTAGTTAAGAGCACTGATACCTTTTAGTTCCGTAACAGATGACAATGCAGTCAGGTTCGCCCTCATTTAACGAAAGAATTCATCTTTAATCTGCATTTTTACAAAGTTTCTAAAATATGTAGAGTGCATGATTTTACTACATTGCATGATAATGGAAGTTAGAATCGACTAGATGGAGTGGAATCGACTATAACAATCAAATTTTCATAGCTTTTTATCTCTGAATGAGAATTATCGTCAATTGAAGTTATAAAAACTTTGCGAACACCTGGGATGCTCAAATTTCAATTAGAGCTGTGTGTCTTAATATTAAGCTGACCAGGGCCCTTTAAATAATATAAATAATATAGCTAATAAAATTTCTAAATGAGCATTCGGAAACTTTGCTCCTTAAATTTTCCAAAAATTTAGAAAATATTTCTGCTTAATAATCTCTGCAAATCTAAATAAAGTAATTATAATAATTCCGAAGTGGGGATTCGCAATTAAAGTTCAGGGGACTCGCAAGAGATGTTAAGAGCGCCAGATCTAGGTATCTGCCGCATTCTGTATTTAATTAAAAAATTTTAAGGGAGTATTTCGGGATAACCAAACTAACGTTAACTCTGCGTCATTTTTCACTATTTGTCATAACCAGAACCTTGGCGCCTCAAAGGATAAAGCGCTCGCCTCCTAATGAGGTGACCCGAGTTTGGTCCCAGTGATAGCTGTCTGATTCGAATTCCGCACCCGGTTCGGTCCAACCCAGGACTGACATAACATATCCTCAGTGGTAGACGGATCATGGGTTAGAGTTCCCGTTCCATCAGGCCAACCGTCGAAGGTTTTCGTAATTGTAATTTCCATGTAAAGCAAATGGGGGTTAGTTCCTTCCTCCAAAAAACACTCCATGAAGGCAAATTTCTCATAATGCTTGATCCAGGAGCTACCTCGTCTTCTGGATTGGGTTCGAAATTACCAAGTCAACGGAGCTAAAAATTAATAGCCGTAAACATTATTAGAAAACTATAATATTTATACGCATTTAAATTAGAAATGACTTGCGTCCTTCGATCAGTAATTTTATGAAATTAGATCTGTTAAATGTAAATCTTAGAGCTTTCAAATTTTCTTTCTTAAAGTTGGTTACTTTTCTGTGTTCTACGGTACAGAAAGAAAATATCCATTGATTATGATTGAAAATTTAATTGTCTAAAATCTTGATTTATAAGCTATGAAACGTCTCCCTTAAAAAAAAAACTTTATGACTATGTGCTACTTCTGAAATCCTAAATGGATAAGCCGTTGTAAAACCACTTTATACCACATCTGTGTTTTTGCTGCTGAAAACACCAATTTTGGGATTTATAGTAATATATTATCACTTGTTTGTAATCCAGTATGATGTCGCGTGAATCATTTTTCTTCTATGCTGCTAAACTTCCACAAAATTAAATTCAAATCTTAGAAAATGTATTTTAACTTGCGTAATAAGTATATCAATTTTCAAATCTGTAAATTGTATTTATTTGTATAATATCTGATAGCTTCTATACTGATAAATCAAATTCTAATTTTTCATCTGTGTTATTTAGTAAATCTTACAAAACTATATTTTAGGAACTGTCATTATGCATTGAAAACTGTTTAAATTGTTAAGTAAAGATGCATTTATTGATTACGTGCATCATAGCTTACCTTTAATAAACCTTTTGTCTTACTCTACAGAAAAGCTGGTGTCATCTACTTAAGATCAAAAGCAGAGTGTAACATAACATTTTTGATGTTTCACTAACTTTCTGAAATACAACTGAAAATATTTTAAAATGGTTGTAAATAATGTCTTAATGAGGTATTTAACTCTAAATTTTCTTCAAGTAAATTGTACACATGATCAAGTGATGGAATCATTTGTACAGGTTTCTGAAAGAAAAGGTTATTTCACGCATGTGCATGTTTCTGAAAGAAAAGGTTATTTCACGCATGTGCATGTTTCTGAAAGAAAAGGTTATTTCACACATGTGCATGTTTCTGAAAGAAAAGGTTATTTCACACATGTGCATGTTTCTGAAAGAAAAGGTTATTTCACACATGTGCATGTTTCTGAAAGAAAAGGTTATTTCACACATGTGCATGTTTCTGAAAGAAAAGGTTATTTCACACGTGTGCATGTTTCTGAAAGAAAAGGTTATTTCACACGTGTGCATGTTTCTGAAAGAAAAGGTTATTTCACACGTGTGCATGTTTCTGAAAGAAAAGGTTATTTCACACGTGTGCATGTTTCTGAAAGAAAAGGTTATTTCACACGTGTGCATGTTTCTGAAAGAAAAGGTTATTTCACACGTGTGCATGTTTCTGAAAGAAAAGGTTATTTCACACGTGTGCATGTTTCTCAAAGAAAAGGTTATTTCACACGTGTGCATGTTTCTCAAAGAAAAGGTTATTTCACACGTGTGCATGTTTCTCAAAGAAAAGGTTATTTCACACGTGTGCATGTTTCTCAAAGAAAAGGTTATTTCACACGTGTGCATGTTTCTCAAAGAAAAGGTTATTTCACACGTGTGCATGTTTCTCAAAGAAAAGGTTATTTCACACGTGTGCATGTTTCTCAAAGAAAAGGTTATTTCACACGTGTGCATGTTTCTCAAAGAAAAGGTTATTTCACACGTGTGCATGTTTCTCAAAGAAAAGGTTATTTCACACGTGTGCATGTTTCTCAAAGAAAAGGTTATTTCACACGTGTGCATGTTTCTCAAAGAAAAGGTTATTTCACATGTGTGCATGTTTCTCAAAGAAAAGGTTATTTCACATGTGTGCATGTTTCTCAAAGAAAAGGTTATTTCACATGTGTGCATGTTTCTCAAAGAAAAGGTTATTTCACATGTGTGCATGTTTCTGAAAGAAAAGGTTATTTCACATGTGTACATGTTTATCAAAGAAAAGGTTATTTCTTATGTACAGGTTTCTCAAAGAAAATTTAACCTCTTAGCGTAGCGAAACTATTCAGATTAGCTTGCTTAAGCAGTTTGCTGCAGCTCATTGCATTAGTTAAGTGTTATGCCTTATAGAAATTAGAATAATTTCTGTGCTATGAATCTGTCCACGCGTGTAAGCAGTCATCAATGATAAAGTGACAAAACTATCTTAATAGCGTCAATGGTGAAATAGTTTTTTTCTGTACTTGAAGGTATATCGTATCAAAACTCTGCGGTGATTTGGATTCGTTTAGGAATGTTCATTAAGTTAACGTTTTTATTACGGAATGTTTTCATTATGTAATGTTGAACGTTTCAAGTTGAGCTAAATTTACACCCATAAGTTAATGTTAAGTAATGTAAGGTTAATTAATTACAGCCTCGTATGGCTCATCGAATTTGTGGTAATATAATTTCTTAGTTTTATTTATGTATTTTGTTGTAAAACTTTAAATTTTTGTTTTGTGAACCTGGCAACTTCGATGCATAAATTATGTTCTCTATGGCTTCATACCTGTCTTTGTGTTAAGAAATATATCCGGAAAGAATTGAAATCATTTCGATATAATCTTTGTGAAGGATAATAGAATGTATCACTTTAGTGAATTTATACTTGACAAGATTGGCTTACTCTAAATAGAATGCAAAGAACAGTTGCTAACGTAAACAAGTGCCACGTTTTTAACAACCAATCAGACTCGGGATACCCACACTACGTCACTCATCCTATTCTGAAGTAGTCTGTTTTGAAATCATTACGATATATGTAGGTTAAAAACTACAGAACTTTAAAAAGTAATTCCATAACTTTTTCTAGGAATTTTTCGTTTGACGTATTTCGTTAGACGTTATTTTTCGCAATATCATTAAACCTATCAATACTAATATTGCAAAGATAACTCAATTTAAGCCCCCTAAAACTTCTCAACATGTTGAAAAGTTTCTTGGTGTTTATGATTTTTACAGCCACCTGATTCCTAATTATTCTAAACTCACCAATGTGTTAATTCAAGTAACCCTTAAAAACTCAAAATTTCAGTGGAGAGAGGAGCATCAAAATGCCTTTAATCAGTTACAAAATATATTTCTCTCTGAGCCTTTTGTACATCTTCACCAATGGGATAAGCAGTTCATCCTTAATACTGATGCCAGTGGTTCTATTTCAGGTGCTTTAATGCAAGGATTTAATGGTCAACTAAAACCCATATCTTACTTTAGTAATGGTTTATCCCAATCATAACGTAATTGTCCCCCCGTAAAATTTGAACTTTACGCTATTTATAGACCAGTAATGGCATTTAAACACTATATGGCGTATAAAAAGTTTATATGCCAACACTATCCTCACTGATTCCAAACCTTTGATTCATTATAAAAAGGTAACGTCCCCTGCTGATATTATAACTCGTTGGCTTCTACAGCTGTCAGAATTCACATATGAAGTAAAATATATAGCTGGTCCAAAGAATTAATTAGCCGATTACTTTAGTAGAAGTCAGAAAATGAGTTAATTTTACCTTTTGTCGATGCTAATGTTGATGACCAAATTTTAAATTCTATTGAAAACACTGACCCTCAAAATGAAATTTCTGTAACTACATTCTTTAATGAACAACAAAAGGATCCAAATATTTCAGAAATTGTTGATATGATTAACTCACCTTCAGTAATTAATGCTAAGAAAGCTAAAAAATTTATTATTGATTCAGATACTCAGTTATTAATGCGTGTTTGCAATGATGAATATTTATCTCAATGTATTGTGATACCTCAAAGTTTAGAAGCCAAGGTACTAAAGATTGCTCACATTACTCATCATGGTCTGAAAAAAGATCTATGAGACAAATATTTCAGGAAAACATGGATACAGACACTAAATATTTTGTTCTTTCTTGTGATGTATGTCTACGTACCAAAAATTATGGTATACCCCAGCCTCCTTTTAAATCTTTACCTATTCCTAAGGTACTCAATGAGTTTATATCATTTGATATTGTTGGCTCCATCAAAAACTGTGGATATGTATTCACTATTTTAGATCACTTCTCTCAAATTGTAAAATTATTCCCGTTGAACAGCTTAACGGCTGAGGCTGTTTCTCAACATTTAATTGATTATATTGCTAATAATGGTAGACCTGCTATGGTGTTATCAGATTTGGGAACGCAGTTCAATTTCGAAGTTTTTCATTGTGTAAATAAAGCTCTTGGTATTCATTTGCCCCTTACTACTCCCAAAAATCCTAAATGTAATGGAGCAGACGGAAAGAATTAATCTGTCTATTAAAGCATCTTTTAATTACCTTAAATGAAGCAGGTGTGTCATTTAAAAATTTAATACTAATTCATCAAAATTTGTATTGGGTATTGTACATCCAACTACCAATGTTAATTATACCACTTATTAAGCAAATATTAACAAATTTGTTTTTCTAATAAGTATGAATGTGTCGTAAGTAAAACAATTACTTAGTTAAATTATTTTAAATAAAGTTAGAAATATCATTCGCGTTTGAAGCAACAAGTAATATCAAACTTGTCTATTTTACTATATTTTGAAATTCACATGAATATGAAATTTTATTCGATTCATTGCTTAAGATAAGATTAGAATATTTAATTTAGTTTTCTTACATAACAATCTGATAGTCTAGACTTGAATGTTATTTCTATTCTCCATCAACAGAGCGATCTAATAATTAACCTTGTTTAAAATCTTGCAAAGTTGATATTTTATTTCTGCAATTTTGAGCCTAGTATAGTCCATTTTTGTTTAAATCAACTCTACAACATGTTTAAACTCACTTTACTAATTTCAGTTTCTGACTTCTAAATGACCACTAATATACACTTTTCAATGCTATACTTGGGTATCTAGTCTTCTCTTTGAAGGGTGACATATTAAGTGAAATTCAGCGGCATTTATTGTTTAATGACTCAGCAGCCCTTCGAGAGTCGAGGCATTTAGAATCTTTTCTCTTCTTATCCAGCATGTCCCCCCAGATGTTCACTTTTGCTGTTTCAAAAACTCCATTCATGCAGTCAAATTGAATCTGCCTCTGGTTCTAGTTTGTTTAAAATGTGAGTCCGGTTAGTAGGAAAGATAGGTCAGTAGATTTGTCAATCAAATTTGTTGTCGTTTACTTCAATGCAGTCTTTCTCAAATTTTTGCTTCTCTGTACAGCTCATTGTTTTCCTGTCTCCAGTTAGTTTATTCGTAGCACACAAAATGCTCATTTTTTCTCTCGGAGATATTTTCATGCGATTGTGACATAGTTCGGGTTTGTGAGACAAATGTGAGCACAGGCCTCTTTTATTGCTTCTTTGTACTGACTTTGATTGCATAAAACTTCTAAATTCATTAAGACAACAATAAGAAACAACGCGTCGTTTTATTTCTATTTTTGTTTCACGGGAAAAATTCTTAGTCACGCTGGCTCCAAACAGTTGGCAGATTTTGCCTATATCTTTGTGTTAAATAATAGAAGGGCTCATTAATAACTAAATTAGCAGAAAGCTCTCATTTAATTTTGTAATCATAGAGGATGTTGAGCACTATGAACGTCTACAAAGAGTTTTTGGTCTTTCGTTAGATATTCACGAAAAGAAATATATATGTCAGGCAAATGTCATTGTGTTACAAAAACGTATTATGAAACGAAAAATTCCAATAGATGGCACTGAACGTGTGTGAAATCCGAATTGGTAGTGGTACACGGCCGTTCTGCTACCTCTTCGAACTTCACTCGTCCAACCGTTTGGGAATTTTTCGTTTTTCGGACTACGGTGCAGTAAGGGCAGGGGTGTCATAAGAACTGGGTGGACCTGGATTGTGATGGTAGATCGCATTTCCGTGACCTGAAGTCTCTGAAGTACCCTTGTGCTTACAGCGAAATCTAACTGTTAAATTAGCTACTAAGTTTTTCTCGCTCTCGTTAAATTAACTTTTAAAAGGCTGAGGTGGTCAAGAGTAAGGTCCTGGACTGTAACAAAAGGTTGCAGGTCCGTGCCCTGAAAAGCCACCCAGCACTTTACTAGCATTGTAGAGTACTGACGTTCATAGTGCTCTGAATTATCTAATTTCATCTACGATATTTTCCAGATATAGAAAATCATTACTTCTAAGTAAGATTCGTTAAGGAATAAAATGGGATAATTATGAAAATTTTTACGGGCGCCGTTTAAAGTTTGAGTTAAACTTTAATTTGGTTTTTATGATTAGCTTTAAAAGGCTTGAACTCTGTCATCTACAAATAACAATTTTGATACCAAAATTTCAATTTGAAAATCTGGTTTAATATCAGAATGAAATACTTGCGAAGAATATTTGAAAATTTTATTAACCTGCTTTCACATAGGGTTCAGAAAACCGAGCAATGTTAAAATTGCTTGACAATATAATAGCTATTTGTCGGAATAGTTTTCAGAAGTCTAAGTGTAATGTATATAAATGGTACAAGGAAACACCTAAAATGAGCTGTACATTCTGCATAAAATTTTCTGGAGACATTTGCCGATAGTCCTTAATATTCAAAATTTTGATGCCGATATTGATTCGAATAAGAAGCAGGCTGAAATTAAGATTGGTACATTGTACCGAGGATTTACAAGAATCGAATGCCCTGACCAGAAGAGTAGAATCTAAACGAACGATTCTTAATAGTAGTCTACAAAGAACTGTAGAGCGAAATTTTATTAACTATTCAAGGTGAAACTAAAGCTCTTAATTTTCTCTGAAAAGTTAAATTATTTGATTTAATGAAAAATTTTAGTTTGCATAGAATCGACATAAATAGTTCTCACTACTTTAACGGAGTTTTTAAAAATACATTTTGGTCAAATAAAAGGGATAAAATTCTTGTTGGCATATAACAAATTTATAAAATTTTACTTTTTGATGTTAACCCATAACCATTAACCTATAGCCATTTAGTCATCAAAATCGTTCAGTTCTGTGAGAAAAAGAAAATAAGTAAGCAGGCATAAGCTAATTTTGGTTTAACACTACTTAAACTAGGAAAGCACTCTATATTTTTAAATTAATAAGATATTTCTAACTTTCATTTTTAATATGTTAAGTCATTTGCTTGTAATGATATTACTCATAGAAATGAAAAATTTCCAGCTTTTAACTGTATGTATTTCTTAATAGTCTGTATGATCTTTTAATTACAGTAGATTTTATGAAATTATATCCGTATCTTTTAAAATGACCCGAAACAAATTGAAAAACCAGTTGTCATTAAATATTTGTTCTTACTTCTTTCCTATTCGTTTCATCAATCAAAATTTAATTGAATAACTCTTCTGTATTTGACAAACATTCAAATGGGAGTGACAATGTAGAAATTTAAAATAAACAATTCCAGCATAGATATTTTATTGTAAAGCGGGAAAAATACTAAGTATCTTGAATACTGTTAACATCGAAAGTACCTAAATCAGGTATAAAGTTCAAACACTTAACGTTCAATACATTTTTAAAATGAAATATTCAATTAAGTATCTTTAAGTATCTTTAATTAAATGTTTTGTTTTAGTAAAGCATTAGGCAATGCGGAGAGAAGTTATAGACAATGTAAACATTCATCTATGAAATGATATCTCACAATAGAATTGAGTTAACACTTCTTACATACTAGTGTTTTGGAATTATATTTTTGTTGTGGTAGATATACACCACAAGGCTATTACGACTCTACTCTCTAGAATGTTGCTTGAAAGTTCAAATAAATCTTGCCACTAATATATATATATTTATTTTGAAGATTTTAGTATGTGAAAAATAAAATGTTTGAACATTTGCAACTGTACGATCTCTAATCTATGATGAGTAACTCTAAATTAAATTTTCATTGATGTTTGGAAGTACAAATGTATTACAGCAGGTACACTCTTCATATTGTTCAAAAACTTACTAATGTTTGTTCTTAAATATTTGTTTCTTTCTCTCCCTTATTGGATTAGAGTGTTTAATTTATCCTGTTTTGTGCCAAGGTACTGTTTTTGTCTTTTGTATTTTTCAGGATTGTCTGTATTCTTGATTGGTGGCTGATGTGCAAGTGTTGAGGTGCTGTGACCACACAGGATGAAGGGTTTCGAGAAAGAATCGAATGATTTGAAGTGGAAACGAGTGAATGGATGGAAAAATGCTACCAGCACAAAGTACGTGTCAATTACTTTTTTGCTAAGCTAGTGCGTGAGACGAGGAAGCTATTTTTAAAACTCGAATGAAAGTCGCACTGAATGTGAAGTCTCCAGATTATGTGTTGTCGATGAAGTTTCGTAAATTTTCTGGGAATGAGACACTTGCTATTGACACTGGAATACGAAACTTGCCGCCCAATGAGATGACTCAATTTTAAATCCCATCCATGGCTGGTCGATACGAGGCTTGCACTGACCACAGTGCTCACATAAAATATCCTCAGTGGTTGGCTGATAGCGACCCATACCGTCTAGCTCACCGTGGGTGGTTTTCCTGGTTTCCCTCTCGTGTAACGCAAATGCGGGTTAGTTTAAACAAAGTCCTCCAGGAAGGCTAGTTTTAAACTATTCACGTTATTTCTCATATGTAACTATAAAGTTCTCAAATTCTTAGAGAATTATTTTATAAGTTTAGAGATATTAGTGAAACTCAGAAATGACTTTGTTCTTTTACGCTAGTCCAACCTCTTTACGGTCTTATCAATTATGTACATTGTTGTCATACTGACTGGAACTAATTCTTGTTAAAGGAATGCAATATAATGGAGAATTTTGAAAAGAATAACGCTATTAAACGCAATATTAAATTTTACGAAATTTGTCAACGCCAGGGCCTCTATGTTTTAAGAGTCAATATTTTTAAATGCAAGAATAACAATTGTTTATAACTGTAACGGTGAAAGCTTCGGTAGCTGTGAGTAGAATTAAGATCAACGTTTTTTAAGTGTAGTGTTTGCACAATACGAAATTGTACCGTTTAGGAATAATTTTAAAAAACAAGCAAACAAATGCGTGAATTTTTTCCCTAGAAAACTATTTAACCCCCGTCTATCATTTGTAGAAGTTATTAAATTTCTGACTATTTGATACGGATAAATTTGTATTAATATAAGAAATGTTTGCATTCTTTCTTACATCAGGTTTTCAAAAACTAATTCTATAGGGATTCTGCAGAGTTTAAATATTTTGAAAAGGGGTCAACTTCACTTTGGATCCAGAGTTTTGAAAACCTCTTTTCAAAATGATTTAATTTCTGAAGTTGTACATAATCTTTAAAAAAAAAACTTTAAATGCACCATTCAATTTTAAAATAAACGTCATTTAAAACTTTAATGAACTTTCAAATTTCGTTAAATTTCAAGTATTTAATAAATATTTTAGTTTTTCATATCTAGGCTTAATTTGCTTAAAATGATAAAAATTCTACTGCTCATTGTTATAACGAGTTGTAGCGTTACGTTAGTTTTATTTAATTTGTTTATTTTAAAGGTGTCTGTAAAAGTTACTTACAGGGGATAAAAATTTTAACGTTCATTCGGAATAATAAAATTAAAAAATCTGCATCTAATTTCTTGAAGCTTTTTACTTAAATCTGTTTCAAAATATTTCTTTCATAGAAATCCCAATTTGTGGGGAAAATATGAAATTCTAAATTTAAGGCGAATTATATTCTACGATGCGTTCGTACAAACGGTTGGAAATAAAACTGAATTTTGGATTAGAATTCCAAATTGCGCATGAATATTAATATTAAAAGTAGAAATAAGACAAATTCTTAATAATTACAAATGAAAATAGAAATGTGTGTTGGCAGAACAGTACTTCATCAGGGGACAGACTGCTTGCAAACACACAGGAGCCTTTCTGTTAGTGGATTTAACCGAAACTAACAGTTTTGTTAACCAAAACTAACCAAACTAAAATTTAACCAAAACTAACAGTAACAGTTGGTTTGGGTTAAATCCACTAACAGCAGAAAGGCTCCTGTGTGTTTGCAGGCAGTGTGTCCCCTGATGAAGTACTGTTTTGCAAACACACATTTATATTTTATTAATTATTTTTAATTAAGATTTTTTTGGTCTTATTTCAATTTTATATAATACAAATTTGGTTTCAGCTGCCTTTTGCGCTTTTCCAATTTGAATTAATGAAGTAAGGTTTCGGTGTGTTTATTTACCTCTTAGTTATAAATTTTGACTTAGTAAATTATATTGATTTTGTGATTGGATTTTATTAAAAGTACTCATCTCATAGTTAAAATTTTTTAATTTGCCTTCTTTTAAATTCATTATTGATATACCAGCTGATCTTTTTTCTTTCTCGCTGAATTTATTTCAAATTTATATATTTAGATATTTGAACTTGCCGATAAACAATTAAGTCTTTGCACCAATATTTGGAAGTCTTTAATATATGAAAAGCAAATGTTTGAACTTTTGTAACTGTACGAACTCGAATCTATGATATGTAACTCTAAATTATATTTGTATTGTATACTGGGCTATGATAGGATAAACGTATTACAGAAGATATATCCTTCAATTTGTTCAATGACATAATTTATTTAAAATATTGATTTGTAAATATTTTTTTCTACTTCATTGGATTAGATTGTTTAATTTATGCTCTTTTGTGCCAAGGTACTGTTTTTGTCTTTCGTATTTTTCAGGATTGTCTGTATTCCTGATTTGTGGCTGATGTGCAAGTGTTGAGATGCTATGACCACACAGGATGAAGGGTTTCGAGAAAGAATCGAATGATTTGAAGTGGAAACGAGTGAATGGATGGAAAAATGTTACCAGCACAAAAGAACGTGTCAATTACTTTTTGCTGAACTAGTGGGTGAGACGATTAACTTTATTTTCCTCTGCTCTTCGAAGCATTTCAAAGTCGCACTGAATGTTAAGTCTCCAGATTATGTGCTGTCGACGAAGTTCTGTAAACTTTCTGTGACTAAGCAATAGGGCACTTGCCTCCCAATCAGATGACTCAATATCCCATCCCATCAATGGCTGGTTGATACGAGGCTTGCACAAACCAAAGTGCTAACTTAAAATATCCTCAGTGGTAGACGGATCGCGAGTTAGAATTTCATACCGTCTAGCTAACCGTGGGTGGTTTTCCTGGTTTTCCTCTCATGTAACGCAAATGCGGGTTAGTTTAAACAAAGTCCTCCAGGAAGGCTAAAAGCTTTATGTGTTTAGATCATGTCATTTCTCATATGTATTTTAAGTAAATCTCGAAGGACTTGAGAAATTTATACATTAGTAATAAACAAAGAAATGTCTTGTTTAACGCTTGTTCAACTTCTTTACGATCTTGTCAATTTTGTACATTGTTGTCATGTTGACTATAGCTAATTCTTGTTAACTAATTCTTGTTATGCAATTTAAAGGTGTAATATGCAATTTAATGGAATTAATTTTTTTAAAAAAAGAGTAAAAGTCTTGGTCTTTCAGAAGTTTGAATATTATTCTTTTAAAATGTGCAAGTGTATAAACTAGAACAGCCAAAACTGGTATATTGATCATGAGTATGTTGAAATACTGCTGTAAATGTGTTTGGTATTTCAAGTTTTTCCATGAAATTTAAAAAGTGGTTGTAAATGCTTTGATATTTCATTTAGATATGTCTGTTTTAAATTGCTAGGTACACTTTTGTAAAAGGTGCAATTTTGTAAAATTTTTATGCTGCTTGAAATTTGAACTTCATTTGTTTTGTAATTTAAGATCTAAATAAATGTGTTATACTTGTAAATTTTGTTTCTGTTCTTTTTGGTAGACTAGCATTTTACTAAGATGTTGCGTTAAGATTTTCCAATAAGGGAGCATAATTAAACTCCGATAAATTATTCTTTAAGATTAGAATGAGGTCAACGGGGTCTTCTATGTTGACGAGAAACTCCATAGCTAGCGATCATATTTGGCTAGAAGTCTATTTCTGAAATATCTGTTTCAATTTTGTAATATGCGAAAAATTAAGTGCCTTGTCTCAATGATAGGGTTTTCAATGATTTACTCGTAATGGTTCAAAAGAGTGAATTAGCTATCAATAAGCATGATTATTTGTCACTTATGTAACATAACTGAGGTCTCAAGTTTAAGTCATTATGATCGGCACCTACTTAGTGAAAATCTTATTAGAACAACTTATTCAGGGTGATATCTTTATTCTTCGATCTACTTACTTTTTTCCTGTGTAAAATGGCTCATATTGTCATCCCGAAGTGTGTGAGCCGAGGATACTCTCATCCCCTAGCTTTTTACCTAGCCTTAATTGCTTTGTTGCTTTTGCCTGATTCCGAATGTATTCGTTCTAAAGTTATCTGTTGTAGTCTGAAAACTGAATAACGAGGTATGTATTTTTTAAATTTAGTTTTGCTCATATTTTATTCTCTTCCACGCAGTTCTGAATTGTAACCTAAAATTTCGTTCCATCCTTGTTCTTAAAGTGTCTAGGTTTCGATTTCATTTAAAAAGCATCGGGGTATAATTTTTCCACATCCCATAAACTTAAGATTTTAAATTTTGTTTAAAAGAGTTTACTTTCGAAGGAGTTAACCTGCACTTATGTTATGCTCATGAAATTAAAGGAATTTCGGATTTTAATTTTCTTAAAATCTAAAATTGCATGAAAAATAATGCCGTCAGGCATAAATAATAAAATTTCAAAAAAATCATGTTAAGAATTTAAAAGCTGAATTTTTTTCAAGACTATACTTGCTTAAAGAAACTTGTCTAACCTTGATTTTATTTATTTTTAATGTTTTAAAAAATTTCGTTCTGTCATCTTTGCAGTTTTTGAGTTTTGTGTAGTCCTCGATAAGGTTTTAAAAGTGACTAGATTGTTTTCTGACTTATCTAAACACGATTGTTAAGGATTCTTAATTTTTATATTCTATATAATAAAGACTTTAAATTTCAGGAAAAAAAATGTTTTGAGGCGAAATTCTGCTAAATTTGTTAGGCATTTTAAATTTTTAATTACTTCCCCACCAACACAATGGCTGGAAGCACATGTTTGTTAGATTAAATCATGGGGTATTTAGTTACTATGTAAGCCAAATTTAAGCTTTTAATGAAGGATCTTTAGCTCTATGAGCGTTCGCAAAGAAATATTTGCCTTCTGTTCTCATCGAATAATTTTGAAAACAAAATTTCCTGAGTTTTGTTGAATACAGTCGGACTTCTATTTAACGGACTTCCATTATTGCGAATCTCTATTTTGCGATTTTTTTTATTCGAGGAACCAAGAACATTTTCGAAATTTCTTCGTAAAATAACTTCCAAATAGCGAAGTGAATTTTCTATTTAACGAACTTTTCCTTGATCCACTTTCAATTCCTAGAATATTTCAAACTTGTTAAAGCATTTCATGGGAGATATGACCTCGAATTGATTTTCGAAGCCACTTTTAGATAAAGCAGTAAAATCCCTTTCAAAATTTTTGTTTGCATTTCAAACTAAAAACAAAATTGACGGATTTTAGGAACACGTGTGGTAATGTATGTTTAAAATTACTTTTATAATAAATGCACCTTTAATTTTATGCTTAAATTTAGCTTCTTTTAGTTAAAAATTTATGTAGCACAATAGTGTAACACTGGATAATGTTTGCTTTTATAATGTTTTGCTCCATACAGATTTCTTTTATGGTTAAGATTTATAAAATAAATAGTAAATTCTAGTTTACGAGATAAAAGTGTATCCATTGTAGTGTTTATGAATTGAAAACCTGTTTTGTGTTGAAGTATATCAAAAGGTAATTTTCTATATAAGGAACTTATTATCGGGATTTAGCGACTTCGTTAAATAGAGGTCCGACTGTATTTGGTATGATGAAACTGGTGAATTGACATGAAAAATTCCAATAGAAAAGCTCGAAGGAAAACTAGAACTGCTTATAAAAATATTACCCCATTCTTAAGGATTTAATTCTTAGCAGCTTTATCAGTATGTAGTTATAAATAATCTAATAATTCAAATTTCATTCTGTTTTAAAAAACAATGTCCTTTAATTAAAGTTCTAAAGCTGTGTGAATGTTTGACCGTGTGAAGCTAAGCACAGAGGGCGCTAGGGGTTGAAATTCGTAGTGAGACATCCGGGTTAGTACTTCAGATTGAATTTTTCTCTTCATCTTGAACAAGGTCGCCTTCAAATATTTTATGTGTAGTGTTTACAATATAACGCGTTCTTTCAGTTTAAATTTAAAAGCATGGAAGATTCACAAGCGAGCTGTGCCCAGGGCCTGATTATCGCCTAGGCCCAATAGGCACGGGCCTAGGGCCCACACTTTCTGGGGGGCCCTCAAAAATTAGTAAAAAGTTCGCAATACTATTTTTTCAAATACTGAAAGAAACAGTTTTTCTCAAAAAAAAGCTCTTTCTTATTTCAAATTTTCTTTATATTGTGATTGTGGTAAACCAAACTCGTGCAAACATTGTACTCATCAAATTCGAAAGTACAGCTGAATTTGAATTGGTGCAATTTTTACGTCAACGGCTTAAATGAATGCACTGAATATGAAATATTTTTTTAAAAGTGTTGTATTTAAATAAATTATTATTTAAATGTGTTATTAATTTTCTATGAGTAGCTGTAAATTTGGCACTTTGGGATATGTTTTGCGTGTATATTTTAAATAAAAATTATAATTAATAACCTTAATATTTTAGCATACATGCTGAACTTATCGTTAAATATAATGAAAAGTTGGCTAGCTTAGTGTTGGTTTAAGTACTAAATAAAAAAATTAATTACAGCTTACAATGAAAAATAATTCAGCTAATCTGTAACTTTTAGAAAAAATCACTGATTTTCAATTGATTGTGGTGACCAAACTATTTTTATTTTGACTCAACATTGTTTTGTTTTATATTTTGCTTTTTTTATATAGATGCGAGAACTTTATCTTAGAAAAATAATCTTCAATTGTCTGCTTTTAAATTTTTTAGAATGTTTCTCTTGAATCATGCAGTTCAATAGATTATTTTTTATTGTTAGGACTACTCTTCAGGAATTTAATTTCAGAATATTTTGAAAGGGGCCCAGAAAATTTAGTGGGCCTTGGGCCTGAATTAGTCTTGATCGGTCTCAAATGCAGTTAACAAAATAACTAGTAATGCAAATGCAGTACAGGCAAAAAATAGGAGTTGAATTCGCACGAAAAACCTTTTGTAGACAATGCATTAATTTCATTTTTAATGGAAAATTATGATTGTATATGTTTAGGCTCTCCAAATCGAAAAATTTGTAACACGCATTTTAATAATTGTAAAATCTCAAACAACTCATTTTTTTCACCTGGAATGAATTTATTTCATTACACTTTTTTTTTCTGAAGATTTTCTATGACGGGGATGGCGAACCAATGGCACGCGTGCCATTTATGGCACGTGACAATATTTTGAGCACACCACCGATCACAATTGTTATTGCACTATGAATTGTTATTACACAAATGTTATTACACTATAAAGCTTATGTAACAATTAAATTAAAATTCACAAAAAAAAATAATAAACAATTATTAATAAAAAAAATTAACAATTAATGCTAAAAAGACAATTAATAACCAGAAAAACAAGCTAACAATAAGTAACTAGCAAAAAATCAACAGTCCTGCATAAACTAATATCTTACAGCCTAATATAAGTTATTTGTCATTTAGTTTGCAACAACAGAAGTCACACTGATGTTACTTTAAGTTGAATTACGCGTATAACTGAGACATTGCAAAATGTATTTTATTTTCAATGTAAATAAAGAGTTTTGAGTTGATATTATTTAGTATTATTAGTTTCCCAATAATCATGAAGTCAAAACTATTTGACGGCACGTCTGTGATTTCATTAAACAATTTTTTAGAAAAAATGGCACGTTGGTGTATAAAGACTCGCCATCCCTGTTCTATGATAATGATTGTCAAAACAAGTTTAAGTGTTTTGTAAAGGAGGAAGATTAGAGTAATGGATTGTTACGCAATCGTACTTTTTCCTGTCTAATAAAAGTGTGTATTTAGTCACGTGTTTCGTGGTCACGGAAGAAGACGTTTGGGAAAGTAAAACCCTCTTCCTACTTCCGATGGCCCGCAGGCCCCTTATTTATAGAGTAAAGCTAATGAGGCTCCTTCCTCGTTGTTCCACTTTCTTTTTAAGAAGAGACACGTGATTCGGCTTTCTCATCTCTCTGAACACATTCACTCATAAAACAAATCCAAAAGTAATTGACCCCCGGAGGACTGAAAATATGATCACGATTATTGTACTGGGGCATGTTGTTATCCGCTACAAAACTCTATAGAACTATCTGCAAGATATTTTTAAAACAATCATATCTGTTACTAATTTAAAATAACAAAAGCGGTTTTCAGAAGAAAAACGGTCAAACCCCGTTATAATGAACGAAATGTTCGCTCCCGTGCCTTGCTATTCACTCAGAATATTTTTTGTGGAACCAAAAGGAGAGAGGATAGTATGAACTTTCTTCGAGTGATTTTTTTCTTTCTTCATTTTTTGGTAATTTGGACATTTCTACATAAAATATGTTTTTATTTTTAATTTCGGGCACTTGGGGTTTTTCAAATTGGCCACAGAAATGCTAGAACTGCTACTCTCTTCTCGTTACCCAGTGGGCACCTGTGGCGAAGACACGGCGGTGGAGCAGCGTCGCCCACGTCACACAACCACAAACCCGTTTATAGGGCGGGTCACATTCACACACAAAGGAGAAAGGACAGAGAGAGAAAGAAACATCCATGCCCTGAGCAGGATTCGAACTCGCGGCCAATGGCTCCGCAGTCAGACACGCTAACTACTCGGCCTACATAAAATATATAGATACCGATTTTTAAAACTATTGAGTGGAAGGTTGACATAAGCATTTTTTCTTGTTTGCCTCTTCAACTTCAGTTTCTCATCCCTAAATAAAGGACATCCCTAAATTTTTTGTACGCAAGAGAAAAATTACATTTCTTTTTACTACCTATTGTTTTTTTCAATCATTTTTGTATTTCTTTTTAAGGGTCATTTATTTAAATAATGTGTCATAAAACGGAGCAGTTCGGTAAAATAAGTTAAAATTGTTTGCAGTACGGATAGAGTGATACTTTCGGTTATAGTGAGCAGAAATTTCAGTCCCTTGAAGGATCACTATAGCGGGGTTTGACTGTATATATATATATATATATATATATATATATATATATATATATATATATATATATATATATATATATATATATATATATATATATATATATACAGTCAGACCTCTATTTAACGAAGTCGTTAAATCCTAATAATGAGTTCGTTATATGGAAAATTCGCTAAATGGAATATCACTTTTGAAATACTCAACACAAAGCAGGTTTTGAATTCTTAAGCACTGGACATAATTAAAATAGCAATGAATACAGCTTTATCTTCTCAATTAGTATCTACTATTTATTTTATAAATCTTAACCGTAAGAGAAATCTGCATGGAAAGCAAGAATAGAGCAAAACATTATCCAGTGTTTACACTATCATGCTACATATATTTTCAACTAAGAAGAAGAAAAAAAAAAGATAAATTTATGTATAAAATTATAGCTGCATTTATTTTAAACATACATTAACCACATGGGTTCTTAAGTTTAAATTGCTAATAAAATCCGTTAATTTTGTCTTGAGTTTTTCGTTTGAAATGCAAACAAAAAGCGAAAAGTGGCTTCGAAAATTAATTCAAAGTCATTTCTCCCACAAAAGGCGTTCCCATGTTTGAAATGTTCCAAAATATTTTGGGAAGTAGGGAATATGGATCTCAAAGAAAAGTTCGTTAAATAGAAAATTCACTTCGCTATTCAAAAGTTACTTAACGAAGAAATTTCCAAAATGTTCCTCGAAAAAATTCGCAAAATAGAGTAATTCGTAAAATGGAAGATCGTTAAACAGAAGTCAGACTGTATATATATATATATATATATATATATATATATATATATATATATATATATATATATAGCGCGAGAAAAGCGAAGAAAATTAATAAGTTTTATTAATAGAGATTATATCTTTTCTTTGTTTTGTTTTCCGGATTTTTATTATATATATTTTATTTATTTATTCTCTTTTATATCAAAAATTATATTTTTTTAAATACTTTTGAATAATATTTAATTATTTTCTTCTCTTGGCATTATTTTTTATTATTTTCTATATTTTCTCGATATTTTAGCTTATTTTATGAGTTCTATATACTTGCAGCTTATGTTAATAAAACTTAGTAATAGTTAATAAAACTTATAACTTATAACTATTAATAAGTTTTATTAACTTAATAGTTAATAAAACTTATTAATTTTCTTCGTTTTTCTCTTTGACTTTATTGTGCTATATATATATAAACTGCTGTTTGTAGAAAATGCAACACCATGAAGGAATCATCAGAATCAAATGAAATTCGCAGCAAATGTCAATTATAGGATATTATGCAAATTAATAAAGTTTCAGAGCCATCGCGCGTGCGTGGCGCGCGCAGCGCCCTCTGAATTGATGCTGAAAGCGTATAAATAAAGTGCTGTAGCGGGACGTTGAAAATAGTCTATGATTATTTGTTAGTGGCAAACGTTTAGTGAGACCTGAGTATGCCTCCACGACGGAAGAATAAGAAATTCAAGCAACTTACGGAGTTTGAACGAGGGAGGATAATCGGCCTTCGAGAAGGAGGATTTTCGTATCGCGCAATAGCAGCTCGTATGCAGCGGAACAGTTCCACAGTGATGCGAGTTTGGAAGCAGTGGACCTACGAGCACCGAACAACTCGAAAAACAGGCACTGGACGACAGAAGGTGACGTCAGAGCGCGATGATCGACACCTGCTCCGCATGGCGGTGAATGATCGCACAGCTTCCTCCAGGCAGCTGGCAGCACATTGGTCTACTGCTACAGGTGTACAATTGTCGGCTTCGTCAATTCGTCGTCGTCTGCTGCGCCGTGGATTGCGTGCAAGGGTGCCATTATACAGGATTCCCCTCACGGCGGATCATCGACGGCTGCGTCGGCAGTGGGCTCTTGAGCACAGAGACTGGCGAGCTGATTGGCACCAAGTTGTCTTTTCAGATGAATCACGCTTCAATTTGTGGACCCATGATGGCCGTGTTCGTGTTAGACGTTATGCCGGTCAACGCTGCCTTCCTGAGTGTATTATTGAACGACATAGTGGTCGAACACCCGGAGTTATGGTCTGGGGTGCGATTTCGTATCATGGACGATCCAATTTGATACGAATTGAGGGTAATCTCAATAGCAACAGATACGTCCGTGAAGTGCTACAGCCCGAAGTCGTTCCTTTCCTTCAAGGCATCCCTGGAGCTATCTTTCAGCAGGATAATGCACGCCCACATGTTGCGCGGACTGTTAGAGACTTCTGTTCAGCACAACGCATGCAACTTCTTCCTTGGCCTGCTTATTCGCCGGATATGTCGCCTATTGAGCACGTGTGGGATATGGTTGGTCGGCGTCTCACTCGTGATCCGCGTCCTGCAGTTTCCAAAGACGAACTTTGGTTGCGCATACAAGCGATATGGAATTCTCTTCCTCAAGCAGATATTCAACATCTGTTTGACTCCATGCCACGTCGTATAGCAGCACTTATTGCAGCGCGTGGTGGCTGCACCAAATACTGATTTCGGACGCTTAATTTGTTTCTTTTGTTTTGAAAATTTCATCATTTATTTGTATCAGTACAAGTCGTTTCTGCATTAAATTTCATTTGATTCTGATGATTCTTTCATGGTGTTGCATTTTCTACAAACAGCAGTTTATATATATATATATATATATATATGTATATATATGTATATATATATATATATATATATATATATATATATATATATATATATATATATATATATATATATATATATATATATATATATATATATATATATATAATATGGCATAATAAATGAAAAGAAAAACACGAAGAAAATTTAGTTTCCCCCCTTTTTTCATTGTTTGGTAATCTCTCCCTTGTTTTCTCTACATTTCGAACTTATATATATATATTTAAGTGAACATGCAATATTTTTTTATTCTGATATTATGGGTGACATTCTCGCATTTTATTGTACGCACACATTATTTTCTTCTTCTCATTTTATAAATAATCATCGCAATAAAAAAAATTAGAAATCAAGAAATCCGTAGTAGTAATAGCTGAAAAAAAGATCGACGACGAAATCGCGTGAATCTGTTTAATCAAATACGTGTTTCGTTTCGATATTAAGTTGTTGCATTAAATGATATCGTAACAAAACACATCGGATAGCTCCATAGTTTTTTAAACTATGGACTATCAAAACATATAAAATTATTGCCTTCAAAAGTAAATACGCAAATGCACGATACGAATTTTCGATATTGTTTGAAATGTATCTGGATATTTAAAATCCACTTGAAAATTGATATCAATAACTACCGAAAATCGAAACATTACATATCGATTTACGATCGGCGATTATCTATTCAAATATTAGATGTAAATTTCTGAAGAAAAAAAAAAGTAATTTTTTTTTTTACTTTTCAAAAGAAGGATTTTTCTGCAAGAACACTGTAACGTTCTGCGACAATGTCGCTGCTATTCTTCCAAGCGGCTTGTATGTTCCAGAAAGATTTTAAAATCCTAATTCAATGCCGCTTTATTCTTAATGACCCCCCTTTGATTTTTGATAGCTGTTGAAAGTATAGAAAAAAAGAAGTATTTCTGGTAAAGTTTCTAACTTTCAAAAAAATTTTTTGTCAAAATGCAAGCAAAGGGTTGCAGGGTTATTTTTCCACAGCGTAATCTTGATTTCACCATCATTTGCTTTTCTTTTGATGTTTTGAAACTTCCAGTTAACTAAACTCACTAACAGAACTAAGTTAACTGAACTTACTGAATTCACTTTTCCTGCTGTCATGAAGGTGGAAGAACCAGAAAAATTCGCAAAACGAACTGAATTTCAGGAAGCATTAAGATCGTCAGAATGCTTTCCGAAAGAAAAATTCAAAATGTGAGACGTTTTCAATATTTTTTAGAATACAACTACATGAAGGCTCACAAAAATTTTTATCAATCATTAGAGGTCATTTTTAAAAAATTTTCTCTCATGATTTTAATATTTGTAAAATAAAATTCCAAATACTATCTTTCAGCATTCAAATTAATTCACACTTTAATATTCTTTCAATCTATTTTAAGTTCAAGTATGCATTAATTAACGTTTCGACGCTATAACTCGTGAGAAATACTTTTACCTTCGACCTATTTAATATCCCAATTATAATTACTAAGATTACCTTCCGCCTTGCACCTACCACACTGCCGACGTAAATTATCCTCAGTGGTAGACAGATCATGGGTTAGAGTCCCCTTGCTGTTATGCTAACCGTGGGAAGTTCTCGTGGTTTTCCTCTCGATGTAAAGCAAATGCAGGTTAGTTCCATCAAAAAGTACTCCACGAAGGCACACTTCTCTCAATACTTGATCCAGAAGTTTCCTTGTCTTCTGGATTGGGTTCAAAATGACAAGGCTGCGGAGTTGAACATTGGTAGTCAAAATTGAGTAGGTTACGTTATAAAATCAAATCTGGGAAGCGATAGTTTCAGACATTAGTAGTCGTAAATCCAAAATTGGGTCGACTCTTCAACAACAGTTATAAAATAAATTTATATATATATATATATGTATGTATACAGGGGCGTACGCAAGGGGGGGTAGGGGTTAAACCCCCCCCCCCTTGAGCTCAGACAAAGTGAATTTACAAAATAATACAGACAAAAATAAAACTTTTAGTAGAAATTATGCGGGTTATTATTTTTTAAGACTATATATTTTTATTTGCCTTATGCCTACTTTTTTTTTCTCACGGTATTTCTCAGAATACTGATAAAACATTTACTATAATAGGGTGGTATTTTTGAAACCAAATTCACGTGATACTGTTACGGGTGAGCCCCGATCACTGGTTCCTTTCTGTCCTGCCAGTCGCGATAGTTTTCGAGACTGGCTGGCATTCGCGAGGTCTGGAATCCTAGACGTTCTGTCGTCTTTGAGACAATTCGAGAATTTTGTAGATGCGGTTAAAAAAAATTATATGAAAGGGGGTTACATTTATTTTCGATTTTAGTCAGACTAAGAATTATCTCTGCCGCTTGTCCTTCGGAGCTTGTTTCTAAATCTGTTTTGTTTTGGAGACTCTTTGCTCGTTGAAGTTATTCATTCCAGCTCGAAACTTTGAGATCGTAGCTTAGTGGATATTTCTGTGCCAATATATATGTATATATTTTTGCTGTTCTTGGATCTTTAGGATGTCTAAACGCAAGAATTTAACAATTTTTAATTACTTTGAGAAAAAATCACGACCTGAAATTAGTGAGGTGACAGCATCTAGTACCAATGTAAGTTTTTCTGTTGAACAGAAATGTGATACTTCCGTTGAAGAAAACGTTTCTAGCGTAACAGAATCTGATGAATGTGAAAGCGGCCCTCAAAGTGTTACTTCCCACCCATATGACATTGGACTTTTTTCAGAAGATAATACATGCGGGGATAAAAAACTGGATATACTTAAAAATGTTTGGGAACCCAATCCAGCATTTGTTTTTCCTGAAAAAGGAAAAAGAAAATTGAAATTTCAGTACAAATGGCTTTATCGCTGGAAATGGCTTGCATATTCAGAGGTTAAGGGCTTTTGCTTTTTGCAAATTTTGGGTACTTTTCGCCCCAAGTGGTGCCGGTTCTGGAAAGCAACCTTTAGGCCAACTGTGCAATGTAAAATTTGACAACTGGAAAAATGCTGTAGAGCGATTTTCTGAACACGAGAAATGTCTTTATCACAAAAAATCGATCGAAACATTTAACGATATTTTACTTGGAAAGATGAAACCTGTGGATGAACAAGTTGACAGTGCAGCAAGCAGAAGAAAATTAGAAAATAGAAAAAACATTACTCCAATCATTGAAACCATCCTATTTTGAGGAAATCAAGGTCTCGTTCTAAGAGGACATAAGGATTCGGGAATAATTGCTGAACAACCAGGTGAAGAGAACGACGAAAATTTTCGGGCATTGCTTCGTTTCAGGAGTAAGAACAATTCGGCTCTTAAGAACATTTTAGAGTCAAGCAGAAAAAATGCTCAGTATACCAGCCCTCGATTTCAGAACGAAGTTATTGAGGTTTGCAATATTTTAATCCTGCAAAAACTAGTTAGCAAGATTAATGATGCAACTTGCTTCTCCATTCTTGCAGATGAAACAACTGATATTGCAGGTATAGAGCAATTATCGTTATGCGTTCGATATGTCGATAAAGAAAATTTTAACATCACCGAACAGTTTTTGCAATTCATTCCGGTGCATGACTTAACCGGAAAAGCAATAGCAACAACAATATTAGACCAATTACAGTCTATAAAAGTTGATATAAAAAAGTTACGTGGACAGGGGTACGATGGTGCTGTATCAATGAGTGGAAAAATTAATGGTGTACAAACCCACGTAAGAAGTATTGTCCCATCAGCACTCTATGTACATTGCTCTGCTCATAGCCTCAATTTGGCTGCATCAAATGCATGCGAAATAACTGGTATTAGAAATTGCTTAGGGACAATTAAAACATTATACGACTTTTTAAATACGCCAAAAAGACAGTATGTCCTATCTTCAGCAATAGAGGAGATGGAAACCAGCTCTAAGAGGGAGAAAATTAAACAGCTATGTGCAACCCGTTGGATGGAAAGATACGACTCAGTAACCGCTGTGGTTGAACTTTTCGAGCCTATCGCCGAAACACTACAAAAAATATCAGAATGGAAGGATAAGGAATCAGCTACCCAGGCTAATTCTTTACTGTGCGCAGTATCTAATTGCCAGTTCGTAATATCTCTTTTGTGCATTTACAAAGTTTTCACCATAACAATCCATCTCTGTAGATACCTACAAAAAACAAGCATAGATTTGATAAAAGCAGTGAATCTTGCAGAAGATGTCATTAAAGATCTAAAATTAGTGCGTGAAAATGCCACTGAAACATTCTCTGAAATATTCAGCTCTTCTTCTCTTATGCTAACAAGCACTGGATCTTCCACTTCCATGCAAATCCCTAGAATAACAGGAAGACAGAAAAATCGCGATAATTTTCCCTCATCGACACCGGAAACATATTTCAGAGTTAGTGTTTTTATTCCATTTTTAGAAAATTTTATAACACAATTAAACTTAAGATTTGTATCGCATCGTGATATTTTGAAAGGATTTCAGTGTCTTCTACCTGCCGATCCTTTCATTTGCCAACCTTCAAACATAAAGGCTTTTGAAGCATTAGTGAAATTTTACGCTGGAGATTTGGATACCTGTAAAGAAAGCCTTAAGTCTGAACTAAAACTCTGGTATAAAAGATTAAAAAGGATTAGTGAAGACGGAGGTAGTGTTCCAAAAACTGCGGCGGATGCTCTTGGAATGTGCAATAAAGATATAACACCAAACATTTTCAAACTCCTAGAAATATTGGTCGTTCTACCTGTTTCAACGAGTGCAAACGAAAGATCCTTTTCGACTTTGCGCCGTTTGAAGACTTATTTACGCATTCATAGGAAATTTACCCCAGCTGTCGAAGACATTTTAAACGAACTTGCAAAAAAATCCCGTCGTTTGGATATTACAGTATAAATCAATAAATTTTTAGCGTGTTTGTATACTGCTTTAATTCCCTATTTGTTGGTAAGTCATTTTTTAGTTAAATTCATTGGTTTTTTATGGAATATTCACATTTATATGGTTATTATTTAAGTAGCTGTTACAGTATGAGTAGTTTTTTCTGGCTTGATTTATTCCTACCTTTTAATAAAAATAAAATATTTTACCTCTTATTATAAAAAAAATTATATTCTTAAACTTAAAAAATAAAAACAAAATTTAACTAAACAATGTTGTCGAAATAAAAAGTCAAAATTGTCTAGCTGTCTAAATTAGGGAAGTAATAGTGCTTTATTGCATACTCGAATTTCTTTTAGTAATTTCTGAAAATTATGGACCCCCCCCCCTTGAAAACATTCTGCGTACGCCACTGTATATATATATATATATATATATATATATATACACTCATGGACAAAAAAATTAGCTCACCCAGAAAGAGTCGTCAAAATGAAACGAAATTAATTTTACATGCGTAATGACTACTTTGATATAAGTAAATGATTAGAAATTCAAAGATTATCGTTTTTCTTTGATATCTTTGTAATATTAGGTACTTACTGTTCTTTTTTTCGCAATGAAGAATATAAATGGAAAAGCTTTGCAAAATGACAAATTTCAAGATGAAATTTTTAAGACAATATTTTGACTGGGCAAAAACAAAAAAGAAGATTTTTGGAATTAAAAAAGAAGTTCATTTGCTTCTTCTAGTGCATTATTTTGTTTCATTGGAAAAATGTTTTGTATTTCTGTGCTTACCTTAACATGACAATGAACGTAAAATACAAAGCAAAAGGTTTACCATTCGCATTTTTGAAACTGAATTTAAATTCTTTGGCTTATACACCGAATTAAAAATATTTGTGTTCCATTAAAATTTTCCGACAACCTATCTGTGGGGTTTTCTGCAGTAACAGCAACCAAAACAAAGCAACGGAATAAACTGGACAACACACTCCCATTACCCCCCCCCCCCCCCACAGATGGAACCGTCTCATTGCAAAGCTCAGGGTTCTCAATTGATTTAGAGTAAGTTAAAATGTTAAATCACTTTATTTTTTGGTGTAACTGTGTTTTATTTTGAAGGCATGTTTAAATACAATTAAATCACTTAATAAATCAAATTAATCTCTAAAATGTAAGCAATCAACGTCCACAGGGGGGGGGCAGCTGTAAAATTATCAAACGTTGACAGGGTCCGCTGCGTTAAGAGAATGATTAGTGTGTCGAATTTTTACAATTTTAAGTGAGCATTGCTGTTACATTAAAAGAGTTTGGTTGTCACTTAAAACGAAAATGTGAAAAAAGCTGGCACCATTTTGAGTTAATATTATTTTAGTCTATTATTGGCATCCTTAAGAAATGAATGGGTTGTCGTTCGAGAAGTCCCCCAGTGTTCCACGGTCATCGGCCCTAAGGGCGAAAATAGGTCAAGTCGTCCTTCCTTTTCAGTCCTCCCTTCTCTTGCGCAACTTTCATTTATGACCTAGATTTTTCTTTGAAAAATTTTATTGAAGCTCTTTATTTTTGGCCACATTTTCCTTCTTTCATAAGTAATTTCCTTATCTAGAAATGCTGTTTCTTACGCAAAACAAACTGCTAAGAAAAAAACACCCCATCGAACAAAACCAAACCAAAGTGGAAGTAAAAGTGAGGAAACGTGTGTGAAAGGGAAAGTAAATGAATGATGTTTCGTTAAATTTCTGGTCAAAGACCCGTCGGCCATCTTTTTTTAAACCCAATCAAGTCTTTCTGGCGTTATTGTTTCCAAACTACTTCTTGTTAACCTTTCATCAACAGTGCAGGATTACCATGGGTGCCCATAGGGGAGAGCCTGAAGGGGTCTTCCCCCCCCCCCTAGAAAATTTATGCTTGATGAAACATATGCGTATTTGATTAATCATGCATAATTAAAAGTGAAATTAATTTAAATTAATTAGTTATTCAGCTAATTAAGTTATAAATATTTAAATAGATTAAATTTCCTTTCATTAATTTTTTTATTCATAAAGATATTTGTCGTTTTCTTCCATGAGCCCCCCCCCCCTAAATTCAAACATATGGGCGCCCCTGCAGTTTACCCATTAAGCCAGACTAGGCCGTCCCCCCAATGATTAGAGGCCCGTTCAAAATGGATTTTTTTGAAAATAAATTTTAAAAAATTAAAAAAAACAATGATTTCTTTTTTTTTAAAAAATCAATTTTAAATATACAGTCGGACTTCTATGTAACGAACTTCCATTTTGCGAATTTTTTCGAGGAACCAAGAACATTTTGGAAAATTCCTCGTAAAATAACTTCCAAATAGCGAAGTGAATTCTCCATTGAACGAACTTTTCCTTTGAGATCCACTTTTCCTATTTCCCAAAATATTTAGGAACATTTGAAACTTGTTGACGCATTTTATGGGGGAAATGCCCTCGAATTGAATTTTCGAAGCCACTTAACTTTTAGAGAAAGCAGTAAAATCAATTTATCTTTTTGTTTGCATTTGAAAGGAAAAATTCTTAACATAAACGACAAAATGAACGGATTTTATCAGTAGCCATTAAACTTAAGAGTGAATGTGGTAATGCGTGTTTAAAATTACTTTAATAATAAATGAAGATATAATTTTATGCATAAATTTAGCTTTTTTTTAGTTGAAAATGTATGTAACATGATAGTGTAAACACTGGATAATGTTTTGCTCCATTCTTGCTTTCCGTGCAGATTTCTTTTATGATTAAGTATTTCAAAAGATGATAAAGATTTATAAAATAAATAGTAGATACTACTTTACAAAATAAATGTCTATTTTAATCATGTCTAGCGTTTATGAATGTGAAACCTGTTTTGTGTCGTTTAAGTCAGTGGTGCGCAAACTTTTTTCGACTGCGACTCCTTTTGTAGAGAGAAAATTTTTGGGCGACCCCTAGAGATAAATGTTCACAAATACGATGTATATTTTGAGCATTTCTTTCGTTTCATCGAATAAAAACATCATCATATATGACTCATATTAATTTTATTTATAATTTTAAGAAAATACTTTTTGTATAACACAAAAATCATTAATTGCCCTTTAATGAAATGTATGTGGCTGCAAGTTTCTAATTATCTCATCGATGTTTGGATGTATGTTGCTAATTGCAATTCGCATATCATCTTCAGGGTTTAAACGCGAGCGGTATTTAGTTTTTATTGAAACTAGTTTGCTAAATCCAGTTTCACATAAATACGTTGATGCAAATTGTATTAACACTCTGATGGCATTCTTGCATAAAACGGGATATTGTTTTTCCACGGATAGCCAGATAGAGAATACATTACGCATTACGGTCAAAGAAAGAGTGGACAGCATGAAATTGCAATTAAACAGTGAGTGACGGCGCTTCACTCTTTATATGTACACTGTATAGTATGCAGCATGCAGGGATAATACATTTCATAAAAATTTGGCGACCCCCAAAGAACTTCTGGCGACCCCCACAGGGGTCGCGACCCCTAGTTTGCGCACCACTGGTTTAAGTATTTCAAAAGATGATTTTCTATTATCGGGATTTAGCGACTTCGTTAAATAGAGGTCTGACTATATTCTAATTTTTTCTAAATGTTATGATTAATTTTTAGTTCTAATTTAATAAAATAAAGTAAAATTTAATTTATTATTATTTATTTCAATTTTAAATATGCTTTCTTAAATGAAAAGATGTATAAATATTTGAATAAATAAAAAATATACTAGAAAAACAACTCAATCGAAGGGCCCCAAAAATTTGAATGGCCTCTGCGTACGCTTATAATCCGGCCCTCTTCATCAAAATATCATTCAATATTATTAATCTCAATAATATTGAATAAAAAGAGGTTAATAATATTGTTAATAATTTTATTTTAAGTAATTATAGAAAATGGTGCCAGTTTTAGTTTGGTAAGTAGTAGACCCATATGTGACAGGTTTAAATTTAAGAGGAATTTTATGAACTTTTGGATTGATAATTAAGTAAAGAATTTGTATATTGCTAATTTTTAACCTCTTATATAAAGCTAAAATATTTTTTATGATAAATTGTTCCTGCACTGGACTGATCGTTAAGACACGGTTCCCAGGACAGATCACCGAAGTCAAGTATCACTGGCTGCGGTCAGTGTGACCACTTGGATCAGTCTGCGTAGGAACCGAGGGTGTGCGGTATGGGTCCTCGTTAAACTGTTCTACCGTAAAGTGCTGGACTTCGCGTGCAGGTCGTTGGGCTACCAAAGCGGGGGTGCCATCCCCTCTGCAGAGGATCAAAATATGGCATGTCTTTGGATCATCCTCAGGGATGTTTCCCAGACAGTCGCCCATAGCCCATTGTACTGCTCTAGTGCGGCGTAAATGAACAACAACAACAACAATGATAAATTTTTTATTTAACACTAGAAAGACTGAAACTTAGTATATGCCTATATTGCCCAAAAGCAGTCAAAATACCTGAGTTGTGAAAGAATAAATAATGTGTAAAGAAATTTATTTAAAATTAAATATTATAATTTTTTATATTATTTACAGTTATATAACAAGTCGCTAGTAAATATTAACAATAAAAAAATTATATGTTGCACAAAATGTTACAAAATTCTAAGAAATTGTTCTACATCAATGTTTTTTCTAGTTGAAATTAAAAAGCAGTCAAAATTTCTTCCTTGGGCAAATGTAGTGTTAATACAGTATAATAATCCCGTGTTTAATTAAAATCAAGCAACGACACGTTGAAAGCAATGATTTTTAGTTAGTGAAAAATTCACTTCAGTTATTAGAAACTTATTAAAAAAATATTAAAAAAATAATAAAATACATAAGATACACTATAGGAGATGAAAGCGAAAGATCGAATGCTTCGAATTATTGTATTCAATTATAAAATATCTCTGCCACGTAGCATTGGCCCTTGTATGTTGCTGTTGTTAATTTACGTCGCACTAGAGTCGCGCAATGGGTTATTGGCGACGGTCTGGGAAACATCCCTGAGGATGATCCGAAGATCACAACTTTGATCACCTGCAGAGGGGATGGCACCCCCGCTTAGTAGCCCGAGGACCTGCAAGCGAAGTCGAGCACTTCACGGTAGAACAGTTTAACGAGGACCCATACCGCACACCCTCGCTCTCTACGCAGACTGATCCAAGTGGTCACCCACCCGCACACTGACAACAGCCAGTGATGTTTGACTTCGGTGATCTGCTGGGAACCGTGTCTCAACGATCAGTCCACTGCGGGACCATTGGCCAGGGCTGGATGACCCATGAGGCCAGACCAGGACATGGCCTGGGGCTTCCAATGGTTAGGGGCCCCCTTAAAATGGATTTTTTGAAAATAAATTTTAAAAAATTAAGAAAAATAATGATTTTTCGAAATGTTATGATTATTTTTTTTAGTTCCAATTTAATAAAATAACGTAAAATTTAATTTATTATTATTTATTTTAATTTTAAATGTGCTTTCTTAAATGAAAAGATGTATGATTACTTTTATATTTGAATAAATAATAAATATACGAGAAAAAAATTTAATCTAAGGGATCCAAAAATTTGTTTGGCCTATGGCCCCGCCTACGCTTCATCCGACCCTCTTATAGATCAAATGATTACACGCACTCTAGTGTTTTTAATGTTTTGCACGAGTTTATAGCCCATACTTTTATATTTAAACACACATGAAATGAGTTTTTTATTCGGGAGATTTTTTAATATACTTCCTATCTGTATTAACGTATTGCGTTACAATGTTAATCCATTGGCAAACACCGGTATTCATCCGAGTAAACCCAATACAGCTGTTATAGTATCACCTGAATTTGATGATGTTTCTTCATTTTGCTTATTCTGAGGGGGGACTCAAACACAGCTATAAGAAATACTTCTTTTCACAAACACACAAGTTCCATTTTTAGTTGAGAAAATTGTAGTCGCCGTGTAGAGAGAGACCATCCTTGATGTGGATGCTCGAAGGCTAACGTGTTTTTGTCACGTGTAGCAGCAGCATTTAATTTCTCGAAAGCGCGCTTTCTCTTTTGAAGGTCGTAGACCGGGATTATTGCATTACAATGTTCTACTGGGAATACCTTTTCTTTTTAATAATATTTCATCATGAATTATTTCACGTAATGTTTTTAAACAAGGTCTTTTTTTTTCTTCCTTCCTTCCTTCTAAACTTTCTTTTGATATTCAGCGTTGGCTTTTTTTTTTTTTTTTTTTTTTTTTTTTCTTTCTAACCGCACATACAGACTTTCATTTCGTTTACTCAGGGGTGATTGTGAACCCAACTCAAAAATCCTAAAAATTTTCTTGCAGTAAAATCATAAATGATGCATTTCAAAAATTTAATCTCTTTATAAATTCGAATCATTGACTGTGCTTACATAAAGTTATAAATATATTTTATAAAGAAAAATTTTTTTTAATCGACTTCTAAGTAAATAATAGTCCCGCAGTGGACTGATCGTTAAGACACGGTTCCCAGCAGATCACCGAAGTCAAGCATCACTGGCTACGGTCAGTGTGCGGGTGGGTGACCACTTGGATCAGTCTGCGTAGGGACCGAGAGTGGGCGGTATGAGTCCTCGTTAAACTGTGCTACCGTAAAGTGCTCGACTTCGCGCGCAGGTCGTCGGGCTACCGAAGCGGGGGAGCCATCCCCTCCGCAGAGGATCAAAATTGTGATGGAATGTCTTCGGATCATCCTCCGGGATGCTTCCCAGACCGTCGCAAATAGCCCATTGTGCAGCTCTAGTGCGACGTAAATTAACAACAACAATAAGTAAATAAAACACAATAATTAATGAGAAGCCAACAGGGGGAGTGAGGAGCGGGGTGAACAGGAGCCTCCTGGTGATATGAGAAAAAATCCTTGATTTTGGCTAAAAAAGCCATTTTTTTATATATATTTTTTTAGAATTTTTGCAGCATGACTAAGACTGGGGCCATTTTGAAACTTTACTCAATTGAAGTAAATGACATATAATAAAAATCTCTATATTATTTTCATTTTTAAGCCATTTTCTCAATTCTGATGTCATTATAAGGAAAAGGTCAATACTATATACTATTTTCAACATATTTTTTTTTTTTTTAAAAAAGGGTGTTTTTGTTTTTGGTCTTTAAAAAAAATAATAAATAGTGTTTTTAAGTCTAAATAAATCTAGATTTTTTTTTTATATCATCAGAACAAAGTTTCTTGACCACAATTAAATTTGTTTGATGTTAAATGTGACATTTTTCATTTAAAAAAAAAAGATCAAAAAGTGTTTCTTGTTTTTTGATCTTTAAAAACAAAAGTTGCATTTAGTCACCAAAATTCAATAGTATTTGTTGTAGAACAAAAACGAAATCGCTTCCTTTGATTTTTTTCCCAAGCTATGTTAAATGTCAATCTTAAAAATTAAAATAAATCAGGAGGACGTTTTTTGTTTTTGGTCAGTAAAAAAAATATGTATATAGAGAGAGTGGTTTTTAGCCAAAATACAAAACAGACGTTTTTGATCTCAATCCCCCCCCCCCCTCATAATGTTAGCTGTCATATTTTTCATTGTAAAAAATTAAAACGCTGTTTTTTGTTTTAGGTTCAAATTCTACAAGTTTTTTTTTCTTATAGAGCAAAAACAAAATTTTTTTGATGTCAATATTTTTTTCCTTCATATTAAATGCGTCATTTTTCAATGTAAAAAAAAAATCGAGAAATTGGTTTTCGTTTTCGCTCTGTAAAAAAAATATAAGAAAAGAGTTTTTTTTAGCCAAAATCAAGGATTTTTTAAAATTTCTTATATCACTCCTGTTCACTCCGCTCCCCACTTCTCATTAATTATTGTGTTTTATTTCCTTAAAAGCCGATTAAAAAATTATTTTCTTTATAAAATATATTTATAATTTTATGTAAGCACATTTTATAAATATGTCAATGAACGGCTGCCTGGATTCAGAACTGTCATTGGAGAACTTGGAAATACAGAATGTGCAAAACAATAAAAAGCAACGAATGAAAAGTAATTTCATTTGTTAACAACATTACCAATATTCATGTATCAGTTCAAATTAGCTACAATCCTTGAGTCTGTGGGTTCGATCCCTGCCGGCCGAAGACTTTATTATGTAGTAAATGGTGAGGCACGCTAAATCTGTCTAGTCGCAAAGTCCTCCATGTTCCCATAACAAATCAATACCTCTGGGGGTACTGATCCAGTAGTTTCCTTGTCTTCTGGATTGGTTCAAAATTACAAGGCTACGGAGTTGAACATCAGTAGTCGTAAACCCAAAAAATTGGGTCGGCTGTTCAACAACGGATAAAATAAAATCCTTCAGCCTGAGCCATGATGGCTCAGGGACAGAGCGCTTGCCTTCCAATCAGGTGAACCGGGGTTCGATCCCGGCGATGGCTGGTCGATACGATTTCCGCATCCGGTTTGCACCGACCACAGTGTTGACGTGAAATATCTTCAGTGGATTAGAGTTTCCTTGCCGTCAGGCTAACCGTGGGAAGTTCTCGTGGTCTTCCTCTCCATGTAACGCGAATGCGGGTTAGCTCCATCAAAAAGTCCTCCAAGACGGCAAAATTATCCCAATACTCGATCCAGGAGCTCCCTTGTCTTCTGGATTGGTTTCAAAATTACAAGGCTACGGAGTTGAACGTCAGTAGTTGTGAACCCATAAAATTGGGTCTGCTGTTCAACGACGGTTATGAAAAAGAAAAAAAAATTCCTTGAGCCTTAAGGCCGGGATAGCCTGGTCTGTAGAGTGCTGGGCTCATGTCCAAGAGTTCGTGAGTTCGATCCCCACCTGCCAAAGACTCCCAGTGTAGTAAATGGTGACTGATGCACGCTAAATCTGTAGAGTCGTCATGTTCCCATAACAAATCAATACCTCTGGGGGTACTGATCCAGGAGTTTCTTTGTCTTCTGGATTGGGTTCAAAATGACAAGGCTACAGAGTTGAACATTGGTAGTCGTAAACCCATAAAATTGGGTTAGCTGTTCAGAGACGGTTATAAAATAAAATAAAATTCTTGAGCCTTTTATGTTATTAAAAATTTCAATACAACTGTTAAGATTTATATTTAAGCAACATTTTTTTTTTTCACTCTCTTATTTTTTTATTCAATTTATTCCTTTTTTAAAAAAATTACTTTTGATTTCAATTCAAGTGCCAGCTTATGAAATAAAAATCGCGTGAGAATTAAATTTTTCTATAACAATGGATAAATAGTTATTAATTAAAGACTTTTTTTTTTAAGTTTAGAAAATCGTGAAATAAAAGTACTTGAAGTTGCAATAACCTTTAAACAAACTGGATTTCAAAACAAAACAAAATAATAATAATAATAATAATAATAATAATAATAATAAATATATAAATAAATAAATAAGTAAATAAATAAATAAATAAATAAATAAAAAATAAATAAATGAATGAAAGAAAAACTGATTCATAAATGAAAAGGGCCCTTTCATCATATCAAGTTTCTACTTAGTATTTGCATATCTACAGACAGCAGAACGGATTTTTATTATTATTATTATTTTTAAAAAAAATTTTTACTGCAAAATTAATAGTTTTTGAAACATTCTGAAAAGAGTTTTTTTTTTTTTTCAATGGACATTGAGCATTACCAGATAACCAATGACCTATCCGAGGAGTTACTCTTCTCCCGTTCCCGATTTTCCAAGCCTCTAAAGTCCCTCTCCTATTTAGAATTTTTTTTTAACAAAGATAAACATGATTTTAGACTTAGTTTAAGTAACAAATTTTAAAATCAAATAAAATCTTGTATTTTAACCGCTTTCCCGATTAACCCGAGTTAACTCGGATGCGTATAGATTGCAAATATTTATTATCCCGAGAGAACTCGGACGCAGCAGAACTTGTCTGTACGTTTTGTTTTATCACATTTTTACTCGGCCGGAAGCAAAAAAAAAAAAATGTTGTTGTAGCTGTAGTTAATTTACGTCGCACTAGAGCTGCGCAATGGGCTATTGGCGACGGTCTGGGAAGCATCCCTGAGGATGATTCGAAGACATGCCACCACTATTTTGATCCTCTGCAGAGGGGATGGCACCCCCGCTTCGGTAGCCCGACGACCTGCACTCAAAGTGCGAGCACTACACGGTAGAACAGTTTAAATACGACCCATACCGCACACCCTCGGTCTCTACGCAGACTGATCCAAGTGGTCACACTGACCGCAGCCAGTGATGTTTGACTTCGGTGATATTCTGGGAACCGTGTCTTAGCGATCAGTCCACTGCGGGAACAAAAATAAATGAATAAATTAATAATACTAATAATTTGCTGTGATAGGAAGTTTGCCAAATTTTGTTTGGGAGTTAGGCTGTTGAATTTGAGGACTGCACACGTATTTTGTGTGATTGTATATACGATGGTTGCTGAATTTACATAGAAAAAAAAGAAAGAAAAAAAGAATAAAAAGCCTCAGTGAAGTGATATCCGTACTTCTTTTAAGAACTATCATATAAAGACTAGTATTTAACTTTTTTTTCCTTTGTCCGAGATCACTCGAGGTAGTAAATTGATGGTAAATTAAATGTTTTTTACTCATAAAAAAAAGAAAAAAAATTTCAGCTTAGAAATGTTTTGCTTAACTCTTTGAGGAATTATAAATCGACTATGTCAACCTTCATCTATCAAAAGGTACCTCTAGATCAGTGGTTTCAAACTGGCGGCCCTCGGGCCGCATCCGATCCGCGAAGCCTTTTTTTGTGGCCCGCGAACTAAAATATATTAGTTGTCATTTTTTTGCGGACAATTTTCGTAAGAAATCTATAGGGGTTTAAAATACTTCTCGTTAATAAAAACCTAATTTCTTCGTTTCTGTGAAATTTATCATACTAACGGTGCAAAAAAAATTATTTCTCAGGTTTTGCGTCCAAGAAAATATTTATTCAAATACAAAAATAATCGTGTATGTTGCTCTTTTTTATTTCATTTTTTTGTATTTTGTGAATATAATTTAGCATGTGCGTATCAGAAATTTTCTCGAAGAAATTCTCCGATTCAACTTTTTGAAACCACTCATTTTGGACGAAAATATTGACACACACATTTGTAAATTTTAAATTTAAAATGTAAATATCTATTCTCTGGTGGTTGCAGCAGACACACCTCAATTTTGTTCTTGAACATTTTATGTGCTACTAGGCAAGTTTTAATACCAACCTTTTTAAAGTTTTATATCTTAACCATTAGTTACATTCTGTTGCACATGAATTGTTTAATACATGGGTGCACAACTCTATGCTAGCCCGAATTTTTTAACATGCAATTAAATATTTTTAAAAATCTACTTCTCATTTTAATTTGAAATTCTTTAATTTAATTATAAATCTTGGTTAAAATCTGACAGTAATATTTAATGTTCCTTATAACATAAAAGAGTCCTATATAAAGATTTTGATAAAGTTGCGGCCCGCCATTTGATTTGTGTTTTTAATTGTGGCCCTCGGCCTTATATAAGGTGGAAACCCCTGCTCTATATTGAATCAAGTTAACACGTCTTATATACTAGTGAATTGGTATTCAATATTAATAGTGGTAATTACGCCACAACTCTCTTGTATTTATGAATGAAATAGAACAATATGTTGAATTTTTTGAATTTTTCTTTTCTCTCCAAAAAATTTGTGAGGAAAGCGATTAATTGCGACCCTCAACAGCCAAGAGGAAGGAGAGAGAGAGTCGTTACAAGACGTTCCACGCGATGGAATTTGACGTTCGAAAATTTCCTCGGAAGCGATCGCTTTGGAGACAACACTGATTGTGGTTACAGTTAGATTGACTTATCGTAGAGTCAGTTTTGTTTCCCGGTTGACTAATTTTGAAGGAGAGTCAGTTTCTTGTAACAGTTCTCAACTCAATACACTTCCCAAAATTGTATCTTACGTCTTCCATTCAGGCTTTTCAAGAAATCCGTACCTTTCGAGATTAAGAAGTCTCATAATGGCCTCGAGAGCATTTCATAACAATTATGGTTAATATTTCCCAAATCGAATGCGATTTTTTTTAAAAATTTTATTCCGTTGCTTATTTTTTGATACGATTAAGACAAATTAACGTAAGGCCAAAAAGTTATTTAAAAAAAAGAAAAGCACTTAGAATTGTATTGAAATTTAAAAAAAGAATCTCTAATTAAGTTCATCAACGCATTTTAAATTTGTAATTTGTATATTCTTGCGGCCTGCAGGGTGACTCGCATGGTGCTTAACAGTTAATAGCCTAAATTTCGAATATTAAATTTCATCATACTCTTTGTATATATATAATATATTTATATAGCATAATAAATAAATACAAAAAAACACGAAAATTTTATTGCACATAAGCTGCAAGTAAATAGAACTCATAAAATAAGTTCGAAATGTAAAGAAAACAAGGGAAAAATTACAGAACAATGAAAAAAGGGGAAAAAAATAAAAATAAAAATAACAAGAAACCGAAAGAAGAAAAAGAAGAAAAAAATTCCGAAAAGAAGGACAAATTTTTTTTAAAAAGTCCATAAAATAAAAGATATAATCTCTTTATCAGCTCACACGATTATATCCGCAAAAAAAGAGTGCTTTCTTATATTGTATCAATATAGCCAAAGCAAAATATATCAATACAATTGTGTAAGAAGCAGTCAAAAAAAAAAAAAAAAAAAAAAGCAAAGAGAGCTCCATATTCGGATTTTTTAAAAACTTTTTGTCCTTTCTTTCGGAATATTTTTTTCCCGGTTTCTTGTTATTTTTATTATTATATTTTTTTCCCCTTTTTTCATTGTTCTGTAATTTTCCCCTTGTTTTCATTACATTAACTGAGTCTTATAGATTTAACGAAGTTAAACAAAACGGAATATTGAGAGAAAACACGAAAAGTGGCTGCGACTTTTATGATATAAAGATACATAAACTTTTTTTTGCTGAACAAAACTAAAAAACACCTCTTGATTTTTTTTTCTTAGAATGAAAAACAGCAAATTTAGCATAACGAAGAAAAATAATATAATTGAGATCAAGAAATTTTGTTTCCATGTCGTAAAGAAATCATGAATTAATTTGGCTGAAAACTACTTTTTTAGGACAAGAAATTACCTCTTGACTTTTTTTTTTTATGTTGAAAAGTATGATGTTTAACATTATGTAAAAGTGATAATGAGTAAGCATAATGGGAATTCTTGAAATTTGATTTTTAAAAAAATTCCTTAATATTATTTCTGAAATCTTTTTAAGAAATTGTACAGATATTTTCAGCATTTTAATTACGTAGTGTTGATTTCGAATAATACCAAAATTAAGAAAATTGCCTCGTAAATAAAACTCTAACCGTAGCTACGCCATTTATCTGAAATTGAGTCAAATTTCAAAATGTTTCCTTCATCATAAAATTCTGAAAAAATTATTTTAGCCGTCTTTCAGCTTTCCTTTCTTGAAAAATAAAAAAATAAAAACAATCATGAACGAGAATTTTTCATTTTTGTCAGACATGAAAACGATCATTCGACATGAAAACGATCTCATTCTCTTGGCGAGCTTTTAACTCTGAACGAAGTTCGAAATGCGTGTTTTAGAAAACGGCTCTAATTGCGAGTTAATTAGTTTGTTCTCTAAAAAAGAACAATGCTCATAAGAGAATTTCAGAAAAGGGAATACAATGATATGAACATTTTCCTAAACACGCATTTCGATTCGTGTCTGGAATAAAAAGAATTAATCAGAATTAACGAGCAATTATGCTTCGCTCTATATTAAAAAATCGCCGCTACTGTTTCATGTGTTCAACTTCACGATGCATTTTGTTTGGCTGCGCAAAACCTAAAAAGACTTTGAAATTTGTAATTAGTAAGGTTTGTTCAAAAGTGTACAGGGATTATAATTTAATTAAAAAAAATAATAACTTTTGATTATTAGTTCCATAATTTTTTACTGTTAAACATGCTGAGAAAAATACCATTCTAGCCGCTCTACAGACTGCTTGTACAGAGATTATAATTGATTAAAAAAATAACTTAACAAATTGAAACTTTTAAAAAATTTAATAAAAAATAATTATAATTGAATAAAAAAAAACTTTTGATTATTAGTTCGGGAATTATTAACTTTTAAACATGTTGAGAAAAATACCATTCGAGCCGCTCTACAGACCTCTTGAATGCAACTGCAGAGTTGCATGCTAAAAGATTCAATTAATTTAAGATAAGTTTTTTTTTTTTTTTCCTTTGAAATTCTAATTTGGTCTAATTTGTTAATTCTAATTTTTTGGCAATGTTTCTCATATTTTTTGCTTTATGTTACATATTGTTTTGACGCGCAAAACCTGTAAGAATTAGAAACTTGTAATTACTAAGGTGTGTACAAAAGTGCACAGGTAGTACGACTAAACAAACTAAAAAAAAAAAAAAAAAAGATTGGACAATTAGTTCGAGAATTATTAACTGTTAAACTTTGGATGGAAAAAAAAAAACAAGTTTATTGATCCTATACGTCCGTTGAAATGCAACTATGGAGTTAAAATTGAACATGCTGAAAGTACCATTTTTATTTGTGAATTTAACGCCAATTTTGTTAAACAAATTACTGTTTGCTCGAAAGATATTGCAAATTTAGGTGCTTTATCGTAAATTCTTTTCAGTCTTTCTCTTTTTCCCTTGAAATGTTGGCTATTGTTGTAGCGAAATCCCGGAAAAGCAGGGGAGTCATCCCCTCTGCAGAGGTTCAAAATTGCGATTACTTTCTTCGGATCATCCCAGGGCTGGATTACCTATTGGGCCCCCAATGATTAGGGGCCCCCTTAAAATGGATTTTTTAGAAATAAATTAAAAAAAATTAAGAAAAACAATGATTTAAAAAAAATTCAATTTCAAATGTATATTTAAAAGAAAACGATAATTTTTTTGCATAATGTTAATCATATTTATTTATTACTTATTTTAGTTATTACTTATAAGCATTATTATAGTTTATGTATTATAAGATTTATAATACAGGGCAATTTTATAGTAGCGTTGATTTCGTAAAGTGTTTATAAATTTCAAATTTTTTCAAAATGTTATGATTATTTTTTAGTTCTAATTCAACAAAATAAAGTAAAATTTAATTTATTAATATTTATTTTTATTTTAAATATGCTTTCTTAAATGAAAAGTAAATACTTTTATATTTGAATAAATAAAAAATATACGAGAAAAAAAATTTAATTTAAGGGCCCCAAAAATTTGAATGGCCTAGGGCCCCGCTTACGCTTAATCCGCCACAGGATAAATAAGACGATATATTATATAAATGTAGAATATTTATTATATCAGGCATTATATCAGTATATATTATAACAATGAGATCAAATGATTAGACGAACTGTAGTTTTTTAATAATTACGTGATTTGCACGTGTTTATAGGCTGTTTATTTTCGTATTATTTGTTTTAAATATTGTATTTATCCGACCCTAGATCATCCTCACAGGGATGTTTCACAGACAGTCGCCAGTACCCCATTGTGCAGCTCTAGTGCAACGTAAATAAAGTCGAATCTGAAATCGAGAATCGAATTCCGAACCAGTCCAATTCTCCAACCCAAGGGCGACCACGGCCCTTCAATTTGTACATAATAATAATAACTTTTTTTAATAAAAAAAAAACCCTCCTTAGTAAATTTGAATAAATATTTAATGACCTTAAATTCAGGAGCAACGTCCTGAATCCTGTCATTTGTTAAATTCATATAATTATTGCGGGATAGCCTTGTCGGTAGGGAGCTGGCCTCATGCCTGACTGTTCGTGGGTTCGAACCCCGCCGGCCGAAGACTGCCCGTGTAGTAAGTGGTGACTGATGAACGTTAAATCTGTCGAGTCTCAAACTCCTCCATGTTCCCATGACAAATCAATGCCTCTGGGGGTACTGGGTTGGATATCGATCATTCTCTGATCCAGGTCAAAAATTACGATTTGTGGATGAATGAATGGATTTATGAATGGGTCCGCCCTATAAACGGGTGAGACGTGTGTGTGGCTGAATTCGAATTCTTGGCCACAGATGAACACTGAAAAACAAGAAATGCACCCTCTGCCTAAAATCTGTTTGGTTTCACCAAGCAGGCTTGCTAGTGTGGCAATTGGCATTAGAAACAACAACATATACTTGTTAAAGCGGTGATATTTTACCCAGATAGACCTAATTATATAGACATATTTTTTTTTATCTTGAAGTATTTGGAGGACAAGATCAAAAACTTGCTTTATTTGCAGGGACCGAAGAACATTTAGGGTGAGATGGGGCTTTAGCCCCCTCGCTTTTTCTAAAAGAGGGTGACGTAGCCCTCTCTAAAATGAAAATTTTTCAATTTTGATTTACAATTGAAAAAAAACTTTTTTTTTGTGTCTGAATTTATAAAAAATGTCTCTAATTGTCCTTATTTCTGTCCGATGAGAAAATTCTTGGTCATTATTATTCATATGTCACAGTGAATAGAATAATAATGATATATTAAAAAAAAAAGTGAAGCAGATTAAAACTAAATATCCTAAAATTAGAAATATAGATATATTTATGAACACACATAAACAGGGAGGGGAGAGAGCCCCCCCCCCCAATCTTGGGATACTTCTGCAGTCACTGTTAATTCGATTGATTATTCTACAAAATTGAAGAAAAAAAAAGAACGCCTTAATTTTGTGATTACTGCATCAATAAAATAAGAATAAGAGCTATATTGTCAGGCCCGAAGATGATCGAACGAACTTCCCTCTCCAGAAACCCTTTTAAAAGAGCGACATCCGAACATCGAACGACATCACATTGCGATAGTTTTCTTCCAAAACATTGAGAAAGTAAACCGGAAATACTTCTCTCACGTGCCCGGTCTTTGCAGGCACTCGGTCACGCATGCGCCAGTCTCTGCAGATGGTGAAAGTTCCATTTTCTCTTTCGTTCGGCCGGCATTCGCGTTTTGTTGTGTGTGTAGTGGGTGTTATGGCGTATTCCTCGTCTTGAAAATACTGTGAGACAAAATGCCAGCTGTGTTTCTGGACCGGTTGCCCTTGCCGAGTTTGCAGGCCTATACTGTCGGCAGTGTACTATTACTGGCATGTTCTGTACACTATGCCGTGCAAATGACAGCTCAGATGGGAGTGAATTTTGCGAATGGGACGGCGAGCATTGGTGATTTCCGAAACGACGTCTTAAATTATCGAAATTCCACCCCACCTGGATTAATACAAGACATTTCATTTTGTGAAATATTATTAGAACGTGCTTGCTTTAAACGTAGCATTGAAGTAATATATTTTATGCTACAGGAACCCATGTGCATATGGGTAAGTCGAAGTTTTTTTTAACCTTTGTCTTTCTTAAAGTTTATAATATAATAAAGTACGTTGAAAAGAAGGTAATTTATATGGGATACGAATTTGTTATTTTTACAGTTGTTTATTCTGCCTTAATATTAGAATTTGGCGGTCGTCCTTAGACGGCAAGTATTTGTATTACGTAATTCTATGGAATCTTATTATAGGATCAATTAAGATGTAAATCATGATTCGCTAACATATAATTGCATTTTTTTTTTGGATATATATACATATTATAGAGATGCCAACTTGTTTGGGACAGCAAATATATATTTTAAAGTGGTAGTTTATCAATTGTAATTCTTGGTTTAATACAATTTAGTAGATTTTTGTCCACCACTATTTCTAAATAATTCGTAGGCTTATGTAATTCGCCACTTTAGTCTTATGTCATGCTAGACCTTTTAAAAACCAAGCAAAAATAGTCAAATATTTGCAAAATTTACTTTGTAGTTATTTACCGTTTCTTTAATTATTTGACCGGATTTTAATTTAATTGTGTCCGGAGGAGTTGGCATCTCTGTATATATATATATACATATATATATAACATGTATATGTATGTATAAAATGAAATTTTTCGCAGCTATTAAAAATAACAATTAAAATAATAAATTCAAGTTGCGAGCTTATTGCTTGATTTTCAAACATAGGGTGTTCTAAAATACTTGTTTTCTTTTGTAATTTATTGTCTCTCTTAAACCCTGAAAGCTTGAAATCTTATTGTGAAGTATTAAAAATAGCGTGAACTAAACTTCTTTTAAAATAATCATTTGAGAAAAATTTTAAAAAGTTAGAAACTCAGTGTCTTTTTCATTATTGTGAGGTAGTATATTATATACATATCAGCAAATAACAAACCATTGAAAAAGTGATATGATGTAAGTTATCACGGAATTGGAATTGTTAAACTAATTATTCACATAATCAGTTGAGACAAATCTTCTCAATATTAAAAACTTAGAAAACTGAATATCTATTAGATTTTCAATATCAATGTCTATTAGATTTTCAATGAGCCAATAACTATTAATTAAAAATTAAAATCCTATTTGGGTCATACCAAAAATGCAGAACACTTTTGATAAATAAGAAATTAAAAAAAAAAAATGAAATTTTTTTAAAAACGATAAATGCATTTAAGGTGGTTAATTACTTCCTCAAAGATCCAAATTAAGCAGCGAACTTTTAAACAATTATTACTCTCTAAAACTTAGTTGAATAGCCGGAAAAATTCCTCCCGTGTTATCAAAATTATTTCATTTTTAAATAGAAAAATAAACAATTTTGCACTGGTAACACTTAGATGTGAACGTTCAGTTTTACAGATAAAGTTTTTTTTTGCATATATATTTGTCATTAAATACTACAATTATGCCCCCGTGTTGCTATTTCAATATTTTTACAAATTTGAAGTCTGCATAATTTCATTAAAATTACATTGATTAGTGAAATTATTATAAACATTGTTGATACCTATTTAATATTTCTTGTTATTGACATTGAATATTTCTTATCCTTTTAATGGAAGTGCTTTTGTCTTTTTTGGGGGGGGGGTAAAAAATATATGTCAGTAACACAGGGGTCAGCATAAAGTAAAGCGGACATACGTCTTTAGCACCACGAATTAAACAATTTGATACATTGATATATTTTATTTTTCATAAACATTAACTGATCAATTGAATTGACAGAAAATTTTACTTCCTTTCACTTTTAAATTTGGATTTTTTAAAATACATATTACGAAATCAATCTGAATGTAAGATGCATCATTCTCTTACTTGAAAGTTTTTACCACTGTCTAATGTTTTTAAAAACATAACCTTAATATCACCATAGTCTTCTACGTCACCTTTAGGGGTCTGTCCAGGGAAAATTTGCTAGGCAATATCACCATAGTCTTCTACATCACCTTCAGGGGTCTGTCCAGGGAAAATTTACTACCTTCACAAATTCAATGAAATGAAAAAGTTGTTTCACAAAATACTTTTAAAAGAACAAGCTCTAAGATTCTTGTGTTTTTATTAAATTCAAGTTTAAATTTAAGTTATGGACAATGGATATTTGAATATGGATGCAATTTTAAGCCCAAAATTTTACAATAACAAAATAGTTTTTGAACATATGGGGAAAACAAGGTGCTTAGCATTTTTAAAAAGTGCGCTAAGTTTTTATTTACGTTTTTTAAAAGCCCTTAAAGGTGCTTTTTTTATTCGGGATTTGTGGAAAGTGCTTCATTTTCTCTCTTTTAAAGATACATTTTTTCTTTGCCGTGTCGATTGCTGTTCTAAATTACAAATATTGCAGGATTTTCACCATTTTCTCTGCAATATTTATCAGAAACTAGTCATTTTATCATGATTATGAAAAGATTTTGCAAATGTTTATGAATTTTATAGATTTTATGTTTATAAATGAAGAACTTTAAACGATAGAAAAAATATTTTTGATTGCTGCACAGATCCTAATTATGATTTTAATTTTGGAAAGTGATTGAAAATATTTTTTGAGGGCTCAAGAAATACTTAAAAGGTGCTTATTTTTTGTTGAAAAATTTAGCTATGCACACTGGAAAAATATAAATGGAAATTTACTAGTCATAAATAATTTTTATTTGTAGTGGCAATTTTTGAAAATATTTTCTTATGGACCTTATTTTTGTGTTTAGTTATTTTAATGTAATTTTTAATTTTCACAAATTATGTCTAAATTTTCCCAAAATAGGTACCTCTTAAAAAAAAAAAAAAAAAAAAAAAAAAAACCTAGACCGACCCCTGACCTTGTGCTATTCCAACATATTTATATTTAGATTGATTCTTTTTTCCTCCTAATATTTGAATGAGTTTGTTATTGGTTCTCTTATTTGATGTTTTAAAATAGGATTAAAAAATAAGACCATGTGGCTCACATAAAACCATATATAAAAAGCCTTTGACTAAATAAATAAAAATTATTTTTGTGTCTATATTGAGCAGAGTTTGTGATTTTTTTTAAAAGAAATAAAAAAAATAAAATTTTTTTGATTTAAATCAGTTTTTTTTTTTTTTTTTTTTTTTTTTTTTTTTTTTAATTTTTATTCAAATGCATTGTAAGAACTTTGATCTATGATTAAAAAAACTTTATAAATGTTGAATCAAAATTAAATTAATATTAAAACTATATTATAAGAATATTTTAGAAGCTCTAACTGCCTAAAACACTTTTTCATTATAATACATAGCTTTGAATGCATAGCAACTATTTTGAAATAAATGCATGATTGAAATTTAAAGACTAGATGAAATAGAGAATTTAAAGAATACTTTAACTAATAAAACAAAGTGTCAATTACCAAACGATAATTTAAATTTAAAATTGTGATTTCTTTTTTTCCCCCTCTTGATTTTAAAAAGGACAAAATAAATGTAACAGATTGTATTTATATAGTCATTCATCAGAAAATAAATAAATATTTATTCTATATCTTTTTATATTAAAATATTCATTTTTAATCCTATATCAAAATAGATAAGTTAAGCTAAAAAAAAATTTTTTTTTCAATTCTATGTCTCATTGAAATTTTTCTCCACAAAATGTCTTTATAGAAAATCTGGTTATGACAAAGATACTGTAAAAATATTATGAGAAAAAAAATACTTAAGTGTTTACTTTAATCTGTACTTTCACTCTCAGGAATCAGAAGATTTATAAAAGTGTAATTTCAAATGTGTTAGAATTTAACACATACCAAGAAAAAAAGTAATTTTATTAGCTGAAATTAATTAATGCAGCAATAATAAATTTTAAAACTAAGAAAAGAAATAATAAAAGTATCAATAATTTAAAACACTGTTTTTTAACTTTTTAAATCAATATATATATTTAAAAGAATCAGTTGATTTAAATCAATGATTTTTTAAAAAAAAAATCATTTGATTTAAATCAACAAACCCTGAATATTGCGTGGAAGGACCATGAGAAGAGTGTCTAACTTAGCATTATTTTCCTTAACCATTTTCAAAATGGGCGTTAAATGACCCCATATGGTTATGTTTATATGGTGCTGGGGTTATGTTTATAGTTTGACGAAACAGTGTAAAATGATAGGTTTATTTTTTTCAATTCCATAATATGAAAGCCCAGTGTGTAAAGTTATTTAATTTTGTGACGCACCATGATGATGTGCTCGTATTTCTTAAGATAATTCAAAACCTTTTCTACTTCAGGTGTATTTAATATAGGAAAATCTTTTCTCATTAATTATTTAGTTTTAAGAGTAATCATTCTCATATCTATTAGTCAGCAATCCTCATATCTATTAGTAATCTCACTTCTATGCACAGGGTATCTAAGCACCTGGAAATTCATGAATTTCGGTATTGAACAAAATTTGTCATGAAATGTCATGATTTTAACTATTTTTCTTAAGAAGATCATGAAAACTCATGGATTTAGGTCGCTGAAAAATCTAATTTTTAAAACTGAATTTAAAAATACCCCCTCTCCCATTTCATGGTGTTCTGAATATCTGAATTTGTTGCATTTTATTAAAATATAAAATGTTTTTATCATGTTCTTTAGAAGTTATGGTTTTCTTTCAGAAAATGAAAGAAAAAGCATCATTTATAGAGCGAATTATCTTTTAAACTTGTGATTTCAGAATTTTTGTTATTATTTATTTTATATTTTTATTTTATCAATTTAAAATTCTAGCTGAAGCAAGACAGTCATTGGCGAATTTTTTTTAAATTCCGAAATGAGAACAGAAAAATTAGGAGTATTTCTTTCCTTTCGGATGAACAAGAAAATTATCTTCAGAATATAATTCTGCAGAAAAAAAAATTATTTGCTTTTGTATTTTTTTCAGCTATTTTATTTCTTCAACTCTCACTTCAGTGTTTTTTTTTTTTTTTTTTCAATTTAAAATCTTTAAATACGAAGATGTAGAGTGTAATAGTTATGGTTATACCTATCATTTCAATGAATGTTATTATAATGCTTTTTTAAATTTCTTGTTGTGTTTTTGTCGGAGAAAATAGTAACTTCGTTAAGTCATGAAAAATTCTAGGAATTAGTCATGAATTTGAAAATCTAAAATGTAGCAGATACTCTATATGCACCCCTTTTCTTAATTTTTTTTTATTTTCCATTTTAAGATATACTAGGAGGCTTCGCCCCCTGCTCGCTGGTGCTCACCAACCCCCGGAACTGCTTTCGCAGTTCATTTCGGATTGCTTCGCAATCCGATGTTCGCTTTGCTCGCTCATTGGATACGTTCTTAACGTCTGGCTTTTGTATACTTTTTTGAACACTGAAGTTCCGAAAACTTTTCACTGTAGAAAGTTCTAAACCTGTGCATTTCAACATTAGTTTGAAATTGCAAACAGTTCACATATTTTTCGTAACCACACTATTTTAAATTTCAGTTGTTGAGAAAAGTAACTGCTGTGAGTTTTGTTTTAAAGAGTTTCCCACAAGAGGGCTAAAACCATGTGTTGTAAAACAATATGAAATAGTACTGAACGCCGGATGTCGTCGGAACATCGGCTTCGATGAAGATAATTTTGTGAGAATTTTTTTGATAATTCGGTGAGAATTCACCCGATTAGCCATTTGATGCTCACTGCGTGCTCTTGCTCGCCGAAGCCTTTCAATTAAAACGTATTAGCGTTTTATATAATATAGATTAGCCATATGATGCTCACTACGTGCTCTTGCGCGCCGAAGCCTATCAATTAAAAATGAAAACTGTTGCCAACGCGAGAAAAGAAATATCATCGGTTTTATTGATACATACGTACGTATTAGCGTTTTATATAATATAGATTTTCTACTTATAATGTTTTGCTCCATCTCGCCTCATTTGTTTCCTTCCACTGCCGGCTGACTCTTATTTTACATTTGAAATTAAGAGTGGTAAACTGTTTTGCTTTATGCTTTGTTCGTCGCTTTTTTTCTTGCTAATCTATGTTCTCTTGCAAACTTGCCAATCTTTCTCTTCATGAGCTGTTTTCTTACATTCTTCTTTATTTTTAATCAAGTTTTTTCTTCTTCTTTATTTCGTTGCTGTTAATAGCATTATCTAAAATAGAACACAAAATTAAGAATAATTTCTCTACTATAGGAATAATATTATTTATGGAAGAATCGCTCAATGAAAACGTAGTGGTCTTTTAAAGTAACACAACCAATTAATTAATTGCGAACACTTTGGCTAAAGCTGGTGCTTGCGAGGACTCTGTGCCGTCGTACACCTTTTTGGAAACCTTCTCAAAAATAAAACACAACCACTTGGAATGTCCCCCCCCCCCCAAAGCACCCATGGTATCAGTGTTCTCGACCTGGAGGTTCTCTGGCCCAAGGTTTAAATAGACAGGAACAAACTATTCTTGCCCGCTTTCGAAGTGGCCACCTTAAATCAATGAAATTTTCGGAAGAATCCAAAAACTTTGAAATTTGTACCAACTGTTCTTCAGAGCAGGCTTCGCCTCACCACGTCCTCGCGTGCCTGGGGCTCACCAAACAGGATTTAGCAGATGATCCATTGACGGCGTTGGATTTTTTGAGGGTGTATAACGTCATCAGGGATCTGTCTAGGTTTTTCTGAGAGGTACCTATTTTGTGAAAATTTAGGCATAATTTGTTAAAAATTAAAAATTATATTAAAAAATCAACACAAAAATATGGTAAAAATATGAATTTATCGTGTCTTAAGGGATACAAAAATAAAATTTTAAGAAAAGTATTTTGTGAAACTACCGTTTTTCCTAAAGTTGAATTTGTGAAACTACCGTTTTTCCTAAAATTGAATTTGTGAAGGTACCGCCAAACGGTAGTAAATTCGGCCTGGACAGACCCCTGGTCATGGACCGGTCTAGCACTTCTGGCCAATGGAGGCGTGCAACAACAACAACATTAATTTAAGAATTCTGTTTTGTGTTTAAAAAAAAAATTGTTTCTTTACAGGTGTAAATTATAATTATGCACAAAATTTATTGCCGAAGTCTAGGCCATTTAATAGCACACAAAAAGTAATTTGAATTTCCTGTGTTACCAAAAACAATGCAACACAGGGAGCTTTTTTTAAAGTATTACGTATAATTTAAATACAGTCAAACCCCGTTATAGTGAACATGGTTTATAGTGAACTCCCGGATATAGTGAGCGAAATGTTCGCTCCGTTGCTATACGCATATCGTATTATTTTTTGTGGGTATAGTGAACCAAAAGACTAGAGGAAATTGGATATTTAGAACTTTTTTCTGTCTTCGAGTGAGTTTTTCCTTCAGTTTTTGGTAATTTTGAAATTTCTGCGTAAGATACATATAGCGATTTTTAACACCTTCTATTGAGTAGAATGTAGCCATAAGCATTTTTTCTTGTTTGCATCTTCTATCTCAATTTCTCATCCCTAAATGTTTTGTACGCAAGAGGATGAGTCATAAAAAATGAAAGTTAACACATTTTTTGTTATTACATATTGTTTATTAATCATTTCTGTCTTTCTTTTTATTTGTCATTTCTTTAAATAATGTGTTATTAAAGGGAGCAGTTCGAAAAAATGAGTTAAAATTGTTTGTAGTACGGATATAGTGAACTCCCGGTTATAGTGAACCGAAATTTCGATCCCTTGAAGGTTCACTATATCGGGGGTTGACTGTATAAACTGAAATCATTCTTCTTTGTTAAAATCTAAGGTAACATAAGAGACATAAAAAATACACTTTACCTCAAATATCCTTAATCATCCAATTCTTCAAATTTCTTTCTTGAAAAAATGACTGCCTAAAAACTACATTAAAAAAACTAGGAGTGCACGCTGTTAACTTTTTTATAAGTATTTCTAGTTTGAATTTTAAAAATAAAGTAGAGTTAACACAGGAGACAAATTTATGGGGACATATAAATTTTCTTTCAAAGAGAAAAAAAATACTGAAAACTAATTAAAACAGCAAGACTATCAGTGTTTTCACTACAGGGCGAGAACGCGAGAATCTCGCATATTTTTTTCTTTTCTCGCATTAAAAAATTATTACCGCGAGAAATTCGCGCATTCTATAAATCAATTTCAAACTTCGCGAATTTCTCGCATTTTCGAAAAAAGCTTAGAATTACGCCATTTAGAATAAAATCCGTTTCACTTTTCCTGGATCTTTCATTATTTTCAACATCTGCCCCGTTATCTGCCTTCCCTATTTACCAGTATAGTTCAAAACCTTTTCGAACAACAGAACACAACCACAGAATCCCTTTCAGAACACATTTGTCTGCAACCACATGTTTACCGTAGGTTAGGTTTCTTCATGTAAGACGTTCAAATTTTTTATGTGCGATTTTTTATGTAAGATGGACAAATGCCTTGTAAAGGCAAAATCTTCTATGATGATGCACCAAAAATATTCAATGCTTTAAAAAATACAAGACATTAAAAATGTATTATAATTAAAGAAATTATTTTTTTTTTCAAGAGTTTTTGTGTTTTTTTAGTTTTTAGAAATCTCACCCTGTTTTTGAGAAAGGGTGAGAAATTCTCACCCATTTTTTTTCTATGATGAAAACACTGTTTAGAAACACTAGAAGATAGTAAGGACCCTGAATTTTGATTAAAAAGAAATATAATCAGGGGTCTGTTTAGAAGAAATTTGGGACCCTTCACAAAATATTTTAACTTAAAAACGGACCCTTCACAAAATGATTTTTCGTTTAATTGGACCCTTCACAAATTTGTTTATCTTCATTATTATTTTGTTAATCGAATAAACCCTTTCCAGGGCAGAAAACAAGAAAAATGGATGCAAACGAATAAGTTTTGTCTTCGGCAGACGATTCTTCCATTATTCGTCCGAAATTAATATTCTGCGTTCAGCAGTATAGGCTAAATACAAAATATTTGTATGTTGCATCTCTAAGTTAGAAGCAGCAATTGTTGTTTATTTTTTAAAATTTAATTCTTTTTAATTATAATTTTACAGTGTTGAGCATAATCTGTATGTCTTTACAATTTAAAAAATCCTTGAAATTTTTTTTTTTTGCAATAACGGACCCTATTTGCACAAATTCATAAAAGCGGACCCGAAAGAATGTGAGTAATTTTTTCACAATTTCACGAAAAACGGACCTTTCACAAAATGTCTGGACAGACCCCTGATAATGAAAAAAGCTAAATAAATTGCTGGGCACAGCATTTTTCCTGTTCAGTTGTCTGTCCAGACATTTTGTGAAAGGCCTGTTGTTGTAAAATTGTGAAAAAATGACTCGTAATTTGTGAATATAAAATAAACGTTAAGTCACATTCTTTCAATCAGGGTTCGGCTTTTGTGAATTTGTGCAAATAAGGTCCTGTTATTGCAAAAAAACTTTTTCAAGGAGTTTTTAAATTGTAAAGACATACAAGATTATGCTCAACACTGTAAAATTATAATTAAAAAGAATTAAATTTTAAAAAGTAAACAGCAATTGCTGCTACTAAATTAGAGATGCAACATACATATATTTGGTATTTAGCATATACTGCTCAGTACAGCATATTAATTTCGGACGAATAAAGGAAGAAGCGTCTGCCGAAGACAAAATTTAATTCGTTTACTTTCATCTTTCTTGTTTTCCCCTTCCTGGGAAGGGTTTATTCGATTAACAAAACAATAATGGAGACAAACAAATTTGTGAAGAATCCGATTAAAAGATAAAATATTTTGTGAAAGGTCCGTTTTAAGTTAAAATATTTTTTGAAGGGTTCGTTTTTATGAAAAGATATTTTGTGAAGGGTCCGTTAATTGTCCCAAATTTCTTCGAACCAGATCCCTGCTGATACAATTTTTTATAACCCAATTAGAACCGCAAAAAGCAAAGTAATTAAAAGTTTCAGGAACAAAAAAAAATCTGAAATTTATTATTTAATGTATAAATTTATTTTTGGTACAAAATTATGAGAAATTATAATAAGAGAAAATGTGGGGCTCTAAAAGGGTACTTTATTTTTGGAGTGACCCACTTACAAAACTGTATTGTATTTATTATATCATTGTATATCATACCTTTACAGAGGTCTGTCTAGATTTTTCTGAGAGATGCCTAATTTGTGAAAATTTAAATATAATTTGTGAAAATTAAAAATTATATTAAGAAATCAACACAAAAGTATGGTAAAAACATGAATTTGTCGTTTCTTGCGGCATACAGAAATAAAATTTTAAGAAAAAGTATTTTGTGTCCTACAGTTGAATTTGCGAAGGTACCGCTAAACGGTAGTAAGTTTGCTCTAGACGAGTGGTTTCCAACTGGCAGCCCGGGGGCCGCATCCGGCCAGCGAAGCTTTTTTTTTGTGGCCCACAAACTAAAATATATTAGTTGTCATTTTTTTGCGGACAATTTTCGTAAAAAAATCTATTTGGGTTTAAAATGCTTTTGTCGTTAATAAAAACCTAATTACTTCGTTTCTGTGAAATTTATCATATTAACGGTGTAAAAAAATTTTTTTCTCAGGTTTTGCATCCAAGAAAATATTTATTCAAATACAAAAATAATCGTGTATGTTGCTCTTTTTTTATTTCATTTTTTTTTGTATTTTGTGAATATATAGCATGTTTATCAGAAATTTTCTCGAAGAAATTTTCCGATTTAACTTTTTGAAACCACTCATTTTGGACGAAAATATTGACACACTTATTTGTAAATTTTAAATTTAAAATGTAAATATCCATTCTCTGGTAGTTGCAGCAGGCAAACCTCAATTTTGTCATTGAACATTTTGTGTGCTATGTAAGTTTTAATACCAACCTTTTTAAAGTTTTATATCTTAACCATTAGATATCTGTTGCACATTAATTGTTTAATACATAGGTGCACATTAAAGTGATTGTAGCCCCAATTTTTTAATATGCAATTAAATATTTTTAAAAATCTTATTTTAATTTGTAATTCAATACTTTTGTTTTTTACAACTTGGTAAAAATCTGATAGTAATATTTAATGTTCCTTCAAACTTAAGAGTCCTATATAAAATTTTGATAAAGTTGCCGCCTGCCGTTTAATTTGTTTTTAATTGTGGCCCGCCGGCCTCATGTAAGTTGGAAACCCCTGCCCTAGACAGACCCCTGCTTTATTACAGCTGGATTTATGTATGGGGAAATAACAGGAAAGCTCAAATAAGAAGAATTTATCTTTTTTTTTTTTTTTAACAAAAGAATAATAGGAACATTACAAATATATACAGTAGTGATAACGGTTTGGTAAAATAAAGATTTATCTTACCAATTTTTTGTCATTTATTTTTATAAAATTAGATGAGGAAAATAAATTATTTTACCTATTTCACTTGGTATGCCTACATTTTTTGAGATCAACATTTTCCAAAATAATTTGTTTAAATGAATTTAAAAGTATAAAAAATAACTTTTCTTGTAATAAGTTTCCAGAAATCAGATGAACAATAAAAATGAATGCATTAATCTATGATGTATACATTAGAAATTAAGATTGAAATGTTATTTTCAAGTCAGAAGACCACTGGCACTATATAAGTACACAAAATGTTTTATTTTTGCCGAAAGTAAGGTTAATTTATAAATCAATATATGATAAACATTAAAAAATATCTATAGCGAAAACCGACCTAGTAGTGCTTCAAATAGAAAATCAGGAGGGGAAAAAAAAGGCACAATCAAGACAATTTTAGGGCAGAATATTCTTTAAAAAAAATAACTTAGTTATAATTTACAAAACTAAACACCTTTCTGTAAAGTTATAATTCCTAGTCTGCATAAAGAAGCATTTTTTTTCTCATCGAAACGGATAAACTAAAGTTTTAATTTAAATATTTAATAAACTTTTTTTAAATTTTTAGAGTGACCTTATTCTATTAAATTTTTTTTAGTTCCAATCATATTTTAGCAGGGGTTTCCAACCTACATGTGGCCGGTGGCCGCAATTAAGAACACCAGTCAAATGGCGGGCCGCAACTTTATCAAAATTTTATATAGGACTCTTTTATGTTGGAAGGAACATTAAATATAACTGTCAGATTTTTATCAACGTTTTTTAATATTAAAAAACAAAATAACAAGCATTACAAATACTTGTTACGTATCATTTTGAATCTTCTCTTAATCAGAAACTTAGTGACAAGATTTTTTTTATTTTAAATTTAATTCTGTGATAAATTAACATTTTTTCGACTTATTAGGTATTCTCGATCATATGAAATTAATTTCTCGATAAAATTCTGATTCAATAATCAATTTCTCGATAAAATTCTCGATTATATGAAATAAATTTTTTCTTTTCCGCTCATGCGATATTCAATTCAAGGAATTTAAATAAAACATGATATTCATTCCCGCTTTTATGCGTTTTAAAATTTACAAATGTAAGCAATTTCGTCCAAAATGAGTGGTTTCAAAAAGTTAAATCTGAGAATTTCTACGAGAAAATTTCTGATACGCACATGTTAAATTATATTCGCAAAATACAAAAAAAAAAAAAAAAAAAAAAAAAAAAAAAAAAACGAAATAAAGAGCAACATACACGATTATTTTTGTATATAAATAAATATTTCCTTGGATGCAAAACCTGAGAAATAAATTTTTTTGCACTTAGGTACATGTTAAATTTCGCAGGAACGAAGAAATGAGATTTTTTTTAAACGAAAGAAGAGTATTTTAAACACATATCTGTTTAGACCCTGGTTGAAAGAATGCGAGTAATTTTTTCACAATTTCACGAAAAACGGACCTTTCGCATAATGTCTGGACCGACCCCTGATATAGATTTTTTTACGAAAATTGTCCCCCAAAAAACGGCAACTAATATGTTTTAGTTCGCAGGTCACAAAAAAAGGCTTTGCTGGCAGGATGCGGTCCCTGGGCCGCCAGTTGGAAACGACTGATTTAGAGTATTGAAATAACAGAAATTTAAAAGTCTTAATTTTCTAGTTTTTGAGTAATATTGCTCACTCAAACATTTCTTGCAATAGTGTTTGGCTAATAATTTTTATCTTATTACGAACATAGTTTTTGTACATTTAATCTTAGAATTTTGTACAGTATCTCATAATAAGCCGTATTTGTTATATTGAGTATTATTGGAGTGTCATAATGCTCTATAACAGAAAAAAATCACGAAGAATAAGGACAAAATATTTTTTATTAGGAATCTGAGGAAATTTTCGACCCTAGCAGAAATTTTTAGAACATTAGCAGTGGTCTGTTTAGAAGAAATTTATTTCACAAACTATCTTTTCATAAAAACGGACCCTTCACAAATTTATCTTCATTAATGTTTTGCTAATGGAATAAACCCTTCCCGGGGGGGGGGGGGGAGAGAAAGACAGTCCAGAAGTTAAAATTCCAAATGTAGTATTCTAAGAAAATATTTCTACTTTTACAAACATCGTGTTCGCATTCTTATTAACATTATATCATAATTTTTTTTTTGTTGTAAATAAATAATTGATCAATTTATATTTATTCGTAAAATTAATTAATAGAATATTATGTAAATAAAAATTAATTTCTGGCAAATTTTTTAAATAAAATATTATAAATTTAAGAGAATAATTTATGAAAAAAATTTAACAATTATAAATTTTGTTTAAGTTTACTTAATGCGTGACACATTAAAAGTGATACACTGCTAAGTTGTGTTATTTAAAATATGTCAATTGAAATTGTTAAAAAGGTGAGTGATTTTGTTTCCATTATTCGTCCGAAATTAATATTCTGTGTTGAGCAGTATAGGCTAAATACCAAATATTTGTATGTTGCATCTCTAATTTAGTAGCAGCAATTGTTAAGCAGAATCTTGTATCTATTTAAAATTTAAAAACTTATTAAAAAAGTTTCTAGCAATTTTTGCAATAACAGGACCCTGTTTGCACAAAAGCAGGACCCTGGTTTAAGGAATGTGACTTAACGCTTATTTTATATTCACAAATTATGAATATTTTTTTCACAATTTTACAAAAACAGGACCTTTCACAAAATGTCTGGACAGACCCCTGATTAGTTCTTAAAGTGATCCTATATTGTTCTGCAATGTTAAATAGGACGTTATTTTAACAATGTTCCAAATTCTTATTTCAATACTATCTTCCTGAATGCTTTTAAGATGTTTTCAGAAATGGCAGAAAAAATAAAACATTTTTCTGAAGATGGGAAATTATTTTTTTATAGATGGTTAGAACATGGGAAAAAGGTTTTTCCGAAGATTGTAAAAACCGTGGTAAATACAGTGTATCTGCGCACGTGGAAAGTCATGAATTCCGCTATTGAACAATATTTGTCATGAAATGTCATGATTTTTAACTATTTTTAAGAAAAAAAAAATCATGGAATGTCATGGATTTAGGTCGCCGTATAATCTAATTTTTAAAAAGGAATCCCACCCCCCCAATTTCATGATGTTCCGAATATTTGAATTTCTGACAAAATCCCCACTGATACTCATATTTTATTAAAATATAAAAATTGTTTTTATCGTGTTCTTTCAAAAAATGAAAGAAAAAACATTTCTAGAACGGATTATTTTTTAAACTTTTGTGGTGTCAGAACTTTTGTTATTTCTTTTTTATTTTTTTTGTCAATATAAAATTCTAGCTGAAGTTAGCCCGTCATTGGCGAATTTTTATATATTCTGAAATGAAAACAGAAAAATCGGGTGCATTTCTTTCCTTTCCGATGAACAAGAAAAGTATCTTTAGAATATAGTTCAGCAGAAAAAAAGAGGAACAAAAATTATTCTCTCATTTTACTCTGTTTTTTAAATTTAAAATCTATAAATATGAAGATGCAGAGTATAACAGTTTTGGTTATGCCTACCATTTCAATGAATGTTATCATAATGCTTTTTTAAATTTATTGTTGCGTTTTTGTCGGAGAAAGTAGTAACTTCGTGAAATCATGAAAACTCGTGGGTTTGAAAATCTAAAATGTACCAGATACCGGGTAAATACCGATTGATTATGACAATATCAAATAAATCACCAACTTCTCTGGAACATTTATAAGAAATTTTTGCAATGCGGCTTAAGATAAAATTTATATAAAATAAACATAACATCTGGAAAATTAACTGATCAACTAGAAACTCATAAGTTTCACTCAATATTTTTTTTTTTAGTTGAGTAAAACCATGGAAAATAATTTTTATATTGTTTCACCTTGAAATTCTCAGTAAAAAAAGCTTTTTTTTGTCAATTTGGTACAGACAGTAAAACTCGATGTAAGATCAGATTCATTTGTATTGCATATAACTATAGCTTATATAAATGTGCACTCAATTTCAACAGAGTAGTTTTTTTTATTTTATTAGTATACTAGAATATTAGAATAGCTGAACAATTTAAATAGTGTTAAGTTACATTACCAAAAAAAAAGAAACCCGTTGCAGAATTTTTTCGGTCTTTCTGCTATAAACTTCCCTAGCATTAATATTTTTCTTTACCATACTTTTAATCATAGCAATTACTAATTTAAAGTAACAGAAACGTTGTGTTTACAGGAGAAAGTATAGAATAAAAATGTATACAGTTTTTTATTGCAAGTGATATTTTTTTTTAAAATTCTAATATTATAGGCGCTTTCTCCGATTTTGTAAGCGGAAAATACACTCATTATTCCCTGCTTCGAATTTTGTAAATAATTACAAAAATTAATTCGTAAGCAAATTAAACGATAATAAATTCGAATTCGTACATAAATTGAAAATCGTAAAAATCCGTGCAGTAACTCCAAAATAAAAATCGACGACGAAATCACGCGAATAGGACTCTTTTTTTTTTTTTTTTAAACAATATGAGTGTAAAAATATGGTGTTTCTTAGAGGGGGAAAAAAATGAAAGAAAGAACTTCATTCCCAGAGCGAACTATATTTAAACTTTTGCAATTTCTGAGTTTTTTTTAATATTATACTGTTAATTTGAAATTCTAGCTGAACCCAGTCATTACGAACTTTCTTTTTTGAATCCCTAATGAGAATAGAAAAATCACGATTATTTCTTTAATCTCTGATGCGCAAATGACATATTTGAAAAAAAATTCGACGGAAAAAAAAAAATTCCGAAAAATTATGCAGTAAGGAGAACTAAAAATTCCCCCTCCCCAAATGAAAAATCTTACTGAAAAAACTCAACTTTCTGCGACAATGTCGCCGTGTCGCCGAAATTCTGCCCCGGGGCAGAAAACTATTACAGATTATTTCGTTACAATCGATTCTTTCCTTTAATTTGGAAATTTTAATCGATTATGGATCGGAGTTGGATTCAGCAGACTTCAGCTCAATCATAAACTTTAAAATCAAACACATAATTAAAAGGCGACCACAATTGTACCGACACAATTAACAGGGGTTTGTCCAGGTATTTTCTGAACGGGTCCGGTTTTTGTAAAATTGTGAAAGAATGACTCGGAATTTGTGAATATAAAATAAACGTTAAGTCACATTCCTTCAACCAGGGTCCTGTTTTTATGAATGTGTGCAAATAGAGTCCTGTTATTGAAGAAAACTTTTTCAAGGAGTTTTTAAATTGTAAATAGATACAAGATTATTCTCAACACTGTAAAATTATTATTAAAAAAAAATTTTTTTTTCAAAAATAAATTGTTGCTTCTAAATTAGAGATGCAAAATACAAATATTGTTATTTAGCCTGTACTGCTGAACGCAGAATATTCATTTCGGACGAATAATGGAAGAAGCGTCTGTCGAAGACAAAACTTAATTCATTTACATCCATCTTTTTTTTTTTTTTTTTTTTTTTTCTCCCTGGGAAGAGTTTATTCGACTAACGGGGGAAATTGGGTTTATTCAACTTACAAAACAATAATGAGGATTAACAGATTTGTGAAGGGTCCGATTAAAAGAAAAATCATTTTGTGAAGGGTCTGTTTTTAAGTTAAAATAGTTTGTGAAGGGTCCGTAACGGACCCAAATTTCTTCTAAACAGACCCTCCTGATTAATAAATATAAAATGTTTGAAGTTTTTTTTTTATTTATAGCCCTTGCCAGTGGCTTTACATTATAAGATTAAATGTGAAAATTTTTTTTAGAAGTTAATCGAATGAAAAAAAAAACTGAAATCAGTATTAGGCATGATACTGTGCTGAAGACCATCCCATGATGGCCACAATCAGGTTATTTTCTCCGGTACTTATCCTCTCTTTCGATGGAGTATAAAAAACTAATTGCTCCAGAATTTTTTTTTATTAGTGCACATATGTTAATTAAAGGGTTAAGATTTTGTCGTCAAAAACTTTTTTATTTAACTCGTCTAAAACTGTCGAAAAGTGTCAAAAGCTGCCGAAATCTGTCAAAAACCTGGAGCAAGTTTCTTTATTAACATTGGCGACATTTTATTAGATGCTAGCTGAATACTCGTTCCTCGCACGGTGTGAAAAAAATAAGCAAGCAAAGAATCAATAAATCAGTACTGAAAAACATTACGAAATCATGCTCAGAACTTAATGCATATACTGACTCAATTAAGGAGCTTGATGGAAGAACCAGGTAAGTGAAATTTTTAGGGTTATTTATGATTCAGAGAAAATAACAAAAAATGGTGGCATCAAAATGAATATTTTTGATGTACCAGATCATGTTTTTGCCTTCACTATAATCTTACAATAACGTTATCAGTTTTTAATATGCATGCAGGATTTTTATTTTAAATTAGGCAATGGTAAATAGCAAGGAGCCTCTTTCCCTCTTGGTCCCTCTTTCTAATAAATTTGTAATAAAATAGTTCGGATACAGTTTTTTTTCCGTTCTGAAATTGTCACTGACCTGGTTCTTTTACTAAGTGTTTCAATTAATATCTAAAATAGTTTCACTCTTTTTTTTAAAATTTAATATTTGTTGCCTTAATTGGTGGCTTTACGTTATTGAAGTAAGCAAACTAGTTCTTGCAGTTTATCTCATTAGAATAAAGATAAAATGTGATTAGTATCACTTGGCATGATGCTACTGCTCGCGGCCAACTCATAATAGTCAAAATTTACCTCTATCAAGTTCCTGGATTGAAAGAATTGAGGAGACGAAGCACCTAAACTTTCGAAGTCAATACTTTTACAGAATTCCGTATAGTCAAATATCCGTATATTCATAATGTTCTAATGTCGACAGTGAACTTCCTCGTGTTTTGTGTTTTCTGTATGCCAAGTTTCATACCTTTCGAGGGGTTTGTTTAGAAGAAATTTGAGTCCTTTAACGGACCCTTCATAAAATATTTTTTCATAAAAACGGACCCTTCACAAAATATTTTTTCATAAAAACGGACCCTTCACAAGAGACATTCGATAGACATTTACGTATTATTGTAAATGGGCGGGAAAAATTGACCGCTGAGTGTTCAGCTATTATAGATACTTTCAAATCTACTGGCAATTGACGTATCTTACTCTAATATTTTGTTAATCATGCTTTTCTGCTTTAATTCTGAGGCTAATTTTGATTTTATTTCATTTATATTATGCACCTTCTAAGTAAAAAAAAATTTATAAATTCCAGATGTAGTATTCTAAGAAAATATTTCTACTTCAACAAACATCGTGCGAACATTCATTTTGATATTAAATATTTTTTTTTTGTAAATAAATAATTGAGCAATATATTATTCATAAAATTAATTGATAAAATATTATGTAAATAAAAATTAACTTATGTCAATTTTTTTTAAAAAAAATATTATAAATTTGAGAATTGTTTAAGTTTATTTCATGTGTGACACATTAGAAGTGATACATAACTAAGTTGTGTTATTTAAAATATGTAAATTGAAATTATTAAAAATGTGAAGGATTTTGTTTCCATGATTCGTCCGAAATGAATATTCTGTGAAGTGCAGTATAGGCTAAATACCAAACATTTGTATGTTGCATCTCTAATTTAGTAGCAGCAATAGCTGTTTGTTTTTGAAAATTGGTTTTCTATAAAAAGGACCTTATTTGGAACAAATTCACAAAACAGGACTCTGGTTGAAGGAATGTGACTCAACGCTTATTTTATATTTAGAAATTACGAGTAATTTTTCACAATTTTACAAAAACCGAACCTGTCACAAAATGTCTGTACAGACCCCTGCTTTCAGTTGGATGGTTTAGGAGTGTATAAAGGACACACACATTCAATTTTATATAAATAGATTAAATCATGCACAATGCTTGCATTATATAGTATTGTAATTATGATGTATAGTATCTATCATTTATCAAAAGTATTGCCAAAATCATTGAAATTAAAATTTGATTTTTCTGAAAACATGCTACTTTTAATTATTTCAAGTAATAATTATGAGTTGTTATATAATTATTTGTTAATTTAAATATTGAATTTAATTATTTTATTCCAAAATTTAGGCAGATTTTATAGATTAAGTATAGCTAAAGTTGTCGTCAATGATTGTCTAATCTCAACTTAAAATTTTTTTTTTTTTTTTTTTATTCATACTGTTTGTTATTATTACTTATAATATGCAGGTTAGCTTAGCAGAATATGATTATTAACCATACGTGGGTTTAGAGTAAAATTCAGGCATCCATAGGAAAATTTTTTAAAAAAATTTACAGAATTTTTTATAGTTAAAAAATGTGTTGCTTTGCAAGATTTTTCTGAAGACATTCATTAAATGTTAATTCATGTATCGATTTGTTTAAATTTCTTAAGTTTATGAGCGAGACTTATAATTTTATACATTATTATTATTTCAATATAATTTAATTTCTAATTTTTACATATTGTTTATTCAAGAATTGTGTAAAATCAAACTAATTTCTTTTCTTATGTAAACTTAAAGAAAAAAGTTGAAAGTTATGGGAAAATTTGGATCCCTCCCCCCCCCCCGGCCCAAAAAAAAAAGGAAAACTTTGTTCTGAGGAAATATTGGCAGGGGTCTGATTCAAAGAAATTAATGGACCTTTCACAAAATATTTTAACTTAAAAACGGACCCTTTACAAAATGATTTTTCTTTTAATCGGACACTTCACAAATATTTTTTATCTTCATTATTACTTTGTTAATTGAATAAACCCTTCCCAGAAAACAAAGATGGATGTAAAAAAATAAGTTTTGTCTTCGGCAGACGCTTCTTCCATTATTCGTCCGAAATGAATATTCTGCGTTCAGCAGTATAGGCTAAATACCAAATATTTATATGTTGCATTTCTAATTTGGAAGCAGCAATTGCTGTTTATTTTTGAAATTTTAGTTTTTTTACAAAATTATAATTTTGAAATGCTGACCATAATCTTGTATCGATTTACAACTTAAAAACTCCTTGAAAAAGTTTTTTGTAATAACCGGGCCCTATTTGCACAATCATAAAAGCAGGACCCGGGTTGAAAGAATGTGAGTAATTTTTTCACAATTTTACAAAAACAGGACCTTTCACAAAATGTCTGGACGGACCTCTGATTAGGGACTAAGAATTTTCTGTATTTCTGCTTATATCTATATGAATATTTCCAATTAATCGAGACTAAAATACACTCATTTTTGTTTAAATCAGTTCATATTTTTTAAATCAATAAACCCAAGGGTTTCATCAATATTTAGTACAGTTATTAAAATAAATTTCCTAATTGCATGTTATTTTATTAAGTTAGAATAGTTTTAATAGTATTTTCAACATTCTAGTCTATACGGCTGATCATCAGTCGAAAGAATAGATTACACACAATGGTTATATACGAGTTTCGGCTCCATCTATTGGCGCTAATTTGAATTGAGGAATATTAGTGACGGAACACTAGAACAAAGAGGAGTTAAAATGAAAGTAAATGAAAACTGATTTTACGTATGAAGAACAAGATATAAGTGTTTTTTTATACAATAAATATTTTTGTAATTTGGTTTTCAGTAATTAAACAAATTAAAAGATTCGATATATTGCAATTTTGCACATTTTTATTTGTTTAATATTTTCTAAGCCAAAATTAGGGTTTTTGACAGTCATTTTCAAAACAGAGTTTTTTGTTAAAATTATTCAAGAACATAACGGACGGATCACTTGTAATTTTACATGTTAATTTAAAAGTATTGCATATTTATAATAATTATCCTTACACCAACATTTTGGGTTTTCAACAAGTGTTAAAAAACTAAGTCAAAAAGTTTTGAAGTGACAGTTAAAACCGGATAAAACCGTCAATTGTCAAAAACTTGCCAACTTGGGCTAATTGATATTGCTTTAAAGCGCTTAAAATTTTTTTTTCAGTGCTTGAAAAGTGCTTATTTTTTGTTTTAAAATTTGGCTACGCCCCCTGTCATATCTTGCGAAGCTTTTTACGATTTTATTTTTAAATCTTAAATCAATTTTGTAATTAATTTTAAATTGCTCCGAAAAGTTTGTTCATATTCCATTGAATATTTTTGAAATTATGGCAAAAAAACCTTAAGACCGAAAAATTATTTTTTTAAATTAAAAATGTTCATATCTCCATTAATATTTACTCTAGGTTTACGATATTTACGCAGTTATTAAGAACACAATTAAAGTCATTGCTACAAGTTCCAAGATTATTGCTTGATTTTCTAGCATTATTTTTCGTAATTTATTATAGGTCTCCCAAACTTTTGAAAGCTTTAAATTTTACTGCTAAGTATTAAAAATCGCATGAATTAAACACTTCTAAAGTTAAAAAATAATCCTTTAGGTATTTTTTGCGAAATTTAAAAAAAGTGTAGTATTCTGAGTTTCTGTATTTTCATTTTTTGTTTTATATTTTCAAGATTTTGTTTGAAATTTCTCTTCTGGTTTTATTTTATGTATTTTTCCTGAACTTTTACAAAACCTTCGGGGTACTGAGGGAGCAAATTTTGCATTTGTTTGGCTCTCTCAATAAGAAAGGTTTTGTTCTATGGCTTCCGGAGCTGGTACGTCGGCTTCGGTGGTCATATTTTTTATTTCCATTGTTTTTTTCTTAATTGCTTCAATTATGAATATGCCAGGGTTGCCACAGGCGACTAAAATGCAACTATTTTCGGCTTGAGGAGACTATGGCAACTTTTTTTTTTGCCTGAAAAGGCTAAAAAAGCAACTATTTTCAGGAAAAGGAGACTTTTCTGAACTCCTAGCGATTTTTTTAAGCGTAAATTAGGTGGGAAATCTGCACCCCACAAGATAGTTTCTGAACACACTAAACTTTTTGCATTGCAAATTTGATTCGTTCATTCGTTCAATTCAATTTGATTTGATTTAATTCGTTCAATCTGTACAGATTCCATTGTAAGTTTATTTTATTTCTCGTTCGCCTTTTCAATAATTATTGCTGCAAAATTCCGCATGATTTCAAATTTGAGTAATCACTTTTCATCCCCCCCCTCTCTCTCTCTCTTTCTTCTTCTCTCTTCTCTCTTCCTTCTTCTCTCTTCCTTCTTCTCTCTTCCTTCTCCTCTCTTTCTTTCTTCTTCTTCTCTCTTTCTTTCTTCTTCTTCTTCTTCTCCTCTCTTTCTTTCTTCTTCTTCTTCTCCTCTCTTTCTTTCTTCTTCTTCTTCTCTCTTTCTTTCTTTCTTTCTTCTTCTCTCTTTCTTTCTTCTTCTTCTTCTCCTCTCTTTCTTTCTTCTTCTTCTTCTCTCTTTCTTTCTTCTTCTCTCTTTCTTTCTTCTTCTTCTCTCTTTCTTTCTTTCTTCTTCTTCTCTCTTTCTTTCTTCTTCTTCTTCTCTCTTTCTTCTTCTCTCTTCTCTCTCTTCACACAGCACTTTTAGCATTCAGGTAGGCGGGAATCAAATCAGGACAGCGTAAAAATTCTGTTGAGGCAACTCCGCTGGACACGTGAAAGAGGAATGTCCCGAGAATATCTTCTTTTAATTATTTTCTGCATCAGCTATTTTTTCCAGGATTAGAGAGGATATTTCTTCACCATTCAGCTAAGTCACTTGTAAAGTAAAGGGATGTGATTTCAAGACTTCTTAATCTGTATAGTCCAATGAAGTTTTTCTCTTCAATCCAAGGGGGGTGAAAACTCACCCTTCCTTCTCGACGAGGTAGCAGTCACGTTAGGCCTAGTTACCAAGAGATTGAAATGCACAAAAAGTTTCCTCTAAATGATTTCCTCCACAAACTTTATCCTGCCGGCTTATCATATCAGGGTAACAAACCCCGATATTTTGTTATTGTTTTTAAATTACATTTGTAGAAATAATAAGCCGATAGACTTTAATAGGCTTTATTTACTGTAGTACGATGTAAACAGAAATCTCACCCACTCTCCAGCCGGAGGGGGAGAGACACAGATTTCCCGTCAAAACAGACGGAATTCAGATGGTAAACATAAAACACAAAAAGACACGCAAAAACCATTGCTCCTTGGTTTTATACGATACTTACAATGGGTAAACAGGGCAGTCATATTTCATTAATTGTATTCCTACGCCTCATTGCAAATCATTTAATACTCATAGAAAATCGTTTAATCTTTCCTTATATGGAAGTGAAAGATCTTAAAATAACTCCTCTTTTGAAACATAAATCTAAATATAATTCATTGGCATGTTTTCAGCCTTGAAGTCCCAAAATAGAATTTCTACCCTTATCCTTTACCAAAGATATTTTATGAAAACGAAAGAGTTTTAATGCTTTTTTTAATACAAAAGTATTTATAATTTTTGTATTACATCCCCCCCCCCAAAAAAAAATTTTTTTTTGGTAAGCCAAAGAAAATAATAATAAAATTTAGAATACTATGAATTTATAAAGTTTATGTTGGTACGATTGTCCTCTTTCCTACTATAAACAACATTTTTCCATTTATGTGAAAAATATGATTTATAGTAACAACAATAAAAACATAATAATACAATTTATCTGTTTAGTGAACTAAACAGAAAGAAACCTTTGCAAAACTTTCCTTATGATGACACAATTAAAATAAAAAGAATCGATTGCAATTTTAACAAGATATAATGTATCATGAATTATAAAAGAAAATACAAATCAGTACACAATGAAAAATTTTTTCATGAAGTGTTCGAGGAAGAAAAAAATTTTGAAGTAGCTCTACCATCAATTTGAAGTGTTAGATCTTCATTTTCAATAGTTTTTGTGATTCAAGTTTTTTCAGTCCCTTGAAAATCACAATAAATAAAGTTCTTCCTCCTACAAACACAATTTAAGCAAACTTTTCTCTTCGATAAGAAAATCTATAAAAATTTTCTGAAAATGCAAATATTAAAAAACATGAAAATACAAGTGATATGAGATATAAAAATACAAATTGACACTTTTGTCAAAAATATTTCATTCTGAAATTTGTATTCAGGATTTGTTCATTTTGAAAGTAAAATGTAAAAAAAATTCGACACGATGGTCTTTAATCTTCTTAAGACTCCAGTGTTATTAGGGGAATTTTTTGCTGGATTAGGGGCAAAGGAGGAAAACAGTCTCTAGTCTCAACAATGATGTGCTGGAAGATCCTAGTTTCAACAGATGCTTAAGTATTAATTTTTTTTTGGTTTTCACCACAGAGGAAAACTACCATCGCCCCATATCCTTTTAGATTGGGTAAACATTGAACTTTTGATGTTTACCCCAATCCAGGGTTCGTGATTTTTTTTATTTTTTTTAAAAAAAAATCAACAGAATCACATTTTTTTGATTTAAATCGGATTTTTTTGATTTTTATTCAAATACACTGTAAGAACTTTAATTTATGATTAAAAAAAATTATAAATGTTTAATCAAATTAACTTAATATTAAAACTATGTTGTTACAATATTTTAGAAGCTCTAACTAAAATAATTTTTCATTATAATACATGGCTTTGAATGCATAGCAACTGTTTTGAAAGAAATGCATGATTAAAATTTAAAGACTAGATTAAATAGAGAATTTAAAGAATACTTCGGGGGTCTGTCTCGGTTTTTCTGAGAGGTACCTATTTTGTGAAAATTAAAAATTATATTTAAAAATCAACACAAATATAGTAAAAATATGGATTTATCGTTTCTTACGAGACACAAAAATAAAATTTTAAGAAAAAGTATTTTGTGTGATTATTCTATCATTTTTCCTAAAGTTGAATTTGTAAAGGTACCGTTAAACGGTAGTAAATTTGGCTTGGACAGACCCCTGCACTTTAACTATTAAAACAAAGTTTCAGTTAGCAAACCATAACTTTAATTTAAAATTGTGATTTCTTTTTTTTCCTCTTGATTTTTAAAATGACAAAATAAATGTAGCAGACTGTGTTTATAAATGTAGTCATTCATCAAATAATAAATAAATATTTAATCTATATATTTTTATATTAAAATATTCATTTTTAATTCTATATCAAAATAGATAAGTTAAGCTAAAAAAAAAAAGTTAGAAAATCTATCAACTCATTGGAATTTTTTTTCACAAAATTTCTTTACAGAAAATCTGATAATGTCAAAGATACTGTAAACAAATTATGAGAAAAAAATACCAGTTAATAACCCTACTGCATCAAATAGAGTTTGAAAGGGAAGAATGACACTATATTTGGAAAATTACATCTGAATTCATTAGCCCTCTTTTTTTCTTTTTCTGTTTTTGGCATATTAGGGTAATTTCTTTTTAACATAACCTCAAGCTTCAGAAATACACATTTTCCACCAATAAAATATGATGTAGATTTTAATTCACGCTTTTTCATTCAAAAGGTAGAATTTTAATTAACATTATTTGCATTATTTTTTGAAAAATATTCATGTTTATTAATTACTTTCTACAGCTATGCAAATCTATATTAAGACAGCATTAAATGTTTACTTTAATCTGTACTTTCAATCTCAAGAATCAAAACATTTTTAAAAATGTAATTTCAAATGTGTTGGAATTTAACACATACCAAAAAAGTAATTTCATTAACTAGAATTAATTAATGCAGCAATTTATTTAAATTAAATTTTAATACTAAGATAAGAAAATAATAAAAGTATCAAAAATTTAAAACACTGTTTTTTGACTTTTAAAATCAATATGTATAGATAAAAACTTTTTTTTGATTTAAATCAATGATTTTTTTAAAAAAATCATTTGATTTAAATCATGATTTAAATCGTGATTTAAATCGAGCTGATTTAAATCAACAAACCCTGCCCCAATCTAAAGAAAATTTGAAAGGTCGGATCTTCCAGAAAAAAAGGGGACCACATGTTCATTGAACCATGTGTAATGTTGTCATATTCGGTGTTTTTAATTTTATTTTAACAATGAAAAATCATTAAATTTAATATAAAATATAGTCAATTCCATTTAAATAATTACATGTTTTTTTATTCGTGACATAATTTCAGTTTGTCAGGTGGATGGTACCTTCGCAATTTTGATATATGAACTATTTCTTAATTTTCTTTATTATGAATATTCTTTTTATTTATTTTATAATTAACAGCAGAAATTTTTTTCAAGAATTATATATGGACCGGAAAAAGTTGGTAAGTTTCCTAGTATTGGGGTATTTTAAATCTTCATACATTACAGTATCATTTGGGGAAAATTCACTATGAGTGAATCTTGCTTCATAATAAATTTTATTTTTTTCATGATATTGTTTAGTTCTTTCAACTGCAATTTTTCTTGCTTCTTCTATTGGTGGATAAATTTCTTCGGATAAAGGATGATTAAATAGGACTGTGCCAAACATTAAAAAAGCTGGTGGGAATTTAGTTACTGAATGTGGAGTTAAATTGTATTCTTCGGTTACTTCTTTTAATAATTTAGGCCAAGGAATTTTTTTCGAAGAATCATTAATTTTACATTTTAAACGTGTTACAATGGTTTGTCCTAAACGTTCAACTTTTCCATTAGTTTCGGGTCTATGGGCTGTAGTTAACAATTGTTTGACTTTGCTATGTTTAAAAAAATTTTTAAACTGGGAAGAAGTAAACGCGGCATTTCTATCACTCAATACTTTTAGGGGTTTGAATTTGAAAAATTTGGTGCAAAATATTAACATAGGTTTCCGTAGTTATTGATTTAGAGGCAAAGGACCACATATATCGAGTGTGATGATCAATTACTAAAGTTAAATATTTTTTGGTAGACTTGTAATAATTAAAACCACCTACACTATCGATTGCAATTATTTCAAAAGGTTTGTCAACTGGGGGCATTTCCTGAAGTAATCCAAATCTTTTATGTCTAGGTTTTTTATTAATTTGACAAGTATGAAAATGTTTGTTAAAATTTGTCATGTCCAAAGTAATATTTTCCCAATAGTAAACAGGAGTAAGTAAATTAATAGTTTTTTGAATTCCCGGATGGCCAAAATTTTTATGAGTAATTTCAAGTAATTCATGCCTTAAAGAGAATGGAACAACAATTTTAGTAAAACACTTTTTACGTAAGCACAAAACATTATCTATTTTAATAAAATTTCCAGTTAAATTATCATTTTGTTGGCTTCGCGAATTTCATCTAATTGCAAAAGATGTGAAAAATGGCTTACATTATTTAAATCAACATCACTATTGTGTTCAATATTGTCAGAAATATCTCGGGATAACATGTCAGCTTCAAAGTTCAAGGTGCCTTTTGTGTATTTTATATCATAATCATACATACTTAGTAGTAAAGACCAGCGAAACAATCTACCTTTCAGATTTTTAGAATTTTTTAACCAAACTAAAGCCGCATGATCTGTATGTATGGTAAATTTATTTCCAAATAAATAATGATAAAATTTGTTTAATGCATCAACAATAGCAAGACATTCCAGTTCTGTGATAGCATAATTTTTCTCATAGTCTCTTAGCGAACGAGACTGGAATGCTATTGGATGTAAGACACCTGAAACATCTGGCTGTTTCAAAATTGCTCCAACACCACTTTGACTTGCGTCAACAAAAATATGACATGGTAATTTAGGGTTAAATATTTTAAAATTGGTTTACAAACTAAAGCGTTTTTTGAAATTTCAAATGCTTCTTGACATTTGCGAGTTCAACACCAGGGTATATTTTTCTTTAAGAGATTATTTAAAAGTGCTCTAATTTTAGCATAATTACTTATAAATTTATTATACACATTTATTGACCCTAAAAATCGTTGAAGAGATTTGACATTAGTTGGAGGTTTTAAGTTTTTAATTGCTTCAATGTTGTTATCAGGAGTTACTATACTATTACATATTTCGTAACCCAAAAATTGAACTTTAGTTTGCAAAAAAGAGCATTTAAAAGTTTTTAATTTTAAATTTTCAAATCTACATATTTCAAAAATTTCCTTTAGGTGATTTAAATGCTCTTCAAAACTATTAGAATAAATTATGATATCATCAAAATGATTAGCTGCAAATGAAATTTTATGTTTAGTGAGTATTCTACGTATTGTTCTTTGAAAAATACTAGGGGCGTTCTTCCACTATTGGTGACAAAAGCAAGTTTTTCAGTGTCCTCAGGGTTGATTGGAATTTACCAATAACCACTTACCATATCTACCCTACTAAAATAAACACTATCGCCTAATTTATCTATAAGAGTTTCTATAAGAGGTAATGGTTCTGCATCCGATTTAGTAATTTGATTTAATTTTCTGAAGTCTATACACAATCTACTTTTTTTATTTTCATCTTTTTTAAAAGCTAAAGTTACTGGAGCAGAATAGGGAGAAGAGCTTTCTTTAATTATATTATGCTTTAACAATTCTTCAATTTGTTTATCGATTTCCTCTTGTTGTTTTGGAGAAGTTTTGTATGCTCGTAAGGATACTGGTAAGTCTGATGTTAATCTTACCCTTTGAGGTTCAATTCTTATTGTCCCTATATCATATTTATCTTTAGCAAAAATATCTGAAAAATCTTCTAAAATTTCGTGAAGTTGGGAATTTTTTTCATCATCTGGAATTTGCATAATTCCATCAACATGGTTTTGACAATGTTGCGCACCATTATCACATTAAGTCTCAAGAAAATTTGAAAACTCAAGATTATTTTCAGTTTTGCTTTTTAAATCTTTATTTTTAAGTCTACTTTTTTGTTTCATTTTGCTTTAAATTATCTTTGTTTACATTTTTATTTATTTTCATGTCCAAAATTTTATTTTCCATAACAAATTCTTCCTTTTGTTTATTATTATTTGATTTAACATTTTTTCTTTTATTTCTACTTTCCTTACTTTTATTCTTAGCGTTATTTTCTTTATTGGTATTTTTGTTGCAATCATTAACCTGGATTTCAGGAGAAACGTGCAAAGAAACGTGTGTTGCTTTTATAATCCGAAAAAGTGATAAGTTTTCTCTGATTTTGCATTACAACTCGTTCAACACAATCTATCACAAATTTAAACCCATTACATTCCTTTAAACCCAATATGGCATAAGGTAGATCAGTATTTAAAATATAAAATTCCACTGACCTAGCTATATTTCCAATTTTTAAATTTAAAGTACAGGTTTGGTCAAATTGCAAAATACCTTTTTGTTTTACATTAACAAAGTTCTTTCTTTCTTTTTGGACATTAAGTTTTTCAAAAAGTTTAGTTGGGATGATATTTAAAGTACTACCTGTATCAATATTTAACAGGATAGTTTTATTTGTCGTAATCAGGTATTTGTCACTTTCATAGTTTTCATTTTTTTTTTTTTTGTATGTATCCGGATATTATTAATTGTCAATTTCGTGGTTGGTCACTTTCTTGGTTATGCTGGGTTTGATTCTCAGCCATCAAAGAATTGGGTTTGTTTACACAATTTTGGCCCCAATGATAAGCATTGGTTATACCAAGCTTATCACAGTATTTGCATGGCTTAGGAGGCAACTCCTAGGAAGCATGGGCGAAATGACTAGTTTGTTGTTTATTTTTCTGAAACTTTTCATTTTGAATTCTAGGTCTAAATTGGGATTGTTGGTTATAACTTTGACTTGACCGGGAAAAATTTTGATTTTGTCGAGGATTATAATTTGGAATACCTGAGTTGTTAAAGAATGGCCGCCTTGGTGCCCAGCCTTGATATTGTGGTCTATACCCATTAAATTTAGACTCTGGTAATTTTTTTAGTTTCAGTTTGGGGTAAGACCGTAGGTACATCATGAATTATTTTCGAAACAATAGTGAGCCATTCAATTGGGGTTTTGGGTTCTTTTAAAACCAAAAGTGTTTTAATTTGGTGGGGCAAACCAATAGATAGACCCTCAATTATATTATCATTACTTAAATTTATTTTTCGACCTATCTCTACCTTTTCGGTAAAATATGAATTTAGGTCTTTAGCTTGGCCAAAAAATTTTAAATTTTGAAAATCATTAGAGCCAAAAGGAGGTGAAAAGAAACGTTCTTGAAAAATTTCAACTATTTCTTGATATGGATTACAATTAAGGCAGTTATTAATATACAATTTCAAAGCTGAACTTTTAATGAATTTTTGAAAATTTCTAACTTTCCATTCGTCATTAAGTTTAGCATCTAGAGTTTGTTTTTCGAAATGTTTGAGCCTGTTTTTCGAAATGTTCGAGCCAGGATGTGAATTGAACACCAATGTCAGGCTTAAAGACTAGTATGTCTGGTTTATCCTGTACACTTTGTACTTGGTTTATCCTGTACATACTTAATTTTTGTAAATTATCACTCAATTCCTTTTCCGAATTATCTGTATTGCTTTTGGCATTTTCATCCATTTTAAATTTGTAATTTTTGCCGCTCCGTAAGGGCATTCAAAAAACCAAAATAAATTTTAACAATTAAATATTGCATTTAGAAGTAAATTAAATCTCATAGTTGCTTATTTATCGTTACTTTAAGATAAATACTTAAACGAAATTTAAATTTTACTAAAATATTCAATTGATCATATATTATATATAACACATAATATAATTAAAACGAAACTAGAATATCCTATAACATTTTTATGCTAATCATATTAAATCAATTTAATAAAGTAAAATTCCTCAAAGAAAAAGTAAATTTCAATAACAGTAAGTTTTTGAAAATGCAAAAATAAGCGATCAAAATAAGATCAATGAATAAAAATTAATAATCATTTTAAATGAAATATCAAGAATGGAAAAAAAATTCAGAAATCATAACCAAAATCTATAAAAAAAAATAAAATATAAAAAAATAAATAAATAAAAATAAGACACTAAGAACTTGGGATTTGATGCTGCTAGATATAAAGTTAATGTTTTTTATCAAAATGTTTAAAACTATAAACGGTTCAAAAGAAATTTGAAACATTTTCTAATTTTAACAGTTATATGATAGAAAGTTATATTTATAAATTTTTTAACAAATAAATTTAAATATTAACAAGATGCTCTTAAAAGTGTAACGAATATTTTAAAAACAAAATCTTATTTTTTTTAAAAATTTTTTATTGATTTTTAGGAAGGAACAAAACTAAAATGAGATAGATGTACAGGGTTTGTTAAGCGATCGACAGTGTAATGAACCTTCTAGTAATTAAAAAAAAAACTATGCTGTTTTACCTTCCAGTGTTTTCCAAAGTGTGGTACGCGTACCCCCAGGGGTACGGGAACAGTTTAGAGGAGGTATGCGTTCTTAAACGAAAATTTCAAAAAATTTTATTTGAAAACAAAGCTAGTCATGAAAATTTACGATTACGTATTCTTCTTCTGCTATTTTTTGCAGAGTTAACAGTTAATAATGAGCGGTGTCATCAGTCAGTTGTGATTTTTAACTTTTGTGCAATTTTTTTTATGAAGGTTTGTAATAAATTCTGCTTATTTTGATTATTTTAATAAAATATAATTTTTATCCTTAACATGGAATTTTTTACCAAAATTTAAGATTTTTTTTTACCGAAAACTTTGTACCGAAACGAAAAGTAAACATATTTTTAAAAAAAATATATCAATTTTTTTGTTAGTGGTACACAGCGTTACGAAAAATTTAGAAAGGGTCCAGGGGTCTGTTCAGACCGAATTTACTACCGTTTAGCGGTACCTTCACAAATTCAGCTTCAGGAAAAACGGTAGTTTCACATATTCAACTTTAGGAAAGACGGTAATTTCACAAAATGCTTTTTCTTAAAATTTTATTTTTGGATCCCTTAGGAAACAATAAATCCATATTTTTGTGTTGATTTTTTAATATAATTTTCAAAAATTATGTTAAATTTTCACAAAATAGGTGCCGTTCAGAAAAACCTAGACAGACCCCTGGGTACAAAAAAAGTCATAAGTTTCGGAAACGCTGCCATAAACTATAGTTATGTTTATTTCTTAAAAATGTAAGACGAATTGCATGTAGTTTATTAACGTAATAAGACTTAATAAATGTACGTAATAAGAGCAGCACGTTTATGATATAAGTTTATTTGCTGAACATGAGTTTTAAAATTTTTTTTGGGGGGGGGGGGAGATATATTTTTATGACATCTTTATTTCACTGAAAAAAATATGGAGTTTTAAAAGAAATTTAACTTTTTACGCAACATATCCCTTTTTTCTTCGTGAGACTGCAATGTTGACAAGTCTCCTTTCTAAGATTGCATGAAGGGAGTGTGGCGAATCAAGCTACATTAAAGAAACTGTTCTTTCTTATAAAAACACTTTTATATGACGACCACATATAGACTCAGCAAAATTAAATTAAAATATCCGTAACAGGTTAGTAATAACCTTGCAAAATCAATGGAAAGCCCGTAAAACTATTCTTATCAAAAATCAGCAACTCTCTGATGTAGGTGATTCTTTTTAAACATGACAATTCGGACCAAAAAATTTCTTTAAAGTGTTCAAAATAATCTAAAAAAAATTTTTTGTATACTTCTTTAGTTACATTTATTAATATCTTACAGACAGCAGTGTAGTTTATTGACATTTGCTCGAGGAAAAAAATAAAATAGAAATTCACCAAATCTTGAATGCCAGGAAAATGACATATTACCTTAGAAGTTTAAAAAACAGTCATTTTAAGTTAATAGTAAGTAACTAAACTTAAGCCTTTATGTTAGATGGAACATAAATTGCTTAAATTAATTCTTTTTATCCACTGTAGAAGGAAACAAAAAAATTTTTGTTGCTGATGTGTACAGAATAAAATTGTGTTTAATAATCAATCATTAAATAAATAAAAAATAACTTTGATTACATCCAACCATATTGCAATCATACATAAACTTGGTATTAGGTTAATATTTGCTTTTCCTCCTTACAGTATTAGCAGTTAAAAAGAATTTCTGGTAACACTTCAATGTCCTGGCATTCATAAGCCAGGATAATGACAAATTCGCCATTTTATAGCATATAACTTTAATTTAAGATTTTGGCCTAAGACGTTTACATTCTGCATAAAACAACAGGATTTCTTAAAATAACTCAGTTAATTCTATGTAGTTTATGTTATTAATGATTTCAAGAAGCCAGGAAAAGGACAACACAAAAACCTACTCATCTTGAAAAACTTTTTGATATAGATTTTGAACCAGAAAATTGGTTTTTTATTCTTGCAACAAGACATGTTGGAGGGTATCTAATCAATCAATTAACATAAGATATTGATTGCTGGCTCCATCTATTTATGGTTATAAACCACTAAATAAAAGTAGCCAGAAAAAATAACAGATTTTCTTGGGACAAAAAAATTATTGACAGAAAAAATTATTTTAAACGAAGTTTTTGTAAATAATACCCTCTGCGTATATTCTAGAAATGCTTACACAGGTTGAGATAAAAAAAATTAGATATTGAAAAATTTATGGAAAGTTTTGAAGCTAGTTATTATTGGAAACATTGTTTGGGACATGTCAGGAAAATGACATTTTGATATTCAATTTAATTTTTTAACTATACAAAACAGTCAATGCTAGTGCAAAGTCATTTTAAAATGCTAACAGCAATGCAATTTATTAATTGTTTTAAAAAAAAGTTCTTTTAGTATTATAGTATTAGATCTTGGAGCAAGGGACAGTGCGAATCACCCATATGTATGTGTATATATGTATTTATATATATGTATGTATATATATATATATGTTTTTGTTAGCCAGATATTTTTAGCCTTTATAGGAGAAACTCTTTAATTTTAGTTACAGAGTAAATTCCTTAGTACTAGTTAACGAAGAATTGGATAGTCATACTATCTAACAATGATGACGTGAAGAATCTTAATGGGTTCTTCCCAACAAGAAAAAAAAGCAGAGGTAAGAAAGATTGGGAAAAAAAATTCCCAAACAGAAATAGTCTTAGATATAACAGATATCAACAGATAATAAATATAGCAAAAAAAAGGAGAATATTATGTCACAAAATTGAGGCTTAAATTAGATATTATAAATTAAATTTTAATTTAATTATTTAAATATACATGAATTAATTATACATTGTTCTAAAATTAATATCGAAGGATTAGGTTGAAGTTTGCAGAAGAGATCTTTTTGCATTTCCTGCTTTTTATTACTTTTATTTTGTACTCTTATATTTTCTAACATCAATATCATCTAATATGATATATAAATGATGCTTTTTAAACTGATGATTTTAAGAGGGAAAAAAAAACTATTCTGTGAAATATTTCATTTTTGTAAATATTTTAAACTATTTTTAGCACCGAAAGTGGTGAATTGGTGAAAATTAAAATATACTGTCGTAGAAGTAAAATAATTTAAAAAAAAAATTTAAAAATTTATTCTCCACCTATTTTATATTAATCCTTGTATATCGGCTAATTTTTTTAAAAAAAAAATATATATATATAGTTACAATTGAACAAAAGTTCAATACATAAAATTTAAGCTTAACTGCGAGAATCGAATTGATAGTTAAATTGATATAATTTTTAATTCGAACAACAGATCATCACTTTGCATGGAAATTTTTTTCGCGGTGTTAATTTCGTCTTCTAAAAATGTTTCCAACATTGAATCTAATTGAGATTGGTTATAGCTAAACTACCCTGTTGCAGTAGTTTTTCGAGCTATCTGCGACAAAACTCCCCATCACTAATCAGGGGTCTGTTTAGAAGAAATTTGGGTCCGTTAACGGCTTCACAAAATATCTTTTCATAAAAACGGACCCTTCACAAAATATTTTAACTTAAATTATATTGTGAAGGGTCCGTTTTTATCTTTTAATCGGACCCTTCACAAATTTGTTTATCTTCATTATTGTTTTGTTAGTCGAATAAACCATTCCCAGGAAGGGGGGAAAGAAATACATGTGTAAACGAACTAAGTTTTGTCTTCGTCAGACACTTCTTCCTTTATTCCTCCGAAATGAATATTCTGTGTTCAGCAGTATAGGCTAAATACCAAATATTTGTATGTTGCATCTCTAATTTAGTAGCAGCAATTGCTGTTTACTTTTTAAAATTTAATTCTTTTTAATTATAATTTTACAGTGTTGATGAGCATAATCTTGTATGTCTTTACAATTTTAAAACTCCTGGAAAAAGTTTTTTTTGCAATCACTGGAGCCTATTTGCACACATTCACAAAAGCAGAACCCTGGTTGAAAGAATGTGACTTTACGTATTTTATATTCATAATTTATGTGTAATTTTTTCAGTTTCACAGAAACGGACGTTTCACAAAATGTCTGGACAGACCCCTGCTAATACTTTTCTGCAAGATACTTTTAATAATAAAAAACGTATGTTTCTTATTTAAGATAACAAAAGCGCTATGTTTACAATAAAAACTACAATTGTTTTTTTTTTTTTTTTTTTTAAATTGAACGTGTAATAGTTTTTGATTCGAATATTAAGGGTGATATTCTCGCATTGTGTTGGTGGGGGAAACGTTCAAATTATTTTGTTCTTTGTTGTTTTTTTTTTGTAAATAATCATCGCAATAATCTCCTATTTCATGCCAAACTAAAATGGTTCAGTTTATTTCTTTAGATGGATTCTACCTTTTGTTTAAAACGCCTGAAATCTTCTAAAATGATCCTTATAATTTAACTGTTGTCATTTTAATGAATGAAGCTTATAGTTTGTAATGAAACTGCAAGAAACTAAAAATTTGTGAATAATGAATCAGTGATATAAATCACTATTATAGATCGCGATTTTTATCGCTGGTTAATTAATACATTTGATTTAAGTCATAGTTATTTGTGTCTCCTATTTTATGCCAAACTAAAATGGTTCAGTTTATTTCTTTAGATGGATTCTACCTTTTGTTTAAAACGCCTGAAATCTTCTAAAATGATCCTTATAATTTAACTGTTGTCATTTTAATGAATGAAGCTTATAGTTTGTAATGAAACTGCAAGAAACTAAAAATTTGTGAATAATGAATCAGTGATATAAATCACTATTATAGATCGCGATTTTTATCGCTGGTTAATTAATACATTTGATTTAAGTCATAGTTATTTGTGTCTCCTATTTTATGCCAAACTAAAATGGTTCAGTTTATTTCTTTAGATGGATTCTACCTTTTGTTTAAAACGCCTGAAATCTTCTAAAATGATCCTTATAATTTAACTGTTGTCATTTTAATGAATGAAGCTTATAGTTTGTAATGAAACTGCAAGAAACTAAAAATTTGTGAATAATGAATCAGTGATATAAATCACTATTATAGATCGCGATTTTTATCGCTGGTTAATTAATACATTTGATTTAAGTCATAGTTATTTGTGTCTCCTATTTTATGCCAAACTAAAATGGTTCAGTTTATTTCTTTAGATGGATTCTACCTTTTGTTTAAAACGCCTGAAATCTTCTAAAATGATCCTTATAATTTAACTGTTGTCATTTTAATGAATGAAGCTTATAGTTTGTAATGAAACTGCAAGAAACTAAAAATTTGTGAATAATGAATCAGTGATATAAATCACTATTATAGATCGCGATTTTTATCGCTGGTTAATTAATACATTTGATTTAAGTCATAGTTATTTGTGTCTCCTATTTTATGCCAAACTAAAATGGTTCAGTTTATTTCTTTAGATGGATTCTACCTTTTGTTTAAAACGCCTGAAATCTTCTAAAATGATCCTTATAATTTAACTGAAGTCATTTTAATGAATGAAGCTTAAAGTTTGTAATGAAACTGCAAGAAACTAAAAGTTTGTGAATAATAAATCACGATTATAGATCGCGATTTATATCGCTGGTTAAGTTAATACATTTGATTTAAGTCATAGTTATTTGTATCTTCTATTTCATGCCAAACTAAAATGATGTTTTTTTCTTTTCTTTTCAGACTCTGATAAATATAACGTATTGCTGCTTTATTCTTATTGGAAAAATAATTCAGAAATTGGTGTTCGGTGATTTAAGAGTGTCAGAACAACAGGTAAGACTTAACTATTCTTCCCCCCATTTTATAAGATTTTGTCTTCAGTTTTGTATAAAAGGAAATGGTATGTTTTAACTTAACTCACTAATATGTACATATAAGTTGAAAATATAGAGAAAAAATGGAAAATAATAGATTAATGAAAGAGATGACAATTTTAAAAAGCTTTTAAAAATTAATAAATTTATTAAATATTAAAAAAAAAATGAAAAGATATCTCTTTAAGCTCACGCGATGATATCCGCAAAAAAGATAGCTCTGTGAATAAAACTTCTTTTTTTTTGTTGTTGCTGTGCGGAGATTAGAAAAGATTTTCAAACATCAGGAAAGTTGGTATATTATAAAGACCAGTAACTAAATCCAGGGTATCCGCGCACCTAGAAAGTCATGGATTTCGGTATTGAACAAAATTAGTCATGAAATGTCATGATTATAACTATTTTCTTAAAAAAATCCTGAAAAGTCATGGATTTCGATTGCCGAAAAATCTAATTTTTAAAATCGAATCTATCCCCCTCTCACGTTGTTCCGAATATCTGAATTTGTAACAAAATCTCCACTCAATCATATTTTATTAATAGTATATAAAATGTTTTTATCGTCTTCTTTAGAAATTATGGTGTTTCAAGAAACATCATTTCTAGAGCAAATTATCTTTTTAAACTTCTGTAATTTCAGAATTTTTGTTTAAATGTTTTTTTTAAATCAATTTAAAATTTTAGCTGAAGCTAGCCAGTCATTGGCGAATTTTTTTTAAATTCCGAAATGAGAACAGAAGAATTAGGAGTATTTCTTTGCTTTCTGATGAACAAGAAGAGTATATTTAGAATATAATTCAGCAGGAAAAAAAATTATTTGCTTTTGTATTTTTTTCAACTATTTTATTGCTTCAACTCTTTCTTTACTCTGTTTTTTAAATTTAAAATAAATATGAAGATGCAGAGTATATCAGTTTTGGTTATACCTATCATTTCAATCAATGTTATTATGCTTTTTTAAAAAATTTATTGTGTTTTTGTCCGAGAAAATAGTAACTTCGTTAAGTCATGAAAAATTCTTGGAATTGTCATGAAAAGTCAAATGTGAAAATTTAAAATGTAGCATATACCCTGTGTGAAGCAGTAAAAATATATCACCTTTTAAAAGCTGGCTTTAGTATTAATAATTGAAATTTGACTATTATCAGTAACTTTTTTTAGATTGCTGTTATCGCAAATTTTAGTTTTATTTAAAACATTTTAAACAAGGCTTTAAAAAAAATGCAAAAAGTTGAGCAGAAGCAGGTGTCAAGTTTCTGATATTGATGAATTAGCCATAAGAAAAAGTATGTTATACATTTACAAAACATGTTTTCGCAAAGAATATTACATAGACGTTACAGATGAAAATTGAAACAAGATTCTTTTCAACATTGATTCTATATTTTTTTTATCATACTGTATATTATTCAGCTGAATTTCAACCAAAGAATTTTTTTTACTCTTATGTTATAAATATGATGAAAATAAAAAAAATATCTATATACTTGTCTTAAATTTCATATAATTTTATAATAATTTTAAAACTAAATAAAATAAATGCAATGCCTTTAACATTGTGCGTAGCGTTTTTAAAAAAGTGCTTAAAGGTGCTTATTTTCGATTTTCGTTTTTTAAAAGCCCTTAAAGGTGCTTTTTTTCATTGGGTTTAATTTTCCCTTTTCGAAAGTGAGATTATTTTCTTTACCGTGTTGATTTTCGCCACGTATTATGAAAAGGCCTGCTTTTCACATTGTTCAATCAACATTTTCACAATTCATTCAACCACAATCTATTTTGGTGTACTGTCGCCCCATAGAGTATGAAAACTCAAATCATTTTAGTTGTTTTTTGAATTACTTGCTAATTTGCATATTCGTCTACTGAGCTGGGTTCGGTGAGATTATCGCACTCTCATGTATGTGCATTTTACAAGATATTCTCAATTTTAGGCTTCATTTTCCATCCTCTGATATCGAACCGAAAAATATCTTGATCATTTTATAATGGCTAATATAATTAAGAAAAGAGTTCTTTGTCAGAAACTAGTAGTTTTATATAATCATGTAAAGTCTTTGAAATTTATTTTGGATTTTGTTAATGTATGTAGTGCTTAAATTTTTTTCATAGGGGTCATTCCCCCCCCCCCCCAACAAAAAGGAAGGATTTTTTTTTTTTTTTTTTAATAGAAATAAAATATTTTAAAAATTATTTAAGGAGGTATATACACCTAGGTAGGTCGGAAAAATCGATTTTATTCTCCATCTAATTATGTTCTTCACTGTTTCCAAAATCACTGTTTAAAGATTTTGAATACTTGAATTATTTATGTACCGTCATGTGGGGCTACTTTGTGCAAATTCGAATTTGGCACTTTTCAAGTGCTGCTATTCAGTATTATGTTTTTTTCACGTTAAAAATTTGTGGAATTTGAAGATAGAAGTCTCCTCTATTACTAGAAAAATTTTTTCGAATTTTATAACAATCTCAGAGTGTGTTTTGTTTATCCAATGTCAACAACTTTCCGAGAACGTCGGACGTCGAAAAGTGTGCTTGGAAACTTTAGCTGTGAAATACAAAGTCGTAAACACAATTGTCGTAAGTGCAAAACTTTTTATTTATATATTAATAAACAATTATATCATGTTAGCGTTAAAAAAAAATTGAAAATTAATAACAAATAAACGGAAAATGAAAAAAAATGCACTGTGGGGCTACTTTGTGCAAAGTTTCATTCGTTTTTTTTTTTTTCGAAGGAAAAATTGTCAGACGTTGTAAAAAAATACCTGGAACGAGAAACTACCGTGATTACACTTAAGAAAAGCTGCAACAATGTTTGCATTCAGTTGCTGGAGGTATGTCGATTGCAGAAGCTTCTCGGAAGTACAAAATCCACAGAAATACTATCTATAGTAAAATTCACAGGAAACACGTGCAACGTGCTGGGAAACTGTTATTTTTCTTCTACAAAGATTTTTCTAAAAATTAATCAAACGATTTAACACATAAAAATATATTTTATAGGACATCAGGTGATTTTGACAAACTGAAGATCATGTTCTGTCATGTTTATTCAAGCATGTTATGTTCAAATTTATCAATATAATAAATGTGAACGAGTATGTAATAATTATTATTTTTGAAATTTCATCCATTTCAATGTTCAAAAATGTATATGGTTTCCTTTTGTTTAAACTCAAATGTTTTGAAATAAACATTCTTTAAGGAAAAATTCTTTATAAAAAAATGTTTTTTTAACGCTGAAAATTATTTTTAAACTAATATCTTTACATATCTTGATGTTTTCGTTATTAAAAATGACAACAATTAACTTTTTTGTAACAATTTTATATCAATATTTTACAAAAAAACATGATTATTAAACTGAATTCCTATCGCTGCACAAAGTAGACCCACTTGGGGGCTACTTTGTACAAGGTATGTTTTGACTTATTATTTGTAAATATTACATACAAATAATGCCAATATTGATCAAATTCACTCATCTGAGTCCAGTTATGAATAAATATTTTACTAAAGTTTGAATTAACACAGCTTTTTTACATGTAAGAGTTCTAAAACTGCAAAATCCTGCACAAAGTAGCCCCACATGACGGTATTGTTCTATTGTTCATTAGGAGAAGACTAGCATTAAAAATCCCAGTTTTTTTTCAAGAAAATAATTATTTTTTGTTTTTTAAATAAAAAAAATTAATTGTGGGTGGGGGGATTTGAGTCTATGAACCCCCCCCCCATGAGAAATTTCTGGATCCTCCCCTATGTCCGATTATGCTATAATTTTGGTCGTCAAACCTATATAGAGGACTGTCCTAGAGTTTCTGATAACCGAGTTCATTGAATTGTCTGAGATTTCAAAGCCTTAATTTGTAACTGTAATTGATTGTCTTCTGCTAATACATTTTTGGACTGCTTCATTCATTTGAAATCAAAACGAACCTTCAGTACAATTTGTTTACAGGCGCTACACAGTAAATCAATTAAGTAATTTATACTGTAATTATCTGTTATTCTTATTTTAAACATACTCTTACCAGACCATAAATGTTTTAACTCCCACATTTGTTAATTTGTTTAGCATCATGCTAGTTCTCGAAGGACCTTCCATTTATGATTCATATCTACTTTTTCCACTTGCTTATATGATAAGTTATTTTTACTATCACTACTATTCTTGTATGATAAGTTACTCAGATTTTTTTATTTTATATAGTACTACAGGGTTGCCACAGGCGACTAAAATGCAACTATTTTTGGCATGAGGCGACTAAGGCAACTTTTTTTGTTGCTTGAAAAGGCTAAGGAGGCAACTATTTTCAGGAAAAGGAGACTATTAGGAGACTTTTCTGTACTCCTAGCGATCTGTTTTTTTTTTTTAAATTTTTTTTTTTAAAGTATAAATTGAGTGGAAAATCTGCACCCCACAAGATAGTTTCTGAACACACTGAACTTTTTTTTTCCTTAAAAAATAAAAAAAATGTTGAGAATTTTGAATTGCAAATTTGAGTCTTCACTTTTTAATTCGTTCAATCTGCACAAATTCCATTGTAAGTCTATTTCGTTTCTCGGTCGCCTTTTCAATGATTATTGCTATGAAATTCAGCATGTTTTTGAAAGAAAAAAATTTTAATACAATATTGCGATACGTGAAAATTTCGAATTTGAGTAATCAATTTTCATATATATATTTATATAAGCATTAACGTTTATATAAAAATTATCATATTTGCCACCAACTTAACTGAATGGATCATGGTATATGACGATTAAGTCACTAACAAAATTTTAATCATATTATTGATGAATTTTTGTTCTTATTTAGGCAACTATTTTCATAGTTTTCGGCCGTTATTTTCATGCTGTAGGCTACTAAAAGCAACTATTTTGTTCATTTTTTTTCTGTGGCAATCCTGTACTACTAGATTTAAATATCGATGTTATGTTTTCGCATTTCGTAAATTTTCATAACTGTTCATCACCTTGCCTGTTTTCGAAAATATGTTTCATATGTTTTTTTTCGACAGATCTAACAGTATTATTTTATGCATATTTTATTTTATTATTTGAAAATTTACTTTTCACAACAGAACAGCAATCGCTTATTTCTCGAAAAGAAAAACTTTTTTCACTGTTTCATTTGTTATAAATCCAGAGATGCCAACTTGTTCCGGACAGCAAATATATATTTTAAAGTGGTAGTTTATTAATTGTGATTCTTGGTTTAATAAATTCAATTGATCCACCACTATTTCTAAATAATTCGTAGGTATATATAATTCATCACTTTATATTACTTATGTCATACTATACCTTTTAAAAAGCAAGCTAAAATAGCTAAATATTTGCAAAATTTACTTTGTAATTATTTACCGTTTTTTTTTTAAAAATTATTTTGCCGTATCCGGAGCAGTTGGCATCTCTGTAAATCATTCACGTTTTATTTTCCCCTTCTCAAATTTCTACAGCAACAATTTAACATCATGTGTTTTATAACCGTCGTTGAACAGCCGACCCAATTTTATGACTTTACGACTACTCATGTTAAACTCCGTTGCCTCGTCATTTTGAACCCAATCCAGAAGACAAGGGAACTCCTGTATTGGGAGAAATTTGTCTTCGTGGAGGACTTTTTGATGGAGCTAACCCGCATTTGCGTTACATGGAAAGGAAGACCACGAGAACCTCCCACGATTAACCTGACGACAAGGGGACCATGATCCGTCTACCACTGAGGATATTTCACGTCAGCACTGTGGTCGGTGCAAGTCGGATGCAGAATTCGTGTCGACTGGGATTCGAACCCGGTTCGCCTCATTGGAATGCGAACGCTCTATCCCCTGAGCCATCGCGGCTCAACATCATGTATTTGTCCGTAAAGATGCTTTATCGTAAAGATGCTTTAAATTAAACTTTTCATGTTGTACTCCAACATTCAGTGTCTGATTTATCGTAAGGCCTGAGAGGGCTAGGGCCCCCACATTTTTGGTGGTGGCCTCCTAAATGTTACAAATAATTTTTGTTCCCCCTCCCCCTTTGTCTATTAGAATTACGAGTAAGCAAGGGTCGGGATACCATGGTCGGTCGTGGGTTCGAACCCCGCCGGCTGAAGACTCGCCGTGTGCGAATTGACAAAACATACCGTAGATTATAAACTAGGCGATTGCAAGTGGAATTGGCGATTGATTACGCGTAAATGTGGTGGGAGAAGGAAATTACATTAACCTAAACAGTGAAATTCGATATTTTTTTTTCTCCTCCTCGACTAGCCATGATGAATAAAAATAACTCATTAATTCATTTTAGTAGAGAATTAAAAAAGAAAATAAACTTTTTATTCTTAGGATCACGTTACAAATAAACTGTATTTATATTTTATTAAGCGCAATAATTTATATTTTATAAAACGATCTAGTTTTTTGATATAACAGATTTAATTTTTTTTTTTACAAGAATTGTGTTTGTGAAGAAATAAAAATAATTTATTATTGAACCAATCACAAAAAATAACGTAACATTTTTAATACCATGTTTTATTGGAACGCTATTTTAAAGAATTAATTCTATTTAACTTTTATTGTAAGAAAACATAACCTGTTTTAATTTAGGGATTTTCTCTCTGTTAAATCAATCTTGATAAAAGAATAATGTAAACTTTTTTATGAACTTTTTTTTTAGAAATTAACAAAGGCATATTTATTAGAAAAAAAAATTGGAGTATTCAAAAATGTTATCACGCTTTAAAGTAAAAATTTCTTGCAAATGAAAAAATCGATATTTTTAAAATTTTAAAGTAATCGGAAATTCGCTAGTGAAAAAAGAAATATGTGAAATAATTTCAAGAAGGGAAAAATGTACAAATGAAGGGATTTTTCTTCAATGACTTATATCGCATTTGTTTTATTACTAGAAGCATTTATTGTAAAAAAATATTTATTAAATAACTTTTTTTTTCAATGGGATGAGATCTTGAACTTCGTGAACTCAATTCCTTAATATATATAAAAGTCCGTAAATATGTACTTCATTTATTATAGAGGTCATGGATACCTTGATACTCTTTCAGTATAAGAATAATAAATGCAATTAATAGAAAATGCACAATTTTAAAAATATATTTTATTTGCATATATTGGGTGCAGGTTATTCTGCAACGATCATACGTAGCATAAATTTATAGATTCCTAAATACTGATATATGAATTAGGTAATTAAAAACATAGTTAAAAAAATAACAGAATTAAAAAATAACATAATTAAAAAAAATTTCAACCTTTAATTGAAAACTTCCTGTTGTCAAGTATTAATAATAATTATAATTTTTAACAACTTTTTTAAACAAAAATTTTTAATTCTCAAACTTAATACTATCTTTCATATGAAAATATCCGAAAATTTGTAAACGAAAAACTATATTTTAAAATTGAGCCATTGGCGACAACAGAGGTCAGCTGTAGATACTGAGTTTAAATAAATTATATATTATAGAACTCACATTTAGGACTTAGATCAATTTATTATCAGTTCATAAGAGTTTTTTTTAATAAATAAATGTAGTGATTGTTTGATTTATAATTGTAAGTCCTGAGTGTTTAATGTTAAGTTATGTTTCCTTTGAAATAATTTTTGAACTATGCAAAGCAGGGCGACATTCATTTCAACTTAAAATGATAAAAACTTTAAATGAAATAGTTTAAGAAAAATACCTTCTAAATAAGATTTATATAAAAGGCAATCACTTCGCCTGAGTGATTTTGTAAAGAATTCTAAACTTTTTAATTTTACAAGTTAGGTGAAAAGTAAATATCTTACAATAGTGGTAGGGAATGAAGGAAATTCTAAATTAAATGAACATTAAAACATTGAGTGCAAAAAATTTTCAATTCACTTAAAAGTTCACTGGAAAGTTCCCAAGATATGGTGAAATGCGCAAAAAGTAAGGTTAACACTAAGGGGTCCTAACATTGCATTGCTTTCCTGACCAAACTATTGGGATAATATTTCCAGATTGCGGCAACCCCTATATACTGGGGATCAAAAATCCGAATACGCAGGAAAAAAATGTCTAAAAGTAGGCTCGTTTTAGTGTTTGATTTCCGAACTTAAAATATATTGTCTGCTATAATTAAGCGGCATATTTGAATTCACCCTCTCGATCCATTAAGATTGAGTCCTAGAACGTAAACATCTGATCATTAGATCAAAAGTTAGTTTTAGATTTTTGTTTACTGCTCACGGTACACTAAAACGTGATTTTTTTTTCTTTTGAAATTTCGATTTTAATGCCATTACTTCAATCTCCTTCGGGTTGTGCTTACTTTATAAATTTAATCTCAACTATATTTTTCTCTTCACTTTTAAACTGTAAAGACTTTTTCTCCATTTGTAAATTATGAAAAAAATTATTAATCTGATTGCGTAAACAGTTAATTCATTAAAATTGGACATGCTCAATTAATTCCTTTCAATAGTCATTTATATTATTAATAATAATTATTTACACAAAATTGTAATGAAGGAAAGTTTGATTAGTTTTTGCTGCTATAATTAGGGAATTTCTATCGACAAATTTCTAGTAATTTTTTTTTCCGGAGCAAAATGCATTTTTATTTAAAAGAGAACAATACTGACTTAATATTTATACGATAAAAGACTCTCTAATCGCTAACACCGATGACAGGAGAAATTTTCAATTTTTTCTTTTCCACAAAAAGTTTAAAACTTAAATTGTTGTTCTTTCATTATATAGCAATCGTATAATATTCTCGTATCATGTAAAACTTTATAACGAAGTTACTTATCTACCGTTTTGCAGTTATAAAATGAAATAATTATTAAATTATACTTGCATTTTAAAATGTAATACTCAATTGTTCAATGAATTTTACGATTATTATTATAAAACTGCGTATAATGAACATTTCAATTAAAATAATTAGTACAAAGTAGCTGCTAAAAATTCTCTTAAACATTTATAAATATTATACATTTATAAATTTCAGCTTTTAGCATTATTGCTAAATAATCTCTACGTCGAAAAATATTTAAAGAATTTCATAACAGAAAATTAAATAAAATTTAAAAAAAATTGTAAATGGTTGTCGAGCAGAACCATTAAGATTAATTAATGAATATAGAATTGGAAACTAAGTCTCTGCTAAACAATAAAATTTTTTTTTTAATATCTTTTAAGTAAACAAACTTTATTATAATAATCATTTCATTATTAAGGATTAAAGGTTGTTGTGAAATTATTAATTCGAATTAGTGGATGAGTAGGCAAAGAATTTCACTACTCGAAATATACATTTAATGAAATGTCAGTCGTAACCTTTTACAAAAGAAATAACGCAAAAATTCTACAAAAACTAATTCACCATTTTATTATTCTTTCTTCATCCATTGTTCAAAAAAACCAAAACAAAAAAAAATAATCATATCTATAATATCAAGCTTTTAGCTCGCAACATCAGAAAATGCGTGTTATTACATCACGTGACCCTGACACCTTCCCCCCAGAGTCATATTAGATCCAAAGATCGAATATGGCAAATAATTTAAGGGTCACACTTTACACATAACCAAACTATGTTTCACATTCACCCAAATATTCACTGAATCTTAGGTTTAACTTAACACTAGGTATTTACTTTAATCACCTAATAATAATAATAGGAAAAAATGTTCAGAGTCTTATTTTAGTTTATATTTACAGTCTGGACAATGCATCTGCATTACTAAGTTTCGATCCTTTGATGTGACTTGCCTCAATATCATGGCGTTGAATGGCTAACGCCCATCTCTGCAACCTCGGGCTTTGGGGTGTCGCACTCGTCAGAAATACTAGGGGATTATGATCGGTTAATAAAATAATCTTAGCACCACAGAGTAAGGTTTCAAATCTCTGCAAAGCCCAAATAATAGCATAAGCTTCCCTTTCAATTGTAGACCATTTCTGTTGAGTTGAATTCAGCTTCTGGCTACCGAAAGCTATGGGACGAATATTTCCTTCTTCATCTAACTGACCTAAACAACATCCGACCGCATTTTGAGATGCATCCGTATGCAAGTAGTATGGTTTCTCTATGTCTGGGACTTGTAACTCTGCGATCTTACATAGCGACGTCTTCAATTCCTTGAATGCCTTCTCAGCTTCTTCGCTCCAAGGAATCTCATTAGGAACTTTCTTTTTAGTAAGCTCTGTTAGTGGAAGAGCAATCTTTGCGAAGTTTGGAATATACTGCCTGTAAAAGTTGCATAATCCCAAAGCACTTCTCAGTTGTTTTTTGGTTTTGGGTGCCTCTAATTTCTGTATTACTCTTATTCGTTCTTTGTCAGGAGCATGTTTACCTGAACCAATAATATGTCCTAAGTATTTAACCTTTTGTCTAGCAAATTCGCACTTTCTCAAGTTCACGGAGAAATTAAAATATTCCAATCTCTTAAAAACTTCTTCAAGATGAATCAAATGTTCCTCCCACGTATCAGAAAATACTGCTAAATCATCGATATAAGCACAAGTGAAATCAGACATGGACTGAACCACTTTAGACATAGCTCTTTGGTAGGTTGCAGCAGCATTTCTTAATCCAAAGGGTAATACATTCCATTGGTACTGGCCTCGGTGAGTTCGGAATGCTGTGAGGTGTTTGCTGCCGTTCTCCATCGGTATAGCCCAATATCCCTTCAACATATCTAGCACAGTAATGAATTTCTTCTTTCCTACTAAGAAATTCAACTCCATCATATTTTGCATTGGATATGCATCCGGAACGGTAAGAGCATTCAAACTTCTGAAATCAATGCATAACCTGATTGTTCCGTCTTTCTTATGAACACATACTACCGGGTGTGCTATCTCACTTACCACCGGTTCAATCAGTCCTAACGCTAGCAATTCATTGATCTGTGCATCCACTTTCCCCTTTAAGTTTTCTGGTATCTTATACGTTTTTGGTTTCATCGTATCCTCCTCAGCTTTCAGCTTTATCGCATGTTTCCCAACTTTAGCTATCCTTATCTTCCCCGAAAACAACGTTTTGCGTCTATGTAAAAGATCTTTCAATTGATTTTGTTGCATTTTGGGTAAGTAATCCAAATTTAATCCTTTCAATGCTTCATAGCTTTCCACATCTGTAGGAAGAGTTGGTGTTTCGTATATTTCACCAAATTCATCATCAATATCATAGACAACTCCAACTGTTTGAATTCTCGCTTTGTATTCTCTCATTTTGTTAACATGCAATAATCTTAAATTTCCTTCAGGCATTTGCAAATAATACGAATTCGGTTTCACTCTTCTAATTACCTTTACTGGACCTATCCATCTGGCATATAATGAATTGGATGAATCATGCATTAGCACAAGTACTTGATCTCCTGGCGCAAATTCCCGGTATTTTTTCCTTCTATTGTAATATTTGGCATAATTACTTTGTTGCACATCACTTGTTAACCTTGCCTTTTCGGTTGCTATTTCTAATTTTCCTTTTAACTCTTTTAAATATTCCTCCGCTGATCCTTTCATATTCAAAGGTAAAAACATATCTCCGGCCCAAATTGACTTCAAGATAGATAACGGGCCTTTCGGTTCTCTCCCGTACATTAGCAGAAAAGGTGGTACTCCTGTAGTTGCATTTGGAACTTCTCGATAAGCCCATAGTACAAATGGTATATGTCGATGCCAATTTCTTCCTACTTCTCTAATAATGTGATGTAGCATATTTTTGAAAGTTTGGTTCCATCTTTCAATCAATCCGTTCCCTTCCGGATGGTATGGCGTTGAAAATCGCGGACAAGCTCCTAAAACCTTCAAAAACTCTTGCGTTAAACTTGCCGTAAAATTTGTCGCATTATCCACCACGATTACTTCTGGAATTCCTGTCCTACAGAATATTTCGAGCAGTGCTTCACATGTATTCCTTGCCGTTAACGATTTGAGCGGGACTGCTTCAGGCCATCTTGAATGTTGGTCCATCAAACAAAGGATATATTTATGTCCTTGTGCTGATACTGGATCTAGAGGACCAATTAGATCTACGTTCACCACTTGGAATGGAAGTTCAGGACGTGACACAGGTGTTATCGGAATTTTGTCTACTGAACGAACAACTCTTCTACCTTGGCACCCATGACATGAGCTACAATAAGCTTTAATTTCCTTGACCATCCCTGGCCAATAAAAGGAAAATTTAATTCTTTGAATTGTTTTACGAGCTCCTAGATGTGCTCCGAATACTGACTCGTGGGCAATTTCTAGTATTTTACCTTTTCTAATTTCGGGAATTACTAATTGTTGTATTCTATTCCCGTCCAACAGCTCTTCATGGCATAGTATATTATTTTGTATCACATACCCTCCTTTATTTTGCTTCCCCAATTTCCATGCTTCTTGGAGAGTATCGCAACTTTGTTGTTGTATCTTGAATCGTTCGGTTTCATTTCCATTCTTTTTATCACCGCATTCACCTACTGTTGGCTCCTGCTGCTCTTCTCCGTCACTTGCACTCATATATAACTGCTCCTTTCGGGAATCTGATCTTAGCTTCATAGCAGCAGTAAAACTGGGATTGTATACTCTTTTTTGTTCTAATAATGCCTCATAAGTTTCAGCATCCAACAAAATGTCAGCATTTAACCCATTGACGGCTGCTATCATCGTTTTAATTATAGGCGTAATATATCCTTCCGTTACCAAAGCGATTTCCACTTCTTTTAATTCAGCTTTTAGACTTTCGCCAAACGCAGGTTGTAGTATTATATGTCCTTTGTAATCCACTTCCTTACCCACTATATCGTTTTTAAATACACTTATTTGTGCACCAGAATCTACTACAGCTTCGTATTCATTTCCATTATATGAAATTCTAACTTTCTTAAGGGCAGCTATTTTTGGTTGAACGCCTTTACATTTTTTGTTTCCTATCATGACTTCACCGTTAAATCTTGCAGTGACTACTTTGCTTTCGATATTTCCATTTCTGAGTACCTTAACTTCGGATACTTGCCCTTCCGATACTTGAACCTCGGCCACTTTGCCTTCAATGTTTCTTCTCCTCTCTTTATTATCTCGACAAAATCGTGCCAAGTGTCCTACTCGTCCACAATTAAAACATGTGACTGGATTTTGGGAAGAACTCCGCTTATCAATTCTGCCATGGTTGTTATGCTCATGTTTATATCCTTCTCCAAATGTATGATATCTTCTACTAACCATGTTTGGTTTTTCCCGGTATAAGTTCCTATATGGTTGAGAAGCAATGAATTTAGTAGTTTGGTTATATTTCCTTGCATTCTCGTACTCATCTAACTTCTCAGCAAGTGTGTCAACTGAGCAAATTCTACTCCACTCATCAATAAAATGATTTTGTATGTCTCCAGGTACTCGTTCTTTTATCTGTTCGACAATGACAAGTTGTTTCAGGCTGTCGAAATCATTAATTTTTAGTCCCGAAACCCATTCGTTAAAATAGTTCGCCAATTCAAATCCAAAATCTCGCCAAGTGCTCTCAGCCGCTTTACAATGTCTCTTAAACTTTATTTTAAATGCTTCTGGGCTCAATTTAAACCTTTTCAATAACATACATTTTACATGTTTATAATCATTTGCTTTTTCTTCAGGCTCCCTTGCAATTAAATTCGCCATTTCTAGAGGCAATAATCCAACAAGATGCGTTACCCAATCTTCTTCTTTTATATGGACTCTTCGTGCTTGTCTTTCAAACAATATTAGATAAAAACTTATATCACCTTCTTTTGGATCAAAAGTACGCATTAATTTTTGCAATCCACCAGGTACATGTTCTCTTGTTTCTTCATTTCGAGAGCTGCTCGTCTCTCCTATAGTACCAGTATGTACCAATGAAGCTTCTATCTTCAACCTCTCCAATTCATATTCCTTTTCTTGCCGCTTTAATTCATCTTCCCTTTCCTGTTCTCGCCGCTTTAATTCACCTTCCCTTTCCTGTTCTCGCCTCTTTAATTCATCTTCCCTTTCCTGTTCTCGCCGCTTTAATTCGTCTTCCCTTTCCTGTTGCTTAATTTCATATTCTTGTCGCCTAATTTCATCTTCTTTTTGTTGGCGCTTTATTTCTTCTCTTCCACTAACTATTCTTTTTAATAATTCCTTCACAAACTCCTCTTCGTACTCCGTACTTGCCAATATAATCTTCTTTAATTCGGTAACTCTCATGTCTTCCGTTGCCGTTTCTCCTAACTCTTCCGCCAAACACTTCAAATCTACTTTTAAAGCTCTTCCTAAAAATGCCATTTTTCACCTACTACTTTCTAAACTGCACCTTCTTACAAAAAAAAATGCCACTTCCTAAACCAATTTCAAGACAATCTAAATAACTCACTATCTTCCATCAAACAACTTGAAATTCATAGAACAAACAACTACCAATCTTTTATTTCGAAATCCATTGGGGTTTCCCCGCGCATTTGTCAGTCGTAACCTTTTACAAAAGAAATAACGCAAAAATTCTACAAAAACTAATTCACCATTTTATTATTCTTTCTTCATCCATTGTTCAAAAAAACCAAAACAAAAAAAAATAATCATATCTATAATATCAAGCTTTTAGCTCGCAACATCAGAAAATGCGTGTTATTACATCACGTGACCCTGACAGTTATGAAACTATAGAATATGTAATAATGTGTAATTTTTCTATTTTAGTTCTATTACGACCTTTTAAAAAACGCTAATAAACACGATTTAGTCAATAGATACAAACGATTATGTCGGCGCTATAACAAAAAAATACGCTTTATATTTTATTTGATGCAGAAGAATCAAATGAAGACCCGCTTAATTGAAATGTCGCACCCATATCTAACTTGTTGAATGTAATGCGATACCGAAAACAAAACAAAATCATAAGCACACAGCTGTTTGGCGATTTGCGAGAACGCTCCTTTAACGCCAATAGAAATTTTCGCCAACCCTTCGCAATCTACGGTATGTTTTGTCAATTCGCTCCCCGTGTAGTAAATGGTGACTGATGCACGTTAAATCTGTCGAGTCGCAAACTCCTCCATGTTCCCATAACAAATCAATACCTCTGGGGGTAGATCGATCGTTCTCTGATTCAGGTCAAAATTACGATCTGTGGATGTATGAATGGGTCCGCCCTATAAACGGGTGTGACGTATGGTGTGGCAGAAGTCGAATTCCTGGCCATAGATGGCGCCACTGAAAAACAAGAAACGCATACTCTTGTCTGAAATTTGATCGGTTTCACTAAGCAGGCTTGCTAGTGTGGCAAGTGACATTAGAAATAACAACAACGAGTAAACAAAGATTGAAATGAATATACGCTCAAATTTACTAATATATCGTTATTACTTATGTTATAAATAATTTAAAGTCACTTCATAGTTAAGCAACATGTACATTTGGTTTTAAGTAATGACCAGGGGGCCCCGGACAGTTATGTTCCTAAGGCCCCCGCATTTTAAAATTTGTGGAATTGTTTAGTATGACGGATATTTTCGAAAAACTGCATTCGCACGGGGGTCTGTTTAGAAGAAATTTGAGTCCGTTAATGGACCCTTCACAAAATATCTTTTCATTAAAACGGACCCTTCACAAAACATTTTAACTTAAATTATTTTGCGGAGGGCCCGTTTTTATCTTTTAATCGGACCCTTCACAAATTTGTTTATCTTCGTTATTGTTTTGTTAATCGAATAAATTTTTCTATCGAAAATTCTATAGTTTCAACTGTTTTTATTTAATAGAAGCCGAGAAAAATTAAAATTGTTTTAAAATTTTTTTTTCTGCGATAGAGAAATATTTAAATGGGGCGACTTATATTAGAATGTGGTTAATTTACGAGGAACTTTACTCACACATGCGTAGCGTATAGTTTCATATTTTTTTTCGTTAAAAGCAGATTGTTAATCTTTTTATTTTTTTTAATTATAAAAGTTTCTTTTCTAGTAGTCTAAAAATTTATCCATAATTTAGTAAAGTAAAGTAATTCGTATAGTAAAGTAATTCGTATAGTAAAGTAATTCGTATAAAACATTTTATTGAATAACAAGCATTTTATTCAATGAATGTCGAGTTTTATTAAAGCATGCTTCTGATAGAATATGAGATTATACATCAGATTGTGCTTAGATTTAATGCGAAATATTTTATTTTTAGTTTGTTTTATCAATAATTGACACAATATACATACGTATGTATAGATTTGGAATAATATATTTATCCATTTCTTCAATGTATATTTTATAATTATTAATACGAATACGTAGTCAACATTTTTAAGCATCTCAAAAATTTCTCAACTTCTTAATCTTAAAATAAAATTTTTAATCGCCTGTCCGTGCGTGTTTCGCAGAACTATTTCACCAACTATTTAATTAAATTTTAACATTTAAAAGATTTTATTTTTTACGCTACCACTTTCATTATTTTTTTCTTAATATACTAATCAATTTTTTTTAGTACTTTAACTTAGGTTTTCCTTTAAAGTAAAGTTCTGTTTAAAATTATTTTTAAGATTTTATTGATAGAAAACTTAGAATTATTGCTTGCTAGCTAAAAATAAAATCTTGTTAAGAAATTAAAAACATTCTGCTGTTTAAAATTATTTGATGCAAAACAGCTGACTATTTGCTAAGCCTAACATTTTTATTCGAAAAATTAAGATAAATTATTTTTTTTTTCTTCTTTTTTTTTTAAATGTTTCTTGTGATTTCAACATAGATTATCTAAACTAGTGTTGATGTTTTATAAGTCACTACAAAGAGTATAAAGATACCGAACATAAAAAGCAGTGCAACAATACATAGCCAAAATTTTTATGAGTCTACGTAGCTAAACTTTTTAAGAAGCTGTGGAATACGTAGCTAAAATTTTCAAGAGTCTTAAAATATCTAATTATCATATATGGCGTCCTAGCAGCTTAAATATGAAATAAAATTTTTAATTGCCTGGCCGCGTGTCATTCACAGAACTATCAACTCCTTATATCTTTTACTCTTTCTTAACAAAATACCACGTCGATTTTTTTTTTCGCGATAATATACTAAACTATTTTGTTTAATTTTTATTGGTATTTAGAGGTTTTCTTTAAATTAACACTCGTTGTAAGCGATTGGAAAGTTTTTATTTAAATTTTTTTTTTAATTTTAATCTCAGGGAATGTTTTGTCCGAGCAGATTTCAATTCTGGAAATAACGAAATTATTAAGTAGGTTCCTTAAAGCAATATCATTCTTATCCTCTTATTACGACGTATATGAAAGATTGGTGTTCACAGTTTCTGTAAAAAGTATGTTAACCGTCCTGCCGCCTATTTTATTTATTTTTTGTTATCAAAATAAGTTAGAAAATTGCGTTTTTAAAATAATAAAAAAAAAAAAGATCAGGTGATGATTCTTAAATTCTCTTCAATCAGCATCCCGTTGTTTCGATACATTCTGAAATTTATTTTCGCATCATGTTCTTCAATTACGATAAGTTACATTCATCATCAAATTACGGTACTATAATTTCTTTTTCTTATGTATATATATCTGATACAATTCTCTCTTTTTAAACCGAATTCGTAAGGTTAAGATACTGAAATGGGGGCACAAAAACTTAAAAGATATAGTACTGAATTTCTTTAACTCAAAATATCTGGTCTAGAGTTGATTGTGCTCCGGAAAAAATCCGGATTTTTCGCTAACAGTGATCCGGAAGTTTCCGGAGATCGAGGATCCAAAGGTTTCAAGAAATCATTGACCACAGAAGTTTCCGGAAATCAAATTTTCAAAGGTGGAACTTAAAAACACAGTTTATTTGTTTGTAAGGGAGAGCCAGAGAGATACTTTATAAGCTTATATTCATTTTTTATCAGTAAATAGTTATTATAATCATAAACTCAAGAAAGAAAGACATATTTGTAAATTTTAATTACTTCTCCAGGTCATCATAGGTAGGTGTAAATGGTATAGGTATGTGTAAAATTTTAAAAATATTTTAAGTAAGCTAAGAAATATTGAGAAAAAGGAAAAAAAAAACCTGGTTAAATTTCTTTTCTAATTTTTCAATTTAAACTGTTTTTTTTTTCTTTCTTTTTTTTTCTTCTTTTTTTTATAACTCAAGAAATTTTCCGAAATTTTGACTTGGGCTCACAATCACCCTTGCTGGTCTCACAATTTTAATTTTAAAGTTAAAGATAACTTTTATAGTTACAATATTGATGCTACGGTTCTCATACGCTTTTAAAGATTACGTGAAGCTTGTTAAAATATTAGAATGCATATGGTTACTGTTACAAGCATAAAATCCTTATCAAAATGATGATCAAAACCAAAATGTAAAAAATTTAATTGATGATAAAAACTTCGCTAGCTTCAAAAAATATGAAGAGGGAAATGAAAGTCGACATGTTTCAAGCATTCAAATATAAACGCCCATTCTCAAGACTCGTCAGGTGTGAATGACTAGTGACGTTAACTATTGGACACTCAAAACATGTCTATTTTTATTAACATCAATTATTTTATAAATCAAAGAAGCTTTTATCTTTTCGATTCAGTTTCTTGGAATTATTCATTTATTAACACAGTATATTAAATTACTTCACTCGGTATTAAAATAAGTTTGCTGTAAGATATAGGCATAGGTTCTTAGATTGAAAAAAATAATAATTAGTCACTAATTTTTAAAAGAAATCAATGCAGTACAATTTTTTTTTACTGCAAGCTTCAATAACATTTTAAAACCAAAAAATGAGAAAATTCCGTTTACAATTGAAATTTTCAAAAGTCGAATGTGAAAATGGAATGTCCCCTAGCACCAGGAATCGAAATTAAAATGTTACAAGGACGGCTATTTCAAACAAGTTATCGTTTCCGTCTTACTCGAAGTTGTTTGAAAGGGTATTTTTTATTTATCGATTCCAAAGTTTATTCTACATATACACTCTATAACAAAAAAAATCGACGCACCAAGAAGCAATCATCCGATTGCTTCTTGGTGCCAGATTACAGTGGTGCATGACTCGATTAGGCTGGAATGATGCCGACTGGGGACGTATAGTCTTTAGCGGCGAATCCTGCTTCCAACTGTGTCCTGACGATCATCGAAGACGTGTTTAGAGACGCACCGGACAGAGGGGGGGGGGATCCTGCCTTCACTATTGCACGCCACACCGGCCCTCAACAAGGAATTATGGTCTGGGGTGCCATTTCCTTTGACAGCCGGACCCCTTTGGTCGTCATTAGAGGTACACTTACTGCACAGCGGCACGTCGACGACATCCTAAGACCTGTTTTGCTACCGTTCCTTTTGCTGCGCCCTGGGCTGGTTTTTCAGCAGGACAATGCCAGACCACATACGGCACGTGTTGTCTATGAACTGTCCTTGGCCTGCCAGATCACCAGATCGCTCTCCCATCGAGCATGCCTGGGATATGATGGGAAGGCGATTGCATCTGGCACGGAATGTTGATGACCTCGTTCGACAATTGGATCGAATTTGGCAGGAAATACCGCAAGAGACCACAAGAGATTTATCGGTCTATGGCACGCCGTGTGGCAGCTTGTATCCAGGCTAGAGGCGGGTCAACACCTTATTGAACTTGTTACTGTAATTCTGCAATAAATTATTCAATTGTTTTGAAATTTTAATCGTTTACTATTCTGTACGTTGCCTTCCTATCCACCAATTTCCGTTTCAATTGGACAACTCCTTCTTGGTGCGTCGAATTTTTTTGTTTTAGAGTGTATTTTAGGGTATACTTTAGGCGTATTTCGATCGAGTTTATTTTTACACCTTTATTTGCTTAAATTTATTAAATAATTTGCTTAAAATAAATTATTCAAGCTATATGATTTAATGCATTTATAATATGTTCGCATATCCTTAACCTTATTGTCACCACTATCATTAAATAATGGAATAAACTCACATAAGTAATAATAGTTCAAAAATTTTTTCTCGTTTTAACTTTCAAGGAATAATATGTTTCGCCCAAACAGATTTCGTTTCTGGAATAACGAAATTTATTGCTTAGTTTACTTGGAGTGAAGTCATTCTTATGACAAAATATAGGAAAAATTGTTTTTCGCAGTTTCTGTGAAAGGTATGTTAACCTTCTCGCCACGTATTTTTTATTTTTTATCAATATAAGTTTGAAAATTGCTCATTGTTTATAGCGTTTCTTTAAAAATCAGATGAGAAATCTAAAATTGGTATGCTTTCGAAATTTCAATTTTTACTATTCACTGTTTAAAAATATAAGCAGGGATGAGATTATTCCGCTTTTTAGCGGATTTCCGCTTTTTCCACATTTATCTCTTAAATTTCAGCCTTTTTATCAAAAATTCAGATTTTCTAAAAATTTAATTTTTTTTATAAGTATTCCGCTTTTTTAGAAAATTCACCGATTTTCAAAGAGAAACAGAACATTTAAACTACATAGCTACCAATCCTTTCTCATTTTTACATATTTTACCTATTTTCTCCCCTTTTACACGCAGCAGATAAGATTTTCTGAATTTTTTACCCGCCCTCCAGATAGATCCTATTTTCATAGTTCAAACGACGCTGCTTCTGACAAGCCTTTTAGAGGTCCCAAGCCTGGAATCTGCTAATATCTTGATTCTTATTCACACGATTTAATATCAAACATAGCTTTTCATATTTTCGTGTTGCGATTCTTATTCACGCGTTTTGAATATTGTACTTTGCGATTCTTATTTACGAGATTTAAAAATCCGATATTGTGATTCGTATTTACGTCTTTTTAAAAATCTATGTAGCGATTCGTATTCACGCAAGTTTAAAATTCAATGTGCTGATTTGCTCATGCGGTTTATAATATCAAACATTGATTTTCGTATTTATACGTGATTTTAAAATAAGGCATTGGGATTCGCATTCACGCATTCTAAAAGTTATGCATCATAATTCTTATTTATGCAATCTAAAAATTACGCATCATGATTCGTATTTACCCTATCTAAAAATTATGAATCGTGATTTGTATTTACGCGTTTAAAAAATTCTATATCCCAGTTTGTATTTTTTCATTTTCAAAATCGTATATCTAGTTTCATATTCATGTGATTTCAAAATCCATAATTGTTATTCATATTCACGCAATTTTAAGATCAACTATCGCGATTCTTGTAAGAAGTAAATTTTTTTTTTTAATTAGTTACTATAAAGGTGACTGTTTTTCTAACGACGATTATTAGTATATGTAAGTGTTACAACATCAGAGAAACTGGAAGGGAATATATTCAAAACTTACATTCTGTGCTTGCAAAGAAAAAAAAGGATTTGTCACAAGATGTTTGAAGATGGACTAACGACTAAATATAGCAAACATTAAAGATATAGCAAACAAAAGCAATCACTTAAAAAGGGATTTAATTAAAAAAATTTTTTGGGGGGAAAAAGAGTTAATTAACTCATCATCAAAATTTTATTTATAATTGCTGTTATTTATGCTATAAAATGCAAAATTCTTATCAAATAAAAAACAATTATCTAAACAGTTGCTGATTGTCATGTAATTTTTCAAACTAAAATAGCAATTTTTGTATGTTAAGGAATTACTATATATTTCTACTTTACTGTTATTGATATGTTTCAGAGGGCTGTAGTTAGATTAGACTATAATATGAACATAATGATTCGGTCCATTGTTAAAGTTTTTTTTTCCAATATAATTTAAAAAGTAATATTACTGATATATTTGCTATAAATCACATAACAGTATTTATTAAAAGAAATGAAATATTAATGTATATTCTTAGTAGTTTTAATTTGCTAAGCCAGGTAGTTTCTCAAGCAGTAATTGTCTCTTATGTGAACTGACGAAAAATATAATTTCCAGCTTTATTTCTTCAATTTGTAATTTTTTTTTCACTAAATGTTAAGTATCAATGTAATCGTTTTTATAATAATAGATTAGTACACAATTGTATGTCAACACATTATTTATTACCTTAAACTGTCTGGAATTTATTATTAAAGGGTTGCGCTTGGGTAAAATTTACTATCGTGGAAATTCAGCTTTTTTGCGTTTTGGCTAATCTTATCCCTGTTATATGCAAATTCCACTTTCTAAATCTTATTTTATTCAGACCTCTCCCAAAAGGAATTCAATTGGTAATTTTTTTTTCACTAAATGTTAAGTATCAATATAATCGTTTTTATAATAATAGATTAGTACACAATTGTATGTCAACACATTATTTATTACCTTAAACTGTCTGGAATTTATTATTAAAGGGTTGCGCTTGGGTAAAATTTACTATCGTGGAAATTCAGCTTTTTTGCGTTTTGGCTAATCTCATCCCTGATATAAGGCATTTTCCTAATAACAAATTACGATATAATTTGCTAGGAAAATCAAATTGGGAATCGTGCTAAAGTTGGAAAATAATTTTAACAAAAGTGCATTTTTTCAATATCTTTTTGTAAAAGATCAACTTTCTTAAAATTAACTGTGTATTATATAAGTTTAAACGTCAAAATGAAATTACAGTTCAAATTTGTTCATTTTCAAAAACAAAGCAAACAGTTGTGATTTTATGAGTTGCACAAATATGTACTTTTCACAAACTTAAAAAAAATAAGAAAATATAAAGTAAATAAATAAATAATTTGTTTGTTCAATCTTAGAGAAAAGGGTTTAGTATTTACAACGATCAGTCAGACGTTTTGCTCTGAGTAATTTTAACATTAGGAAATGTTTTTAAAAGCTTATCAGCTAATTGGCTAGTTCTGAGACTCTTAAAAAAATAGCAATTACTTACGAGTGTTAATTTAAAAAAAAGCTCCTCTAATTATCAATAAAAATTGAAACAAAATAGTTTAGTACATTATCGGAAAAAAATCTACGTCATAACATAATGGTATAATGGAAAGTAAAAGGTATAATGAAATAATTAGTTGAATGGTTCAGTGAATCACACGCGGCCAGGTAATTAAAAATTTAATTTCACAATTAAGAAAGTAGTATGACAATTAAGATATTTTAAGACGCTTAAAAATTTCTGCTACGTTTTTGACAGCTTTATACTCCTTATAAAAAACATCAACACTATTTTAGATAATCCATGTTGAAGTCAATCCATGAAGAAGACAATCAATAAAGCTGACTATTTACTAAGCATACTATTATTTTTGAAAAATGAGATAAATTATTGATTGTCTTTTTTTTTTATTGTTTCTTATTTATTTGAGTAATGAAAAGTAAATGCGTATGTGTGCACGGCGAAAAAATACAGCAGTTTGCTTTGTTTTTATATGAACAAAAAACTATGGACATACAATTTTATTTTGACTTTTAAAGTTATTCTTGCCCACTAACTTTAAGAAAGTTACCTTTTTCTTTTAAAAAGTTGAAAATATTTGCTTAAGAAAGTTGATATTGTTTCTCATCTTCAGTACAATTCAAAAAAATATTGCGATGTCAAAAAAATGCTTGATATGCTTAGTTTCGTTAAACAACTGCTAAAATAAAAAATTGTAAAAAGATTCCAAAACCGTTCTATTTTTAGAATCTTCTCAAAAATTGTTCTTTTTCTAACGTTAGGATTTTTTTTCTACTTAAATAACCTATAATAATAGTTATAATAATAATAATAGTAACACACGTTTTGAAGAAATTATGAGTACAAATTTTGATATAATATTTTGTAATAAGGAAACATGAATATTAATGTTTCATTGAACCGAAGTAGTTAATGTTTTTCGAAACAGTCGGCCTTGAAACTATTTAACTTTGATTCTTTTGACTAGAGGTCATTTCAAGCATTGTCATTCGATTATAGAATTTCAAATATAAAATGCAAAGAATGCTTAAGTTGGCTCTAACTAATAATTAAACAAAGGACAAAATTGTCGGCAAAAGAAGTTCTCATGAGAGGAATATCAAACTGTAACAGTTGCTACTCTTGTTTAAAATTATGGGTATTGTAAACCTCAATTTTCCTTTCTTTTAATTTTTTAAATTATATTTTTAACAAACTAACGAAATGAGTGTAAATAATATCCTTTTTTTTTTCTGCTAACTAAGTTTACTTAATATCATTCGCAAATTTTATTAAGTGCAAATTCTTGAACTCCCGTGTAGGGTAGTAGGTTATTTTGTGCATGATCAGTAGTTTCAAGAGTAAACTCTTATATTAGTAGGTAGCCAACTTGTTTAAAAATTCTAATTCGGAAAATTACTTGTCATTTTACAAATGTTGCAAAGAATGTACATTTTTGAAATGGTTATTTATATAATTTTCACATTGACCTTCAGTTTTCCCTTGATGAAACAGAAACCATGACCCTAGTCAGCAGCCGAAAACTAAATCATTATGACTAATCTTTTAACTTTTTTCTAAACATTCTCTAACCTTGCTATTTAAACTCTATCCGCTGCACAGTGGGCCAGCATCCAAGGTTTCGTGGCCAAAATTTGTATTTCGATGAAATTTGTTTCAAATTTTGGGTTTTTTTATTTAGGGATTTTATGTGTGCAGGTAAATTGAATTCATAGTTGAAATTTTGAAATACACTAAAAATGCAAAAAAAAAAAAAAAAAAAAAAAAAAAAAAAAAATGGTGGCTGAAATAAGGCGAGCAAAAATAAAAAAAATGAGTACGTTTAAATAATTAAATATAGCAGTGAAAATATAATAATTTTCTTCATTTTATATTAAAAATGAAAAGCAAATTATCTTTCCGAAGTTATATTACAAAATAACTCGAATTAATTACAAAATAACGCGAAAACATGAAGGAAAAAAAAACATAATTTTTGTTTTTCGTCATATTTAGTCCATCTTTGCAATACGGGCAAAATGGGGCAGGTTTTTTCGAAAGAAGAAACATCAAAGAAGACGACAAAAAAAAGTTAAGCTAATGACCTCGTGGAACATTTTGGAACTGTGTTTCGAAGGTCATTCAAACATAATAAAATGTCAAATGATGAGATATAAACTATAAGATTGTCAAGAGTATTAACTAATCCAACACATTGAAAAATTTTAGTATAATTTCAGACTAATTACTCTGATAAAAATGTAACAGTAAGGTGACATTTCTATATATATTTCTGAAATAAAAATTTAAAAGTTACACTTAAAAAAATTTTTTTTAAATATATTTTTCATTACAGTGTACTCTCGTCGGTCCAAAAAGTAAATTATAATGTTTGAAATGATTATGAATACTTAATTTGGGCTATATTAAAACTGCCTACACATATTTTAGTTGAAAATTTAATTTTTGAATTTTGGCCAAAGATCATGGTCTTCTGGCCCACAGTGCGCTGCAATATGTTTTTGGTTGAGTCAAAATATTGACATTTTTTGTATTTTTTACAATTGACACACATCAACATAGTTAAAGAAATCAACATTTTTGAAGATTTGAAATCATTTTTTCGAAGAGCGCATCTCTAACAATACTTCGGCGAATCATAAAAAAAAAAAAGTGCAATTTGTGAGTTAGTACTCTACATACCTCCCCGCAATTTAAAATTCGATGATAAAACTAATGAGTTTTTTGTAAAAAGAAATTGTTACAAACCAACTGAATAAAAGAATGATAGGAAAAGATACATAAGAGTTTGCTACACTACGCTGAATAAATTATTTATATTAAATAATCAAAATATAAATTTACAAAACATTTATTTGTTTATTATAATTTTTAAATTTAAGAATGAGGAATAATAAATGATTTAAAAAAATTTAATTTTAAGTCAGGATTCCAAATATGCAAAAAAAGAATTTGTTTATTGAGAGAAAGTACGTTTTTGTGTGTGATTTCGTAACTTAATAGTTAGCACTAATTAATTACCATATTTGAGGTCACCCCCAGGAACCATTAAGATCGTGAAAATCCGATCATTAGAAACGAAAGGTGATATCTTTTTTTCTTTCTTACTGTACATACATTGTATGTACATATACATGCATATATTGTACATTTTTACTATATATGATGTATGTCCAATGACTGCATGAACATAAGTACAATATATTTATGTCTAAAAAATATATATGCAATGCAATAAGTTAAGTAACATACGTGTAAGTTAAGGGTAAAAACCACTGATAACATCTCCAGAAAGTTAAATGACTAAATCAAACAATATTTAAATTTAGTTGTCAGTTTAAATTGTTCCAAATAATTTCAAAATTGTTTGAATAAAAAATAATTTTCAGGCCTTTTCATAATGTTTGACACAACAAATTTATTTTTTTATAACATAATGCATCATAGTTCATAAACATGTTTTAGATTATGCAAAAAAAAAAAAAAAAAAAAAAAAATTTAAATGTGGAAATAATATTTAGGAATTTAAAGTAAGATTTTGTTTGCTTTCCAAAACAATAGTTCTAGAACAAATTTTAAAACGAACTTTAATAACTTTAATGTTATAAAGTTTTTTAATACAAGCACAATGTACATATATTGTAAATTTATATATTTAAATGTACGCGTGTATTTATGTTTGCATACAGGTATACGTTGCATGTACATAAAATTTTTTGTAACATTGCATGTGCTTATGTATTAAAAAGTATATAGATATATACGTACATATGTACATACGTTGCGTGTGCAAACTAAATATCTATGTACATGTAAACGTACATGCATACATATATGCATTTTTTTAGGCAACTATGTACATATAATGTACCTATAAGCAACATTCTTATACATTATACTTAATTACGTACACTGTATGTACATATATTTAAATGTACGCATGCATTTATGTATGCGTACATGTATACGTATGTACATTGTCTGTATTTATAACTTTTTGTATATCCTACGAGCTCATATGTGTTAAAGTATATAGATATCTATGTATGTGCATATGTACATACGTTGCGTGTACAAACCATATATCTATGTACGTGTAAACGTACATTGTATATACATCGTACATTCATACAATGTATGTACCTACCTACATAAATGCATGTATGCGTATATAAATTATTTTCTAACTTTCATACATATATTGTCTGTGTATTATGTATATTACAATATAATTATGTATTTTTTTAATATATTGCACTATGTAAAATATTTTGTGAAGGGTCTTCTAAACAGACCCCTGCTTGTAGAATTGGTTTGTAATATTTTATTACCAAGAGTAATGTGTTAAATGTTTTTTTTTCTTCAGCACATCAAAGACAAGTTCTGGAACTTTGTATTTTACAAGTTTATCTTCATCTTTGGAGTGATGAATGTTCAGTTCATGGACGAAGTTGTGCTGTGGTGCAGCTGGTTCTCCATTCTCGGATTCTTGCATCTACTTGCTCAACTCTGCAAAGATAGGTGCGAATATGTAAGTGTCTTTCATCTTATATGGGATGGGGATTTTGACAGTTTCTTCTGGCAGAGCCTGACTACCCCAAATCGAGTAGAAAGTTTATTTTACGTTTCCTTCTTTAATGAACTTTCTTTTAATAAAATATCAGTACAATGTAAAATCCGTCAGTTTTATGTTAATCTATCCTCTATTGTATGAACACAAAACATCTATATTTCGTAAATACATGACTTTCTAGGGCGTAATTCAACTAAATTTTCTCAATTACAATGGATACATTTGACCAATCAAAAGCTTGTATTTTTACATATCGCAAAATGCGATATACAAAGGGCTTAATTGAGCCATCGTCATTGCGAAAATTTTGCTGAATTCCGTCCTAATGTCAGCAAGGATATGAATTTTTTGCAGCTAGATGGCAAACTGCATGATGGACGGAACAATATTTCGTCTGACCATTGGAGGGACTATATTAGGTTCTATTCAATTTTCTTGTTACGTTATCTACAATGAGGTGAAAAATTTAAATACCTCCATAAAGTTCGGTTCTTCATTGCTGAAGTAGTGAAGCCCAAAGAAGTTTTTGCCCCGGGTCACAATACGGATCCTGTCTACTGGTTTATTTTTTATTCAGATTAAATTAATTAAAAAAAAAATCTTTTATGAATAAAATGCCTATTAATACTCGAAATTATGAGTAAACATAATGCATAACATTTCAAGCATGTTTAATGTCAATCATAAGGAGAAAATATTGCATTTTTGCTAGTTAGATGACTATAAAAATCCCTAAAATTTTATTGGATGTTTTTCTGTTTTTATTGGATGTTTTTAAAAAGTGCTTAATTTTTCCTTTTAAAAAAAGGAGATTTTTCCTTTACCATGATGATTTTCGCTACGAATTATGCAGAAACACACTGTCCACATTGATCTATTCAACGTTTTTACAATTAATTCAACCTCAATCTATTCCGACGTATCATCAGTCCGTAGCGTATGAAAACGCCATTCGATTTACATGATTCAAAAATTTTGACAGTTGTCAAAAACATGAGGACATTTTTTTGACATGAGGGTAAAACTGTCAATTGTCAAAACTTTCCAATCCTACCAAATTGTGATTTTTTTTTTTAAAGTGCTAAAAAATATTATTTGGCTACGCACCCTGAGTAAGTGATTCCGTTGCTGCTGTCTTCCTTAGAAGATCACAAATAAAGAGCTATTCATTTTTCTTGTCATTTTTAAATGTTTTCATTACAATTTTTTAAAAATTCTTTTGTTTCATTTAACATTGAAGTCAAAATGTTTTGGTGCGGGATAAAATTCAATGAATGATTTACTTTCAGCCCTACAAAATTTTATTCACGTACAATACTGCATAATCAATTTGTTTTTTTTTTGGAATGAAAAATCTTTAGCATTTCGTAAAAATGAAGACTTCTGTTGGCAAATCTGGGCTCCTCTGGTTATGCAGCTTTGCAATTGTGCATCAGAAGGCAAGCAATTTTGATGCATATCTACATAGATATTATTTCTGCTGGTTTTCATCAGTGTGTGAGTTTTTTTTTTTGGTGCTTCACTACTGGCAACAGCTTTGTTGATTAAAAAACAAAAAGCACCAGGATGATAGAGAAAAACTCTTCGTCCGTATTCTCCTTCAATGATACAATGGATCGAACCCATGAAATCTTGGACATGGGCCCCAGTGCCCTACCAATCAGGCTATCCCAATGTTTTATTGAAATTTTCCAGAGCTGCGATGGCTCAGAGGATAGAGCGTTCGCCTTTCAATGCCGCGAACCGGGTTCGTATCCCAGTCGACACGAATTCCGCATCCGGCTCGCACCGACCACAGTGCTGACGTGAAATATCCTCAGTTGTAGACGGGTTGGAGTCCCCTTGCCGTGAGGCTAACCGTGGAAGGTTCTCGTGGTCTTCCTCTCCATTTAACGCAAATGCGGGTTAGCTCCATCTAAAATGTCCTCCACGAAGGCAAATGTCTCCCAATACTCGATCCAGGAGTTCCCTTGTCTTCTGGATTGGGTTCAAAATGACAAGGCTACGGAGTTGAACATGAGTAGTCGTAAACCCCATTGGCTGTTCAACGACGACGGTTATAAAATGTTGTATAGATCATGAGAAAAACGTTCAAAAAACAGCGTTTTGAGGAAAACAAGTTTAAAGTTTTGACTTATGGTAGGGGAAAAGGTTTAATTTCATATATATAAGGGTCGATAAATGAAATGCAAACAATAAGTTTCTATATACAGCCAACAGAATGGATGAGACACAAAAAGAATGTCGCCCCACCTAATCCGGCCTAACGGGCCTTTCTACCTGCTTAGCTCTCTATTTTCCTGTATAACTTCCAAACGAAGTTAGATACCGAGAATTCGTTTTAGACAGACGTTAGGAAGGGTACAAAGATTCGAAAAAGGAATAAAAAAAATTTCGAATTTTTGAAATATTCAGGGTGGAGTCCCCCCTTAATCGTACTTGCGAAATTTTAGCTGAATTCCACCCTAATGTGAGCAAGGATATGAATTTTTCGCAGCTAGATGACAAAAGTTAACAATCAGTTATCCCATTATCGACCGTTTTATACTTCTTTAATTCAGTTAATTTAGAGAAAACAATAACTTAGTTAAAATAACATTGCTTTTTACATTTTCTTAATTATAAACTTAAATAGCATTTTTGTCAAATTTTCGCTCTTCAGATGTGCTATATATATCCTTTTAATGAAGGACATAGAGTTGTCAGAAAATCAATAAAATGGTCAGAATGATATTCGACTGACCATTGAAGAGGAAGAGGGCTTGATACCTATTTTAGGTTCTAGTCACGCACTAGATTCCTTATTTTCAACCGGGGGGCCAAAAACTTATCCTGAATGTCATTGGTGATCGACAGACATGGCCACCCCTGCGCATATTCTGACTCGTTTGGGGTTCGGTAAAGATGAGGTCCTGCGAAACTGTCTTTTTATGGACTTTTTGGAGGTGTTCGGATTCATGGGAGAGACGATTCCGAGATAAGCAACAACAGGTTCTAGTCAATTTTCTAGTTATGAGGTGAAAGATTTAAATACCTCCATAAAGTTTGGTTTCTCATTGCTGAAGTACTGAAGCAGAGGAGGCCCCCCCCAAAAAAAAAAAAATGTTTGCCCTACAGACCCCTGCTATTATAACCAGTATAGTGTTAGCTCAATACAGCTTATATAAGTGATAGTGTTTTTATATAGTGTGTATGATATGTACAGTAAAAACACTGGGAATTTTTTCCCCAGATTTGAACTAGCAACCCTGATTTTTGAAGTGAATATTTTTGTAAAAACTATCAAAACGAAGATGATTGAGTAATGGCAGCCAACAGGGATCCCTTTAGATAAATAAAAACATTTTTCCTCTATGATCAGTACAAGTTGTAATGGATCCATTTCCATGTACTTGTTATTTAACCTGAGTCTTAAGGTACACAACTTTTCTGAGGCATGCAATTTGTTGACGATTTCGACTCATTATAACGGAGTTAAGTAGATATTCATTTTAATTTTTTCTTTGTTTCGAATTCTAGAAAAACAAATGTTACGGAAAGAAATATTTACATAATCAGGGGTCTGTCCAGACATTTTGTGAAAGATCCCGTTTTTGTAAAATTATGAAAAAATGACTCGTAATTTGTGAATATAAAATAAACGTTAAGTCACATTCTTTCAACCAGGGTCCGGCTTTTGTGAATGTGTGCAAATAGGGTCCTGTTATTGCAAAAAACTTTTTCAATGAGTTTTTAAATTGTAAAGACGTACAAGATTATGCTCAACACTGTAAAATTATAATTAAAAATAATTAAATTTTAAAAAGTAAACAGCAATTGCTGCTACTAAATTAGAGATGCAACATACAAATACATTTGGTATTTAGCCTATACTGCTCAGTACAGAATATTATCGGGCGAATATAGGAAGAAGCGTCAGCCGAAGACAAAACTTAGTTTATATTTGTCCTTCTTTCCCCCCTTCCTAGGAAGGGTTTATTCGATTAACAAAACAATAATGAAGATAAACAAATTTGTGAAGGGTCCGATTAAAAGATGAATTATTTTGCGAAAGGTCCGTTTTTAAGTTAAAATATTTTGTGAAGGGTCCGTTAACGGACCCAAATTTCTTCTGAACAGACCCCTGATAATTTAAGGGACCTTTAAATAAATCCGCCACTGATTAATATTTAATAGTTAATCTTTTCTTGGAGTTCAAGAAATTGAATATTTAACTACGTAACATAATGTGTAAATGATATAAAATTTATTTTTGTAGGTTTAACTTGTAAATAAAATACGTTCTAATTTCTTTTGTCGTGTTTGGAACTGCTTAAGCGAAAATGTCTGCTTATTTTTTTTTTTTTTTTTTACTCCTATGATGATTTCTTAAAAATTGGGTAAATAAATAAAATAATTATAAATTTAATTCGTTAAAAAAAGTTTTGCTGGAAGAAAATTATGCTAAGGTGCTATGAAACATTTTTATAGTCTGCTGCAGCACTTGTCTTTCAGACTTCTTGACACCCCCCCCCCCATATCCCTAAAAAAATCTTAGGAAGAAAAAAAACATGTAGAAATTTGTTTATGAATCTACAGCAAGGTGTCTTAACATTTTTTTCGAAATCTGTAACAGATAAAAATACACCGAAGAGCCATTACATTATGACCACCCTGCTAATAACATGTAGGACCACCTTTAGCCCTCAAAACTGCTAGCACCCGCCGTGGCATTGATTCCACAAGGTGCTGATAGGTTGTCTGAGGTATCTGGTGCCAAGCGCTCACCAACTGGTCCTGCAATTCCCTCACATTGCGAGGGGGTAGCGTGGTAGCACGAATTTGGTTTTCCAAGTAGGATCACAAATGCTCTATTGGATTAAGGTCAGGTGAATTTGGGGGCCAAGACATGACTTGAAAGTCACTGGAATGTCCCTCGAACCAATCCATGACGATTCGACCCTTATGACATGGTGCATTATCCTGTTGGTAAACGCCATCCCCCGCTGAAAAAACTGTTGCCATGAATGGGTGAACCTGGTCTGCAACTGCGTTCAAGTAGCTTACAGACGTCAAGGATTGTTCTATGAGGTTTATGGGTCCTAATGTGCCCCAGTTGAAAATATTGTTCCTGGGCGAGAAACCATGAAAACCGGGGCGAGCCCATTGTTATAGATGGAGGGTGGTCATAATGTAATGGCTCTTCGGTGTATAACTCAATTGGGTTTCTTAAAAGAAAAAAAAAACCTCCAGTTTCTTTTTTTTCTTAAAGTTTGAGACAGTACTGGGCAAACAAAGTAAGAGTTTGTCCGTCTTTTTAAATAAAATCTTTAAAAAAAAAAAAAAAGAAGAAATGTCTGCAAAGTTGCGAAGAATCAGTATTTTTTAATTTCATTAAAAAAAAGTGTTTAAAAATCATAGTCTAGTTCTGTCTATTGCTATAAGCAAATGATGTTATAAGCTAGGGATGCACAATCTTTTTGAATGAAGGGCCGCATGCACTGCAGATTGACCAATGATCGGCCGTATGCCAAAGTATTTAGACAGACATGTTGACAGCAATTGTTATATAAACATCATTGTTTTAGGCTAGGGGTGCACAACTTTTTTTAGTGAAGGGCCACACTCATATTTAGTCATGTTAGCGGCAAGCATGATAATTTGTATCTAAACATTAGTGTTCTAAGCAAGAAAATTTTTTTTTAGTAAACTTAACATATTTGTAGAAAACTAAATACTTTTGATTATTTGAAATAAATTGAAACCATAACAACTGATATATTTTTTAAATAACTTCCATTTTTCACAATAATTAATTTATCAATTATATAACATAAATATTTGGAGGGAGGGGATATAAGTTCTAACCAAAAAGATTTGGTATGAAAGTGCAAAAAAGAACGCATTTTATAGAGTTATATAAATTTGAATTAAATATTTAATAAAAGAAAATTTATAATGTTTAAACAAAAAACAAATCAAATTAATTTTTTTATTGTGTTCTGAAGTTCCCGCGGGCCGCACATGAACAGTCTATGGGCCACATGTGACCCTCAGGCCATAGGTTGCGCACCCCTATTCTAGGCATTAAATACTTTTTATCAATTTACCTGCTAATATGCTTGCATAAAATTACATACTTTTAAATGTTTAAGATTAGAAATTTCAAAACTAATTACATAAAAGAAAAGAGAAACAGAAAATAAGAATTAATTTATCTAGAAAAAAAAATCAGATAAATTGTAATAATTAAAAACAAGTGATAAAAAAAATAATTTTATCAATTACATAATACATTAAACATAAATTTTATTATTAAAGAATTTGTACACAGAATTAAAATTAAAGAAAAGAAATATTATTGTTATAAAAAAATGTAAGTTAAATACTTTGATTTAAAGGTTAAAAATTATTAAAATTAAAACAAAACCCTTTCAGCTCAAAATAAGACTCAACATTTAAGTAGGGAATATACTTCAACTTTAAAATATTTTTTGTTTTAAATGAATTATGAGAGGGGAAAGAAAACAATTTTGAAGGAACTATTTTTCTTAATAATAAAAAACAATTGAGATGCTTGTTTACAACTCTTTATGACCAATACTTTTTTAACATGACACTATTTGCAAATAATTCACGTATATATTAACAGTTAATTAAAATTTACATTACTTAACAATACTTATCTTGATTAAATTTTTTTACAGATAAAATTTATTGATATACAAATCATTTTCCAGCATGTAATCATAAATGATATAAAATGGTTCATGCTGGTCGAAAAATGGTTTAAAAAATTTCTTAGTTGTTATTCTGCTATTTGCAAAATTTTCATATATTGTAATAATTTGTATTGTAATATTTGATCATGTGATAGCTTTTTCGGGCCATTAAATGTAAATTTAATGATTTTGTTTTAAGACTGCTCCACAATCTTGATCATGCCAAATTCATTCTGGAAAATAGTCTTACAATAGAACAGGGGTGGCCAAGCTCCTTGATAGTCGAGCCATTTTTCACGAGCCGCAATTAAATACGTATTTAAAAGGTATGCAAAAAAGGTATTAATTTATTTTTTTTTACGGAAATTATATTTATTGAGAACATATAAGTAAAAGTACAAAATATGTGTATTGAATTTAAATATTAAAAATTAAACATATTTATTTTACTTCTCTTGATGATTCTTTAAAATTTGGTGAATAATTGGTGACAGCTCTTTGCAGTAATTCTTTGAGATGCTGGTTAGTTAATACTGATCTGTTTTTGGATTTCACGAATTTTAAAGTGGAATAAAATGATTCACATAAGTACGTTGTTCCGAATATTGAAATAATTCTACAATCAGCCTCTTTTTATTCCGGATACTTAGATACTGGTACGGATTTCCAAAATGCAGTAATCGACGTCGACTTATATTTTAATCATAGAGCTTAATCTTCTTGCATCTCTATTGATTCTAATTCTCCGGATGCTTTTTGTGTCCTAATTATATTGGAAATGGAAAACTCACCTTGAATTGAACAACGTTGCACTTAGTCTTTCATATTTGTTCTCAGTAATTTAAAACATTTTGAAGCACGTACAGAACGATAATAATTTTTTAAAATATAATGGCACAAAATTGAAAAGGGAACTCTGGTACATTTATTGAGAGCCACGAAAAATCCTTCAAAGAGCCGCAGGTTGGCCACCTCTGCAATAGAAGCTGCCGTTGTGGGCAATATTAAACTTAGGACAAATAATTGAATCAGTTTGGGACTTTGTCCCAGATGGTGCTCTTTTTTCCCTGATTATTAATTCGGGTGAAGACGAAGAGCGATGTGTTATTTTTAAATCGCTTGAATACGAATCGCTGTGTATTATCTTTAAAATGCGAGAAGACTCACTACGTATGATTTTTAAAACGCTTGAATATGAATCGCGATATGTGGTTTTTAAATATCGTGAATATGAATCGCGGTGTCCGATTTTTGAATTGCAAGAGTAAAAACGTATGATTTTTTTTTTTCTTAAACGTTAGAATACGAATCTAAGTGATTGATTTTACATCTCTTACGAAATGCTATGTGATTTTTAGATCGCCTGAATAAGAATTAAGATGTGTGACTTAAAATTGCCAGAAGAATCAAAACGTCGGATTCTGATTTATAGCGCGTAATTACGGGTCGCGATGTGTGATTTTAAAATCAGACGACAACGAAAAAGATTGCAAGAGTAACAACGTATGATTTTTTTAAACCCCAGAATAAGAATCTATGTGATTTTACATCTCTTACGAAATGCTATGTGCGATTTTTGGATCTCGTGAAAAAGAATTAAGATGTATGGCTTTTAAATTGCGAGAAGAATCAAAACTTCTGATTTACGGATCGCGGTGCGTGATATTTAAATCATGTGACAACGAAAAAGAATAGGTTGGGTACGTTGTTAAACTTTCACGTGTTCATAAGACTAAAGAAATATGCACGTGTATTGAATTATTTTTCTGCAATTTTTCTTCGTTTAATATAAATTTAACATCTCGTTTTTTTTTAATTCTCTCTGTGAAATGTCGATTTAAAAACAGAATTGAATTACTTTTTAATTACTTAGCAATTACTTTTTAAGTTACAAAAAAAGAGAAAAAAAATTTAAAACAAACAGAATCGAATTTCACGAGTTGTAATATTGTGTTAGAATATCAGGATATTAAAAATCACAAGTAAAAAGGCAGCAATAACGACCAGGGGGAAAAAATAGTGCGTCGAGTCCCTCCGCTCGGAAGAAGTTAAACTTCGCAACCTGCGACGTTAATTGGGTATAATATGAAAAAAGCACAACTACTTCCACTTACTAGGAATAACATTTACCTTTTAGTTTAATTAATAAACTGAGTTTTAAATATGCTTACTAAATTCATAAACTTCGGTAAAACAACAATATAAATTATTTCCAAAGGAACTAGACTAATACAATTCCAACCTGGCGAGTAGCGACTTATAACAAGACACTTCGTTTGATGCTTTTACTTGTTGCTAGAAATCAGGTTCGCAGAAAATGCTGTTTACTAGTTAAATTTAGTAGGAATAACACGATCTGTGACGTAGGCTATAGTATACCCAATTGTAGAAGAATCAGCAGTCGTAGAAGGATCTGTTGAAGTATCAGCTGCCTACAACTCAACTGTATCATAGTTGTGTATTTTGATTAAGATATGGTGTTATTCGAATTTGTAATTAGGCTTCCAAAATTATTGTAAATATCATAATTAAAGCGTTTTCCTTTTATAAAATTCCATAGTGTTTATTTCGAATCTTTAAACAAGTGGCGTCCGCGACAAGGACTATGGAAAATTTGAAACGTGAGAGAACGCAACTTCGGCGATTATTTACAGGATCTTTGAAAGAAATGGAAGCCGTTTTGAAGACAGAAAAGGTAACTAAAAATGAATTGATGTCTGTTTTCAATATTTTACAAGATAAAGCTGAAAGGTTATTTATAATAGACGAAAAAATAAAAGTAATTTGGCTAGATATAGACAATTCTGATGAAACCGAATTTGCTAACGTAACAGATTTAACAGAAGATTACCGCGATAAATGGGTTTCCATGAAAGCAAAAGTAGATTTGAATTTGGCGAAAATTGAAAAAAACGAGGAAATTCTTGACGCGTTAAATGAAACAAAACGAAATTTTCGTCTCCCCAAATTAGAATTGAAACGTTTCGACGGCGATATTAAAAATTGGCTTGGATTCTGGGGACAATTCAACATTGATTCAGACAATAAGTTCCAATATCTAAATCTTCTGCAAGCAACAGAAATCGGCACTTCGTCGGGAGATTTAGTCGAAAGTTTTCCGCCATCTTGTACCAATTATTATAAAGCGGTTGAGCAATTAAAATCTCGTTTCGCCAGAGAGGAATTATTAATCCAAATTTATGTGCGGGAACTGTTGAATCTTGTTTTAACCCAAGCAAAAAGTGGTAAAAATTTTACATTGCGTGTTCATTGCGTGATAAATTAGAAACTCAACTACGAGCTTTGGAGACTTTAGGAGGAGTAACGTCTGAAAAATACGAAGCTATCTTATATCCATCAGTTGAGTCTGCTTTGCCGGAAGATCTCATCAAGGAGTGGGAACGAACGAGTTGACGATAAGGACGATGCAAATATTTTAAGCAGCTTGTTAGGATTTCTTCGATCGGAAGTTGAAAGTGAAGAGAGGCTACAACTTGCACGATCAGGTTTTGGAAGAAATCAAGAATTACCTATGTTCGCCATGACAGACAAAATTCCTACTGCATCTTGCATTGTAGCAAGTGAAAAGAAATGGCTTGATAAAAATGTCATGCAATGTTTATTTTGTAATAAATCCTCTCATAGTTCAATGGAATACTTTAAGGTTATCGACATGTCACTAGAGGAGAGGAAGGAAGCTTTAAAGAAGAAACATGCGTATTTCATCTGTTTTAAACCAGGTCACCAATCAAAGTTTTGTAAAGCCTATATCAAATGCCTTTTTTGCAAGAAAAGACATCACAATTTTATGTGTTCCGAAATACGACAAGAAGACCGAGATAAGCCTCCAGAAGCAAAGGTTCTCTTATCGCCGAAAAATTCCTCAACCTTGTTGTTAACTGTATTAGTGAAAATTGTTAATAATGAGAGATCTGGAATTGTGCGTGGATTGTTAGATACTGGAGCACAGAGATCTTTTATAAGAAGAGATATTGCAAATAAATTAGGCTTAAAACCAGTAGATCAAGAAGTATTGGGTCATGGACTTTTCGGGGGAAGTGAAACTAAACAAGAATCACACCAAGTGTATAACATAACATTGCAAAGTTTATGTTCAGATTTCAAGGAAAACATTTCCGTTTTGGATAAAGAAAAAATTTGTGGTTATATTCCACGCGTACAGAATTCTAATGTATATCCTATTTTAAAAAGGAAAGATATTAATTTAAGTGATACGGGAGAAGATGTACCGGAAATAGGCTTACTAATAGGAGCAGATTACATTGGCGCATTATTGACAGGAAAAATGGAGCCAATTGACAGGAACTTGGTAGCTGTGACATTAAGTCACAGCCTAATTTCTAAATATCCCGTTTTATTAATCAAAATACTAATTTTTCGGCTTAATTTATATTTTTAGATACAGTTTTTATTGTCTTCATCTTTTTCTTCTCGCCCCTTAACGCGTTAGCGCAATGAGGACACTTTCCCCAGGAGGCTCCTTGCACATTCTTCAGACACTCCTTTTTCTTGGAAAGAAGGCTGTCGGCGACCTTTGATGTCAACACATGTTTGTGGTTACGGTACGGTCGCCGTTAGTATTTAATTATGCTTAAATTTAAGGAGTTAGTTAACTCAGTTCAGTTCGCTCCTTAAGCTCGATTTTTTTGGCTTTTTAGGAAGTTTAACTTCCACTTCTAGCTATTTCTTTAAATACCGCCCATTTTCTGGGAGCGGACACATTCGAAATTTAGTTGTCAACATTTTACGATCCCTTAACAGGGGTTTTTCATTTTCACCCCCTCCTCTCTTTGGAGAGACGGAGTTTTATTTTTGTTTTAAATATATGGCGGTCATATTTCTCCGACCCTCTGTGGTTCCCCTCTGCGGGCTGTGATTGTTTTGTTTTTTTTTGTTTCATCGCCATGAACATTTAAGTGATTATTCGATACTTTGATTTTTCTCAGTCACCTCGCTCGCGTACTGAGCGTTTATTTTGCTTCGGTTTTCTCTCTGGTTGAGGGAAGGAACTTCACTCCCTTTTAAATGGCGTAATACCTGCCCGCCGACTCCCCAAGGATGCGGTTTTTTTCGACAAGAACGAAAATCAATCTATCGACATCGTAATTTTTTGGATCGCCCTTCCAGAAGCGAAATGTTTATGTGTCGACTGAGACAACTGCCAGCCGCCACTGATGCTACTAGGAGATGAAAAGATGATCAATGTTGGAAAATATGCCTTGTGACCCCTAACTGGACATACTTGTGATTCTGATGCCCCAACGATTTTTTGATAAGAAGTGATCTGCAGTAATAAACTACAACAAAAAAATGAACTCTGGACTTTTCCTTGTGTTTTTCTTTAAATTATTGCAGCTAAGCCAAATTGTGTGACGTCTCCCACCTGCAACAGGTATGTGAAAAATCATTACAAAGACATCTTGATTCCTAGTGTGTTTTCTTCTATGTTTTTTTATTTTTAAGGGTTATTGCTCACTTTTTTTTAGTTTCGGCCATCCTTTAAATTATAACATTCCAATTTCGAGCCAGTAAAAATTATAACATATGGCGCCGTTGACCAGCCACATTGCTGTTGTACTTGTTTATCAAATTTTTTTTGTTTTCTAAAAATGATTTAAGGTTTAATTATAATTAATATATATAATTTTAATTTTGTTTAATATAATAATTCTTTTGATTAACAGTAATTGATGATTTAAGAAATTAATTCCTGGCATTTTGTTATTTTAATCATTAAATGATTGAAGATTTTGATTTTTGACCAAAATTTCTAGCTACCTACATGTTTTTTTTTCTAAAAAAAAAAAAATAATCAGTACTGTAATGCTTTATGTAAAAAGTAGGTTTTCATTTATTACCTACATTGTTGGGCTCAATTGCTGCAAATAATAAATAAATATAGGATTAATTTTGACTTCAAGCTGGTGTTTATATATTAAGTTAAGTATGATTTTTGAGTTGATTTAAAATAATAATAATTACTATATGCTGTAAATTGATTCATGCAATTGTTTTGTGATATTGATCAGGTTAACTATTTTAATTAATAGTATAACTTTAAGTGAGAAAATGCAGTTAACTATTTCTTCATAAATCATCTAAAATAGGATTTGATTTTAGTATTTAAAATTGATGTTCAATGTTATTGATGTTTACACAAATGCCATATTGGTTGAGTAAGAATCGCACAGCTCTTATGTATTTGAATGATTATAATTTTAATTTTGTTGATTTAAACTTAAGGTTCACTTATTGAATAATTTCATTTTGAATAGCAGTAATGCGTATATTAATTTTAGAGGTCATTGTCATTTGTTGACGTTAATCATTAGTAATAATAAGTAATTTAATAAGTAATTTGTATTTATATCAGTCTTTAAAATGTTATTTTTTTCAATATTTAACTAGTTCACATAAATTCATGATAAAATTCATGGTCACAGGTTAAATGAGTCATGTTTATGAATGTTTTATTTCTAATACTTCTTTAAATATTTAATTGTCAGTATTATTTAATACTTGTTTTTCAAGATGTTTCATATAGTTAGATAATTCAAAGTAATCATTTGAGTCATATCATAATTCCTTTTCATATGGCAATTTTTTTAATTGTGATTTGTTGCATACAATTTTTCTTAAAATTTAATTTTTAAAATATATGGTATTGTTGTAGTAATGGTAATTTTATACTATATTTTTATGTAAAGGTTTTTTTCAATGATGCTAATCAATATAAAATATTTTTGGTAGATGCCCCCAATTCATACCCGCAGGACCAATTTTAATTTGGCAATTATGCCTGATAATAGTAATGATGTAGATGCTTGTAAGCAAGCACCAAAGTTTAATTTTACTATTCCGGAATTCTCCGGGAATTCTCAAAATGTCAGTTGGTTTTTGACTCAACTTCAAGAGTTGGTCAAGTTAAATAAATATGAAAATGACGCAGCTTTATACCTGCTAAAATCAAAATTGTCGGGATCTGCTCTTACATTTTTTCAGAATTCTCCTGAATGTAGAGCAGTTACAAAATTTGAGGAAGCATGCAAGCTACTCTTAAACTTTTTCCAACAAGATGACTCTTCCTCGGCTGATTTGGCAAAATTTCAGGCAATTATCCTCTTGCCCTCTGAAACAATCAAAAATCTTGAGTATCGTATAGACACCCTAGCCCATAAAGCATACAGCTTTATCAATGATCAAACTGCCTTGTCTAAAATAAAAGCTATGCAGTTTTTGTCCGCTATCCCTTTGCATCTCAAGGAGACCATTCTCATTGAGGGGATACAGGACTATCGCGAGATGGTCAAACGGGCTAACCATATTGTGTCAATTCAACAGTCTTTAGCTGGTTCGGCTACTTCGTTAGTCGCTGCTCATTCAGTAACTCAGTGCACTTCTGCTGCACCTGACCAGCTCACCTTAATTGCTAAACAGCTAGAGTTTTTGACTACCAAAATTGAGACGATGCAATCTAATTGCAAAATTTGTAACGAAGGACATGATACAAAAACTTGTCCCCTTTTACGTACACCTGTGCAGGGTCAGGATCGGGTTAGACAAGAACAACCCCGAACAACCCCACACCTTACCTGTGCTTTCTGTGGACGCTCTGGCCACATCATGAGTAATTGTCGCACATATCAAAGGCAATTCAGACAAAATTATACGGGTCCCAACATGGCGATGCATTATTTTCCGCCACAGCTCCCCGTGGCTCCTCCCCGATTTACTGCACCGCAGTATCCACCACCACCTATTCCGGGTCAAAGTGAACCATTTCGACCTAGAGTTAATGCTAATAATAATAACAGGGGAAATAATCCTTTAAACTCTCGCAGGAGGCAGTAAGGGATGGACCTGTCTCCTCATCCACCAAACCATCCAAAATTTTCAATATTAATGATTTTATGTCAGAATCTATGCATAATGCAAATGTAACAATTCGGGAGTTTTTGACTAATTGTGATTATAAAGAGAATATTGAGCATATAAATATTGTGTCAGACGAAGTGAGTCTTCCAACCATTGCATCTAATTTTAGTAACGTTAAAGTTAATTTCTTGCTGGACAGTGGTTCCTCAGTGTCATTGTTGACTCTTGATACTTTTAATAAAATCAGGACTAGTAATAAAGTAAAATTTTTATCAAGAAAGGTACAAATTAGGACTGTCAACTCTCAACTTCAATTTACGGCGTGTGCTGAAATTTCATTTAAGATCAATAACCAGTTTTTTAGACACCAATTTTTTGTAGCAGATATTAGGAGTAATACCTTTCAAGGCATTCTCGGTTATGATTTCTTAAGAAAGCATAATGTTATAATCAATTATAAACGAGAGTGTGCAATATTTAGTAATTTTAGTATTCCCTTAAATAATTCTCATGAATTAACTTATAATGATAACAATAATGAACAGGTGCATGTTGTTTTGAGGAATAAGCTCAATATTGAGCCAGGCGAGACTGCTATTGCCCATTTAAGAATTGATTCTTTTGAAAAACAAACAAATAAAGAAGTGTACTTCACCCCTACTTATAATACAAACATTTTAATTCATCCCTCGATTAATGTTATTGACAACAATTCTTTTAACATAATAATTCTAAATAATTCTGATAACACTGTTCACTTAAATAAAGGTTTGAATATAGGTAATATAAGATATAATTTTGTTATCAAAAATAGTAATGATAGTAATAAGGTAAATGTGAATGAGATTAATAATATTGAACAGTGTAATTTAATTACTGCTTCTCAAGATATTTTAAATTTAAGAAAAGATGAACTAAAATCTACTGATTTCGATTTAGCACATTTAGACACTGATCAAAAATTAATTCTTCAAAACATTTTATTAGAGAATTTTGCTGCATTTTCCAAAACCATAAAAACTTTAGGATGTACTGATCGTGTGGTTCCCTCTTTAACATTAAAAAATGATAATGCAATAAAAACCTTACCATTTGAAATTCCATATGCTTTAAGGGATGACATTAAACAAGAATTAGATGAATTAGTGGAAGCCGGTATTATTCATAGGCATGTTAGCCATTGGGCTGCTCCACTAGTTTTAGTCAAAAAGAAAAACTCAGAAAATAGTCAGGGAAAACCTAAGTATCGTTTAGCTTTGGACTTAAGATTACTTAATGCAGTGGTGGAAAGCTCCACTTACCCTTTGCCTAAAATAAGCACTATTATTAATGAAATTTCTTCGTATAAATTTTTCACAAAGTGTGATATACGAGAAGCCTATAGGCAGGTTATGCTTCCTGAACACCTACAGGACATACTAACTTTTACTACTCCTTTTGGATCCTTCGCTAATAGACGACTCGTTTTTGGCCTCAAAACGGCAGCGAGTACTTTCCAGGCTTTAGTAGACCTAATTATTGAGGAATTAAATGCTGATGGGGTAAAAGGTATCCATGCTTATCAGGATGACTTCCTCATTGGAGCAAATTCATTTGAGGAGATGCAATCTAGGCTATCAGCTTTACTTAAAATTTTAATCAAGTACAACTTAACTTTAGCTCCTAATAAATGTTCTTTCTTTAAAGATTCTGTTGAATATCTCGGTTTTGTAATTTCTCATCAATGCATAACACCAACTGAGTCTAATATTTCTAAAATTACTTCTTTTGCTACTCCTCGTAATGCCAAACACGTTAAAAAGTTTATAGGTGTGTGTGGCTTTTATCGCCATTTAATTCCAAATTTCGCTCAATTAATTGCTGTTTTGACTAAGGTTGCTACAAAGCAATCAAAATTTAAATGGACGGATGAACAACAAAATGCATTTGATGCTTTACAACAAGCATTTTTCTCCAAACCGTTTGTTAGGTTACCAGATTTTGAAAAACCTTTCTTTCTAAATACTGATGCCAGTAAACTCGGCATTTCGGCTGTATTAATGCAGGAGCATGAAGAGTCTCTTCACCCTGTTTCATTTTTCAGTAAATCTCTATCAAAAGCTGAGCGTAATTATCCTGCAATTAAACTTGAGTTGTTTGCCATATTTAAAGGTGTTACTGCCTTCAAATCATATTTGTACAATAGAAAATTCACCGTTTTAAGTGACAGTAAACCTCTAGCACATTATCGGAAAATTACTTCCCCTGCTGATATAATTACTCGGTGGCTTTTAGCCTTAAGCGAATATTCTTTTGATTTTATTTATGTACCTGGTCCTGACAATGTGTTAGCAGATTGGTTTAGTCGGTCTCCGGACCCTAATTTTCATCAAAATGCAATTGATAATAAGGAGTCTGAATTAATTTTACCCTTTACGGATATTGATGATGATCATTTGCTTAATAATTTAACGTGTAATGATGCTCCCCTGGATATTTCTTTAGATACATTCAAGAATGAGCAAAGCAAAGATCAATATATTCTAGAAATTATATCTCTTTTAAATAAACCAACATTAGTCAATCAGTCCAAAACCGAAAATTTCTTTCTAATTGATAATGTTTTAATGTATGCCACCCAGACTTCTCCCCACAATCATAGAGTAGTGGTCCCTAATTCTTTAAAATCTAAGATATTAAATATTTGTCATGTTTCTCACACTGGAATTCAAAAAACGTATGAACTAGTCTCTAACAGATACTTTTGGAAGGGATGTTATGCTGATACTCTTAATTATGTCAAATCCTGTGAGTTATGTATTAAACATAAACAATCTTCGAGCAAGCCTGCTCCTTTAAAATCTATGTGGTTACCGCAAAGACCTGGTCAATTTGTCTCAATGGACATTGTTGGGCCTATTAAAAATTGTGGTTACATTCTAACATTTATTGATCACTTTTCTCGTCATTTAATATTAAATCAACTACAAAATTTAACTTCAGAAACAGTTTCTAAACACTTAATTACTTACATTTCACATTATGGTAGAATGCTATATCTTTTAACCGATCTTGGTACTCAGTTCAAGGCTGAAGTATTTGAGTTAATAAATAAAAAGTTAGGAATTAAATTGGCACATAGTAGTGCAGCTCATCCCCAAAGTAATGGAATGAGCGAACGAATTAATCAAGCAATAAAATCTTCTGTTTTGACTTTGCATGAGAAGGGTGTATCATTTGCAACCAGTTTAGTAATTCATCAAAATATTTATAATGGCACAATTCACTCTGCAACAAAGTTTACCCCTAATATGTTACATTTTGGCCGTAATTTGGCATTAATTTTTGATTGTTTTGAGTCTAGCATAGAACCTGTACATTTAGATAAATCCCATTATTTGTTAGATACATTAAATCAACTGAATATTGCATATGATAATGCTTATAGTAACTCAGAAAGGGCTCAAGTTAAGCAAAATTCTAGACAAATTACAAGAGCCAAGTTAAGATCACTTGATATAGGTGATATTGTTTATTTAAAGCACACTAATGTTTTTAAACCCAAATTTGACGGTCCTTTTACCATTGTTTCAAAATTTAATGATGTCGATTATGTGATTCAAATTTTAGATAACCCCAATGCACCTAAACAAACTGTACATATTGATAGATTACGTCTATGTCCTCATAGGAGACAAAACTTGTTGTTTCAACCCGTTGATACCTCGGATAATGTAACTGATGCAAGTATCACTTTTCCTAAGGCTTGTCCTTATAATTTGAGAAACAAATAATTTTTGGTTATAAATTTAACATTTAAAATTTTTATTGGTATATGTATGATAAGTGTTATGGTGATACGTTCGTATGTGACGCTGGCCGTTGCATGTCCATGGAACGATTGTGTCCCATGCCAGTTCTGATGCAATGCCAATAGGTTGTTTTGCATAATGGTTTCAGTAATTTTTATATTTCATTTTTGTAACTTACTGTGTGTAAATTAATTGTTTTTATGAGGTTTTTCAAACGGTGTTTGTACAATTGGTGGATGATGAAGGGGGTTCTCCTTACAGTGACCTTACCATTTTAGGTGCCTGTTTCTTTGGGTTGGTTCTTGTCTAACTTTTACAATTTTTTTCTAATGATTGTTAGGTCATGTTTTAGACATTTTTAACATTAGTAAACACGTAATTAAACTTTGAGGATGACACAAAAATTTCGAATGCCAATTTTTTTCATTTTTTGATCCTTGCTCCTGTACAGAATTTTTTTTCTTTTCTTATGTAATGAATAAAGTTTTATTACATAACTTTTGGATTCTCAGAATGTAGTAAACGGCTACAGCTCTGTGTTTTAGATACAAAATTTTTTTGTATCTGTAGTGTTGATGATTTTTAATTTTGTTTATGTCTGCTTGCAAGCACTTTTTGTTATTTTTATGTTCAGCAAACTGGTTTTATTCTTATGTTCATCAATATTTTTTATTTTTATGTTCATCAAGCATTTTTATATTTGTTCATAATATGTGAATTTATGAATTTTCATTTTTAAGCATACTTTATAGGTATTGTTTATGGACACTTTAAGTAAACATTAGTTACCAGTATTGGTAAGCAGCGTTTTTGATCATTGTTTATAAATTTTATCTATAGATAAATTTTGTTTTTGGTGTGTGTTTGTTATACATAGTTGTGTGTAGAATATGATGCATATGGTTTCAACATACTTATGTGATCAATTTTTTAGTGAGAAAAATGTCTGTGATTTTTTTAAGGTGTAATTTCTAACTTAGTTTTTGCAGGTGTTAAGTTCAATGTTTTTGCCTAGGCGTTTCTATTAATTTAAGTCTTTTTTTTTTTTTTTTAATCTCCCTAAGTTTTAACTTGTTAATTTTTGTGCACTTAATTGATCTCACTAATGACTTTGATTTCTGAACCCATGCATAATTCATAGGTTGTATACTAATTTTTGTCGTTTTAACTCGGAATACTAAATTATCAGTCGTATTTGATTGGTCTTAAATTTTTTTCAATAATTGAATTGTACAAAACTTTGTTGTACAAATTTTTTCTTCATTCATTTAAACTCGGAATACCATCAGTCTACAATGTGAGCCTGATTTGTCTTCATTTGTTTGCAATTCTCAATTTTTTTAATAAGCATAAATTCAGCAAACAAAATCAATTTTTTTTCATTCCTTTTTATAAGGAACCATTTGAGTTAATGAATTACCTCATAAATTTTTTTTCACATTTATTGAGTGAGTTATTTATATACTCATTGAGTCACATTTTATCTCTGTAATTTTATTGTCTATGGAGATAAATTTTTTTAATGTCAAGTGAACTTTATTTTGACTATCGGGTAGGTCAAAAGTTTTTAGCAAACAATTAAGATTGTTTTTGTTGTTGTTGTTTTTGTAAACAATTAAGATTTGTTGTTGTTTTTTTCAAACAATGAACATTGTGTTTTATTGTTTAGCAAACAATTAAGATTGTTTACTTTGTTATAATCAAGATCAGCTATGTACAGCTGTTACTGTCTGTTTGTGTGTTGTTGATTGCTATTGTAACTATGTTGGGGCACAGCATTTCTACTTGAGGCCAATTTACTGTCAAAATTTTTGAGATCGAATGTTATGTAACATCTGAATGTTCTGTTAAGGCTGATGTGGTGGACTGGAGTGGCAGGTTGTTAAATTGTTAATTTTAATGCTTTTCGGTTACGAATACTTTAGGCCTTTCTGCTAATTTTTTAATTTTAATTTTTAAAAAAAAAAAAAAAAAAAAAAAAAAAAAAAAATTTCATTTCTTCAAAATTTTTTTTCACCGGCTGTGGGTATAATGTGACATTAAGTCACAGCCTAATTTCTAAATATCCCGTTTTATTAATCAAAATACTAATTTTTCGGCTTAATTTATATTTTTAGATACAGTTTTTATTGTCTTCATCTTTTTCTTCTCGCCCCTTAACGCGTTAGCGCAATGAGGACACTTTCCCCAGGAGGCTCCTTGCACATTCTTCAGACACTCCTTTTTCTTGGAAAGAAGGCTGTCGGCGACCTTTGATGTCAACACATGTTTGTGGTTACGGTACGGTCGCCGTTAGTATTTAATTATGCTTAAATTTAAGGAGTTAGTTAACTCAGTTCAGTTCGCTCCTTAAGCTCGATTTTTTTGGCTTTTTAGGAAGTTTAACTTCCACTTCTAGCTATTTCTTTAAATACCGCCCATTTTCTGGGAGCGGACACATTCGAAATTTAGTTGTCAACATTTTACGATCCCTTAACAGGGGTTTTTCATTTTCACCCCCTCCTCTCTTTGGAGAGACGGAGTTTTATTTTTGTTTTAAATATATGGCGGTCATATTTCTCCGACCCTCTGTGGTTCCCCTCTGCGGGCTGTGATTGTTTTGTTTTTTTTTGTTTCATCGCCATGAACATTTAAGTGATTATTCGATACTTTGATTTTTCTCAGTCACCTCGCTCGCGTACTGAGCGTTTATTTTGCTTCGGTTTTCTCTCTGGTTGAGGGAAGGAACTTCACTCCCTTTTAAATGGCGTAATACCTGCCCGCCGACTCCCCAAGGATGCGGTTTTTTTCGACAAGAACGAAAATCAATCTATCGACATCGTAATTTTTTGGATCGCCCTTCCAGAAGCGAAATGTTTATGTGTCGACTGAGACAACTGCCAGCCGCCACTGATGCTACTAGGAGATGAAAAGATGATCAATGTTGGAAAATATGCCTTGTGACCCCTAACTGGACATACTTGTGATTCTGATGCCCCAACGATTTTTTGATAAGAAGTGATCTGCAGTAATAAACTACAACAAAAAAATGAACTCTGGACTTTTCCTTGTGTTTTTCTTTAAATTATTGCAGCTAAGCCAAATTGTGTGACGTCTCCCACCTGCAACAGGTATGTGAAAAATCATTACAAAGACATCTTGATTCCTAGTGTGTTTTCTTCTATGTTTTTTTATTTTTAAGGGTTATTGCTCACTTTTTTTTAGTTTCGGCCATCCTTTAAATTATAACATTCCAATTTCGAGCCAGTAAAAATTATAACAGTAGCTATTAAAACAGAATTCGGATGGACACTCCAAGGTAAACAGAGAAACTGCTCAAATTCTTCGCACCGGAACCAGGCTTCCTATTGCAATACGAATTCAGTTTCTCCAAGTGCGTCTAAGAAAAAGAGACAGAAATCCAAGGCTGCCAAAGCTCAACCAGCTGTTACTAAGGAAGCCAAAGTTTAAAGCTCAATTATAGAAGAAGAGGTAAAATCTGAAGAAAATTCTACTGAAATGGTTAAGGTAGCCCAAGATCTAGTTGCAAAATTTGAAAGATTTAAAGATCATGGTAATTTGCAAGAACTGTCTACATTGCAGAGCGAATTGACTAACCTTACTAGCAAATTAAATAATCAGATAGTGGTAATTGAGAAAAAATTAAAAAATACTGTTTTAACTGATAAAGTTGAAGTCAATACTCCACAAGGAAATAGAGAACAGCCCACTGAAGAAATGAAAAAGAAGCGTAAAAAGAAAAAGAAAAATGTACCAGAAGCAGTGAAGTGAATGAAACTGTACCACCAAATTAGTAACAGATTTCGTCACTAGAATTGGTCGACGTGATAAAATTCCCAATAGACTAAACTTATAAAATGTTGCAATCACCTGAATTGCAAGGTGGGAGGTTGTTGAAGTATCAGCAGCCTACAACTCAACTAGTTGTGTATTTTGATTAAGATATGCTGTTATTCGAATTTGTAATTAGGCTTCCAAATTTATTGTAAATATCGTAACATAAAGCGTTTTCATTTTATAAAATTCCATAGCATTTATTTCGAATCTTTAAACAGGATCACTAGTTCTATTCAACGACTCCTTTTCCTGCTCCGCTCGCTTCCGTGCTCTGTAATCACGGTAATATTGTGCATTTTTCCCTCGTGGACCTCTTGAACCAGTGGAAGTGCTTGTGGTTGCCTCATCGTCTCGCCCTGGAAAATGTATTTGAAATGTATGTGAATGCGTCATAATGTAATTTCAAAAGAGAAAACCTTACAATCAATTGATATTCACAAGAGACGTACCTTGACATAACCTTAAATCCGTCGCATTGTACGTGGGATTGTTTTCACTCTATTTTTACAATTGTTATCCACTAAGTTTGAAAATAAAAAATACTACCCTATTAAATTATATGTGTATCAAAACAAACTAAAAAAATATTTATAGAAAAATAATACTTTTATGGCTTTTATTATTTTTATGCTAGTGAGAACCAAAACAGTATGGAAATGAATGAGGAAAAACTGGATCCTACCACGTGATTTCCCGGCCAATAAAAATGTAGCGTTAAACGTTTAACGCAATATAAACGAAAGTCGCATAAGAAGTATAACTTCAAAAATAAATTATAAAAGTTCATAAAGCCTCTTATATATATTTATGCACAAATAGGGTACGTAAAAAATTATTATTTTAATGCGCGATTCCAAACTCGCTTGCCTTGAAACCATACTACAAAAAATATCAGGACTTTTTTTATCACTGGGAAAAGCGTAGTAATAACAACAACAAAAGACCCAAAATCCCTTAATACTTACGATGAAATCTGCTAAAATAAAGAACGTTAAAAACTGATGAGCTTAAATGCGTTATTCGATTAAGTGTCGCAATAGCTTATAAAAAAATATTGGGGATTTCAAAACGTTAGAGTCCTGCCGTAGACTGATCGTTAAGATCGGTTCCCAGCAGATCACCGAAGTTGAGCATCACTGGCTACGGTCAGTGTGCGCATGGGTGACCACTTAGATCAGTGTGCGTAGGGACCGAGGGTGTGCGGTATGAGTCCTCGTTAAACTGTTCTACCGTAAAGTGCTCGACTTTGCATGCAGGTCGTCGGGCTACCGCAGCGGGAGTGCCATCTCCTCCGCAGAGGATCAACATTGTGATGGTATGTCTTCGGATCATCCTCGGGAATGTTTCCCAGACCGTCGCCAATAGCCCATTATGCAGCTCTAGTGCGGCGTAAATGAACTACAGCAACAACAAAACTTTGTAAAAATGTGTAGCGATAACTAACGATTGAAAAATAATTTGATTTGCGATAAAGTAGGCACAAATAAACCACGTCAAAGAGTGGTTATCTAAGTGAGATTCGTTACTCGCGATTCGTAATAATATCGTGCCAAAAATATGGAAATTATAAGAACCATGCGGAAATGCGTAGCAATAACTGCCGAAAAGAATTATCAAAAGTCATTTAGATTTGCGATGAAGTTTACGCAAATAAAGAGTTTCATAACTTTTAAGAAGTTAAAACATATTTTAAAAAATCGCGATATCAGAAATTACGTGAAAATGGGTGGCGATAACTATCGAAAAGTAATTGGATATATGATGAAATCGGCACAAAGACGAAGAGCGTCAAAAGTGATAACTATAATTCGAAATTCGTACATCGTAATGCTGTCGTTTTAAAAAAATATTGGGATTTTCAAAACTATGCGCAAATCCGTGGCGTTAACCATCCGAAAAAAAAAGCGATCGTAAATCCACATTGATTGACAGGGTGCGTAGCGTTTTTAAAAAGTGCTTAAAGGTGCTTATTTTTGAATTCCCTTTTTTTAAAAGCACTTAAAGGTGCTTTTTTCATTGGATGTTTTTAAAAAGTGCTTAATTTTCCCCTTTTCAAAATGAGATGTTTCCTTTAGCATGTTGATTTTCGCTTCGAATTATGCAAAAAGACAACAGTTCACATTATTCTATTCAACGTTTTCGCGATTCATTCAACCCCAATCTATTTCGGCGTATTGTCAGTCCGTAGCGTATGAAAACGCCCTTCGTTTTAACAAGATTCAAAACTTTTTGATTTTTGACACAATTGTCAAAAACAATGCCAAAAGTATTTTTTCTTCTTTTGGCATGACTTTTAAAGCAAAATAAAACCGCCAATTGTCAAAAAAACTTTCCAACCCTGCCTAGTTATTTTTTTTAAAAAGTGCTTAAAAATATTTTTTGAGTGCTTGAAAAGTGCTTAAAAGGTGCTTTTTTTGTTGAATAATTGGGCTACGCACCCTGATTGAGATTGGGTGGGACAAAAACTTCAATGCGCAATTTCAAATTTCCAAATTATTTTTCAAAAAAAAAAAAAAAAAAAAAAAAATTCTTTTTTTGTTTAGATTGCTGCCGTGGACCGCACGTCGAGAGTTTGCAGACCGCATGTTGTGGACCTCTATTATAAGCAATGTTATACTAAAAGGAACCGACAGAAACAAGAAATAAATAAAATAAAATTAATATTAAGGGGTCTAAACTCAGGCTGCTCTCCTGACCCCAAAATATTGAGACCATATTTCCCAGATTGCAGCTACTCCCTATATTTTGGGGATCAAAATTCCTAATCCGTTGAAAAAATGATGTTTATCCTGAGAAAGTACGTTTTTGTGTCTGATTTTGAAGCTTAAAATATCGTCTGCCACCATTGCCGGATAACCCATTACACCAGGCTAGGCCCTTAAAATGGATTTTTTGAAATTTTTTTTAAAAAAATTAAGGAAAACAATGATTTAAAAAAACAAATCAATTTCAAATATATATTAATAAAATACGATAATTTTTTTGCATAATGTTAATCATATTTATTTATTACTTAATAAAATTTAATTTATTATTTATTTTAATTTTAAATATGCTTTCTTAAATGAAAAGATATATAAGTACTTTTATATTTGAATAAATAAAAAATATACGAGAATTAAAAAATTTAAGGGCCGCAAAAATTTGAATGGCCTAGGGCCCCGCTTTCGCTTAATCCGCACTGTCTGCCACAAATTAACATATTTCAAGTCACCTCAAAACATTGAGTCCCTAGAACATGAAGATTCAATCTAAAGTTAGTCAGGGTGGTCCGTTCTTCATTCTGTGCACTGTACAATTTGACGTTACATTTTGTTTCGCAGCGTAAAAACTCATCAGACTGTTGCCAGATATAAATTTTAACAGTCATAGCGAAATTGTCAAAATGAAAAATATGAATAAGAGTGAAAGAAAAAAAAAGAAAAAAAAACAGTTTACTATTTGAGTTGTTATTAATCTAACCGAGTAAAATCTCTTCTTACTTTTTCTTATTGAGTCCCACAATCTGTATTCTTTAGGTTAAATTTTTTTTTCACGAACTGATCATTATTTTTCAAATCTAGATAATCGTCTATATTGTGACAATTTACATACTTACAAAATGTTCTATTTCTTGTTGTTTTGAAAAAAAAAGTTGAATATTGAAGTTTTGAAAAAAAAATAAAAAAACCTGCAATTATAATGCGCAGCAATTACGGGAGATTGTCTAGAGGAGCAGGCTGGGGGTGGAGCTTTTCTAGTAATTAAAGCAATTTAACTCTTAAATAGTTTGCTCCTAGAAATTAAAAACCTGGAATTTTTTATTTATTCATTTTTTAAAAATCCATAGTTGGAGTTTCCATAACAGAACCAGGAGTCTGTAAGAAATTTGGGTCCGTTAACGGACCCTTCACAAAATATCTTCATAAAAACGAACCTTCTCAAAATAATTTAACTTGAAAACGGACCCTTATCTTTTAATCGGACCCTTCACAAATTTGTTTATCTTCATTATTGTTTTGTTAATTGAATAAACCCTTCCCAGGGCAGAAAACAAGAAAGATGGATGTAAACTAATTAAATTTTGTCTTCGGCAGACGCTTCTTCCTTTATTCGTCCGAAATTAATATTCTGTGTTCAGCAGTATAGGCTAAATACCAAATATTAATATTTGTATGTTGCATCTCTAATTTAGTAGCAGCAATCGCTCTTTATCTTTTAAAGTTTAAATTTTTTTTTATTATAATTTTACAGTGTTGAGCATAATCTTGTATGTCTTTACAATTTAAAAACTCCTTGAAAATATTTTTTGCTATAACAGGACCCTATTTGCACAAATTAACGAAAGCAAGACCCTGGTTGAAAGGAATGTTGCTTAACGCTTATTTTATACTAGCCGCCTAAGGCGGCCAGCTGTTCGCCACGCTGAAGGTTTTCACAAATAAAGTTTTTTAAACTTATCAGGAAATCTGAAGATTAGTAGCATCATATGCTTTTATATGTTATATAGCTACAACGCTTAAGAAAAAAAAAACTAGAATGCTAAATACATGAAAAGAACACGAAAACGAATTAATTTTTTATGGTATTTTTACAATTTCTATTTCTACAAGGAGTGATCAAATGAAAAGGTACGAAACGACGTAAAAACGTAACAGTTAAATATTTGCATATTCCGCTATGGGAAAACGTAGCGAGACATCTCGGGATGCGATTGGAGTCTCTGACTGGGATCGGAGCGTGCACGGGTGCCCGCATACGCAGGAGAGAGCTGAAGCTCATATCAAAAGCGGCGTCCAAATGATGCGGCAGTCCGTATGAGGACTGGATGGCGCTCGCGTTGCAAAATTCGACGATGGAGGAGCAACGAGGTGTTATCCGATTTCCTCGAGCACAGAAAAACCATTAACTTCAATGTGTACTGTGAGACACTCTGACGCCTACGCAGGTCCATCAAGAACAAAAGACCGGTGCTGCTGTCGGAGGATGTGGTTCTGCTTCATGATAACGCGCGTCCACAAGTCTCCAGAGTCACACACATGGAACTGGCCAAGTTCAAGTGGGGGACGTTGGACCATCCGCCCTACAATCCGGACTAGTCGCCCTGCTATTTCCATGTGTTTAGTCCACTGAAGAAACACCTGAAATGGAAGCTCTTCAACTCGGACGACGTACTCAAGGACGCTGTGAAGGACTGGGTCTCGTCACGGCCACAGGAATTCTGGGAACAAGGAATCCTTCGGCTTGTTCATCAGTGGGATCGTTATGCTCAGGCCTATGGTGTATATTTTGAATAAAGTCTACATTTGTACCCACCGTGTCGTTTCGTACCTTTTCATTTGATCACCCCTTGTATATAATTTTTTATGGTATGAATTTCTATTTCTATATCGCTACAAAAATTATTGCCACATTTTTAATACAAAAGTTCTCCACTTTTCTCCACTTCGATAAATGTTAACTAATGCGAACCGTATGCGTAATTATTAATTCCTTCGTATATTATTAGTTTAAGTTGTCGAAAATTAATATTTCAATTGTAAGGCTCACATTAGCATACATTTATAAGAGTGGAGAAAAGTATATGCATTTTTTAATAGTTTTTTGAATATGGCACTTTGAAGACGAAAAAGCATAGATTTTCTTACAAAATGACTGATAACTAAAAAAACTAATCCAAATTTTTGAAAAAGAAAAAAAAAATGCTTCTTCATTATGTCAAAACACAATTATGTGCCGAGTTTCGTGCCTGGGCGAGGCTTCTGGGGCGATATTATGTATAGATTCACTAATTACGAGCAATTTTTTTCGTAATTTTTACAAAAACAGGACCTTTCACAAAATGTCTGGACAGACTCCTGCACGTGGTTTATGAAACGTATCTGAATCTAAATAATCTTTTTGTTTTATGATAAAATTTTAATTTATTAGGATTAGATTTTAATGATTCAAAGCTAACTAACCTCATGAAAGCTAATTAATTAGTACAGATTATATTTTAAGTTACGAAATTCGCGATCGCAACACTCGAATACGCCATCTGGGGAGAGACCGGTTTCATGCCTTTAGCCCTTCTCCCTTCCCTCTCCTCCTCTTTTCAGTTGTATAGGAATGTACTACGATAATTTCCCTTTTCTTAATATTTTTCCTTTTTATTTAATAAAAATATTTTTTAAAATTTCTATGATACTTGTCTTTAGAACTATGTTTAATGTAGTTTTCAGTTCCATATAGTTTTTCAAGTTAAAAGATTTTAATCTATGTGAAAATCAAGAGAGAAACTAACGCACTTCCTTCCTCTATGACTTTCCACATGCTAATGGGGAAAGCATGTGAAGTGTTGCCATAGGAAAAGAGTTCTGCTCTACGCCACCTGCAGCCCATTTCGATCGCCAATAAGATGCTGAAAGGATACTTTCTCTGAATAAACTTATCTTTTTTCTTGACCCTCAAGAAATGGGGATCACAATCGTGAAAATTGAGTAGCAATAATAGTTCAGACAGGAGAGCGGTCAAAAATTTGGTCACCTTTTTGCTTATTTCGCCTTCTCTAAAAAGTCTTATTTTTAATTTTTTATTTCTCGTTCATTGATTCTCTTCAAATTTTGGATTTTGCAATTTTAAATTACTTATATTAAAGTGGTGTAAAAAAATTTTGAACTTTTTTAATACTTATAAAATTTATCAAAAATCTTGAACAAAAATAATTTTTTTTACATGGAGCAGGGCCGGATTAAGCCCTAGTCCAGTGTTTTCCGAACTTATGACTTTTGTGCAGGGTTCGTGATTATTTTGATTTTTTAAAAAAAAATCAACTCAATCCGATTTTTTTGATTTAAATCGGATTTTTTTGATTTAAATCGGATTTTTTTGATTTAAATCAGATTTTTTTGATTTTTATTCGAACACATTGTAAGAACTTTAATTTATGATTAATAAAACTTTATAAATGTTTAGTCAAAATTAAATTAATATTAAAACTATATTATAACAATATTTTAGAAGCTCTGACTTACTAAAATAATTTTTCATTATAATACATAGTTTTGAATGCATAGCAACCATTTTGAAACAAATGCATGATTGAAATTTAAAGATTAGATGAAATAGAAAATATGAATTATACTTAAAACAAGGTTTCAATTAGCAAACATTAATTTTAATTTCAAATTGTGATTTCTTTTTTTTTCAGAATTTTTAAAATGACAAAATCAATGTATCAAAATTGTGTTTATAAATGTAGTCATTCATCAAAAAATAAATATTTAATCTATATATTTTTATATTAAAATATTCATTTTTAATCCTATATCAAAATAGATGAGTTAAGCTAAAAAAAATTTTTAAAAATCGATGTGCTCATTGGAATTTTTTTTCCACAAAATTTCTTTATAGAAAATCTGATGAAGAAAAAGATACTGTAAACATATTACAGACGTGCCAACTCTCCCGCATTTTGCGGGAGTCTCCCGAATTTTGAGTTATTCTCCCGCCCTCCGGAATTGATTTGAAAAACTCCCGAATTTTACTGCGATCGACGGCCAAACTCAAAATTACCTAATTTTTCCGCGAGTGCGAAGGTAAGTTTTTCTTTCAGCTTGAATTCCATCCCCTCTTATCAAACTACCATCTGCCTGAAGCGTAGCTGAACATGCTTTATTTTCCCCCCTCTTCAACGTTACCTCTAAAAACACTCCTATTTCACCCGCCCCCTTACACTGGGGGCGGGTGAAATCTTCCTCTTCTTTCGTGTGGAGTTGAATGCAATGACGTCACATGTCGTTATCGAGTGACGTCCGTTCAGGAGTGGGGAAACTCGTACTCTCGATAGTTGGAATTGATATTGTATCTTGCTGTTTTTATAGTTTTTAATGCTTATTTTTCCACGGTTGGCAACAAGCTCGTAAACTAGCAACGTGATATCAATTATTCGTTTAGTCTTCGTATATTTATAAAAAAAAATTCAAGGATGTCTTAAGTCGAAACGGAAGTATGGATCAATTTCAACAAATCATGTACCAAAGACTTTAGCAAGACTTAATTGCGGAGAGCTAAGTCTGCAACTCTTTTTTTCATGCATACAGTAGAGAACCATTTATCTGGTATCCAGATAATCCGGAAAAAAAATTTGCTCGGTTCTCCCGCCATTTTGAACTAAAACGATATGAAAAAAAAAAGCGGAAACTGGACTAATCCTTGAAGTTGAGTAGAGGAAAATGTAAGGAAGGGAAGAATTTTTTTCCCCGTTTACCCAGAGAAACGTCATTTCTTCCGCGACCTTGAAGATTTTAGATCTTTATTCTCTTTTAGGTCGTTAAACTCAAAGGAGTGGCATGATGATTTCGTTTGCTAGTTTGATTTACGAGGGGGTGGGGAAAATGCATTGCACATGCATATCAGTGAACAGAAGATGAAAGAGAAAAATATATTTATCTATTTGACATCGATTAAAAAAATAAAATGTTTTTCTTTTGAATAAATTCTGATTCTTTGGAAGTGCGGTATCATTCGCAAGTTTTTCTTGATGTGGAATCACACCTGCTTTAATTAAAAATCGCGTTTTTATATAAAAAAAAAAGAATTGTTTATTAATTTAAGCATACAATTATTTTATGAAGCAGATTGCAGTTTCGTTTTTCTGATTCCACTACGTTTTTTTTTTCTTTTTCATGATAAATTTTGCACTCAATAAAATTATTTGTATTACCAAATTTTTTCATTAGTTTTTTTTTTAAAGTCCGTTGATCTTGCCTTGTTCTAGGTTTTAATATTTATGCTAGTGCCGTTTTTTAACTATCGTTTCGGTTCGATAATTTTCAAGTGTTGTTTTTATTTAGATTAATAGGTTTTCCTTTTATTTTCGCCCCCCCCCCATGAAATATATTGCGTTATTTAATCATTGGTTTTGTTTATTAGTTGATTTAGGAATCGTAATTATTTTTTAAACTTGTTTTTCTTGTCTAAACTTGCAAATTTTTTTATTCTTTTAAATTTTACTTTTCTACAATTTTTTTCCTTTTTAGATTTAGGAGTGCTTTTCTTTTTTCTCTTACTTTAAAATGTGTTTACATTTTTTCCTTGTAATTTGGGTTTGATAAAACATCGATTAACGACACTTTTTTGTCGATCCAGGAAACCGGGAAATTAAGACATCCGGGATAGCGATGGTCCCGAGCATCCCGGATAATTGGTTCTTTATTGTACAGACATTAGTATTGAATTGGTTTTTTAAAATAAAATACTTATTCAATTTGTTTATTTTTTAAAAGTTTTTGTGTATTTTTATTACAGTGTCGGGTTTTTGAATAATGTTTTATTAAGGAAATGGTATTTATTTAAAGAGTATCTACCTAATATAGTTTTGTGTTGCTAAATCTGTGTTTAATTATTTTATTTCCATTTAATATTTTTAAACAATTATTGCTCTATTAGTGTGTAAAATTTCTTGCATTCTTATATTTAATAAATTTTTTACTTAAAATTCCTTAGAAGTGCCAAATGTTGCATACCATGCACCTTTTTTTACCCCTCCTGAAATCTCCTGAATTCTTGTTAGGGAAACTCCTGAATGTTAATTTTGCTAGGTTGGCACGTCTGATATTATAAGAAAAAAAATACCAGTTAATAACCCTACTGCTTCAAATAGATTTTGAAAGGGAAGAATTACACTATAGCATGAAAAAAATATCTGAATTCATCAGCCATTTTTTTTCTATTTTTGGCTTAATAAGGGAATTTTTTTAAATATAACCTCAAGCTTTAGAAATATACATTTTCCACCAATAAAATATAATTTAAATTATAATTCCATGCTTTTCAATCTAACGGTAGAATTTTAATTAACATTATTTGCACTTTCTTTTTTGAAAAAAAAATTATGTTTATTAATTACTTTCTACAGCTATGCAAGTTTATATTAAGACAGCATTAAATGTTTACTTTAATCTGTACTTTCAATCTCAAGAATCAAAATATTTTTAAAAACGTAATTTCAAATGTGTTTGAATTTAACACACACCAAGAAAGAAATTTCGTTAACTAAAATTAATTAATGCAGCTATTTATTTAAAATAAATTTTAAAACTAAGAAAAGAAAATAACAAAATTATCAATTATTTAAAACACTGTTTTTTTTTAAACTTTTGATATCAATATATATATATGTAATATAGAATTTCTCATGCGAGTCTTTCTATATTAACTGGTAAGCTTAAAACATATGTTTCGTATGAAGTTTAAGATGTAGAAGTCGGTCTCTCACAAAGAGCCATAAAAAGTCAAGATGAACCAGATAAGGCCAGATAAAAGATTATTTTCTGAAGTTAATGGGCTATAATTCGTCGATGAAGATAGTCCCAGAAAGTTCCCACCGTCAGAGTGGCGAGATACTTTTAGCGAATCAAAACCTCTAAATTTTATAAATTGAATGACGTTTCATTCAGATAAGAAGATACTTGCAACCACGCCCTCTCAGAATCTCACTTTAAAAACTCAGGACTGGCAAAATTGCGTGTCTTTTTCATATTTTCAATGGCTAGATAAAGCTGGGCCAAATCCAAACAATCCCTGCAAAGGGGGAAACCTGATGTAAATATCACACGCATAATGTTTGCAATACTCCATCTAACAAAATAAAATGCCTTTTTAACAGAAACCGCCTAAGTCTCTTCAATTATCTAGCCTTTAAAGACATAACATTACATATATATAAAAATAATTTGTTGATTTAAATCAATGATTTTTTTAAAAAAATCATTTGATTTAAATCAACTAACCCTGCTTTTGTGTACCCTTTTTTAATTTTTCGTAACGCTGTGTACAACTCATAAAAAATGAATGAATTTTTTACTATAAAAATATTGCACAAAAGCTAAAAATCACAACTGGCTGTTGACACCAATAATGTTAACTCTGCAAAAAATAGTCAATAGAAAATACGTAATCGTAAATTTTCATGGCTAGCTTTGTATTTAAATAAAAGTTTTTGAAATTTTCTTTTGTTGCAAGATATTTCGAATAAGAAAGCGTACTCTCGCTAAACTGTTCCCGTACCCCTGGGGGTACGTGTACCACACTTTGGGAAACACTGCCCTAGTGAATTAAAATTTTAATTAAATTAAAATTTTTGGGGCTCTTAGATTAAATTTTTTTCTCGTATATTTTTATTTATTCAAATATAAAATATTTATATATCTTTTCATTTAAGAAAGCATATTTAAAATAAAAATAAATAATAAATTAAATTTCACTTTATTTTATTAAATTAGAACTAAAAAATAATCGTAACATTTTGAAAAAATTTGAAAAATTATTGTTTTTCTCAATTTTTTAAAATTTATTTTCAAAAAATCCATTTTAAGGGGCCCCTAGTCATAGGGGACCCAGGGCCTCTGGGCTAATGGGTAATCCAGCCTTGACATGGAGTTATCTTTGTATAACAAATTTTATAATTGTGTTCTAGAATTTTTTGGATCGTTTAAAACATTATTGGGATCATGCGAATTAGAATCTTATTTTTAAAGTTTTATCTCTTAGTGATCGATTCCCTTCAAATTTTGGATTTTGTCATTTTAAATTATTAAAATGTTGCAAAAAATTTGTGTACTCAGGGATCTGTTTAGAAGAAATCTGAGTCCGTTAACAAAATATCTTTTCATAAAAACGGACCCTTCACAAAATATCTTTTTATAAAAACGGACCCTTCATAAAATGATTTTTCTTTTAATTGGACCCTTCACAAATTTGTTTATCTTCATTATTGTTTTGTTAATCGAATAAACGCCTCCCAGGGGGAAAAAAAAGAAAGATGTAAATATATATATATATATATATATTTGTGTTGCATCTCTAATTTAGAAGCAGCTATTGCTGTTTATTTTTGAAATTTTAATTTTTTTATATTATAATTTTATAGTGTTGAGCATAATCTTGTCTATTTACATTTTAAAAACTCCTTGAGAAAGTTTTTTGCAATAACAGGACCCTATTTGCACAAATTCATAAAAGCAGGACCCTGGTTAAAAGAATGTGACTTAACGTTTGTTTTATATTCACAAATTACGAGTCATTTTTTCATAATTTTACAAAAACAGAATCTTTCACAAAATGTCTGGACAGACCCCTGGTACTTAAAAATTCAGAATTTTTCAATTCTAAAGAAATTAATCAAAAATTTTAAACTAAAAGAAATTTTTCAACATGGAGTTATATCTTTCAAAAGAAAAAATTTATATAAAGAGGCCCAAACTTTCCACCGCTCTAATTTCTTAACTACTGAGACCTATTTTCCTACCTTCCTTTGAGTATCAAAAATCCTTTCCGTTGAAAAAATGTTTGTCTACTCAGTGAAATTATGTTTTTGTGCGCTAATGCCCGCAGTGGACTGATTGTAAGGACACAGTTCCCAGTAGAACACTGCAGTCGAGCATAATTGACTGCGGTCAGTAAGTAGGCGGTAAACCACTTTGATTGCTTTGATTAGTCTGCATAGAGATCAAGGGTGTGTGGGTATCGGCCCTTGGTAAACTGTTGTACCGTATAGTGGGGAGCCATCCCCTCTCAGGGTTGCCACAGGCGACTAAAATGCAACTATTTTTGGCATGAGGCGACTATGGCAACTTTTTTTGCCTGAAAAGGCTAAAAAAGCAACTATTTTCAGGAAAAGGAAACTATTGGGAGACTTTCCTGTACTCCTAGCTATATATAACAATTTTATATTTAACGATTTAAAAAATAAAACAATTTTTTATACGATATTACGATGCGTGAATTTCGAATTTGTGTAATCAGTTTTCATGTGTGTGTGTGTGTATATATATATATATATATATGTGTGTGTATATATATATATATATATGTGTGTGTATATATATATATATATTTACGTTTATATAAAAATTATCATATTTGCTACCAACTTGGCTGAATGGGTCATGGTATATGACAATTAACAAAATTATAGTCATATTTTTGTTCTTATTTAGGCAACTATTTTCCTAGTTTTTGGCTACTATTTTCATACGTTAGGCTAATAGAAGTAACTGTTTTGTTAAATTTTTTGTGTGGCAAACCTGCCTCTACAGAGGATCAAAATTGCGATGACACGTCTTCAGATCTTCTTCATGGGTGTTTCCCATTCCATCGCCAATAGCTCATTGTGCAGTTCTAATGCGACTGTAGCTTATTACCACTACGATTATAAAACATCAATTCACTAGTATATAAGACATGGTAACTTGAGTCAAGCTTGAGGTACCTTGTGATAGATGAAGATTCGCATTGTCTAATGACCGTTCCCCACATTGGTGACCCGGACATGATATGATCACGACTACTTTGATGGATGGTCCACATTGAACAGTAGTTGGCTTGCTATTTGTGACTGCATCATCGTCCTCCTCGCACTGTTGCTTCTCAATCTCATTTACACATATAAGGTTCCTGCACGCACTCGACTGCTAATAGCAACACAGGAGAGATCACACGCACAACCATAAACTTAATACAGCTGTTATGGCTAAAGCTCAAAAACCGGTGACTTTAATCCAGCTCTCCCGGTCTTTCACTAATACAGCAGCTAGTGGTAACCGTTCATTGAATTCTATCCATGATAAAATTCTGGTGGGGAGTACTCGGGGTTGGGTTTTTGACATGACAAGGGTATAATACTGGTTTAAACCGTCAAAAACTGAAGTTTGCCAAGAAAATATTTGAACTTCAAAACTACCAACAGTTGCCATGCATTATATTGAAATTTAATTATACTATAGGTAATCAGCAGGTTTTAAAATATTTTTCTTATTAAAATTAAGGTAAAATAACAGATTTAAAATCTCAGAAATTTATATTCAAATGCATGTGCAGAAAAATTTTGCACTAAAATTGTTTAAATATTTATATTTTGAAAAAAAAATTGTTTTTTTTTTATATTTAAGGAAATTAAAAGTTTATTATTATGCATTTTTGACATATAAGGAACATATAACTAATATTTATAAGGAACTTACAAGTTATGTAGTATAAATACAAACTTGGTACAAGTGTATAAAAAATTTTTTTTTAATGTTATACCGAATATCTTTATTATCTAGTATGTTAATTTGAATTTAAAAGTAGTTATATTTATGAATAATGATAAATATAATTCATATTGTTTATTATATTTATTTATAATTATTACACTTATCATTTTAAAACTATTTTTTTTCTCCACTTGTATTAAGAATACAATTAATGTATATCTTGAAAGCAAGAAGTAACTATTCAACAGCTGAATATTTAGATATTCAACAAAGCTATGTAGTATTCAGCAAAATGAAATTCACAAGTATTTGGATAAACTAAATTTTCAGTATAGTAAATGAATAGGCTGAATATAATCGACACTAACTACTCTGTGTATTTAACAGAAAGCACTTAAATTTGTATTGTCTTATGTTAACTATGAATTAAAAAAAATTGAAGATTTAAAATTCAGAATTACTGGTTTTTTTGAGAAACTAACAACCAATCACAAAAGTCAAACTAAACAGAAGATCATTACAGTCACTGATCCATTAAATATTTAAACAAATTATTATGGAAATTTTTTAATTATCCTAATTAAATGCATAATTTTAAAAATTGGAACATGCATCACACTACATAATCAAAATGAAAATGATGGAAGTAGAAATTTAATTCAAAATTCAATAGTCTAGTTCATTTGCTCCTCGCAGCATACGGTAGCACATAACTAGTTTTGAACATTTTTCTGTTCCTAATCTATTACGGAGTTTCGAATGAATTATTTCAAAACTGGAAAACATCCGTTCTATTGAATCAGAACTAGAAGGGCATGATAAGAGTTGTACGGCTAATTCTACAAATCCTTTATAAACATATATAAATTTTATGTATTAACTAAATTTCACATATGAATATAGGTTATTGATATTTTTGACAGTGAGGTTTTTGACGTGACGGTTTAAACCGTCAAAAACCTGCCAACCCTGGGAGTACTGTAGCGTAACTACCACTACGATTATTAAACATCAATTCACTATTATATAAGACATGCTAACTTGAGTCAATCTTGAGGTACCTTTTGATAGATGAAGGTTGACATTGTCTAATGATCATTCCCCCCCCCCACAGCGACGAAAGTAAAGTACGTACCTATTTACCTATATTTTTAACTTAAAATATCATCTGCACCAATTAGCATATCACCCTTTTAAAGATTGAGTCCCTATATGCAAACATCCGATTTATTCAGTGTTCGTTTTTTTTTACCCGTATTGTATACGTTAGTTTTCATTATTTTAGATTGTATCCCTCGACAACAATGATAGGAGTGATTAATGTAAAAAAGTGTAAAATGAATTTTAAAAAAGTTTTTATTGCGTTTCAGTTGTCTTTCTCTCCGGCCACCCCCAAGTGGACGCACTGCAGAGTCCTAATGCTGCTGTTCGGAATACTCTGCATATCTTTTAGCCTCTTTGGAATTTGCGTGTTTGTCGGACTGCACGCTGGAATCAATACGTTCGCCTTCATGGCCGCCGAGGTAAGTACTGCCGCTTGAATTTATCCCTGGTTTTGTAGTACTAATATTAAGATGGTCTTGCATCTTTCACCAATATCCTGCATCACCACACTTGCAAATATTGCCTATAGTTTGTCTAAGCTAAGAACTCCTCCCACCGCCAAGTCTGAGGCCGCCTGGTGCTATGGAAACAAGAATGACGCATTTTAGGGAGGGTAGCCTCACTCTAGGAGTAGGACTAACACAATAGACCGAAGAGATTCTCTTTCTCTCGACCCGAAACCACTCCAAAACAGGGACCCTGCACCCCTACATGAAATAGTCATACCTCGTTACCATAGTCACCGCCACGGGTCCAGATGAATGTCGGGAGGAGTTCTTATTTTAGACAAACTATACCTCATCACATAGTGTGCAAAGTTAAGAAACTTCTTTACTGTTGGAAATAGTTTGACCAATCAGTTGGCTCTTCCCTTGCATTACGCTTTTTCTTAACCCACCAGAATGTAAAATTTAAGTTCAACTTTGTTACCTTTCTAGATATTTAACGATACATACAAAAGATATGTTACTTAATTATTTTAAGTTGTAGGATGTATGCAACTAAACTTTTTATGGTTTCGTATATCAGGGTATCTGCGCACCTGGAAAGTCATGAAAAATCATGGATTTCAGTATTGAGCAAAATTTGTCATGAAATGTCCTGATTTTTGCCATTTTTTAAAAAAAATCATGGAAAGTCATGGATTTAGGTCTCCGAAAAATCTAATTTTTAAAATGGAATTTATAAATAATGTCCCCTCCCAATTTCACAGTGTTCCGATTATCTGAATTTGTATTAAAATCCCCACTCAGTCATATTTTATTAAAACATAAAATATTTTTATCCTGTTCTTTAAAAAAAATTATGGTGTTCTTTCAAAAAATGAAAGAAAGAACATAATTTCTAGAGCAAATTATCTTTTAAACTTCTGTGATTTCATAATTCTTTTTATTGTTTTTTTTTTATCAATTCAAAATTATAGTTTAGGCTTTTTATATTACACTTTTAAGAAGAAATGAAACATATTTAACTAACTGCATACTGTATTTAGTAATTTGCTCTTGTATTTTTTTCAGCTATTTTATTGCTTCAATTCTTTCTTTACTTTTTTTTTTTTAAAGTTAAAAATCAATAAACATGAAGATGCAGATAAAAATCAATAAACATGAAGATGCAGATAAAAATCAATAAACATGAAGATGCAGATAAAAATCAATAAACATGAAGATGCAGATAAAAATCAATAAATATGAAGATGCAGAGTATTCCAATTTTGGTTATATCTATCATTTCAATTAATGTTATTGAAATGTTTTTTTTAATTGTTGTGTTCTTGTCAGAGAAAATAGTAATTTCGTTAAGTCATGAAAAATTGTTGGAATTATTCATGGAGAGTGAAATTCTAAAATGTAGCAGATACCCTGTTTATTTTAATGATATATACAATACCCAGGATATTACAAATAGGTTCAAGAAGCAACCATGTATAATTGCTTGTTCTATGAAGGTTGTGTTGCTGATGTTATTATTCTGTCAAACTGCGGTGTGCTATTTGTTTTCCTAAGATGTTGTAATGTTTCCTAAGGAGCCCCGATTTTCATGCTAAGCCAACCAACACAAGTGTTGAGACTTTCTTTGCAATTACTTATTGCTGTGGTTGTCAAAAAGATAAGGGTCGAAACTTGCAGCTTGAAGAGGACGGAGCCTCAGCAGGAAGCTCATTGCAAACACAGCCGAGTACTCGAAGACGTACCGTCCATTTGACAAACTGAAATCACTGTAGCAAACAGACAATATTGGGATAGGGTTGGGATGACATGTGCACAACTGTTGGAAACATACAAAAATATATTGAGCTCAAAGAGATACTGTATGCATCTGTCATTTGCAAAAATTTATCAATGTTGCAGAAGATATCATTTGTAGTTTCTTTTGCAAAGAAACCTCAGATAATATTCCACTAGAGGCTCCATATTCATCCAATTAACTTTTTGAACTGTGTACAAAACCAGCTTCGACAGCTTGAGCAGGAATCGAGTCCAAATGGTGCAGATTTTATAGATTATTTTAAGAGTCATTGTACACATGGTAAAATGATGAACATTTAAGCCAAAGTGATTCAAAACCAAAAAGTTTCTTGATCATGCATACTGGAATCACCAGTTAAAGTTTCTCACTTTTTTCTGGAAGCAGTTGACACAGCCTCTTCTAAAATTACAATTTTGAATTTACATTATTTCATGTAATTTAATTTGCGATTCAAAACTCGTCTGAATTTGAAAAAGAATGTTTCTAATTCGAAACAAAATGCTACCAAATAATCCCATAAAAGAAATATGTGTCCCTATTCCTGGCCGATAGGAAAATTCTTGGTGTCATCCGTCGTAAGGACCAGAATAATGATCATATTTAAAAGTGAAACTGAATAAAACTAATTGCCGTATAATTATATATACAGTGGATTCCCAATTATCTGACTTTCTGCTTTAACTGAGCTATCAAATATTTCAAGGATTTTTTTTTTTTTGCTCTTTTATTTTTTTAAGCTATTGCAGAAAACAATCCTGAATTTTTTCTCCACCAAACACTTAGGAAAACGAGCTGACGGATTTACTGATGAAATGATCGTTAATATTGTCCCTAATGAAAATGAATCTAACGAAGATGATAAAGATAGTGACTATGAAAATCAACAAGTAAAAATCTCTCATAAAGATTCACTAAAAAGCTATCAAAAGTGCTATTGAATATATAGAATTACAAGAAGAGATGGCACCAGCCTTTTTATTACCTTTTAAAAAATTACTAAACATTTCTGCAGAAAAGTGCCAAAGTAATGTAAAACAAAAAACGATTAGGGGCTTTTTTAAGTAAAAACTCTTTAATTCTCCTAAAATATGCTCTTGAAGTGTTAAGTAACCTTTTTAGTTACAAAATGAATTGTATGTGATGTACTAGTATATATTTTGTAATTGTTAAATATATTACATTTACACCTACTCTTTTTCATTCTATTTTCATTTTTTGCTTTAACCGAATTTTTCAATTATCAGAGTTAGTCTTGTTAAATACCAATATTGTGAAACGGAAATTCAAATTGTGTATCCTGAATATTCACTATTTAATGCGATAATTCTATAATTTTTTCTACCAATTTTCGGCAGTTGTCGCTGCTAATTTTCTCATATTTTTAAAAGTATCTATATTTTTAATAAGATTTATTACTACATGAATCTTGAAACTTACATTAACTCTTTTCTAACAGGCTCGATTCGTGTGATTTTGTCATATAAATACGTTTTCTAATCTTTTTTTCAGTTATTGCCAAGTATTTCACGTTTTTTAAGATCCTTTTTTTATGTCATGAAGGAAGAACAAAGTTTGAAAATGGAGGAATTTGTCATTTTTTAAATATATATGTATATGAGCCGCGATGGCTCAGGAGGTAGAGCATTCCCCTTATAATGGAGTGAACCCGGTTCGAATCCTGGCGATGCTTGGTCGATACGAATTCCGCATCCGGCTTGCATCGACCACAGTGCTGACCTGAAATGTCCTCAGTGGTAGACGGATCATGGGTGAGAGTCCCCTTGCGTCTGACTGACCATGGGAGGTTCTTGAGGTCTTCCTATCTATGTAACGCAAATGCGGGTTAGTTCCATCAAAAAATCCTACATGAAGGCCAATTTCTCCCAATACTTGAGTCAGGAGTTCCCTTGTCTTCTGGATTGGGCTCAAAATTACAAGGCTTTGTAGGTGAACATTAATAGTCCTAAACCAAAAAATTGGGTCGGATGTTCAACGGCGGTTATAAAATAAAAAATTAAAATATATACATATGTATATATATTGAATAGACATATTAATAGAATTACATATTCCTCTGTATAACATAAAAGAATATTATTATTTTATATATTAATAAGAAAAATTTTCTTTTTAAATTTTATAATTGTTACTTTTGTGCATAAAAATGAGTCAATTTTTTTAATATATCTATCTATGTATCTATCTTTATATATATATATATATATATATATATATATATATATATCTATAGCACAATAAAGACAAAAAGGATAAAGAGAAAACATAGAAAATAATAAAGATTAATGAAAATAGAATAAAATTTATTTAAAAAATAATTAAAAAAATTTTTTTTACAAATACAGAAAACAAAATTATGAAAAAATATAATCTCTTCATCAGCTCACACTATTATATCCACAAAAAGGAGTGCTTTCTGATATTGTATCAATGTAGCCAAAGCAAAATATATCAATACAATACAATAGTGTGATATATAAATATTATGTATAATGTATAAATCTATGAATGTAGTATAAATATTCTTCTCTCTTCCTTAATCTTTATTATTTTCATTATTTTCCCTGTTTTCTCTCTCTCTGTGTGTGTGTGTGTGTGTATATATATATATATATATATATATATATATATATATATATATATATATATATATATATATATATATATATATATATATATATATATATATATATATATATATATATATATATATATATATATATATATATATATATATATATATATATATATATATATATAATATGTGTGTGTGAAGAAAAATTAAGATAACTATTTATTTCAGCAAACAACATTTCTGCTGTTACATGCTTGAGTGTGATACATGTGCACATGAAAGTAAAACATATTTCATCATATTTTGATATTTGTTGTTGGTCCAATAATACATATGGCATGCTGGTTGGCCATCCTTATTGCAAACATTTATCTTCCAACATATTTTTTGGCTGTTATTGATTCAACAATAATGAACATAACATGTTGCTTAAACCATCCTAGTAGTAAAGCAACATCTTCCATCATACTTTTATAGTTGTTGGCCAAGTATTAGTAAATCCAACAGACCATCAAAATGGCCGTACATCATCATCTGCCGTATTTTGATGGTTGTCACTGGTTCAAAAATAAACATAACTTTGCTGGTTGACCATTATTATGATAGTAAAACATCTTCTATCTAAATATGACGGTTGTGATATTGGCCTATCAAACACCAATCATTACTTGACCCTCATAAAGCATCATTTACATTTTAAAATGAAGAAAGTTTGTTAAATCAATAAAAATGTGATCAACATTTTTGTTGGATGGTGACCATCAACGAAATGAACTTACAAGAATTTTGTTTTGAGTATGGCAAAATGTGTAAAATTAACATTAAGGAGTCCAAACTTTTGACCTCTCTCCTGGCCAAACAATTCAGACTCAATTTTCCAAGAACGTTTTTGTCTTCATATCAGGGATGAGATTCTTCCGCGGATTCGCGGATTTCCGCTTTTTTTCAGATTTTTCCATTTTTCCCGCTAATTTCCGCTGAATTTTTTTTTTGCCCAAGTTAAAATGTTTTATGAGGAATTTAATTTTCCGCGGAGGGAGATTGTTGAAGTCCCTTTTCCTCCCTCTGAAGTTTCTCTAAAAATCATTTCCTTGGGATAAAACTGGTTGACCTTTATACAGGGATGAGATTTTTTTTGTCTCTCGAATTTCAGCCTTTTTATCAAAAACTCCGATTCTCTAAAAGTTTCGTTTTTTTTAAATAAATATCCCGTTTTTTTTAAATTCAGTCATTGAAGTAAAATAATTATATTTATTTACGATTTTCAAAGATAAACAGAAAATTCAATCTACGCCCTAGCTGCTAACCCTTCCGCATTTTTACTTATTTTAGCTATTTTCTCCGATTTCTCGCACAGAAAATAAGATTTTCCGTATTTTTTATCCGTCGGCTGGATAGCTCGTATTTTCGTAATTCAGATCTCGATTTTTATTCATGCGATTTTAATATCAGTCATCGATTTTCGTATTTACCTGATTTAAAAGTTGCACATTGCGATTCTTATTTACGCTATTTAAATATCGTATATTATGATTCTTATTTACGACATTTAAAAATCCAATATCGTGTTTTGTATTAATGCATTTTTAAAATCTCTATTTTATTATCAAATCTCGATTTTCGTATTTACCTGATTTAAAAGTTGAACGTTGCGATTCTTATTCAGGCGATTTAAATATTGTACAGTGCGATTCTTACTTACGAGATTTAAAAAATCAATATCGCGATTTGTATTTACGAGCTTTTAAAGCCCTATGTAGCAATTCGTATTCACGTGAGCTTAAAATCCAATATCGTGATTCGTTTTTGTGGTTGTAATATCGCGCGATTTAAAAATTATGCATCGTGATCAAAAAATTAAAAAATCATGATTTGTATTTTCGCATTTTTTAAATTCGATGTAGAGTTTCATATTTACGTGATTTAAAAGTCTCATATCGGGATTTATATTCACATGGTTTACAAGTTTAAAAATCGCACTTTTTTGTCAAATTTTTGTTTATATTATATATATATATTCTTCTTTTTTTTTGTTGTTTTTTTTGTTTTTTGGATTTCCTCTTTTTTACTTTCTGACTACTCTCATCCCTCCCTGTTCATAACTGAAGATATCATCTGTACTAATTTACATATTTGGTGTGTTAATCATTAAGTTGAGTCCTAGTGAAAATCTGATCATTAGGGCGTTAGAAAGTTATTCAGGGCGTTTTGTTTATTATTTTGCACAATGTATTTTTAATATCTATATTGTTAGTATGTTTCATTAATGTTGGAAATGTTTCTATTTCAGTGTTCCTTAGTTTCTATCAGAACATTCTATGTCATTGCTAGGTAAGCAACAAAAATTTTAAAAATGTGCTTGTGTTTTTACAATTTAATGTATTGTTAATGTTTTAAATAACTTTCATTTTGTCTACGTATAAATATACTAAAGGGAAATTTGTTGTGTATTATTCGGACTGAGTCCAAATTGTGGGACTTCTAGCTGCAAAATTTATTGTTATTGATTTCTATGTGTCACTTTTTCAATGTGGACTGCCAATTTTAAAATGTAAGTTTTAATCCATGATTTTATAGTATGGTATTTAATACATGACTACAGATACAGTTAAAACTTAATATTATGAACTTAAAGAGAAATATGCTAACCTCGGGTGATAACAAAAAATTAAGTCTAATATTTTTAACACTACAGTCAAAATAAGTTATGTGTTCCAACATTTTAAAAGTTGTATAACATGTGTTTACTTGAAAAATAAATTATTTTAAGCGAATGTCTAACTTTTTTCATTTGATTTTAGTTATGCTGAAGTTTTGCTCGTTATCTTTCTTTTCCCCTCCAAATGCCCCTTTTAATATTTTTTCCAATCACCACATTAGTGAAACATCACTGTCCACAGTAACAACAGGGTACCTGCGCACCTGGAAAGTCATGAATTCCGGTATTGAACAAAATTTATCATGATCTAAACTGTTATTTAAAAAAAAAAAAATCGTGGATTTAGGTCGCCGAAAAATCTAATTTAATCTAAAATCTAACAAAATCCCCACACTGAGTCATATTTTATTAAAGTATAAAAAGTTTTTATCATGTTCTTTCAAAAAATGAAGAAAAAGCATTTCTAGGTTGAATTATCTTTTAGACTTCTGTGACTTCAGAATTTTCGTTATTTATTATTTTTATTTTATCAATTTAAAATTCTAGCTAAAGCAAGTCATTCATTGGCAAATTTTTTTTAAAATTCCAAATTGAGAATAGAAAAATCAGGAGTATTTCTTTCCTTTCTGATGAACAAGAAAAGTATGTTTAGAATATAATTCTGCAGAAAACGATGCAGAGTATGATAGTTTTGGTTATGCCTATTATTTCAATTAATGTTATTATAATGCTTTTTTTTTAATTTAGTGTTACTGTCGGAGAAAATAGTAACTTTATTAAGTCATGAAAAATTCTCGGAATGAGTCATGAAAAGTCATGAATTTGAACATCTAAAATGTAGCAGATACCCTGTATCTACTACCTCAATAAATATTATGTTTTGAGGATTCATTTTAATTGGTTCTTTCCTATGTTATGAGCTTATATAATTATACCCACATCTTACATGTCTGCTTCTTTGGGAATGGATTATTCAGCCACTTCTTTTCAAACATGGTGTTTTTCTTTCTAGGTTGCAAGAAATCTCTTTCATCAAAAAATGATTTTTGAATCTTCTCGAAGTTTTCAAGAATTAAAATTTTAAAAATTTAAAGTTCTTCAGATATGAGAATAAATTTTTTTTTAAGGTATTGGAAAATGGTGGTTAAATCTGTGATCGAGTAAGTCTAAATTTTTTAAATGATTTATTCGAGTGGAAATTTCTTCTGTGATGCCAATTTAATTACACTTATACTCTTTGGAAAAAAAGCAAACTAATGAAAGTCAGAGAATATCATAATGCTAGTGAAGTTGATGAAGCAGCATGCAAGGTTGAATTTGATTAATAAGAAGCATATATTGATCATTGGCATCTCTTAAAACTGAAACTTATAAAATGCGCAAGTTTTGAGAAATTAGATTCTGGGGAGTATACTTTGTCAAGAAATACTGATATCCTTAAATTCAACTTCCGGTTTTAATGGACAGGGTGCGTAGCGTTTTTAAAAGGTGCTAATTTTCATTGGGTCTTTTAAAATAGTGCTAAATTTTACCTTTTCAAACTATTAGTCTTTCTTTACCGTGACAATTTTCTCCACATATTTTGGAAAAGTGTGCTTTTCAGATTGTTGTATTCAAGGCTTTCACAATTCATTCAACCAAATTCTATTTCGGCATACCGTCGGTCCTTAGTTTATGAAAGCGCCAATAATTTTACAGGTTTGATAAAATACTGTGCGTATAGTGAGCTGGGTTCGGTGAGATTATTGCGCTCTCTTGTGAAACTCTGCTGCATTTTGCAAGATATTCTCAATTTCAAGCTTCATTTTCTACCCTCTGAAATCAAACCGAAAAATCTCTCGATCATTTTTTAATGGCTAATATAATCAAGAAAAGAGTTCTTTGTCAGAAACTAGTTATTTATCATGATCATGTAAAATCTTTGAAACTTATTTTGCATTTTGTTAATGTATATAGTGCTTAGAAATGTTTTTTGAGTTCCTAAAAAGTACTTAAAAGGTGCTTATTTTTTGTTGAAGATGGCTATGAAAAAGCGATAGGCTAACTTAATTTGGAAGAGAGGAGATACTGATTAAAATTTATACAGGAGATCCAACTTTTTCTTGCTCTTTAATCGCTGAGTGGGTTCTATGATTTGTTAGACTAAATTATGTACATTGGAGAATGATATAATTTTGCATAATGGAAGTTTCAAGTTACTTAAAAGCAAATTCTTTGTATGATATCATAACTAGCAAACAAATTGGAGTAGAAACATTGGATGCAAAAATTACGTAGAACAAAATTGATGCTTAAGCAGAACGGATCATAATTACCGGGTGGATACTAAATACTGTAACACTAAAAAGAAATAGGAATTAATTTTAATGGTTTGATAAAACAATTCTTCTCTCACTATTCCTGTAATGGGTACTTTCTATAAGTGCGGACGATTTTTGCTGAAATCAAAAGATTTAAAGTAAATTTAAAGATGGATTCAAAAAGGGTAAAAAGCTTTGCAATTGTTGATTTTCTGCATGTAGAATCTTTAAACAATTAAATTCTCAGGCGTTTAACAGAACATTTATGTATGGATTTATAAATTGATTATTGGATACCGCACGCCCAGTTCGTTGTAGAAAAATTTACGAAAAATACAAAGAAATCTACAATGCTCTGTTAATAAACTGGCTGCAGAAGCAGGGGTCTGTCCAATCCAAATTTATAACCTTACGTACACAAATACAATTTTGGGAAAAATAGTAGTTTCACAAACTACTTTTTCTTAAAACTTTATTTTTGTGTTGATTTTTTAATATATAATTTCTAATTTTCACAAATTATGCCTAAATTTTCTCAAAATAAGGTACCTCTCGGAAAAACCTAGACAGACCCCTGGGAAAGGAACGTGAGTCAAAGAATAATGCAAGCTGTATTAAATGATGACCTGGGTTTTTGCCCTGAAAGTTCAAGGTTTGACAGCTGTGCGAAAACTGGACAGGTTACGCAGATGTCAGAAATTGCTGAATCAGCACCGTGACAAAAGTGTTGACAGAATAATCTTTTCTGATGAGAAAATGTTTTACACACAACTAAGTTCTAATGATAAAAATCTTGTATATTCGGCAATCTTTGATGATATCCCCGAAAGTGTTTAAAAAATGTGAAACGCTTTCAGAACAAGCATTCTGTTATGGTTTGGGCTACAGTGTCAAATAACAGAAAATATCCTCTGAAATTCATTGAAAAAGGGGTAAAAATCAATGCTGAATATTACAAAAAGGAAGTATTGGCTACACATTTATTGCCGTGTACTGAGAGATTTTATCCCAGAAAGGATTGGATTTTTCAGCAAGATACTGCACCGTCACACCGAGCCAAAACAATATAGGCTCGACTCCATGTCAGTTGTCTGAAATTTATTAAGCAAGAAGATTAGCCCCCCCCCCCTTTTCACCAGATCTAAATTCTTAAGACTATTGTGTTTGGGGCTTTCTAGAGTCTAAAGTCAATGCTAGGCAGCACAGAAGTTTGAACTCTCTCAGAACTTCTTTATTACTTCAATTAATGCTAAATCAGACAAAAAAAAAAACATACTTTTTCTGAACAAACATACCATTGTGGTGTAACCAACATACTAGTTAGTACCAAAGTTTTGGTGTACACGACGAACCTGTAAACTAGTATGCAGGGCTTGAAGTATTACAAACTGAACTGAGCAGATGAAATGTATATATACCGTTGCAAAAGTTTGTTCCTACACCCTTTTGCTCTTCGCTTTGCACTTTTTCTTATGTTTGACGTCTCTTATCCTGTATTATTATAATTCTGGATGCTTATGATTTTGTTTAAATTTTATTAAAGTAAAGTTTTAATTATAAATTCTTTCTTTTTTATCTTTGACAATTGATCTAATTAAATATGCTGAATAAAATTAACGAAACCATTCTCAACAATCCTTTTTTTTTTCTCTTCCCCCTGAAATATAAGGAGGTAGCCAAAAGTGGGGGAAAATAGGGTCCCAATATTTTGGTCAGGAGAGCAGTCCTAAGTTTGGTGCAAAATTTTTTAGATCCACTTGAAAAGTTCTCGAGATGGCAAAATTTTCCAAGTCGTCATTAAGAGCTCTGAACTACCGACCGCTCACCTGCCTAAACTGTTGGGACCCTATTTCCCAGAATGTGGCTAGCTCCCATAATTTGAAGCTCAGGAATTAAAATTCCTCAAAAAGAAGCATATTTATTGAGAAAGAGTACGTTTGTGACTGATTCCGTAGTTTAAAATGCTGTTTGACTTCTATTTAACAAACTTCCATTTTGCGAATTTTTTCGAGGAACCAAGAACATTTTGGAAATTTCTTCGTAAAATAACTTCCAAATAGTGAAAAGAATTTTCTATTTTATGAACTTTTCATTGAGATCCACATTCCTTATTTTCCAAAATATTTCAAACTTGTCAACTCATTTTATGGGTGAAATAACTGATTTAATTTTCGAAGCCACTGCTTTATGTAATGTTTTACTGCTTTCTCTAAAAGTTTTTTTTTATAGAAAGCAGTAAAATCCTTTTCCCTTTTTGCTTGCATTTCAAACGAAAAACTCCGTCTAAATTAACGGATTTTATCAGTAGCAATTAAACTTAAGAACACATGTGGTAATGTATGTTTAAAATTACTTTAGTAATAAATGCAGTTATAATTTTATACATACATTTAGCTTTTTTTTTAGTTGCGAATGTATGCAGCATGATAGTGTAACACTGGATAATGTTTTGCTCTATTCTTGCTTTCTATTCGAATTTCTTTTATGGTTAAGATTTATAAGATAAATAGTAGATACTAGTTTACAAAATAAAGGTGCATCAATTAATGACTAGTGTTTATGAATTTAAAACCTGTTGTGTGTTTAAGTATTTTAAAAGGTAATTTTCTATTTAACGAATTTTCCATACAATGAACTTTTTATCGGGATTTGGCGACTTTGTTAAATAGAGGTCCGACTGTATTGCCCACTCTAAATAATAATTTTATTTGAGATCACCTATTTCATTCATTAAGATAGGAAATCGTATCACTAATTCAAAAGTTATTAATTGTGTGTGTGTTTTTCTTTCTCTGTTGTGTTAATGTAATGGCGTTTTCTGCAGGTATGCTCTTCACTTATTGGACGCCACGCGTGAAGGTACCTGGGAGAAGAGAGCCACTTACGTCTATTACACAGAACTTGGATTCGAACTCACTGCACTCATTGTTGACTTCTTTCATCATTTGCACATGTTGGTGAGTGTTTAAAGTTTTCATGTATCATTTGATTCAGTAGAAGATCTTTGTCGTAAACTTTTAAGTATGAGGCTTTGCGTTTTGTAGATCATGCCTACTAAACATCGTAGCAATATTAGTCTGGTGAAAATCAATAAAATGTCTTACATTAATTTTTAGATATAAATAATTAAAAAAAAATACAAATAAACAGTCACTGTATTTGCAGGAGAAAAAAAGTAACATTTTCTTGAGCATTAGAACTAAAAACAAGCAATTTCAGTTAGCTTAGATTCAAAATTGTAACCTTTTCATAAACAGGGGTCTGTCCTGGGTAAATTTACTACCGTTTAGGGGTACCTTCACAAATTCAACTTTAGAAAAAAGCAAGTTCTAAAATTCTCCTCCTCTTAAAATTTTGCTTTTGTATCCCTATAAAAAACTATAAATCCCAGAGTTTTTTTTTAAAATGAAACGAGGTTCTCACTCTATAAACTATACAGGAAGTCAAAATTGGAACAACATTGGAACATTATCCTTAACATTATTGTACATTTATTCTGAGAGACCTTTATTTTTTATTAAAAAATTTTTTCCCTATGAAACTTTTTTCTGTGTGACCTAGTCGAAAATAATGAATGTTCTCATAATGAAAATAACTTTTAGTTCTAGTTATTCTAAATACAAGTTTAAATTTAACTATGGACAATGGATATTTAAATTTGGATACAATTTTAAGCTTGACATTTTACAATAGCAAAATTAATTTTTAATATATAGGGAAAAATATATAGAAATTTACCAGTCATAAATTATTTTTATTTGTAGTGACAATTTTTGAAAACAATTTCTTATTTTACCATATCTTGGTCTTAATTTTTAATGTAACTTTTCCTGTTCACAAATTATGTCTAAATTTTCACAAAATAGGTACCTTAAAAAAAAAAAAAAAAAAAAAAAAAAAAAAAAAACCTCGACAGACCCCTGATAAATGAACACACATAAAAAGTTAATAGCTCTTGCTTCCTTTCATATAGAGTTTCCATTCCAGAGTTCCTTCCATATAGATGGCAGTACCTTTTTAAAAAACTTTTACACATTGAATGTTTTTCTGTTTTATTTTTTCAAGATTTTTCAAAAAAGGGGTCAGCACTTGATTTATTTCTAAAGCTTTCTTAATGATGTGGCAATTTATGTTTTATTTTGATGTGGCTCTACTAAGTGTAACTTTATCTTTATTTTTCTTATTTGTGGGTCTCTTTATGGCTTAGTTTGAATTTACATTTCACTTTTTCTAATTGCTTTTTATTATTTGTTTTTCCGTTGTGGGGCCTCGGGGAAGGGGGGCACTGTCAGTTTTTGGTTTCACCACTGATAACATAAAGGAGGCTCCTGTGTGTTAGCAGGATGCAGCACTGTCCTACTAGCACACATATCTTAAATTTCTATAATTTTTGTTGCTTTCTGCTAAAAAAAAATTTCTGACTTTATAAATTAAAACTAATTTGGACTTAGCTATTTTAAGCGCTTTTCTATTTTGATTTATTATTTTAAATGCTAATTACTTTTTTGTCTTTTTTTTTTAATTTTGTTAATTAGTTTCATTTTTTTATTAGATTTCCCTTCCATGTTAATTGTTTTCCTAAAGTTTTTATATTATATATAAACCCAAGATTTGAGGCAAAATTAAGCAACTAAACCAAATTGGGGAAAAAAAATTCTAACATCTGTTTATTTAAAAAAAAATAGCATTGCCTTTATTCTATTAAAATTAAATTTTCATTGGCTCATCGGTATATTGTAATAAATACTTTTCCTCTTCCAAATATTGTTGAAAGAAGTTTATTTGAATCAGTTTGCATAGTTACCAACTCTACTGGATTTTGTCAGTTTCTCCTAGTCTACTGGTTAAATAAAAATTCTCCTGGTTTTTGTACATTTTTAGAAATTTCCCTAAAATTGAGTAAGTTTTGTAAAGAAAAATCCTTATTGAAATAGCATTTTTGCAAAGATTATTGCTTGCTTGAATATTTAAGTAGGCATTAGGTACTAATAGATAATGAAGCCGACCTAACGTATAGAGATCAGTTTAAAACTTTTTGTTCTAAAATTTTCAGTTTGTTTTATTCAGAACTCCCTTTTTAAATGAATTAAAAGCTATATTTGATGAATTAAATACCTATTACTAATAAAAATTAAGAGTAAACATAATACGTAGCATTTCGAGTACATTTAATGTCAAAAATCATAACGGGGAAATATTGCAGTTTTTCTATTTTGATGACTGTAAAAATCCCTTAAATACCCTATGTGTAAAATATTTAGTACATTATGCAACAATTATCATGAAATTTATATTATTTCGTAAAATCTACTGGATTTTTTTTCTTATCCATGTTGGCAGCTATAAGTTTGCATGATATAGTACTGTTTCTTTTCTTATTTTCTAACTTGTAACAGTCAGTCTTGTTTAAGAATTTTTGTGTGAATACTTTGTTGATGACAATAGGCAGGAATAAAACAATAATCAGTTTGAAAAGGGAAAAACATAGTAGTAAGATACATCTAACCATATGTATGAAAATCTAATAGTGGTGTATAAGTTTTCCATTGTTTTTGGTACATTTTTGTTGGCCTGAAAATTACATTCAATTTCTCCACATTGACTTCCTTGTTTTTTTTTTTTTTTTATCTTCAGTATAAAATTAATGAATCATTGCGGTTTGTTTTCCTGTAATAATAATTTCTCTTATTTCATAATTCAGGGCCGTCTTAATAGCAGCTGGTCACAGAAAATTTTTATGCCCCTATAACATGTCAAAAATCGAACTAAAAAACTTTACATACATAAAGTATTTTTAAAATATGCTATAATTTTCAACAAAATTAAACATATTTTTATCACCCCCAAAAACTCAATGCACGTAAAATGAAACATTTTTAAGCTATGCATAATTTAAAAAAAAAAATTATGATAACCAGTTGCAGTCCTCAAATAATAAAATATTTTTCAAAACCAAGAAGCTAGTTAAAATATTAAATTAAAAAAAAAAACATAACAAGTAAAAAATTTAGAAGATATGAATTATTTCGTCACACTAGTCAGTTATTAAAACATCTTTCAAAGCACATCAGACATAACTAGTTTAAAAGTTGCTGTCCCATAGTGCTCTGTAATTTTAAACTCTTTCAATTATTACTTTATTTAACTAATTATAAATACTAAGCGGTGTTGGTGGTGGTCAAGCATATTTAGAGAAATTAGTTGAGTACCTAAGAATATTTTAATGTGGAAAAATAGATTTTGGTTGACTTTTTAAGTTTTCCTGGTGATAAACTATTCAAATTATTGGTGATTGCATGATAATCAATTATTATTTACAGAAAAAAAATACACTTTTTACAAGGAAATACATTTATAAAAAAAATGTATAATGCAATGTTTTTGCTCTTAATTTTTTTTTTTAATACAATTTATGAAAAGTGTGATTCTCAAGGGTGCCCGGGTGTGCCCATGCGTAAAGACAGTTCTGCTCTACTTTGAATGATTGATATACTTTCTTGTTTTATTTTGCTATTATTACGTATTTTATTTTGATTGTAATTAAGAGTTTAAAACTGAGAATTTTTATTTATTGTAACTTGTTTCTATGATGCATTATTACATTACACACACGTGAGCGTTACTTTTAAAATTAACGAATAAAAGTTCATGTACTTTCAACAAAAGTAAAAAATTTTGATTTTAAAAAGTATGAGTAAAAAGTACAAATACAAAAAAAAAAATTTATAAAATAATAACTTCAAATTTCTTTAAAAATGTTAAATATATATATATATATATATATATATATATATATATATATATATATATATAATTTTAATTTAAGATGCCTAAAATTTTAATTTCCCTTAAAATTTAATAGAAATGTTACAAAAATCCATTGAAATGGTGAAGGTTGAAAATATCCAGAAACCAAACTGGAAATCGAAATTCAATGCTTGCATATAAAAAGAAATTTCATTAATTTTAGAACTACCAAATCCTTAGAAATTTTGTTTTTACTTTCGGAATTCTTTTCAATAAATTAATTAGTTAAATAATTCGGATAAGTATTATAACTTTTAAAGAAATGAGAAAAATGTATTCACATACAGGTAATCCCTTAAATATAAATATTATAAATTTTATTTGATTTTTATATAAGTTGGAAAAAAAATAGAATTTAAGATAATGATTTTTATTTCAATTTGTGATATTCCTTAATAACTCCTCTCATAGTTAAAAGATAAGTTATATTTTTAAATTTATTCATATAAGTTTTATTTATATGTTTATGTGGTAAAATGTGAAAAGGAAGAAAAAAATATTTTTATTTAATATCAAAGAAGTAATAAAATTCTAAAAACAAAAATTTGATGCTCTTGATATTTTATTAAATAAAGCATAATTTTATATTTTAAAATTTAAATTTTGTTCAAAAAATTTTTGTCCTAGTATTTTTAGATGAATTATAGAAATTATTAAAAAAAAACAAAAAAAACAACAGAGTTGATTAAAATAATCAGGGTGGCCACCCACCTGGAAAACCTGGAATTATCAGGGAATTTTTTTTATACTGGAAAAACCTGGAAAAATCAGGGAAATATGGATAAAAACCTGGAAAACCTGGAAATTTTAAAGAAAAGCTGGAAATTTTTTCTTTTATATTTTTTTAATTTCACTAATTTAAATTATTTGCTAATTATCTTAAATTGTTTCATCCATTATACCCACATTTTTTAGACGGAAATGTATCTCCAAACAGTTAAAATATCATCAACTTACTTTGCTTTCATCAAAATTTGTTCCATTATAGCCCTGTTAAACTAGAATACAACATAAAATTCTCCCATGGTTGTTAAGCAACAGTGCAAATTAGGAAAGGCAAAGATTATGGTGGATATGGAAGACGGGGTTAGGATTCGGTTTTTAAATTCTGTCCGTGTTCACACAATGATTCAAGTTTGTTTGCAATTGAGTGGTAATTTTTTTCTATTTTGACAAAATGAGTCAAATTTTTTTTGTATTTTTAACTTTATTAAATTCTCTAAAAATTAGTTGGTTGTAATTTAATAATAATAGATTTTATATTGCACTCTTTTTCTGAAAGCTTTTGAACTCCCATTCTAAGAAATCTATAAATTATTTTTTCTCAGCAAACTCAACGCATTTCGCCCCATCACTAACAGCAATGTTTGTCGACAAATTGTTACAATTCTTGCGTTAATGCTAATTTTTTCTATTTCATTTTAACCTTTTATAGTATATTTTTATTTTGAAAAAAGTTTTTTTTTTTTAGAACTAACTATATACAGGGATGAGATTTTTCCGCTTTTTAGCTGATTTCCGCTTTTTTCACTTTTATCTCTTGAATTTCAGCTTTTTTATCAAAAATTCAGATTTTTCTAAAAATTTCACTTTTTTTTATAAGTATTCCGCTTTTTCAGAAAATTCACCCATTTTCAAAGAGAAACAGAAAATTCAAACTACATAGCTACCAATCTTTTCTCATTTTTACTTATTTTAGCTATTTTCTCCCCTTTTACTCGCAGCAGATAAGATTTTCCGAATTTTTTACCCGCCCTCCAGATAGATCCGATTTTTGTGGTTCAAACGACGCTGTTTCTGACAAGCCTTTTAGAGGTCCCAAGCCTGGAATCTGCCAATATCTCGATTCTTATTCACACGATTTTAATATCAAACATAGCTTTTCATATTTGCGTGTTGAGATTCTTATTCACGCGATTTGAATATTGTACATTGTGATTCGTATTTACGCCTTTTTAAAAACCTATGAAGTGATTCGTATTCACGCAAGTTTAAAATTCAATGTCTTGATTTGCTCATGCTGTTTATAATATCGAACATTGATTTTCATTTATACGTGATTTTAAAATAAGGCATTGGGATTCGCAATCACGCATTCTAAAAATTATGCATCATAATTCTTATTTATGCAATCTAAAAATTACGCATCATGATTCGTATTTACGCGATCTAAAAATTATGAATCGGGATTTGTATTTACGCGTTTTAAAAATTCTATATCCCAGTATGTATTTTCTCATTTTCAAAATCGTATATTTAGTTTCATATTCATGTGATTTCAAAATCCATAATTGTTATTCATATTCACGCAATTTTAAGATCAACTCTCGCGATTCTTGTAAGAAGTAAATTTTTTTAAAAAATTAATTACTATAAAGGTGACTGTTTTTCTAACGACGATTATTAGTATGTATATAAAAGTGTTACAACATCAAAGGAACTGGAAGGGAATATATTCAAAACTTACATTCTGTGCTTGCAAAGAAGAAAAAATAGGATTTGTCACAAGATGTTTGAAAATGGACTAACGACTAAATATAGCAAACATTAAAGATATAGGAAACAAAAGCAATAACTTAAAAAGGGATTCAATTTAATTTTCTTTTATTGGAAAAAGAGTTAATTAACTCATCATCAAAATTTTATTTATAATTGCTGTTATTTATGCTATAAAATGCAAAATTCTTTTCAAATAAAAAACAATTATCTAAACAGCTGCTGATGGTCATGTAATTTTTCAAACTAAAATACCAATTTTTGTATGTTAAGGAGTTACTATATATTTCTACTTCACTGTTATTGATATGTTTCAAAGGGCTGTAGTTAGATTAGACTATAACATGAACATAATGATTTGGTCCATTGTTAAAGTTTTTTTTCCCCAATATAATTTAAAAAGTAAAATTACTGATATATTTGCTATAAATCACATAACAGTATTTATTAAAAGAAATGAAATATTAATGTATATTCTCAGTAGTTTTAATTTGCTAAACCAAGTAGTTTTTCAAGTAATAATTGTCTCTTATGTGAACTGAGGAAAAATATAATTTCCAGCTTTATTTTTTCAATTGGTAATTTTTATTTTCACTAAACATTAGGTATCAATGTTGTCGTTTTTATAATAATAGATTAGTACGCAATTGTATGTCAACACATTATTTATTACCTTAAACTGTCTGGAATTTATTATTAAAGGGCTGCGCTTGCGTAAAATTTACAATCGTGGAAATTCAGCTTTTTTGCCTTTTGGCTAATCTCATCCCTGTATATATTAATCTCAAATTTTACGGTTTTGTTGGTAAATATTAGTTTTTTTAATTCAAAATTCGAATTGTATAGTTATCATAATACTAAAAGTTTGTAAATGTTGCTTGCATTCCAGAGATAATATTTCAAAACTATTCCTCTTTTTACCTAAAAAAGCTGACAATGACTAAGGAATATATAGGAAACATATTAAATGATGTATATACGTAAAATATAATTTTTTTTATTCATATGTGTTTAGTCAGGAGAAGGAAAAGGAAACTTAGTGTTTTAGTTCTGCACTGTACAAGATTCCAGTTGTTCAAACAAAAACAATTAACTATGCTAAACTAAAAAAACTGTGTGTTTAGATTGGAATTCTTTAAATGTTTTAATTTCAAATAAGAAAAAAAATCAAAAAGTATAAATTTTAAGGAATTTTATCTATTTTTTTTTCTTCTATAGAGTATAGAACTAAAAATTAGACAATTTTACATTTCTGACATTTATTTTTTTATACTGAATCTCTTAAAATAAAAATGCTATTTCAAAATACCATTATTTAAAAATTTGACTTGAGATATTGGTTTAAGGAAAATATGATCAGTGAATTTTATAAAAAGCACTGGTAAGATGAAATACAGTATAATGCAGTATACAGTACAGCTTTATATTGAAGTGTAATTACAGTGATTCACAAAAGTGTTGATACACTTATGACTTTCAATGAAATAAGACTATCCATTAATTAAAATGAATGTTTTAGAATGTATATTTAATGATAAAAAATGTGTTCTAATCTTAACAAAACTGAAATATTTTAAATGACAATATGAAATATTTTAAAAACAAAGGAAAAGTTTATTTTTAAGGAATCAATCATTAAAAAGTGACAAAAACTTTATCCCACAAAAGTCATCATACACTTTTAAAGAAAAAACTCAGTCTATTAGTAAATCTAATTTTTCGTTAAATTAACATTTACTGGAGTTTCCTTTAGCATCTGCAGTAGCTTTTAAAGGTTGAAAATACGTGTAACTAGTTTTTTCTTTTTGTCAGGGGAAATTCGTGCAGAATATTTTTTTAAAATTTTTACAGAAACTTTTACAACACTCAATTGCAAATTTATGAATTTTTCCATAAAATTTATAATTTTAATCTCTGATATGAAGTCCTTCTTTTAAGCATTTTATCACATATTTCACAGTTCAATTGAGTACAGTAAACTAATTTAACATATTCATTACTGATTTACCTCTTATGAAGACAAATAATCAAATTTGGTCTATTTTATTACGACCACAAGTCATTTTTAAATGATAAAATAAAATATTACGGAGTTAGCAAGCAAAAATTAAAATATAATTTTGCTATTATAGGTTTGATACTAAATTGCTAATAAAAAAATAAATAAAAAAAGCAATTGACGATAATTTTAATTCTGAGATCCAAAACATTTAAATGTACGATGACTTTCGTGGGGTAACATTTTTGTTACTATTTGATTAAAAAATTAACTTTTGCTTTGTTTTTAAAATATTCCGAGCAGTTTTGCTAAGAATAGATTATACATCTTATTATCAAATACCCATTGTGAAATATTCATTTTAATTATTGAATTTTTATTTCCTATTTCAATATAAGTTATCAAGTGAGTGAGCCCTTTTGTGAGCCACTGTAATTATTAAAAATTATTAATATATAGTAATCACCTGAAGCGGTTCTCTTTTCCTTAATGAAAATATATTAAACAATACTTATCCAAGGTTTTATTGGTTACTCTGATTTTGTCATTTTGTAGGTACACTTTGAGCAAATACTACTTAAAGTAACACATTAAATTCAATAAAAACAATTAAAATTATTCAATAAAACCAATATATTCTACAAGCTAAACATATTATTTTCTCAACGTCTTAATTTTTTAAAAATTAATGTTGTACCAGAACATTAAAAAATAATGAAAAAATATCTTGTAAAAAAAGAAATTATTTTTCAAGATATGTTTAAAAAAATGACATTTTGAATAAGATATTTTATAATACAGACACTTTTCTTGTACACATCCTACACTTTATAAGAAAAAAGGAAAAAAATGCAAACCTGGAAATTTTAAGACTTTTACCTGGAAAAATCAGGGAAATTTGAAATCTGTTTTGAGTGGCCACCCTGATAATGCTTGTCAAAATTAAATAAGTGGATTATGGCATTTTTCAAATTGAAAACTATTAGATTTTGTAATATTACAGGGGTGGCCAAGCTCCTTGATAATCGAGCCATTTTTCAAAATTTGAAATTTTTCATGAACCGCAATTAAATACTTATTTAAAAGGTATTAATTTTTTTTTACATAAATTATATTTATTGAAAACATAAGTAAAAGTACAAAATATGTGTATTGAATTTAAATATTGATAATTAAACACATTTATTTTACTTCTCTTGATAATTCTTTAAAATTTGATGAATAATTGGTGACAGCACTTCTCAGTAATTCTTTGAAATGCTGATTAGTTACTGATTGGTGTTTGGATTCCACGAATTTTAAAGTGGAAAAAAATGATTCACATAAGCACGTTCCGAATATTGAAATAATTTGACAACAAGCCTTTACTGAATCAGGATGCTTCGATTCTGGTACAAATTTCCAAAATTCAGTAATCGACGTCGACTTATATTTTAATTGTAGATCTTTATCTTCTTGCATCCCTATTAATTCTAATTCTCCAGATGCTTTTTGTGTCATAATTATATTGGAAATGGAAAACTCACCTTGAACTGAACAATGTTGCACTTAGTCTTTCATATTTGTTCTCAGTAATTTAAGAAACATTTCGAAACACATGGAATGATAATAATTTTTAAAAATATAATAGCACAAAAATGAAAAGGGAACTCGGGTACATTTATCGAGAGCCACAAATAATCCTTCAAAGAGTCGCATGTGGCACGCGAGCTGCAGGTTGTCCATCCCTGTAATATTACATAAGTTTTTTGAAAAAGCCTGAAAGGTATTCTAGCCCCATTCTTTGTCTCAAACTGAATTTAACTATAAAGAAACAAGAAATCTCAGCCTATGTTTATTAGTCTAGGGCATGGGTCCCCGAACTTTTTTGATCATCGACCCTATGTAATTTTTCGAAATCTCCATCGACCCCCATAGAAGTAATTTTCTGTTAATTAAAATAAAACTCTATTAGATACTGTGTTTGTACATTTATTTTATGATTTTAAACATTAATAAAGTAATAGTACATGGTGTAACAATAGTTTTATGAAAAATATATTAATGTTGAAATTTAAATACCTTAATATTTATTAAATAATAAGTAAATATAAATAAGTAGGAATAATAAGTAAAGTAACTGCAGATTTATTGCTTCTTAAACTTAGCGGACTGTACTAATCCATATTATTAATGCTTGCCTTTTTTACATGTATTGATAATTAAAATTGATATCTAAACTAAACAAATGGTTTTATCGAAACAATAACTAATTATCAAAAACTATAAAAGTTTTAATAATGGCACAGCAAATATTCAGCACTGTTCACAGTTTGCAAATATAGCTGAAACTGCACATGATATTTGCGTTTGTAACTTCAATGCTCATCACACGTGACATTTGGACAAGCGCACATATGCATATGACTTTTAAACCAGAAATGCCGAGTTCATGCCACTGCGCACTGGTACGTAAATACTTGTTTCACTTGAATGAATGTACGTTTATTAATTTATGTTCTATGAAGAAACTGCTATTAAGTCAATTATAAAAAAATCACAAATTTTACATACTTCTGATTTGCGTATTAAGAACTGTTTTTTCTTCGACCCACAATCGATCCTTCCGATTCGGATCAACCCCCTTTCGATCCCCGCTTATGTTAAATATACCCCTGGGGGTCTATATAGACCACTTTGGCGACCTCTGGTCTAGGGGTTCGTGCATTAAAAAAAAACTGTCTTTTCTTTTTTTTTCTTTCTTTTTTAATGGATGTAGCGTAAGTTAAAATACATCAATAAGACATCAAAAATACAAAATTGTTAATTTACACAACTATTTTTTCAGGGGAAAAAATGTGGCCCACTAACAAAAGTAATGCCGCCACCAACCATATTCATAAGAACATCAATAATTCACTACCCCCTCCATTATTTACCCGTTTTTATTAAGAAATATTTCCAGGAAGAACTTAAGAATGTTTGTGGGAGCAAGCCACCAAAATTCACATACACAATACCAGAGTGGCCTAGGATACCCTGAAGGGCAGTGGACACAATCTTTGGGGGGCGTCGCATGGTTTATATATATATAATGAATTGGAAAATCGTGAATCTCGAATTATTCAAAATTTTAAAATTCTCTAATATTTTAACACGTTTTTATTAACTTGCCTTCGTATATGTCTGTTTGTAATCGATTTTAAACTAACTTCCCGACTAGCTACAGACTTCAAATTTGGCACATAGTTCAGAGTTGGTAGACAATGCATGAAAATTAAGAGAAAAAAAGACATACATAGTAAGATAAAATTAAAGAAAAATTAATATTTTCACAGTACGTATACTCATACATATACACATTTTCTTACTCATACACAGCCACATACACATGCATATATACAAGCATATTCCACATTCAGATACAATTACAGATATACATACACATATTCACATAAGCACACATACGCACACTAATATATCATTACTGTTATATGTTTCATGCGTTTTTCGTTTAAAATCTTACAAGCACGATTTGAAGAGCTTTGCAGCGATGTTAGTTTCCTCGTGACTAATTTGCTGAATAGCTTTGTCTACACCTTCGTTTTTAAATTTTTATTTTTTAATTATTATTCTCCGCTGCAAAAACGTAGTTTTGAAAAATATTTTTTTTTTATTTACTTTTTTTTTTTTTTTTTTTTTTTTTTTACTCCCAAAATCTCAATTTTTTTCACTAACTGTACGCAAACTTTTCGACTGACATTTGACACTAATTTGAAATAATAATTGAATCGACAACAAAAGACAATCGCGAAAATATTAAGTTTTCTTTAATTTTATTTTACTTTGTATGTCTTCTTTGTCTTTATTTTCATGCATTTTCGAAATAAATTAAATACAAACAGATTGAAATTGTATCCAAATAAGCGTAACAGCTTAGATAATATTTTAAAATATTTAGAAACAATCTAATCGAATAATTTGAATAAAAATTTCAATAACTTTTACAACTGTGCCAATAAATTGTACTTACAAAAAAGCAGAGTTTGTTGATTTAAATCAAATGATTTTTTAAAAAAAAATTATTGCTTTAAATCAACAGATTTTTATATATATATATATATATATATATTGATTTTAAAAGTTAAAAAACTGTGTATTAAATTATTGATACTTTAATTATTTTGTTTTCTTAGTTTTAAAATTTATTTTAAATAAATTGCTGCATTAATTCATTTTAGTTAACGAAATTATTTTCTTTATGATGGGTGTTAAATTCCAGCAAGTTTGAAATTACGTTTTTAAAAATATTTTGATTCTTGAGATTAAAGTGCAGATTAGACGAGAGTACAGATTAAAGTAAATATTTAATACTGTCTTAATATAGGCTTGCATAGCTGTAGAAAAGTAATTAATAAACATGAATTATTTTTTAAAAAAAAAAACGAAAATAATGTTAATTATAATTCAACCTTTTGATTGAAAAACCATGGAATTAAAATCTACATTATATTTTATTAATAAAAAATATAAATTTCTAAAGCTTGAGGTTATATGAAAAGGAAATTACCCTAATAAGCCAAAAACGGAAAGAAAGAAAAAAAGATTAAATTCAGATATTTCTGATATCATTAGCCTATACCAAATCTGATATAGTGTCGTTCTTCCCTTTCAAACTCTATTGAAGCAGTAGGGTTATTAACTGATGACTGGTATTTTTTTCTCATAATAAATTTACAGTATTCTCATAATAAATTTACAGTCTTCGACATAATCAGATTTCCTATAAAGAAATTTTGTGAAGAAAAATTCCAATGTGTACATAGATTTTTTTGAAATTTTTTTTAGCTTATAACTTACCTATTTTGATATATGATTGAAAAATAATATTTTAATATAAAAATTTATAGATTAAATATTTATTTATTTATTTTTTGATGAATGACTACATTTATAACCACAATCTGTTACATTTATTTAGTCATTTTAAAACTCAAGAGAAAAGAAAAAAAGAAATCACAATTTTGAATTAAAATTATGTTTTGGTAATTGAAACTGTATTAATAGTTAAAGCATTCTTTAAATTCTCTATTTCATCTAGTCTTTAAATTTCAATCATGCATTTGTTTCAAAATGGTTTCTATGTATTCAAAGCTATGTATTATAATGAAAAATTGTTTTAGGTAGTTAGAGCTTCTATAATATTGTTATAATATAGTTTTAATATTAATGTAATTTTGATTAAACATTTATAAAAAAAATTTTTAGTTACAAATCAAAGTTCTTACAATGTATTTGAATAAAAATAAAAAAAATCTGATTTAAATCAACAACAAAAATCTGATTATTTATTATTTTTTTTAAAGTAAAAAAAAAAATCACAAACCCTGAACTAAAGTATTACTTTAGTTCAGAATTTGTGATTTTTTTTCAAACTTAAAAAAATGAGATTGAGTATTCAAATTTATAATTAAAATAAGCTTAATTATCTTTTTTTAAGTTTCTTAATTTTACTTAAGAAACTTAAGTAATTTTTAAGTTCTTTATGTTTTTTATTTAAATAACTTGGTAAATTTGGGATTACAGAAAAATTTATTATGATAGTTTTAACTTTTTAATTTAAATAACTAAGTTGGGTGATGAACTAAGATTAAGCCTAATCATTCGAAAAACTAAAATTAAATTTTATAAGACTTATTCTACGTGTATTGCTCTATGCAAGTGAAACATGGACACTAAGCGCAGACACTCAGCGTACTCTTGGTGTTTTTGAAAGGAAAATCTTTAGAAATATTTTTGGCCCAGTACAGGAAAGAGGCTGTTGGCGAATCAGGTACAACTTTGAATTATATAGACTCCATGGACAGCCACAGATAGTGCAGGTCATCCGAAGCAATAGATGAAGATATCTTGGCCATATCTGGAGAGGCCCAGAAAATAATGCAGTCCGAATTGTCACCTTTAAAAATCCTTCTGGATCTCTGACTAGAGGAAGACCTCCAACTAGATGGCTGGATGAGACTGCTAAAGATCTAAAAGTATTGAAGATAAACAACTGGAAAAAAGTCGCCATGGACAGGAGGTGTTGGAGGCTACGTGTGGTTGAGGCAGCCAAGGCCTGTAAGGGGCTGTCGTGCTGAAGAAGTTGAGTGATGGACCTCAGAAAATCCCTACAATTCCAATTGTGTATGTCGTACTCTTCGATTTTCGCTTTTTTTTTTTATTTAAGTACCCGAGCTAAGCACTGGATTAGAGTCTCTCATAATTAGTCCGTTTTTATGTAATAAAATGAAATATTGGATTGTGGTGACCTCCCACGGTTATTCCGATGGTATAATTAAAACTGTTAAATGCAAAAGATATTTTTTAACTCTATGATCATCAGAATGAATTTATATTAGTAAACAAATCAACAGTACACAGCTGATGAATAAAAGATATGTTTATCAGATTAATGTTATTATATTTTCCCTTTGTAATAAGCTCATCGTGCACCCTCAGTAAATTAAAATATACAAAAATATTTTAATTATATATAATAGTAAATCTCATCTCAATAATAAATAGCATTGTGCACTCTTGGTGCATAATGACTTCTAAACTTGTAAGCAAATGGAGTGTATGTCATGATGTGTGGCAGGAAGACAAAATTTTTCGAGAAATAACAAAATATGCAAAAAGTGAAATGAACGTAAAGAATTTTAAACCGTTTTTCTGAATATTGGGACCATTTCTGATTATTGAGACCATTTGGGGCTATTCCACATTTTTTCAAAGTCAAAAATTTGAATCTGTCGGAAAAAAATATTTATTCAGAGAAAGTGCATTGTCTAATTTTGTAACTTAAAATATCACCTGATTAAATTACATATTTAAAGTTAGGCTTTCAAACCAATAGGATTAAGTCTAAGTGCGTGAAAATTCAATTATTAGTTCTAAGTATTCACTTTATTTACTTGCGATGTATCGATTGGATGTAAGAATTGGGTGTTAACTCTGACTACGAATTTTTCTTTATATTCTCGAAATGGATTGTCATCGCAATTAAATTTTAGCTGAGCAAAATTGTCAGGGAATCGCACGGAAAATGGAACTTTAGGTGTGACTTTTTCCTTTTAAGAGATCCAATAATTAAAGAATAAATAGAAGAGAAATTTACTCAGAATGCATTAGTTGTGAAATCAATGTTCATATAATATCATCAACTTTCATTCTTTTCCCTCAGTAGAAATTTTAAAATAACTGATCAATATTATTTATTTATTTATTTTTTTATAGATTCATTGTTCCATGATTAATATCAATTTCGCATAATTTTTTTGAACAATTTTTAAAGAAATAACAGGTCTTCCGAAAACAAATTGCTAAAAGTTCAGAAAATGCACTAAAATCAATTTTTAATGGATTGGTTAATTGGGCTAAATATTATTTTATACTAACTAAACAAAAAAAAAAATTATCTTTAGAACTTTTTAAAACTGGATGAGATGAATTTGAAAATTGATAAATACAATTTACATAAGAGTTTCATTGATATTGTCTATTGAGGAAATAAAGATGTAACGCAACTAATATGAATCTAAACAACCACCAAATAAGGCAAAAATATTTTGATCCTGATTATTCTGATATACCGAATGCCAGGTATGAAGGAATTTAAGTCAGTCGCTGTATTTCAAAGGGTTTATAACATCAAAAAAAAAAGGGGTTTTAATCTTAAATTAAGACTTTGATGGAACTGTAGCTCTGTCTGCATACATGGTTACCTTTTGACATAAAAATGAGATATCAAAATTGAAAATGAATATTTGGAGCTGATTCAACTCATTGTGAAAGGTGTTACTCTTGTAATATTTTTTAACTCTGCATTTTTTCAGACATTTTTAGTTAGCATTGTTATATTGATTTTAAAGTATGTAAGACAAGCGCTTAAAATTACTTATGTGCAATGGAAACATTAAATTGAAAATTAAACAAATAAAATTATTATAAAAAAGTCATGAAGTATCATTAGTCAACAAGGTAGGGCAGTGTTTCCCAAACTTATGACTTTTGTGTACCCTTTCTAAATTTTTTGTAACCCTGTGTACCACTAATAAAAAAAACTATTGTATTTTTTACTATAAAAAAAATTGCACAAAAGTTAAAAATTACAACTGACTTTTGACACCACTAATTATTAACTGTTAACTCAGCAAAAAATAGCCAATAGAAAAATACTTAATTGTAAATTTTCATGGAGAACTTTGTTTTTAAATAAAAAATTTTTGAAATGTTCTTTTGTTGTAAGATATTCGCATAAGAACGCGTACCCCTGGGGGTACGCGTATCACACTTTGGGAAACACTGAGGTAGGGGAAAGTGGGGCTAGTTTGGGTATTTCTTATAAACTTGTGAAGAAAAAAAACATTTAATATAATTTGTAACTTTTAAAATGTTTTTTAACAATAATATGAATTAATACTTGCATTCTGGTTAGTTTCTGAAATGACAGAATTGTTTAGTTTTTCCATAATATTTTTTTAAAAAAAAAAGTTTTTTTCTGCACTATCCCTACTGCACAGGGCTAATGTAGATAAACTTAGAAACTTATTCAATAGTCATTCATTACTAGTCAGAAAGGTGTGTCTAAAGCCAAAATGAAATCAATTTTAATCCAGGCTTTATTCGAGAATATATATTAGCATATTTTAATTAAAATAATAATTTCTTATAGCATTTCACTATTCTAAAATGTGCATTTTGAAAACAAATCAATACATTAGAAATTCATTGTTCACTTTGGTTTTATTTCAAAGCACAGAGGCAATATTAGATTAAAATCGATTTTTATAACCATGGTTTTAACTTTGAAATGAAATTGTCCTATTGGACAACGCATATAGTGCATTGTTTAGCAATATTTTTCTTTCTGGAACAATGGAAATATCTTTCAAAAAGAAGACTAAACATTCTATTATATTCTGTTTTTAGTTTGTTTGTTAGTCTGTCGTTAGTATGCCAAAAATTCTTCTATTGAAACCACTAATTACTTGTCATGGCATATTATTCCACAAAATAATTCTAATTTTGAAAATAAATAACATTAAATATATTGCAATTAATATTTCTTACATTGTAAGATGGTGTCCATGGGTTTGTTTGTGCCTAAAAATTGCTGATTGAAAGTATACAGATCAAAAGTTAGTTTCAAAGTTAGTTCAAATGTTAGTGTATAATGGATATTTTGTTTCAAATTAGAGGAAATAAATGTGTAACGGATTTGGTCAGGGTTTGAAAAAACCCGGGGATTTTTGAAAAAACCCAACCCGCCTGGGTTTTATTGAAAAAACCCGGGGAAATTGGGTTTTTTCATTTAGTGCTCATAAATTTTACTGTGAAAATATTTTTATTTATTAAATAGTGTTGTAAAAGTAAACACTAAAATTTCATCTGACTTTTACCTGTAATAAAATTAAACTGGAATAAATATTTAATGGTCTTCCATGTTTTTATAATACGATTAATAGAAAGTGAAATTAAAATTATGTATAATTATAAAGAGTATCAGTTACTTGTCCCTTTTTTCAAATATTTAGATAAATATATGCATTTTAACTTTATAGTTTCAAAAAACAAATTAATCTTAAAATTATAAAAAAGCATATATAAAAAGTTATAGCTTATTTTTTTAAAATCAGATAATAAAACTTTAAATTTGTTTATTGTTGTTTAATGTATCACTTAATAAATTTTTTTTTGTTTGCTTTCAATATTTTTAAACATGATTAAAAGAAACAAAATAAATTGTATTCAAATAAAATCTTAAAAATAATATTTAAAAAATCTTAAAAGTAATATTTTAATTTTTAACTGTTTTTTAATTGTGATAAACTTTCTCCGAATAGTTAAAAATTGTCAGCAGATGTTAAGAGTTAACTTTTAAAAAAATCCATTTTTTCCTTTATTATTATTATCATACAACAGATTCAAAGTGTCTACATTTCTCTCTTAGATGGCAATACACTTTTACGAGTTTTGTAGCTTTATCTATTCCTAATCTATTTCGAAGTTTACTCTGCACCAAACCGAAAGTTGAAAAGTGTCTTTCGATAGAGACAGAGGATGCTGGTGCTGAGTGCAAAGAAAAAAGAATTGACAGAAATTTTGTGGAAGCTAGGAATTTTATTTATTTACTTATTATTTATTTTTTTTTGCCATAATTTTCCACTATTTTTTGATGTAAACTGTTCAATAACAGTGTCAAGCATCATTGATTTTGGAAAGTATTCAGGATAGGAAATTTTGGATGCCATAACACGTGGCAGAAATTGTGGATGATGCTTAGAAAGACAGCTTTCTGCTAATTGGTCTTGTTCATCATTTAGAAATTGTCCCCTTGTTTCGGGATCCAGGATGCATATGCTAATAAATGATGTGGCTGAACAGCCTGATCTTTTAACAAAATGTTTATGGGATTCTAATTCATCACACGATAGTAAGTTAATTCATATTTCAACAGGTTCTGAAATTGAAATGTTTTCTGGTTGAAGCTTTTTTAAAGCTTCAGAAACAATTGATATCTGTTTTTCCCAATTGATAGTTTATTGGTAAAGCCCAACATTATTTAAATTTTTTGACATAAAAAATTGTTCAAGAACAATCTCTTCATATTTATGGTAATTATTGGCAAAAGTTTTTACGCGCTCACAATATGAATTCCACCTAGTATCATTTGGTCATCAAGCAGTTTTTTTCATCTGCCCATCCATGTGCTTGATGCACATTTCTAAAATATTTGTTAACTTCAACGATATGTCCAATGATAGTATTAGGAGATACTTCTTTTTGAACCAAATTTTTAAAAAAACAATTTGTGAAAAAAACCACCAAGTGGGTTTTTTCAAAGTGGGCCCACTTGGGGAACCCTGGTTATATGTATTTTATCTTAAGTTTAAATAACGCATTATCACTAATACTTATTTGAATCTTCTTTATTTTTAAGTACATTACGTTTCATAATTTTTTAACTCAAGAATTATAAAATATATATACAGTAATATAAAAGGTACAAGTTTATTAATCTTTTTGTTTTCACACACATTTATTTATTATATTTATTAAACATATGGATATTACCTATTATAAAATTATAATCTGTAAATATTTATAATCAGTAAAAACTAAAATTTCTTCTGACTTGAGTTAAATAAAAAACTGAAATAAATATTTAATGATCTTACATGTTTCTATAATAAGATTAATAGAAAGTGAAATTAAAACTATGTATAATTATAAAGAGTATCAGTTACTTGTCCCATTTGTTTTCAAATAACCCTAGGAAAAGGATTTCATTTTTAGATAAATAATTTTAAAAAGTTCTCTTATAAAAGTTTTAGCTTTTTTTTTTTTAAAGCTAGAAAATAAAACTGTTTAAATTTGTTAATGTATCACTTGGTAAAAAAGGAAAAAAATTGTTTCCTTTAAATTTTTTTTAATATATTATATTACCTGTATGTATTATATTACCTGTTTATTAATATATAAAGCATGCAACTATATTTGAAAAATTGATCTTTTCAGACTATATTATTTAAATTTTTATTTGATTTAATATCATTAAAATATTACTTTTTTGAAAAAACCCACTTGAAGTTTTCAATAGCACCTACTGTAAAAATTATATGAATATTTGAGTTTCTTTTACTTTATTAATATTAAAAACTTAATCATATAAATCATGCAACTCTATTTGACAAATTTATGCTGCACAATAAATTATATAAAAATAAATGTGAAACAATAAGTTTTAGTAAAAAAAAAAGTTTTTTTTTTTTGAAAAAACCCACTTATCGTTCCAAGTGGGTTTTTTCAAGGTGGGCCCACCCAATAAAACCCGGGCGGGTTTTTTCAAAGTGGGCCCACTTGGCGAACCCTGGATTTGGTGTTTCAGATCTGCTCTACATAATGTGGTTATCTTATAAGATAAGAATAAAATACAAAATTTAAAGGAAGATTTAATGCTTTCTCAACCCAAAAGCAACCCAAAATTCCAAAAAGCAACAGTTGGACTATGTGCATATTTTATTTATTATTTTAAATAAAAAAAAAATAATAAAAAAATTCTTAATCTTTACAGTCATTTGATGCAGTTTAAAGTTTTGTTTCTTCAGTTGCAACTATATTGGCACTGGTGGGTAATTTTTATGAAATGATCAACAGTTAATGTGTGCATCCAACAAAGCATCTTTCAGTACTCAGCAGCAAAAGAGTGTGACTTTGGCCCAATTTGGTGCCAAAATTGTATGCAGAAATCAGTTATGTTCCAAAGCAGCAAACAATTTTCCCACTGAATCTCTTTTAACATGTTTAGTTAGGTGTGTTTTTTTATTCCATCAAATCGTGTGTCAAGAAGTTATTACTGAAATAATTAAATTCACTTATCCAGTGATTCTGCTTAAGCCTTATTATCATATGTCAAATATGCCAAATCTTGTTGAGGAGACATGAGCTATAAGTTATGACTTGTCTCTTGTGACGCGTAATTCACAAACACTGGGATAAAAAATAAGGAGAAAGATAAATGTAAAGCAAAATTATATCCAAACTTTATATACTTTTGAACAAAATTTTTTTTTCTCATAAACATTTCTTCTATCTTTTTTCTATATTATTTGATGCAGGCATTTCAAAGGAATGCAAACCCTGGGTCCTTAAACCCGTAGTTTCCAAAAGTATAGCAGAATCTGTTTCCATAATTTATCATTAAATTAAAAATATTGAAATTTGAAAAGCCGTGTGAAAGGTTGTCAAGAAATCTAAAAATTACAAGGATTTACTATAACATAGGCGTAAATAGAGCATGTGCAAAAATAATACCTATTAATTTCATCTATTGTGTTGTAATAAAATAGTGTTTAAAATTTCCCAATCAGAAATACAAATTTAAGTGACCAAAAAAAAAAGAGAAAAGATTACAGAACGTAAATTTATTATGGAATCGGCCTTGTCAAAAAGTGATTTTTGAACAAATCATTACTTAAATGCAAAGTTCGAGTGTCTTAATAACGGTGTGTTGTATGTAGGTAAAAATAAAAAAAATTGAAAACTCGTGTAAAAAATGATTGGAAAATGAAGAGGGGTTTATGATGAAATGGTCATGAATTCAACATGTAATAAAGCAGAACTGTGCCAGCTTTATTAATTGTGCTCCGGAAAAAAATCCAGATTTCCGGCATTTTTGCTAACAGTGATCCGGAAATTTCCGGAGATCAAAGGTCCAGACGTTTCAAAAAATCACTGATCACAGAAGTTTCCTGAAATCAAATTTTCAAAGGTGGAACTTAAAAACACAGTTTATTTTATTTGTTTGTAAGGGAGAGCCTGATCCTTTATAAGCTTATATTCAAGATTAATATTCAAGATTTTATCAGTAAATAGTTGTTATAATCATAAACTCAAGAAAGAAAGACTTATTTGTAAATTTTAATTACTTCTCCAGATCATCATGGGTATGTGTAAATGGTATATGTGTGTGTAAAATTTTAAATATATTTTAAGTAAACTAAGAAATATTGAGGAAAAGGAAAAAAACCTTGTTTAAATTTTTTTCTGATTTTTCAATTTAAACTTCTTTTTTTTTCTTTTAAAGTTTTTGTTTTTTTAAACTCAAGAAATTTTCCGGAATTTTGACTTGGGCTCACAATCACCCCTGATAAAGTGACTACTGAAATTCAAAATTTATGTATTGTAATACAACTCCAATTCAAAATATTAGAATAACCAAAAAAGGCATTGTATTACCTTATAAAATGCGCGATATCTTTAAAAATAAACAACGGTGGCGAACGGAAAAATTATTAACCGTCCACAATTAGTTGACGTATGATATTATTGTTCACTTGCGCCGAAAGAAGTATTAGAGATTTTATAAAAAAAATACTGAAATTTTTCAAAATATTAAAATATTTCCAGAGGTGATTCAAAATATTAGAATATCTGTAAAATTGTGTGATTGGTCAACGTTAATCATAAAATTTGCATAAGTTGCGCCACTGTAGAGCTAGTACGCGTATAAAGGCTCGTTTGAAAATCAGATTTAGTTAGTTGGGAGTTAAAATGGGTCGAACGAAAGACATACCGGACACTACCAAGACAGCGATTGTGACTCTACGCAATGAGCAAATTAGTCAACAAATGATTGCCAAAAAAGTGAATTGCTCTCAAGGAACTGTAAGTAAAATTTTAAAAGATTATTCTACAAATCATTTTTTTTAAAATAATCGCTCAAATAGTGGTCGTAAACGAATAACCACACTGAGACAAGACAGAATGCTGAAACGTGTCGTCACTAAAAATTGCTTCAAGAGCTTGAGATTCATAAGTAGAAAGTGGAGAGAACAAGGAGTGGATGCCTCAACATCTACCACACTACGACGACTCCATGAACTTGATTTTCAATCACGTGTGCCCAAGAAAAAGCAGCTACTTACACGCAAGCAAAAACGAGCCAGAGTGAGGTGATGCAAAGACAGATTGCAATGGGGGTATTCAGGACTGGAATAACGTACTTTTTAGTGATGAATCGATGTTTTGCGTTTCCCACGGTCATCAGGGTGTCCGTGTTTGGCGTTGAAAGCAAGAAGCTTTTACCGCAGATTGCTTGAAACGCTCAGTGAAGTTTAGCACTTCTGTAATGATTTGGGGGTGTATGGGTGCTGAGGGCTTAGGAAGGCTGTGCATTTTGAAAGGAAGGGTAAATTCTGAAGTATACAAGGAGGTACTTGAACATTTTATGATTCCGTCATCGGAAGATCTATTTGAGGATGACTTTATCTTCCAACAAGACTCTGCATCTTGCCACACGTCAAACGCACTTGGCTTACTAACAATAAAGTCAAATTACTTTCTTGGCCGGCCAATTCACCCGATTTAAACCCCATCGAGAATATATGGGGTTTAATGAAGAAACGCCTTCAGGATTTAGCTCCAAAGGACAAAAATGAACTCATAGAAAGCGTGAAATCCGTTTGGGCAACTATCAGCAAAGATGACTGCAAAAAAGTAGTGCATCGTATGCAAAATCGTTTGCGTGACGTTATTAAAGCTAAGGGAGATGTCATTAAGTATTAACTATTCATGCAGATTTCATTTAAATGAATTATGCTATTTTTGTTCATGTTATTCTAATTTTTTGAACCACTGTGAAAATTATTCTAATTTTTTGAATTTTTAGAAAAAATTCATTGTAAAAACTTTTGCAATATCATAATAATTTATTTATGTTATGTTCATCTACAAAACATGTAGAATGTGATAACACACTTCAAAATTCTCAGGTATTCATTTTTACCAAAATAAATGCATATCTCAAACCACTATGTGCTTTATTTATCATTATTCTAATATTTTGAATTGGAGTTGTAGCATCGAATTAGAGGTATCATAATTTATCAAACAGTGTGGAAATGATCAAAAAAGACAAAGATGTGCTCCCTGCAATATCCTTTTAAAACTAACCCTGCATTAATGATTTCATATGTATTATTGATGATGGTATGTTTTTATTATTGGTGGTGGTAAATAAGTTTAAAATATGAATTTCATTGAGTTTCAAATATTGGCATATTTCTCTTATTTAAAATGCATATTTATTTAAATAAGATATGTTTCCGGGAAATGAATTATAAAAAGTAATTCATTGTAGTGTTTCAGTGGCTTTTTTCTTATTCAATAATGCAATTTTTCTGCTACATATGATATATAAGGTTAAGTTATATGCTTAAATATGGCCAAAAATCTCATTTTACAATCACTGTTTCTCTAAATCGAAAGAGTTCTTGCTCCGATCTGCTCCAAAAACGTAATTTATTTGTTCCAAAATGCATTTTTTCTGCTCGAAAATGATTCTGCTGCTGTTCCATTATTGCTAATGCAAAAGTAAATACAGCCACCTGACACTTGGCTTGGAGTATGTATAGTTTGTGTATGTATTAGAACCCTCGCCACAAAGGTGTCTGCTGCCATGAAAACAAGAATAGCGCATTTCAGGGAGGGTAGCTTCTCTTCACTCTAGGGCTTAGCACAATAGAAAAAGGTTTCCTTTCTCTCGCCGACCCGAGATAAAACCTGTCCTTAACAAGTATCTCGCTCTCCTACTTTAAATAGTTATTCCTCGCTACCATAGTCACCGCCACAGGCTGGGGGAGTTCTTACTTTAGACAAACTATATAGTATGCATGTATATTGCAGTTAGAATAGGCTTCATTTAAGATTTACATTCATATTTTCAATAAAATTAAAAATATGTAAGAAGTTAAATTTTTATTTTCTCAAATAGTTCTAATTTACCACCATAAGTTCTCGAACATTCCCCAATGAAAATTTCTTTTCGACTTTATTCTTCTGTAGTACATTCTTCTAAAGCTTCGGATCTTCAAAAGAATCCGAATCTAAGACTTCTCTGTGGGTTATACACCAACTTTGTTTTTTTTAGCCTTATTTTTAAAATGCTTGCGCGAGAAGAAGGTTTCTGCTCTATTTGTGGTATACAATACCTTATTTGTGAGCATGCACAGTATCGCTATTTAGAGAAAAATAAGGTTAACATTACTGTTGATGTAATTTAAACGTAATGCAAAAGCTCTTTATCTTTGAGGAGGACTAATTCTAAGAACTCTGTAAAGTAGGGGTGCACAACCTATGGTGTGCAGAAACTTCTGAAAGCAAAAAATTTCTTTTCATTTGGTTTTTGTATAAACATTATAAATTTACTTTTATTAGAATATTAAATTAAAATTTATAGTACTCTATGAAATGCATTTTTTTTTTTTGCACTATTATTCTGTAAGCTTCTTTATAGTTAGAATTAATATCCTTCTCCCAATATATATTATATTATTTAAATCAATTATGATATGTATATACAGTTACATAATTATATATAATATCAGTGATCTGTTTAAAAGAAATTTGGGTCTGTTAACGGACCCTTCACAAATTTGTTTATCTTCATTATTGTTTTGTTAATAGAATAAACCCTTCCCAGGAAGGGGTGGGGGGAAGAAAGACAGAGATGTGAACGAACTAAATTTTGTCTTCCGCAGAAGCTTCTTCCTTTATTCGTCCGAAATGAATATTCTGCTTTCGGCAGTATAGGCTAAATACGAAATATTTATATGTTGCATCGCTAGTTTAGTAACTGCAATTGCTGTTTATTTTTTAAAATTTAATTTTTTTAAAATTATAATCTTAGTGTTGAGCATAATCTTGTATGTCTTTACAATTTAAAAACTGCTTGAAAAAGTGTTTCTGCAAAAGCGGACCTTGGTTGAAAGAATGTGACTTAACGTTTATTTTATATTCACAAATTATGAGTAATTTTTTCACGATTTTACAAAAACGGAACTTTCACGAAATGTCTCGACAGACCCCTTATCATGATATAAGGAAAATTTGAAATAACAAAAATGCATTTTTTTTTTACAAAAACTTTCTTTCAGTATTTAAAAGAAACAATAATATTGAGGACTTTTAACTAAATTTTGAGGCTCCGAGATATTGTTAGGCCCATGCCTCTAGGCGATAATCAGGCCCTGTTTGCGGGAAGTTTTATGTTTCTGCTTTAAGTGGAAGAAAAGTGCAGCTCGAATTCTTGTAGAAGTTTATGGTGAATGTGCTCCAACTGATAAAATTATGTAGGGAATGGTTTCGCCGTTTCAAGACTGGTGAATAAAGAATGGTGAATAGTTTTGTATACTATGAGCTGCTACAACTTGGTGATTCCATTATGGGCGATCAGTATAGGCTACAATTGATTAGTTTGAGCCGTGCATTGCTAGAAAAACGGCCGGAATGCGAGCAAAGACATGACAAAGTTATTTTTCTGCATAATGACGGTCGACCTGATGTTGCAAAAGTTGTAAAAAATAATTTGGAAACGCTCAAGTGGTATATTTTACCGCACCCGCTGTATTTGTTGGACTTTTCTCTTTCTGATTACTGGTTGTTCCGGCGGATGCAGCACGATTTGGCAGGTCGCCAGTGCACTTCTTTTGCAGAAATCGAAAATTGACTCCTAACTTGGATCGCCTCAAAAGACGAGAAATTTTTTCGAGATGGAATTCGAAAATTGCTTTAGAGAGGTGGAGAAAAGTAGTAGCCGGCGATGGACAATACTTTGATTAATTTGTTAATTCATTTTGTTCTGAAATATATGCATTTTTGATCACAAAAAAAAACGGACCGAACTAATTTGTACACCCACTTCTTAACTGAAAAATGGAAATTCAACTGTTGAAACATTTCTTAAAAATAATTTTTTCTTTCTTTTCAGCACCTGTTCTTTATGCAACTAAGCGAGGACCAGAAACAACCACATAAACGCGGGAATGTAACATTTGTTTCATAGTATGATGATTTGGTTCTGGTGCAGCATGTCCTTTCAGGACCTTGTGCCATTAAACCTTACATTCAATTCAATTCAATTGATGATTTGGTTCCGTTAAATTTTATTCGTATTAGGGGGGTTATTCGATTCTCGGATATGCAATTAAGTGGAGACGACTGTATTAAATTAAAAATAATCCAATTTGTTTCATTTTTCTTAAATATTATTTTTTCACACTGTTCTTACTAAATTGGACCAACAGTTAAGTGTATGAACTTTGAACTCAATAAGTTCATTGGCAGCACCTCAATTAAAGTAAACCCAAAATTAAATTTTCATTTTTTTTCTTCACCTTTTATTGAATTAGATTTAAAAAGAAAGGGAATCTACTACTTAAAATTAAAGCATTATAAACTAATAGAATGAATGGAAACTTTATTAGTAATGTTTTAAAAGCTCATTAAATGTTTCTTATTACAGTTGTGGGCCAACATCTTTTTGTCTATGGCGACGCTCGTCATTGCTATGCAGCTACGTTGCTTGTTCTATGAAATCAGACATCGAATGAAGAAATATAAAAACTATCTGAAAATTGTACGACATATGGAATGCAAGTAAGCTTTTAAAACATCTGTAATTTTCTTCTTTTTTTTATGTATTATACACATAAATGTATATGTTTGTTATTGTATAAAATCAGATTTTTACATTTAGTTTTTACTGCTGATAAATAAAATTTAGTTCTAGATTTCATGAATTATGTTAGGGGTGCACAACCTGCGGCCCGCCAACCTTCAATGTGCGGCCCGCGGCTTCAATATGAACAAAATCGAAAAAAAGTAGTTTTTTTTTCTTATTATTTTTGAAAAAAAAAATCGGATATTTGAAATTTACGCATTTAAGTTTTTGACGCACCCAATTTCAATCAATGTACTTTTTCGATGGTTAACGCTACGAGTTTGTGTATAGTTTTAAAAATTTCTTAAACGCCATTATTATATTATACGAATTTTAGTTAACACTTTTCGTCTGTGCCGATTTCATCGTAAATCCAATGACTTTTCGGTAGTTATTGCTACCCATTTTCACGTAGTTACTGAAATTGCGATTTTTGAAACGTTTTATTTCTGCAAACTTCATGGAAAATCTAAATGACTTTTAATCCTTTATTCGGCAGTTATTGCTACACATTTCCGCATGTTTTTATAATTTCGATATTTATTTCAGCATAAATCGCGAGTAAAGCATCGCTTATGTAACCATTTTTTGACGTGGTTTATTTGTACAGATTTTAGCGCAAGTCAAATTACTTTTCAATCGTTATTTTGGCAACTATTGCTACACATTTCTACAAAATTTTGAAAGTCCCGATATTTTTTATACGCTATTGCGACTTTAATTTCGAATCCTGCATTTAAATACATGCATTTTTGACCCGCTTTATTTAAGCAATTTTATCGTAAATATAAAAGGATTTTGATAATTCTTTTGGTAGTTATAACTACGCTTTTCCCCGTGATTAAAAAAAAAAAAATTCTGATGTTTTTAATACTGTTAATAATTTGACTGCACCAGAGTTTTGAATCGCGCATTAAAATAATAGCTTTTTACGCGCTATATTTGTACCGATTTTAACATAAATATAAGAGGTTTTTTTTAACGTGTTTTTTTTCTCTCTTTCCAGTTCTGCATTTTTAATTGTGATTTAGAATATCCTGATATTTTAACACATTACAACTCGTGAAATTTGATTCTATTTTATTTTTTTTTGTAACTAAAAAAGCAATTACGTATATTAACAAAACAGATACCTTCCGAAAGAGAATTAAAAAAAAAAAAAAGAGATGTGAATATTTATATTAAACGCGTTCTCTTTAGCAAAAAATAACTCAAAACGCGTGCATATTTATATTGTCCCATGAACATATGCATGTTTAAGAACACACACAACCTATTTTTTGTAGTCACATGATTTAAGAAATCACATATCGCGATTCGTATTTACGCATTTTAAAAATCGTACGTTTTGATCCTTTTCGTAATTAAAAAGTCACACGTCATAATTCGTATTTATGCGATCTTAAAATTTCACATCGCACTTCGTAATACATTTAAAAATCATTAATCGCAATTCATGTTAACGAGATTTAAAATCGCGATTCGTGTTCTGGCGTTTAAAATATCATACATTGTTATTCTTCTCGCAATTAAAAAATAGCACACCTTGATTTATATTGTCGCGATTTAAAAACCACCTATCGCGATTCATATTCACGCATTTTAAAAATCATGCGTTGTGAATGGTCTTCTCGCAATTTTAAAACCACACATCTCGATTCGTGTTCATGCAATTTGAAATCCACGCATCACGTTTTATATTTACGAAGTTTAAAAGTCAATAATAGCAATTCGTATTCAAGCAATTTAAAAATAACACATTGTTATTTGTATTCACGCGATTTAAAAATTGGGAAAGGAATAACACCATCTAGGACAGATTCCAAAACTGCTAAGTTTTAGTTTAATACCAGCCACAACAACAACTTCTATCGAAAGACTGTTTTCCAAAATGAAATTGGCCTGTTTAAAATTACAGAGCAGTCTTTAAACAAAATCATTAAATTTTCATTTAATGGCTCGAAAAAGCTATCACATGATCGAGTAGATAAAATTATCACAATATTTAAAAGTTTTGCAAATTACAGGGTAACCAATTAGAAATTTTTTAAATCATTTTCTACCTACTTTAGACCATTTCATATCATTTATGAACATATACTGGGAAAGATTTGTATATCATTAAATTTTAAAAAAAAATTTTTAAGAAAAGTAATGTAAACTTTATTAATTGTTAATATATATGTGTATTAATTGTAAATAGTAAGTATCATGTTAAAAAATATTCGTCTTAAAAGTTGTAAGCAAGTATCCTAATAGTTTTCTATTATTAAGGAAAATAGTTCCTTCAAAATTCATGTTTTCTTTCTTTCCTTTTCTTTCATCTCTCAGCCCCTGCCTCTTATAATTAATTTAAAGTAACCATTTTATAGTTAAAATATATTCCCTACTAAATGCTAAATCTTATTTTCCGCTGAAGGAGTTTTGTTTTAAGTTTAATCATTTTTAGCCCTATAAACTTTCTTTAAATCAAAGTATTTAACTTGCATTTATTTTAATAACTAGAATATTTATTTATTTCTTTTAAATTTAACTCTATGAACAAATTTTTTAATGTTAAAATTTATGCTTAAATGGATTTTTGTACTAAGTAATATGATAAAAAAAAATGAAATTTCCCCAAATTTTTCATTATTTCAATTTATCCAAATTTTATCTGATAAATTGATTCTGATTTTCTGTTTCTGTTTTTTCTTCTTAAGTAGTAATCAGTTTTGCAGTTTCTAATTTTGAACATTTAAGAGTATATAATTTTATGGAAAGATATTACAAGGTTAACTAACAAAAGGAATTTAGTGCCTAGAACAATGATGCTTATATAACAATTACTACCCACAATTGCTGTCAATATGCCTGTCGAAATACTTAGTCATGCGGCCCTTCATTGGTCAATCTGCTGTGCATGTGGCCCTTCACTCAAAAAGGTTGTGCACTCCTAAATTATGTGAATAAACACCTTGATTCACATTAAACTGATTCTTGATTTATGGATCAGAATTCATATTAAATGTTCTACGAATTGGGATTCAAATGAAAGTGATTAATGAATCATATATCAATTGTTGCTTTAAAGTAATTTTCTAATTACTCATCAGGATTCGTATTAAATAATTTTATGAATCTCTCATCACGATTCACATTAAAATGATTTATCAAACACACATGATTTCAATTAAAGTTATTTCTGAATCATGTAACGTGATGTGTATTTAAGTAATTTCAGAATTATGCATCACAATTCTCATTCAAGTAGTTTACATGGTATTAGAAGGATTTAAGAATTAATGCTTGCAATTCAAAAGGATTTATGAATCACACATAGTTGTTTTAAATTAAGCAACTTTCGAGTCACAAATTACAATTTCCCTCGTAATGATCGATATTCACATGAAAATTAGCTAATCGTGCAACGGAATTCACATTAAAGTGATCTATCTCACATCCTGATTTACATCTTGTTAGTTCCTGCGTTTTGTAGCATTTGCTATTCATCATAATGTTCGGATTTAAGAAACATACACCGCAATTCGATTTCAATTTACAAATCGCAAATTGTGATACATGATTTACGCAATCTTCGAGACTTACTTCACCTTTCTTATAATTTTGATTTACATATAGTATATCTAGATTTGTATAAATGTGATTTTTAAAAATTATGCATAGTGGAAATTATGCATGTTCATATAACTTTAATATCATTTTGATATGTTATATTCATTTCCTGTGACCTAAAATTTAGAATTAACACACTAAAAGAAAAAGTGTTTATATTTTAATAAAAGTGCAATTACATAAACTTTATCAATTATTTACTATGCTTGTTTAATGTAATATTTTTCATTCATTCTAATTTACTTCATAAAATTTTTCATGAACAGTTTCACTGATGCTAGTTTTTAAATGTTCGCTAATGTCATTTGGAGTTGTTTCAGTCAATTTATTGGAATTTTTCAAAGTGATTTGAAGCAGCAATATAACTATCAACAATTTGCATTAGTAGCTGCAAAATTAAATTATTATTTTGTTAAAAAGGTATTGTGCTTTGAAAAGATACAATTTCCGCTTCGACGTAATTATAAAATCTGGTTGACATGTACTTTAGTATATTAACTGTAATACTGAGTGGGTCCTTGACTGTCATTGAAAAGTCCTTGAATTTTTTTCCGAAAATTGAATGGGAACCCTGATCTGCTACAATAAGTACACTTTGTTTAAAAAATTTAAAAGTCCCCAGGTATGTGTGAAATTTTGAAATCCAAAATTGGCTGTTGTAATTTTTTGTCAATCTGTTAATCAGAATTGCTTTTACAGTTGAGAATATGGTTCCAACTAGTTTAAGTTTTAAAAAAAAGTTTCCCTTCAGTCTTTTTTAAAAATACAGGCAGGGTATCCGGGCACCTGGAAAGTCATGAATTTAGGTATTGAATAAAATTTATCTTGAAATGTCATGATTTTAACTTTTTTTTTTTAAAGAAAATCGTGGAAAGTCATGGATTTAGGACGCTGAAAAATCTAATTTTTAAAATGGAATCTAAAAATACCTCCCATTTCATGGTGTTCCGAATATCTGAATTTGTAATAAAATCCCCACTCACAGTCATATTTTATTAAAATATAAAATGTTTTTATCATGTTCTTTAAAAGTTATGGTGTTCTTTCAAAAAATGAAAGAAAAAACATTTCTAGATCGAATTATCTTTTAAATTTCTGTGATTTCAGAATTTTTGTTATTATTTTTATTTTATCAATTTCAAAATCTAGCTGAAGCAAGCCAGTCATTGCCGAATTTTTTTTATTCTGCAATGAGAACAGAAAAATCAGGAGTATTTCTTTCCTTTCGGATGAACAAAAAAAGCACCTTTAGAATATAATTCTGCAAAAAAAAAAAAAAAAATTATTTGCTTTTGTATTTTTTTCAGCTATTTTATTGCTTTAACTCTTTCTTTAATCCGTTTTTTTAAATCTTTAAATATGAAGTTGCAAAGTGTAACAGTTCTGGTTATACCTATCATTTCAATGTATGTTATTATACTGCGTTTTTGAATTTCTTGTTGTCTGAAAAAATAGTAACTTTGTTAAGTCATGAAAAATTCTTGGAATTAGTCATTAATTTAAAAATCTAAAATGTAGCAGATACAGGCATTGAAACAACACTTTAATGTTTAAACTGGCAAGACAGCATGGACTATTGTAGTAATTAACAGTATTGCAGAAGGTAACTTTATTTATACTGGAGCTCTACAGGAGGTTTGTGTATAAAGTAAGAAGAACTTCCCTAGAATAAGGTCCTACTATTTCAAGTAGGTCACTGTTTAGGGCTCGGGGTTGGTGAGAGATCTTTCTCTTCAGTGTGTTGTGTTAAGCCCTAGAGAAGCTACCCTCCCTGAAATACGCTATTCTTGTTTCCATAGCAGCAGACATTGTGGGAGTTATTACTGTAGACAAGACAGTTATGTGTCCAAAAAATTTTGACTAATCACTTTTCAAGGAAAATGACATTTAGCTGTGCCAATACACGATATAACTCCATAAAATTACATCTTTCATATAATATACTTGATGTTTAAAGGTTAAATAAATAACTTGTCATACTTATAAAAAAGAAAACTAATAAATTTGTATTACAATTTTATTTTTTACATATTTTGCGTGTATTTTCATGGAAAATGTTAATGTTTTCATAATGAGTGGGTATATTTCTAGAAGTTTTAAAGTTAATATGGCACAGTGAAATAAAAGTAACCGAAATTATAGAAGCTATAATACATTATAGCTTCTTTATTTTCAGTTACTAAGTGATTTAAATAAGTTTCAAAATCATCTGATTTGTATCAGTAGTCATATTTAATTTATTCATATAAAATTTCACTTGATTTGTTTCACCATTTCTTGAATTATTTCTCAAAAATGTGTTTTGTTCTTAGCAATCATCCGCTGGTGTTAAATGTTTTCTAAAAGTTACTGTTAAGAGTGTCATGAGTCTGACATTTTTAAACATTTCATAGTCTTCCTGCAAAAAGGAAATAACTATATTTCACTTAAAAATTATTTTTTTTATAGTAACTTGATAATTATTACAAGAAAAATTAATAATTCGACGATTGTGCAATTATCTTTCATTTAAAATTAAGTTCAGGGCTGTGTCTCTAATAGTTTTCACGAAAAAGTATTACATGGTAACTTGATAATTATTAAAAGAAAAATTAATAATTCGACGATTGTGCAATTATCTTTCATTTAAAATTAAGTTCAGGGATGTGTCTCTAATAGTTTTTACGAAAAACTTTGTATAAATTTTATCATAGACATAACATTACTGAGCATTTTTTAGAGGCTGCTAACATATGTGTGGTAAGTTCCTGAATTTCACATGTTCTTATCAAAGGATATTTAGAAAATATTTTTATTTTGTGAAAACTAACTAACTGTAGTAATTGTTCAAAAAATCTGACATTAGTGTCTCTTTGGGGAGACTCTTACTGGAACATGTTCTACTATAGTGTAACTACCCCTACAATAATCTATTCCAATTCACTAGTGTATAAGATGTGTTAACTCTTCAGACCTACCTTTGATTTGAACACGCCTACTTTGATCTATGGTCTCCACAGGGTTGCCACAGGTGACTAAAATTCAACTATTTTTGGCATAAGGCGACTAAGGCAACTTTTTTTGCCTGAAAAAAGTTGCCTTAGTTGTACTAATAGTGCTAAAAAAGCAACTATTTCCAGATAAAGGAGAATATTGGGAGACTTTTCTGTACTCCTAGTTATGTTTTTTAGCATAAATAGATTGTGAACTCCAAAGCTTTGTAACACACTGAATTTTTTTAAAAAATAAAAAATTTTTTAATAATTTTGAATTGCAAAGTTGAGTCATCACTTTTTAATGTGTTCAATTTGCACATATATTCCATTGTTAGCCTATTACGTTCCTCTATCGCCTTTTCAATAGCTATTGCTACGAAATTCTGCATGATTTTAAAAAATCTAAATTTTAATATATTAAGATTTTTACTATATATATATATGTATATATATATGTGTATATGTATATATATATATATGTGTGTATGTATGTATATATATATGTACATATATGTATATATATATAGTGTTCTCATATATATATATCTCAGAGCTAGAACACTATATATATATAGTGTTCTAGCTCCATATCAAAAAAATACTTTTTCATTAAAAAAAAACATACCTTTTCTAAAAAATGTTCCCTTTTATCAATAATTAATTTAATATGTATATATACTTGTTAAATTGTTGATAAAATGGAAAATTTTTTAGAAAAGGTATGTTTTTTTTTTTATTATTGAAAAAATATTTTTTGATATAATGATTTAAAGCTAAAACACTTACGTTTATATATAATCTATAACGTTATTTGCTATCAACTTGACTAAATGGATCATGTTATGTGACAATTAAGTCATTTAATAAAATTTTAGTCATATTTTTAATGAATTTTTGTTCTTATTTAGGCAATTATTTTCCTAGTTTTCGACATCTATTTTCATGCTGTAGGCTACTAATAGCAACTATTTTGTTAATTTTTTTTGTGGCAGCCCTGTTCCCATTGAACAATTGACTTGCTACTTGTGACTGCAACATTATCCACCTCCTCGCATTGTTGCTTCTCAGTCTCGATCGCACATACCACTGGAGCTTGTACACACTCTAACAGCTAATTGCAACACAAGAGCGACCACATTCACAACCGTGAACTTAATACAGCTCTCACAACCCGTGATAAAAATCCCCTGAACTTTATACAGTTCTCCCGGTCTTTCGCAAAATGGCAATGAATCAACTAGTGATATCTATTTGTCGAATTATATCCCAGATAAAATTCCAGTGGGGGAGTAATGTAGTGTAACTACCACTACAATAATCTTGTCCAATTCAATTGTATATAAGACGTGTTAACTCTATTCTATCTCGAGGTTCCTTTAGATAGATGAAGGTTGACATTGTCGATAACTCCTCTGCACACTTCTTATTTTAAATGCTTGTGATACTCTTAAAGTATGATGTATAAGAGAATGATACATCTAAATGAATGACAAAGTTTCTCAGATGATGCCTGTATTAAAAAAAAATACTAAATTTTGTGTTGCATGTGGAAAAACTGGTAAAGTTTTTTTCTTTCCGTAATTGTTAGACCACTAAACCCTGCTGAACAAGTGAATACTGATTTAGTTGGACTTGTTTAAGAATGGTTCATGTTTTATGCTTAATTTTAAAAATGATTTTTTAAAATTTCACATAGAGTATTCTTTCTAAGCAACGAGAGTTGTATTGAGATCTTCTTTCCAGCCAATGAAAAGCTTCCAGCACAAGTGAGGAATTCTCAATGAATGGACTAATGAAAGCAATCTGAGCACCACACAGTATTTTACAATTGTATAAACATGAACCATGAAAACTTATGCAGAGTGCAAACTTTATTACTAATCGCCATTACCAGAGGGTGACAAGTATTCCAAAAAGAAGATACGGTTTCCCTTAACCACGAGCATAGCTGGATTTTGCCTGCTTCTGCCGGTCTACTGGTTTAATTAAAATTCTTCTGGTTTTTGTACACTTTAGAAAATTCCCTAAAATTAAGTAAATTTTCTAAAAAAAATCCCTATTGAGATAGAATGTTTTGTACAGATTATTGTTTGAATTTTTAAATAATTATTACTAATACATAATGAAGCGAACCTCATTTATCGAAATCAGTTCAAAACTTTTTTTTTTTTGTTATAAAATGTTCAGTTTATTTTGATTCGGAACTCTCTTATTAAATTAATTAAATTAAATCCTCTATCTTTGATGAATTAAATGCCTTTTAATATTCAAAATTAAGAGTAAACATAATACATAACATTTCAAGTAGGTTTAATGTTAATCATAACTGGAAAATATTGCAATTTTTCTATTTTGAGGACTAAAAGAATCCCTAAAATTCCGTATGTGTAAAATATTTAGTACATTATGCGACAATTATGAAATTTATATTATTTCGTAAAATCTACTGGATTTTTTCTTATCCATGTTGAGAGCTGTGTGCGAGAAAGGCTGTCTACTGATTGAAGTCATTGCAGAAGCATCTTTGTAGATTTGCTGTGCAGAAGATTTCCTTTTTATATTATCTTTCTAATTTCAGGAGTTAATAAGTATTGGATTTGTATTTAAAGGATGCCTTTATGGTAGAATATGCACTTATTTTACTCTTTTTCGAAAATAAAAACATGTACAGGGTATCTATGCACCCGAAAAGTCATGAATTTCGATATTGAACGAAATTTGTCATGATTTTAGCTACTTTTTTTTTAAAAAAATATGGAAAGTCATGGATTTAGGTCTCCAAAAAATCTAATTTTTAAAGTGAAATTCCCCCCCCCCCCCCCCCAAATTTCTGAATTTGTAGCAAAATCCCCACTCAGTCTTATTTTATTAAAATAATAAAATGTTTTTATCGTGTTCTATAAAAATTGTGTTCTTTTAAAAAATGAAAGAAAAAACATCATTTCTAGAGCGGATTATCTGTACTTTTGTAATTTCAGAATTTTTGTCATTATTTATTATTTTATCAATTTCAAAATTTCCTTTCTGCTGAACAGGAAAAGTATGTTAAGAATGAAAAATTCTTGGTAAAGAAAGTATCTAAGTAATGAAAAATTCTTGGAATTTGTCATGGAAAGTCATGAATTTGAGAATCTAAAATGTCAGATACCCTGCATATACATATTTCTTTCTTGACATTTAGGGCATATGCTCTTACTAGACACTTGAGCTGACAGTTCTGGCCCCTGGCAAATCACTGTGCAACTAACAAGAGAGGTGTAAATAAAAGATTCCAATGAAAACAAACATTGAACTTTGACAAGTAACGTCAGTTAAGCGAAACTTTTAAGTTTGTCGATTGACAGAATGTTAAATGGTTTGTAAGGCTGAAATACAAAAATATACTTTGTAAAAAAAATACTTTTTTTTATAATAGGGTCAATTATTAAGAAATTTAGGAAATATTAAAAATATAAATGAATCCAATTGGTTTTGCTTTTTAAATAAAGATTTAATTGGGATTCTTAATGTTTTTTTAAAACTTAAGTAGAAAATTTTTTTTTTGTTTTATTTCTGGCTTACCTAAATCTTTGGTTTTTTACATTTGGCTTAGATTTAGGCCTTTAAACACGAGGAAGTTTTGAAATAAGTTATAAGTAGTTGAAATCTTAAACATTTGTGACAATTAAACTGAAATAATCTACTGGAAAATTATGTTTAATAAACTTTTTGTTTCAAGATGATTTTGCAAAATGTCAATCTTAACAATACTGATTTACACTTTGCAAAACCCCATTAAAATAATTGTCCTATGCAAAATCTAACAATTAAGTTTTCAATATTCTCCATAGTTGATTACTGGACAATTCCTATGGTTTTCTTTTCCTAAAATAATGTTGTTCTTTTAGCTATCCCATGGCTACTGCCGAGGAAATAGATAGAAATAATGACGCCTGCGCCATATGCTGGGATCATTTGGATCTGGCAAGAAAACTTCCCTGCGGACATCTCTTTCATAAGTAAGAACTCTTTTTCCTCCCAATAGTATTAATCACTGGTTTTTTCTTCCTTTTATCGAAACAATTTGAATCTGGAATAAATAAAATCTAATTCTGCATACATAGCTGTCAACTGTACTAGATTTTCCAGTAGACTTGTAAGGGAAGGTTTTCTATCTTCCTACTATGTGCGATTTTGGATAAATAAAAACGAAGTAAATTGGAGACATCACAACATTTAATATACACAGTTATTTACAAGTTAATATAAAATATATAAATCCATTAATACTTTTACATCCCAATATATGCAACGTCATGATAGTAATTATTATTGAGTTGTCTTAGCAATGCGTTGTTTTTATTTTTTATAAAACTAAATTTAAATACTTGTTATGTTATTGCTCTTGCTCACAACAGCACTCCCCCCCCCATGAGTTACTCGAACGATGAAGAACCTCATGTGTAACATGCTGGAATGCGCACTGTACATCCAGATCTAGTCACTTGGCGTGGAATAACAAGCTTCACTCTTTTGTTTCCGTTGCCTTGCTCTGTTCCAGTTTTAGAACTTGTAGACGATGAAATAGGCCCAAAATTCTTTTCAACCAGTAAAGGTGTTTCTGAAGTCTTTTCAGATTCTGTAGAAATGTCCGAAAAATAGGGCTTTATTCTATCTATAGATACATTAACTTCTTTTTGCTTCATTTTAACAGAGAAAATTTTGTCAGTTCTCTTTAAAACTTTATATGGTCCATGATATGGTTGTTTCAAACTATGTCAAACACTGTCAGTGCGGACAAATACGTGTGAGCAAGTTTTTAAATCTTTGAATATAAATGGTTTCTGCTTCGAGTGATGCTCTTGCGCACTACAGACTACTGGATTTTGCCTGTTTCTCCTGGTTTGATAAAAATTCTCCTAGTTTTTGTACATTTTAGAGAATTCCCTAAAATTGAGTAAGTTTCCCGAAAAAATCCCTACTGAAATAGAATTTTCGTACAGATTATTGCCTGTTTGAATATTTAAATAAGTGTCACTAATCTATACATAATAATAAACGCGGCTGTGTGTGTGTCTGTAATCACAATATATCGCCCCAGAAGCTTCGCCCAGGCACGAAACTCGGCACATAATTGTGTTTTGACATAATGAAGTATTTTTTTTCTTTTTCAAAAATTTGGATTAGTTTTTTAGTTATCAGTCATTTTGTAAGATAATCTATGCTTTTTCGTCTTCAAAGAGCCATATTCAAAAAACTATTAAAAAATGCATATCTCTTATAAATGTATGCTAATGCGAACCTTACAATTGAAATACTATTAATTTTCGACAACTTGAACCAATAATATACGAAGGAATTAATAATTTAATTGTAAGGTTCGTATTAGTTTACATTTATCAAAGTGGAGAAAAATTTAACTTTTGTATTAAAAAGGTGGCGACATATTCGATACGTAAATAGAACGCTTCGCTTTGATATATTTGTTGCTGTTCATAATTGTTATTATAAGTTTTTCTTCTTCTTTCCACGCTCTATTTCTTAAGCGAAGACGATAATTTTTGTAGCGATATAGAAATTGATACCCTAAAAAATTAATTCGTTTTCGTGTTCTTTTCATGTATTTAGCATTTTAGTTTTTTTTTTTCTTAAGCGTTGTAGATATTAATATATAAAATAGGAGTTTAATTGTTTTTGAAGGAACGATCACACTTACCTCGAATCTCTCTGGTTTTTCTATTCTTTATTTTAACAGTTTTTATTAAATGTAATTAGTTATTTTCAGAAAGTTTCAGTTTGCAGGTAAGCACTTAGATTTTAATATTAAAGTTTCATAATTTGCTTTCATAGTAATTGTTGTTCTAAAGTATTCGTTGACTTCTTAGAAACCCGATTACTGACATGGCAGAACCGCCTTCCAAAAAACTTAGTATTTTGTCTAAGAAAAAGATATTAAGAGATTCTCAAGGAAGAAGGGCCCAAGGGCCAAACTCAGAAAATACAGGGAATTTTGTTTCTCATATATTTAAGGAAGCAAGGGTCTGTCCAAGCTAAATTTATTACCGTTTAGCGCAGGGTTTGTTGATTTAAATCATGATTTAAATCAAATGATTTTTTTAAAAAAATCTTTGATTTAAATCAACTGATTTTTTTAAAAAAATCTTTGATTTAAATCAACTGATTTTTTTATATATATATTGATTTTAAAAGTTAAAAAACAGTGTTTCAATTATTGATACTTTTATTATTTTATTTTCTTAGTTTTAAAATTTATTTTAAATAAATTGCTACATTGATTAATTTTAGTTAACGAAATTACTTTCTTTCTTGGTGTGTGTTAAATTCCAACACGTTTGAAATTGCATTTTTCAAAATCTATTGATTCTTGAGATTGAAAGTACAGATTAAAGTAAAAATTTAATGCTGTCTTAATGTAGACTTGCATAGCTGTAGAAAGTAATTAATAAACATGAATTTTTTTCAAAAAAAAAATGCGAATAATGTTAATTAAAATTCGACCTTTTGATTGAAAAAGCGTGGAATTAAAATCTACATTATATTTTATTGATGTAGGATTAAAAATGAATATTTTAATGTAAAAATATATAGATTAAATATTTATTTATTTTTTGATGAATGACTCCATTTATAAACACAATCTGTTACATTTATTTTGTTATTTTAAAAATGAAGAGGGGAAAAAAAGGAATTGCAATTTTAAATTAAAATTACGGTTTGCAAATTGAAACTTTGCTTTAATAGTTAAAGTACAGCCAAATTTACTGCCCAAGCCAAATTTACTACCGTTTAGCAGTACCTTCACAAATTCAACTTTAGGAAAAACTGTAGAATAAATTCACAAAATATTTTTTCTTGAAATTTTATTTTTGTGTCTTGTAAGAAACGATAAATCCATATTTTTACAATATTTTTGTGTTGATTTTTTAATATAATTTTTTATTTTCACAAATTATGTTTAAATTTTCACAAAATAGTTGCCTCTCAGAAAAACCTAATCAGACCCCTGAAGTAATCTTTAAATTCTCTATTTCATCTAGTCTTTAAATTTCAATCATGCATTTGTTCCAAAATGTTTGCCTTGCATTCAAAGCTATGCATTATAACGAAAAATTATTTTAGTAAGTTAGAGCTCCTAAAATATTGTTATAATATAGTTTAAATGTTAATTTAATTTTGACTAAACATTTATAAAGTATTTTTAATTGTAAATTAAATTTCTTACAGTGTATTTGAATAAAAATAAAAAAAAATGCGATTTAAATTTTAAAAAAATCACGAACTCTGGTTTAGCGGTACTTTCATAAATTCAAGTTTAGGAAAAACTGTAGTTTCACAAAATACTTTTTCTTAAAATTTTATTTTTGTGTCTCGTAAGAAACGATGAATCCATATTTTTACCATATTTTTGTGTTGATTTTTTAATAACATTTTTAATTTCATGAATTATGTCAACATTTTCACAAAATAGGTACATATCAGAAAAACCTAGACAAACCCCTGGGAAGATATTTCAACTATACTGACTGGCGCAGCATATCCTCATTTGGACTTTGTGCCACTAAACCACAGTTTGTGATTTTTTTTAAAAAATCAAAAAAATCAGATTTTTTTAATTCAAATACACTGTAAGAACTTTGATTTATGATTAAAAAACTTTATAAATGTTTAATCAAAATTAAATTAATATTGAAACTATATTACAACTATATTTTAGAATATCTAACTGCCTGAAACAATTTTTCATTACAGTACGTAGCTTTGAATGCATAGCAACCATTTTGAAACAAATGCATGATTGAAATTTAAAGACTAGATAAAATAGAGAATTTAAACTTTAACTATTAATATAAAGTATCAATTAGCAAACCGTAATTTTAATTTAAAATTGTGATTTTTTTTTTTTTTTTTGTTCTCTTGACTTTTAGAATGACAGAATAAATGTAAGAGATTGTGTTAAAAAATGTAGTCATTCATCAAAAAATAAATATTTAATCTATATATTTTTATATTAAAATATCCATTTTTAATCAAGTATCAAAATAGATAAGTTAATCTAAAAAAATTCTTTTTGTAAAATTATGTTCTCATTAGTTTTTTTCTCTCCAAAATTTCGTTATGGAAAATTGGATAACGTCAAAGATGCTGTAAACATATGATAAAAAAAAAATGCTTATTGATAAAAGAGACAGCACAATTCTAATTCTGGTTTATTTAATTTAATAACATAGGCATTTTCATTCTGTGATTTGAAATTAATGTACACAATATTAAGGATATCATATATACAATAGTTTTTTATTTGTTGCTAAACTGTATAAAAAGAAACAAAAGTTTTCCAGCCTTCTTATTTCCTAAGCGATTACATAGTTTAGATTGTACTGTACTATCTGTAGTACTGTACTATATGTAGTTTAGATTGTACTGTACTATATAAAAAAAATCAGTTGATTTAAATCAAGCTGATTTAAATCAACTTTATTATTACAACGATGGATTTAAGGTATATGTTTGACTTACAGGAAGAGCTTTTGCACGCTCTTTGAAAATATTATTTATAAATATAGTTAAGAAGCATATTGATTGTGATGAGGATATAATGTCGAATTTTACTTCCATCGTACAACACATAAACAAGAAGGGGGAAAAATTTACGGCAGAAACACATTTTAAGCTTATTCATTTTACTTGTAAAATCCTTGCTTAAAAATGTTTTGCTCTTATACCAGGGTGGCCACTCAGTCTGGAAACCGGGAAAACCGGGAATTCTCAGGGAATTTTGAAATACCACTGGAAAACCGGGAATTCTCAGGGAATTTCACGTCGATTCTGGAAAATAATTTTGTCGCGCGTCGCCGTTTTTTTCTTCCCATTCCGTTATGTTTAGTTTTTCGGAGCGAAACGCATCTGCTTCATCGCGATCAAGCATCACTTGATTATCCTCCAACGAACGCTTCGTGTCCCCGCGAAAAAGCGGAAATCCGATTTTTTTTTCTCCCAATTTTGAAAATTTCCGACCATGTTCCAAAAACTAAAATTTTTGGGAAGTCCTATTGGAGAAACCCAAGCCGCCCGAACGATAGTCGGATTACTGCGACTTCCGCTATAGAGTGGAAAGGAGTCTAAGCGTTTCGTTTCGACCGCCTATATATATTTTTTTTTTGTCTGACTGATTTTTGGAATTTTAAATATTAGGAACTGCACCGGAATCTGCAAAAATCGCGATTTTTAATCAGACGATTTTAATATCAATCATCGATTTTCGTATTTAACTGATTTAAAACTTACGTGTTGCAATTTTTTTACGCGATTTAAAAATCGTACTAGCAATTCCTATTCACTCAATTTAAAAATCCATTATCGCGATTTGTATTCTCGTGAGTTTAAAATCCAACATCGCGATTCGTATTCACGCATTTTTAAATCCAATTTTGTGATTCGTTATCACGCAGTTGTAATATCAGATATCGTTTTTCGTATTTGTACGCTATTTAAAAATTACTCACTGCGATTCGTATTCACGTGATTTAAAAATTATGCATCGTGATTCTTATTTACGCGATTTAAAAATTCAATATCGCAATTTGTATTTTCGTGTTTTTAAAATCCAACAGCTCGATTCATATTCACGCGATTTTAAAATCCAACCGTACGATTCATAATCACGCGATTTTAAAATCCAATATCGTGATTTGTATTCACGCGATTTTAAAATCCAATATCGTTATTTGTATTTTCGTGTTTTTAAAATCCAAAATCGCGATTCATATTCACGCGATTTTAAAATCCGATATCGTGATTCATATTCACGCGATTTTAAAATCTAATATCGTGATTTGTATTCAATGGATTTTAAAATCCAATATCGTGATTTGTATTTTCGTGTTTTTAAAATCCAACTGCACGATTCATATTCACGCGATTTTAAAATCCAACCGCACGATTCATAATCACGCGATTTTAAAATCCAATATCGTGATTTGTATTCACGCGATTTTAAAATCCAATATCGTTATTTGTATTTTCGTGTTTTTAAAATCCAAAATTGCGATTCATATTCACGCGATTTTAAAATCCAATATCGCGATTCATATTCACGCGATTTTAAAATCCAAAATCGCGATTCATATTCACGCGATTTTAAAATCCAAAATCGCGATTCATATTCATACGATTTTAAAATCCAATATCAAGATTCTTGAAAAGAAGTAGAAGTAAGTTTTCTCTTGAATTAGTTACTATAAAGATGTGATATATTTTTCATTAGTAAGTAATTTAATAGTCGTGCCTTCCTATAATTGCTTAATTTTTTTAAACATATTAGTGGTCAAAATTTTAAAATTATATTTAAGAAAAATTTAAAGTTAACTGTCTAAGTGCTTCTGCCACTTTAAATATTGAATAAAAATCTCCCAGCATAATTAAAAGTTGCTTTTATAAATCTCAGTATCATATAGAGCACTCCCCCCCCCCTCCTCCCAGTGACCTGCGTTGTAAAAGTTCAGCTTTTTTTATTTTTGTCCACTTTCATGCCTGATTATAGGGAGCAATTACAAAAAAACCATAGCTAGCTGTGATTATTTAGTTATGGGCTTTGATGAAAGTCTAAATAAAATCGCTCAGAAACAAATGGACGTAAGTGTTCGACTTTGGAATAAAGATACAAATAAAGTTCAGACACGATATTTGACATCAGTTTTCTTGGTCATTCAACAGCAATGGATTTGTTGGATAATTTCAAAGAAGCCCTTACCCAATCCATCAATAAAAATAAAATAATTCAAATATCTATGGATGGACCTAATGTCAACCATAAATTTCTTAATGATCTTAAAAAAGAACTTGAGGAAATGCCGCAAGATCCTTTGCTGTTAGATATAGGTAGCTGTGGACTGCATACAATCCATTGTAGGTTTAAACATGCAATAAAGTCTACAGGGTGGAATGTAGTGAACTTTTTACGAGCGCTATACTACATTTTTAAAGATGTACCATCACATAGAGCTGATTTCATATATTTCACTGGATGTGAAAAATTTCCGAAGAAATTTTGTGCAATCCGATGGGTTTAAAATGTAGAAGTTGCTGAGAGGGCATTAAAAATGTTGCCTCATATTTTCGAATTTGTAAAAGCAGCAAAGAAGGAGAAAAAAATCTATGTTGGCTCAAAAAATTTCAGTGTACTCTCGGAGTGTATCAAAGACAGTTTCTTTGCTGCAAAATTGGCATTTTTCCAGTCATAAGCTGCTTTTATTGAAACATTTCTCACAGAATTTCAGATCGATGCTCCATTAGCTCCTTTACTTTTCTCTAATTTAACATAAATTTTAAGATCTCTTCTTGATAAATTTGTAAAACCCGATATTTTAGTGGAGAACTCTTCAAAATTAGGAAAAATAGATTTTTTATTGGCAGATAATATGCTTCCAATCAACGAAGTTGCTCTCAGTTTTGCAGTTAAGGATGAAATTAGGAAAATAAAAGATTCTTCACCTTCTGAAGAATTTTCATTTACGAAAGAATGTGTAATTGCTTATAAAAAATTCTGTGAAAAGATTTTAGAAAGATCACCTTTTGAATTCCAATTAACAAGGGGGCTATCTTGTCTTGATCCTGGTGTAATTTTAAATACAGCAATTGCTGAAAAACGGCTTTCATCTTGCCTTTCAATGTTGGTATCTAGCAATTGGATATCAGGTATCAAGACTGCCTGTGTGAAAGATAGTTACAAAACGTTCATTCGGAATCCTCTAGTTAAGAAAGAAATGGAGCAATTTGAGAAAAGGGAAAACCGACTGGATAATGTTTTCTTCTCTCTATTTGAAGTTTGCAATGCACCAGAAAATTTACGTTCCTTTGTTAAGCTTCTCCTCATATTGTCACACGAAGTGCTTTTATAGAAAGGGGCTTTTCTATTAATTCAGATTGTTTAATAAAAAATGAACATGAAGATAGTTTAGTTGCTCTAAGGCAAATTCATGATGGTGTTATGGATGCTGGTGATGTTAACAATATAACTGTGACGAAATCCATGATAAACTACGGAAAACAGTCTCACCCATGTTATATTGAAGTATTAGAAAAAAGGAAGGAGGCAGCAGAAGAAAAAAATAAAGTTATGTTAGAAAAGAGGCAAAATGAAAAATTAAAAAAAGAATTGCATGCTAAAAAACAAAAATTAACGGCTGATTTTTATTTAGAAACTTCTTTAATAGATGAACAATTAAAAGCTATAAGAATTTAATTTTTAAAAGCTTTCAATTATTCACTTGTTGAGCTATTTATACTGTATAATTTGATTAACTCCACTTTTTAAAACATCTCAAACTTAAGTGTCAAAGAATATATTAATATATATATAGGTAGTATATTTTTTATATTTATATTTGAAATAAGTTTCCCAGATAATATAAATGAACAACATTATATGACTAAATATTTTTGACTTTTCATTTATTGATAATTTATTTCACAAGTAATTTTGATCTCAATTCTAAATTTTTAGTTTGATGGAGTTGATCAATTTGTGTACTAAGCTATTTATATAACAACTTTTTATTTTATACAAAATAAAGTTTCTAAAATTCCTTGAAATGTAGATTTTTATTTTTATAATTTTTATAAACTATTATTAATTTTTAAGTTTATTTTTATGGTTGAGTATACAGCAGTTATTTTTTTATATGTAAATTTTATGGCTGCTATTTCAATAATCTATATTTTTAGCAGAAATATGTGTATTAATATATATTTTTTGGTGCTAGAAATGCCTAACTTTTTACACCTGTTTTATCAGAGAACATTTACACTTTTTTCTCATTTTAATGTGTCATCAAATCTTGTAAATGTGTATCCACATTTGTAAAAGAAATTCATACAACACATTTTAAAAGCAACACAGCTGTATATATATATATATATATATATATATATATATATATATATATATATATATATATATATATATATATATATATATATATATATATATATATATATATTTTATTTACTCTGTATATTGTTGTATAGCTAATAAATTTATGAAGTCTCGTTAATGTTGCGTTGTGGTATCTGGAATTTTAGAAATTTATTCTGGAAAGTCTGGAAAACTCAGGGAATTTTTTTTGATCTGAAGAGTGGCCACCCTGTATACATTTCTAATTAATTTTTTTAATTGAAAATTTATTTTATCTGAAAATTCTGATACGAATTGGGGTAATTGCAGAAAATTGCTAAATATTTATAAAAACAGAAAAAAAAAGTTATAAAAAAGGGGGATAAAAGGAAATTTTTTAATTAAAATAAATCCTAATTCTAAAGTAGGTGGGGGAAATTTGTCCTCGGGGTCAGGCAATGTGTGATCAGGATTGGCATTGTATTTACCATGTTTTTTTTTTTTTTTTTTTTTAGTTATTTTTGGTATCAATTCAGAAAAGAGATCATCATTTCACTTGGTTTTCTTCTTGCAATCTCAGACCTAAATGTTTATGAAGCTAACATATTTAGGCGATAAATTTTTTGCTTTTATTTCAACTGTATGCATCATTGATTCATAATAATTTTTATTGTTCCTCAGATTTTGAAAATCTTCGTAGGAAAAGAAAAGCAACATTTCATTTTTAAAAATTTTATTTAATCTGAACAAATGATTATTTTGGAAACGTGTGATCTTAAAAGTATATATGCTTAGTGAAATATTTTTTTCTCCCTTGAATTGAATATCAAAACTGATCGGTATTTTACATCACCTTTATTACTACTGTAGACTTTTGGATGTTCCGACTTATCTTCTTAAAAACAATAATAATAATTTTTGGATAAAAAAATATATAATTTTTGGTTTGACAAAAAAAAAAGAAAAACAGAAGTCTGCTTACTTAAGCTTTCTGGTTATTTGACGTTGTTTTTGTTTGTATATTTTTTAGTGTATGTTCATATTTTGTTTATATTTTAAATATAGATGTATATAATAATGTTGTGGTATACAGTGACCCTAATCTATCTGAAGTGGAATAATTTTTTTAAATTATTATAATATTAAATTAATGGTTATTAGCTTTCATTGAAAATTTAATAAATTGTTCAGTTTTCCAAGATTTTTAATATTAAAAATAAAATTAAAAATCCATCACCTTCTTTTAAAACAAAATTATTTTCACTATCAATTCATCTTGTCACTTGTCCAATGCTTAGTTGCACATCTATCTGTATATAGATAGACATTTATCCAACATTACCTATCATTATCTATAACAGAGGTGGCCAACCTGCGGCTCTTTGATGGATTATTTGTGGCTCTCGATAAATATACCAGAGTTCGTTTTTAAATTTTGTGCTATTATATTTCAAAAATTTATCGTTCCGTATGTGTTTCAAAATGTCTTTTAAATTACTGAGAACAAATAAGACTAAGTGCAACGCTGTTCAATTCAAGGTGAGTTTTCCATTTCCAATATAATTATGACACAAAAAACATCTGGAGAATTAGAATTAATAGAGATGCACGAAGATCAATCTTTACAATTAAAATATAAGTCGAGTACTGAATTTTGGAAATTTGAACCAGAATCGAAGTATCCTGAATTTAAAAAGGTTGATTGTAGAATTATTTCAATATTCGGAACAGCCACTTGTGTGAATCATTTTATTACACTTCAAAATTCGTGAAATCCAAAAACCGATCAGTATTAACTAACTAGCATCTAAAAGAATTACTGAGAAGTGCTGTCACCACTTATTCACCAAATTTTAAAGAATTATCAAGTAAAATAAATATGTTTAATTTTTAATATTTAAATTCAATACACATATGTTGTACTTTTGCTTATATGACCTTTTGCTTTAAGACCTTTTTTGCATACCTTTTGAATACGTATTTAATTGCTGCTCGCAGAAAATTTTAACTTTTGAAAAATGGCTCAACTATCAAGGAGCTTGGCCACCCCTGATCTATAATATAGGAATAATATACATTCCTTTTAGTTATAAATAATTAACCATTATTTGCCAATGAATCACATCACTTAATCAGGGCTGATTGTGCTCCGGAAAAAATCCGGATTTCCGGATTTTTCGCTAACAGTGATCCGGAAGTTTCCGGAGATCGAAGGTCCAGACGTTTCAAAAAATCATTGATCACAGAAATTTCCGTAAATCAAATTTTCAAAGGTGGAACTTAAAAACACAGTTTATTTTGTTTGTAAGGGAGAGCCAGATACATTTTTTATCAGTAAATAGTTATAATCATAAACTCAAGAAAGAAAGACATATTCGTAAATTTTAATTACTTCTCCTAGAAAAACCTAGTTTAAATTTTTTTCTAATTTTTCAATTTAAACTTTCAAACTCGGGAAATTTTCCTGAATTTTGACTTGGGTTCACAATCACCCCTGCTTAATACTATTTACCTGGTTTTTACCTGTAAAAACCCAACCCTGTGTGCGACATCAATCTAAAACATCCTCTAATTTAGTTAATGTTTTCATATGAAGATGGTCTTAGAAATTCGAAACCAAGAAAGGCTAGAAAGCACAATAATTAGAGGGGGGGGGCAGACAACAAAGTTGTGGAGGAATCCTTTTTGTTGATTTGCCAACTATGAACAGTGCCACGCAATTAAAATATATTTTGGGTTTTGGGGACCCATGCAAATTTTGAACAGGTCCCAGCGAGGCTAAAAAAGATATTTAAATGTTGGAAACCCCTGCAGTTCTCAGGCCCTAAGCTAATACGTAAATTTGGTCTTGCAATCTATATATGTCAAAACACCATTGTTTGATAGTCTTTCAAATGTTCTGTTTGATGTGATATTTATCTTGTTTTTAAGTGTCAGTTTTGAGTGACAAAAGAAATGAATTACAATGTTTTATTGCTAAAAACTTTACCAGAATGAAAGTCGAAAGTGGGGTACTAAATTTAATTTTTGATCAACACTTATTTAATCATCTGAAGTTATCGATGTTTTATATTTTTTTACTAAAGTTTCCTTGTTTATGTTATTTTAACTCCAAAAATTTTCTCTTCAGCTCCATTTACTGAATAGCATTTCTAGTGGAAAGTCCCATATCCGAAATGGTCGGTACTTCGGCAAGCAGTGAATTTTACAGTAAACAAACATCCTTATTCAAAGAAAAAAAAAAGCAAATTAACGATCATTAACGTCACTTTCAATCAATAACGAATAAATTCATATGATTTTGCCTTCGCAGCTGTTAGATGGTTTTTAAAATCTCGATATTTTAATGTGCCATTATAACATACCGCAAATTTCGATTCACGCATTTGATTGAGCAATCATTTCTCAATCCACACCATTAGTGACTCATTCTCGAGTGAATCCGTGTGGTTTTTCCGATATTTTTTTCGGTAGTTATTAAAACTGATTTTTGCTTGGTTTTTAAAATCTCGATGTTATAATACTATATTATTTCATGTGACACGCATTTCGCACTCAATTATTGACGATTTACCTGCAGATTTATGATCGCATTTTTGTCAGCTATTGTAAGTGATTTTCATGAGTTTTTTTTTAAGCTACATTATCATACACGGGAAATTTCAAATATCGCATTTGTAAAATTACTTTTTGTCGATCGCATCCTCAACAGTTTGGGGCATCCACCATGTTTAAAATTTCGATTTTAGTTTTTATATATTAATAAAATCTGTGAATTCCGAATCGCATCTTTTTAATAATCACTTAATGAATCACTTTAGTCCTGAAAATTTACTCTGAAATCCTCAGTTTTTTCAAAATGGGAAATGTTTAAGAGTTCTGAAAATTTGAGTGTGCGATTCTTGTCAGTAATAATCCCTTTACACGAGGGGAAAAATACACTATTTTTTCCGCTCTGTAATGAAATGCCAAATTTAGTTTCCGTGATATCCAATTTTTACCCTATTGGTATCTGATTCAAATTGAAAAAAAAAAAGAAGTCTTTTGGAAGAGAAGTGAAAAAACAGAGAATTCTCATCCCTGCATAGGTTTCTTTAACAAATCGCAAATATATAAAAGAAAATGTTTTGATGTACCTCAAATACACCTGAAAGATAATTTTTTCATAGAGGGTGGATGGGGCACTAATCACAAACGAAAATCATTTTCCTGCTTTGGATTCGATGCATACTTTGTTGGTTGACTTAACGGTAAAAAAAATTGTATAAGCAAACAAAAATATCTGATTATTTTCAATAAAAACCATTTTCAGGTATGATTCTGCTGTTATTTTACGATGTTATTCATTATTTCAATTGTTTTTAATATTTAATAATTATTGACACTCTGCAAATTAATTTTTTACATAATATATAAATATATTTATAGTTAATATATAAATATATTTATAGTTAATACATATATAACATAAAAATTTTTAAAAAAATCTTATTGTGTCTCCAAAGTATGTAGGTCCTCTATATAACATATCTCTCTACAACAATATTTGTTTGGTCCGCAAAATATTGTTGTACCGAGGTTTTACTGTATTAGTGGGAAAGACGGTTATCTTAAATGGAAGCACCTAAGAATTAAAATTAAGGAATCTAAATTGATTAGTCTTAAACAAAATATGATGGAAATTGCATTTCAATAAAAAGTTTGAATATTTCTACTACCAGTGTTTTGCAACTCATTAATTTGTTTTAAAATTACCGAAATAAATAAAACTTGAATTTTAAAAAATTGAAAATAAATATAAATGTATGTTTTGTTCGGCATATATTTGGCGCATAAAAGTATATTTTGTATCACATAGGATTTGCACGGGCTAAATATTACGTAGGAACGATATATATATTTTTTCAATGAGTGAAATTGTGAAATAGAATTCATGCCCTGATATGATTTAGTTTTATGTAAGTGGTAACAACATGCTCTTTAGAAATGTGTTAATTACGTTTATTACAGTCCTGTAAGTTTGTTTTATTTAGTTTTGTTTAGTTTTTAGTTATCCAGTAAGTTTGTTTTTAGTTTCGTAGCAGAACAAAAAAGAATATAAGAATGAAATCAAGCTATTTGAGGTATAAATGACGTACTGTGTGATAGTGAAAGACCACTCATAAAAAGTATAAAGAGTAATTTCTAATTTTAAAAATCATAAGAATTAAAATCATTTAAAACAATATTTATATTTTAAAGATTTCCCTTGTTGAAATTTAATTGCAGACAAAAATAATTTGTTAGGTGCATATATACCTTACAAAACAAATTACTATATTTTGTTGCAAACAAACTATAAGATTCTTCAAAAATAATTTATATGCATTGAGAATAAAGTTATTTAAAAAGTAAAAATAAATCGATTCAAATGATAAAAATAATGCAAGGGTGAAAAATTCCTATTGTGGAAATACAGATATATAAAACTATCAGACATCAAAACATTGTGTGTATACAGTGAAACCTCCGCTAAGTGGACAGTCTTGGGACTAAAAAGTTTTTCCATTTACGGGAAGGATACCGAAATAACAAACTTTAGCACCCTAAATTGTTTTTACAATATTTTCAACTATATAGAAATACTAGTTAAATAATCTACAATAACTATCTACAAAGATATTTATCTAAACTTTAAAAAAGTTTATTTTTCTATACAAAAAGAATATATGAGTAAGTTTGATATCAATACATAATTCTAGATGTGGCTGCAGTATATTTCTTATAATGTGGGAAATTCAAATTGCGCATTTCAGTATTTACTTTTTGACGCTTTTTTTTAGTATATACTTCCATCTGGTTTTTTTTTTCTTTATCAGTTTTTTTTTTTTTTTTTTGCTTTTAGTTTTCACATAGTTTTAAAAATCAGGGATGAGATTCTTCCGCGGATTCGCGGATTTCCGCTTTTTTTCAGATTTTTCCATTTTTCCCGCTAATTTCCGCTGAAATTTTTTTTGCCCAAGTTAAAATGTTTTATGAGGAATTTAATTTTCCGCGGAGGGAAATTGTTGAAGTCCCTTTTCCTCCCTCTGAAGTTTCTCTAAAAATCATTTCCTTGGGATAAAACTGGTTGACCTTTATACAGGGATGAGATTTTTTTTGTCTCTCGAATTTCAGCCTTTTTATCAAAAACTCCGATTCTCTAAAAGTTTCGTTTTTTTAAATAAATATCCCATTTTTTTTTTAAATTCAGTCATTGAAGTAAAATAATTATATTTATTTACGATTTTCAAAGATTAACAGAAAATTCAATCTGTGCCCTAGCTGCTAACCCTTCCGCATTTTTACTTATTTTAGCAATTTTCTCCGATTTCACGCACAGAAAATAAGATTTTCCGTATTTTTTATCCGTCGGCTGGATAGCTCGTATTTTCGTAATTCAGATCTCGATTTTTATTCACGGGATTTTAATATCAATCATCGATTTTCGTATTTACCTGATTTAAAAGTTGCACATTGCGATTCTTATTTACGCTATTTAAATATCGTATATTATGATTCTTATTTACGACATTTAAAAATCCAATATCGTGTTTTGTATTTATGCATTTTTAAAATCTCGATTTTATTATCAAATCTCGATTTTCGTATTTACCTGATTTAAAAGTTGAACGTTGCGATTCTTTTTCAGGCGATTTAAATATTGTACAGTGCGATTCTTACTTACGAGATTTAAAAAAATCAATATCGCGATTTGTATTTACGAGCTTTTAAAGCCCTATGTAGAAATTCGTTTTCACGTGAGCTTAAAATCCAATATCGTGATTCGTTTTTGTGATTGTAATATCGCGCGAGTTAAAAATTATGCTTCGTGATCAAAAAATTAAAAAATCATGATTTGTATTTTCGCATTTTTTAAATTCGATGTAGAGTTTCATATTTACGTGATTTAAAAGTCTCATATTGGGATTTATATTCACATGGTTTACAAGTTTAAAAATCGCACTTTTTTGTCAAATTTTTGTTTATATAAATATATATAAATTTTTTTTTCCTTCTTTTTTTTTCTTTTTTTTTTTTTTGTTTTTTGGATTTCCTCTTTTTTACTTTCTGACTACTCTCATCCCTGAAATATCCAATATTTTTAATATATTGTTATATATTTTGTATTGAATTTAAAATTTGTCGTTATGTTTAGGGAAGGTGCTTAATAAAAATGATATAATGTTTGTATATGACCAATATATTGGATAACAGACTTACCTATAGTTTGTCTACTGAAAGAACTCCCCTGGTCACAAAGTCTGGAACCGTCTACTGTTATGGAAACAAAAATAGCGCATTTTAGGGAGGTTAGCATCTCTTCTCTCTAGGGCTAATTCAATAGACTGAAGAAATGCCAAACCTGTCCTAAATAGTAACTCCACACCCCTACTGTATTAGTTTTACCTTATTACCATATTCGCTGCCAATTACCATATTCGGGAGTTCTTACTTTAGACAAACTATTCTTATAGTTGACTATTAAATCAATTATTTTTTCACTCTTGCACTTTTTATTACATTAACCTTTTGATATAAATGAAAAAAATAAGTAAATCAATAAATAAACCAAAATAATTTTTAAAAAAAGTAAAAGGCTGTAAGAGATTTTGATAAAACATTTGTTGAAGGGAAATAAAATAATTATTTTGATGTTAATCTCCAATTTAGTAAAATTTATTTTTTAATTATTTTTAAAATTTATTTTCTACCTGAGGCAGTATAATAAAAATATACTTTGAAATAAAATATCTTTATTTCTATTTTTAAAAAAAGACATTCATTAAGTGGTCCTATAAAAACAAAATTATTTTTAAAAAAACTATATTTTAATAGTGTCTTTTATTAAAATGTCCCTTCAATTTTGAGTTTATTGAGTTGCTTAGAGCAATGTGTAATTGTTTCCAATCCCAGCTGGGATAGCGGAGCTATACCAGATCCATGAGGCCGTGAGTCTTCAAAAATTCGAGGAAAAGTAGAGGTCTCTCAAGAACCTCTTCCATGGTGAAATCCAGGCAATAGATGGTGAGGACTAGCCTCGCTGGAGTTGCACTTTTTACAAGATGGAAAAAGTTTAATTTGTCATCTGAAAGTGAGGCTCCTAGTATGCCCACTGACAAATCTGCAGGTAGCGGTTTGGTCAGCACGGTAGCGGTTTGGTCGGCAAGTGGTAATGCTGTGTACCACTAATAAAAAAATGAATGTATTTTTTACTATAAAAAAATTGCTCAAAAGTTAAAAATCAGAACTGGCTGTTGACACCAGTCATTATTAACTGTTAACTCTGCAAAAAATAGCCAATACAAAAATACGTAATCATAAAATAAAATTTTAAGAAATTTTCGTTTGTTGCTAGATATTTCGCATAAGATCGCGTACCCCTGCTAAACTGTTCCCGTACCCCTAGGGGTACACGTACCACACTTTGGGAAACACTAGCTTAGAGTAAAAAACGATATCCAGAAATTTCTATCATCTGATGTCGATCCTTTTCCGAATGATTTCTATTATTGAAGTCCAATTGAAGAAAATTCAGTGAAGGTGTGTATTAACTGCTAACATTTCGCCCACAGCGCCTGCCTGCGATCGTGGCTGGAACAGGACACGTCGTGTCCGACGTGTCGCAAAGCACTGAGTGATGACAGCATTGAAAGAAATATGGCTACTCCTCAAGATTTCGACCACTCAGACATTCTGGATCGAGAAGTAGGGGATAGTGGACATCAGTATTTCAACTTTGAAGGTAAGGTCACATAGGATATATATACTACATGATTTTTAATGAAAATTCGATTTGAGTTGTTAGTATAGTAACAAGCCCTGTCTGAAATGTAACTACTAATCAGGGTTCGTGATTTTTTTTATTTTTCTTTAAAAAAATCGAACAAATCGGATTATTTTGATTTAAATCGGATTATTTTGATTTATATCAGATTTTTTTGATTTCTATTCAAAACACTATAAGAGCTTTAATTTATGATTAAAAAAACCTTATAAATGTTTAATCAAAATTAAAACTATATTATAACAATATTTTAGAAGCTCTAACTTGCTAAAATAATTTTTCATTATAATGCATAGCGACCATTTTGATACAAGGGCATGATTGAAATTAAAAGACAAGATAAAATAGATAATTTAAAGAATACTACTTTAACTAGTAACACAAAGTTTCAATTAGCACACCATAATTTTAATTTAAAATTGTGATCTCTTTTTTTTTTCCTCATGATTTATAAAATGGCAAAATAAATGCAATAGATTGTGTTTATAAATGTTGTCATTCATCAAAAAATAAGTATTCAATCTATAAATTTTTATGTTAAAATATTCATTTTTAATCCTATATCAAAATACATAAGTTAAGCTAAAAAAACATTTTAAAAAAATCTATGTACTCATTGGAATTTTTTTCACAAAAGAAAATCTGATAATTTCAAAGATACTGTAAACATATTATAAGGAGAAGAAAAAATACCAGTTAATAAACCCTACTGCTTCAAATAGACTTTGTAAGGGAAGAATGACACTATATCAGGAAAAAATATCTGAACTCAGCTTCTTTTTTTTTTTCTTTCTATTTTTGGCATATTAAGGTAATTTCTTTTTAATATTACCTCAAACTTTAGAAACATAGAAATTTCCATCAATAAACTATAATGTAGATTTGAATTCCATGCTTTTTTAATCAAAAGGTAGAATTTTAATTAACATTTGCTTTTTTTTCTTTTTGAAAAAAAATCATGTTTATATCTGTACTTTCAATGTTAAGAATCAAAAGATTTTTAAACATGTAATTTCAAATGTGTTTAACACATACCAAGAAAGAAAGTAATTTCATTAACTAAAATTAATTAATGCAGCAATTTATTTAAAATAAATTTTAAAACTAAGAAAAGAAAATAATAAAAGTATCAATATTTAAAGCACTGTTTTTTAACTTTTAAAATCAATATAATATATATATATAAATTAGTTGATTTTTCAATGATTTTTTTTAAAAAATCATTTGATTTTAATCATGATTTAAATCAACGAACCCTGCTACTAATTGGTTTAACAGGTGAAAGAATCTGTCAAAATATTCGCTGACACGAAAAGAAATGGAATTGGCTGTTGTGAAATACATTTTATTCTTTTTCTTGTCTTTTTTCTTAACGAAATTTGATCCTCTTTTACTTGCCTAAATTTGATTCTCTTTTACTAGCCTAAATTTTTTTTTCTGCTTGTGTATCAATGTCAGGACATGATTTCTTATTTTAAAATCAGTAGCTAAATTTGCTCATGCTAAAAGATACTAATAACATGGTGCGTAGCATTTTTAAAAAGTGCTTAAAGATGCTTTTTTCATGGGGTATTTTTAAAAAGTGCTTAATTTTTCCTTTTCGAAAATGAGATTTTTTCCTTCGCTGTATTGATGCAAAACCGTGGTTTTCACTTTTGTTCTATTCAACGTTTCCACAAATCATTCAACCACAATCCATTTCGGCGCACCGTCGACCCGCAACGTATGATAGCACCCCAATCATGTTAGATGAAATACTTGGGAGACCACATGTGCGTTTACTGAGCTGGGTTCTGTGAGATTCTTACACACTCATGCGCAACTCTGCTGCATTTTGCAAGATATCCTCAATTTCAGACTTCATTTTCCACCCTCTGAGGTTGAACCCAAAAGTCTTGATCGTTTTAGCGTGGGTAATACAATCAGGAAAAGAATTCTTTGTCAGAAACTAGTTATTTTCTCATGATCATCTAAAGTCTTTGAAAATTATTTTGACTTTTGTTAATGTATATAGTCAGTGTTTTCACTACAGCGCGAGAATCTCTCATATTTTTTTTTCTTTCTCGAATTAAAAAATTATTACCGCGAGAAATTGGCTCATTCTATAAATCAATTTCAAAATTTGCATTTTGGAAAAAGCTTCGCATTACGCTATTTAGAGTAAAATCCCTTTCACTTTTCTTCCTGGATCTTTCATTATTTTCAACATCTGCCCTACCCTTCCGAACCACGGAACCCCTTTCAGAACACATTTCTCTGCAACCACGTGTTTACCGTAGGTAAGGTTTCCTCATGTAAGACGTTCAAGTTTTTTATGCACTGTTGTAAAATGGAAAAATACATTGTAAAAGCAAAATCTTCTATGATGATGCAGCAAAAATATTCAATGCTTTAAAAAATAGAAGGCATTAAAAATGTATTATAATTAAGGAAATGATTTTTTTTCAAGAGTTTTTGTGTTTTTTTTAGTTTTTAGAAATCTCACTTAACTTTCTGAAATCTCTCCCTGTTTTTGAGAAAGGGTGAGAAATTCTCACCCATTTTTTTTCTATGATGAAAACACTGATAGTGCTTTAAAATATTTTTTGAGTGCTTAAAAATTGTTTAAAAGGTGCTTAATTTTTGTTGAGAGAGTTGGCTACGCACCCTGAATAGTGAAACCACCATTTTTTAAAGCCACATTGCTTTAATACTTTGTGATACAGAAAATTCAACATAATCATTACCGCTCGACATATTGCAATCAAATGATTACCCAATGGTTTAATATTAAATATTTATACACCTATAAAAGTTTGATGAACGCTGTTTTATATTTTAATGCTGCAAGATATCGTTTCGTTATATCAATTTATATGTTTCATTAGGATTCATGGAAGTTAAATTATTTAAAATAATAAAGCATCACATAAATGTTTTGTTAGAAAATACATGAAACTTATAATTTAAGAAGGCCGTAATGTCTGCCCCAGGGAAGATGAGCAAGAAATGATGATGGTTGCTGTGTCGTATATTCAACTTTTGCTTTCTGCTGACCATAGTCTTTAGTTTGCAAATGAGACAAGTGCTAAAATTCTGTGGGAAAAAATTCAAAACACCTTTACCGGTAAAACTGAAGATTGTAAAATCGATGAAAATAATGAGTCTTGAAATGTAAAAAAAGGAACATTTTTCAGACTCTATACCGCGATCACACGAGCTTCAAACAAAGTGCTCTTCACTGGAAATTTCTGAAAAATAACTTGTTTTTTTTATACTGTTAGAGGTTTGCGCGGAAAGTTTTCCAAAATAAAAGAAATCCTGAATATCCAACATGATATACAAATGGATGAAATTTCAAAAATCCTGGGAGAGTAGGAAAGTGCGTATCAAAATTAAAAAAATGATTTTACTACAAATGGAGAAGCATTCGGAACAAAACATAAATATGAGAAAAGGAACACGAAAAAATGTTTCATCTGCCATTAAACGAATCGCCTTTTAATGACATAAGCAGTTAGCAATGTAATAGCAGTTAGTAATGACAAGCATTTTCTACTGACACAGGGTGGAATTTACCTGTCAAAGCAATCTGGTGGCTGTGGATATAAACTGATAACTAGACCAGCAATGTTCACCATTTGGTAGAATGATTGATATTTCTGCCTTTTTCTTTACATCTTAATTTTGCAATCAGCAATTTCAGATTAGTTACTTTTTCCTTCTTTCTAAAAGTAAATACAAAATTTATTACTTTTCTTTCAGTTAATTGATAATTTGATAAATTTTCACTATTTAAAATGTAATATTAATTTAAAAGTTTTATAATCATGTGATATGTTAACAGTGCTTTATTTTAGTTTAAAAAAAATTTTAAATCATAAAGGTGCTTTCCTTTTAATTGGTTTCAGATAATGTTAGATTAGTATTTATTCATTATTAAATTAAATCTTTTTTTTCTCCATTCTATTGTGTTTTCTTTATTTTTGTGTGATTTAAAGCGCATCCAATTTAAATTCAAATCATTAATTAATTATTCTATAATTTAATAATTTTATCCGCACGACTTATTAAAACAGACTTAATATATATATTGCCATTTCATTGATTTAATATTAATTTTTCAGATTTCAAAATTTATTGTTTTTCTATACTTTTGTGACTTTATTTTTCTTGTTTATAATTTTCTCAATATTTGACTTAAAATTATGTCAAATTTGAATAAATTAAAAATTATAACATTACTTGTTCCCTCTTCTATTGATAAATTATAATTTTAAATTTATAATTTTTTTTTTTAAATGTTTCAAATATTTTTTTATTTTTCCATTTTAAGATTTAGTGATTACATTTATATTTTAGTTAAATTTATTTTCACTTTTTTTTCTTACTGTTTTTTTTTAAGTTCTTCAAATTTCTTTAATATTTACAAATTAAAAATTATATTACTGTATTTAATATATATAGAGAGAGATATGTATGTATGTGTATATATATATATATATCTATAGACACGCACACACATCCGTGCACCTGGAAAGTCATGGATTTAGGTCGCTGAAAAATCTTATTTTTAAAATAGAATTTAAAACTATCCCCCACCACCATTTCGTGGTTTTCCGAATGTCTGAATTTGTAATAAAATCCCCACTCAGTCATATTTTATTAAAATATAAAATGTTTTTATCATGTTCTTTGAAAGTTATTGTTTTCTTTCAAAAAATGAAACAAAAATCATCATTTCTATAGCAAATTATCTTTTAAACTTCTGTGATTTCAGAATTATTATTTATTTTTTTATTTTATCAATTTAAATTTCTTGCTGAAGCAAGCCAGCCATTGGCTAATTTTTTTAATTCCGAAATGAGAACAGACAAATAAGGAGTATTCCTTTCCTTTCTGATGAACAAGAAAAGTATCTTTAGAATATAATTCTGCAGAAAAAATTTTTTTGCTTTGCTTTTGTATTTTTTTCAGCTAATTTATTGATTCATCTCTTTCTTTACTCTGTTTTTCTAAATTTACAATCTTTAAATATGAAGATGCAGGGTATAACAGTTTTGGTTATACCTATCATTTCAATTTTCAATTTCTGTTATTATAAGGCTTTTTTAAATTTCTTGTGTTTTTGTCAGAGAAAATAGTAACTTCCTTAAGTCAAAAAATTCTCGGAATTAGTCATGAATTTGAAAATCTAAAATATATCAGATACCCTGTATGTGTATATATATATATATATATATATATATATATATATATATATATATATATATATATATATATATATATATATATATATATATATATATATATATATATTTAAAACTAAAATTTTGGAATGATTTAAAAGTTGCAAATTTTAGGTTTATTTTTAAGACATTTATCACATTAATTTTAATTCATCTAATTCTATTGCAGATATAATTCTGGGGAGTACTGTAGTGTGTCTACCACTGCAATACCAATTCACTAGTATATAAGACATGTTAACTTGATTCTATGGTGGGATATATAGCCTTTTCATAGATTTCATAGATGAATGTTGGCATTGTCAATATCTATTTTCCCCACACATTCAAACGTCTTAATTTTTTTCAAGCACATTGGGTTATTTTTCTTGCATTTCCTCTTCTTTTTTTTTTAGCAACCTTGTGTATTTTGTGGCATAACTACCACTATAAATATTGAATACCAATTCTCTAGTATATAAGACACTGTTAACTTGATTCGATCTTGAGGTATCTTTTAATAGATGAAGGTTGACATAGTCTATAAATAAATCCCCTCAAACCATTTATTCTACTGTAGGGTATCTACCACTAAAAAATTACAATTTACTAGAATATATGACATGCTAACTTGATTCAATCACGCGGTACCTTTTGATAGATGAAGGTTGGTATGGTCAATAACTAACAATCCCCACATTGGTGACCTACGGACGTGATGTGAACACGTCTACCTTGGCAGTAACGCCCACTTTGATTTGTAACGCCTACTTGGATGGATGGTCCACATTGAACAGTTGACTTTGCTACTGCGACATTGTCCACCTCTTCGCACTGTTGCTACTCAGTCTCGTCTCGATCACGCACAGCGTGGGCTTGCATACACTCGACCGCTAACGGCAACACAGAAGCGACTATGATCGTGAAGTTAATACACCTCTAATATTCAGCACTCAAAAAGTACGGTGATCTTAATACAGCTCTCCCGGCTTCTCACAAATCAGCAATGAATCAACTAGTGGTATCCGTTCATCGAATTCTATCACAGATATAATTTTGGTGGGGGAGTACTGTAGGGTATCTACCACTACAAAATTGCAATTCACTAGTATATAAGACATGCTAACTCGATTCAATCACGAGGTATCTTTTGATAGATGAAGGTTGGCTTGGTCGATAACTTCGCCCCCACACTACAATGAATGTCCTAATATATTGTTTTGAGCCCAAATTTCTAAAAGGAGCAGTGAATGTATGTTGAATTATATATATATTTCTTCTATTCTAAATAAGATGTTGTGTTTTAGGGACAAACAGTTGGCTGTTACCCAGTTTCCTCAGAGTCTCATCACAAGGTGGAACTTCTGCCGCTCGACTGGAAGCCATGGTATTTCTTTTTTTTCTCTCTCCATTCGTTATGTTTTTTTCTAAGAAACAAGATAATCTTGGAAATTCCTCATCTTTTTTCGAAATTAGAGCAAAGAACCATAAGTTACAAGGTTGGCAAGTTTCTGCCGATGTGGTTAAAACCACTGGTAGAAACTGGTTAAAACTGGCATGGCAGAAATTCAGAAAATGAGGAATAAAAGTAAGTACTGAGATTGACATACAATGGATAATTCATAGAAAAAACAATTAAATGTTTAACAAAGTACAATTTATTTACGAAATTATCACCATTCAAAATCAAATATTACATTGTCTGCACTCTGCAGTAATCTATAACAAAAGACAAGTTTTGATGCAGTTTCTAAACCTAAACAATTTCTCAATTTGCTATGCCCGAACGAGAAATTTGAGAAGATTCTCTCAAGTCCAGCGGAACTAGCAGGCATTGCCATCAAGGAACAAGCAAGATTTGTGAAACTTTCATCTGTTGCTTATTTTTTAAAACTGGACCACCATGTAGCAGCTGGGGTAGTTTTCAAAACTTGACTGGAAAAATAAGTTTCAGGAAATGGGGCTGATTTGTTTTGTATAAATATTTGATATACTGCACTCTATATATTTAATATAAACAAAATAATATTTATTTACAAACAATGAATTAAAAAGTTTGTTACAGTTACATGGAGTTACATTTTTCAGTTTACTTAAACAAAATATCATGAAGCAACTACTGGAACTAATATAGACGTCTTTTTAGTTTCTGCCAGTTTTTACCGGTTATAACCAGTTTCTGCCACTGGCATGGCAAAAACCAGTTTCTGCCGGCAAAAAGCCAACCCTGATAAGTTATGCTGCTGTCTTCGGTACACGGTGCTGTGTCGCTTACTTCTTTGCAGTTTAGTTTCTCTAATTGCTTTTTCTTTCAATCCTATAACTATTTTCTATAGAACAGGATTGCCACTCCAGAGAGAGAACAGGAAAAGCCTGGAAAATACAGGGAATTTTTAAAATCACCTAAAATAATAGGGATAATTGCAGGGAATTTTTTTTTTTTACAAACTGGGAAAATACATGGAATTTTGTTTCTTGTCTTTTCAAAAATGGTGACCTCTCAAAGCGTAATCTATGGGATATTTCCCTTTATCCCATATAGATCCACAGTTCCCACTGGTCAGGGAGAACAGGGAATACCTGGAATTTTCAGGAAATTTTATTTTCACTTATAAGGAAATTTTTTAAAATTTTATTAAATTAGAGAAAGTTGCAATTTTTTGACAAAAATCTGGAATATTCTTATATCACAGGGTTGTCACTCCACAGGGAAAACCTGGAAAATACAGGGAATTCAAAAACACCTAAAATATGAGGGAAAATGCAGGGAATTATGATTTTTTTTCTTTACAAACTGAGAAAATACAAGAAATTTTGTTTCTTATTTTTGTCCCTTAAAAAATGGTGACCCCTCAAAGCGTATTCTATGGGATATTTAACCATGATATTTCAGCTATACTAAACTATTTCATTTACTACAGAATTATTGAAGTATGTTCAGCTGTTTTTCCAGCAATTAAAACTAAATTGCTGGAAAGATGAGCAAAAAAAAAATCTGCCCAACTAGTTTTGAGACTTCCGAGTAACAATGAACTAAAGGCTATGACTTTAATATACAATTTAGATGAGAGAATATTAGTTAGTGATCTATTTTATGTTACATGTTTATGTTATCCAGCAATAATAACTGAAAAATGCATAACAGTTTTAAAGGGTATAACATCAGTTCCAGTTACTGACACTGGTGATGTATCACCACTGTGCTAAAAGAATCGAACATGAATGAAATAAAAGTATTCTTGAATAGTACCATAGGTAAATAAACCTGTTTCTGACTAACCAAGCACTTAGTCCCTAATAGCTTAACCTGTATGGCAAGGTCAAATGTACTATTGAATGAGAGGACCAGTTGAACTTGATTACTGATTTATCTTCCTTTGTTTAATGTTTAAATTGAAGATGAATTTCAATAATTACTCTTATTGTATTGTGGTATAATAATATACAAACATTACAATTAGTCCCTTTTTTTTTAATTGTGTTAAATTGAAATAATTTATAATTTTTGTCAGTATTTTTTACTTATCAAAAGACTTACTCTTAATTATTTATAACAACAATCCATACGTAATACCAGGGTTCCCACGGGTTGGGAGAACCTGAAATTGTCAGGGAATTTTATTTTAACTCCAAAAATCAGGAAATAGTATGGGGAAGTTGAAATATTTTTTTAAAAAAAGCCTGGAATATTCCTACATTTTACCTGGAAAATAACTAGTCTTAAAATTGTCAGAAACAGTAATCAGTTATTGAGATTCGAGTTACATAATTCTAATGCAGTGATTCTCAACCTTCTTTTGCGGTGGCATACTTTTAACGAATTCGAAATTTGACGGCACACAGTGAAAAATATTAGTTTAAAAGTTGTTTACTTACCTATAATGCACTGTGTTAGATAGTTTGTGATAATAATTTTGAATGTGAAATAAAATAATATGTACTACAAAAGCACGTTTATTAAGGGATTAATTATTTCTTTTGACTTATTTTTTATTAGTTAGTAGCAGTTTATTTTTTTTGCTAGTTATTAATTGTTAGCTTATTTTTTTGTCCTTTGTTAATTTGTTTTTATAACTATTAATTGCATAGCTTACTTTAATGATTAGCTTTTATTTCCGTTTGAAAGTTAATATTTAGCTAGATTTTCTTGGTTAATTAATAATTTTAATAGTCATTAAATTTCCTACTTATTTCAACATATTTTAAAATTGTCAGAGGCAAGACAATCACCAACAAAGATGTTCACGCGGTTAAGGCATGGAAAAATTATAAAAAGTATATATATATATATTTACTTTAATTTAAACTTTACTCGTAATGAAAAGAGCATCATAATGTTGTATCATTTCTAGTATTTGGCAGCACATTTTAAGAATTTAATGGCACACAAAAGTGCCACGGCACAGTGGTTGAGAATCACTGTTCTAATGTGTATTACAATTTTCTATTGAAATAGTTGAACTGAAATGTTTCCATCCTCATTTAATGATATTTATTTCACATAGAAACTCTAATACTTAGCATTACAAAAAAAAAAAAAAAAAAAGTTTTCTGATGAAAAATTTTGTGATATAGATAAAATATGGTATGGATTTTCATTGAAATTTACCTGATATACCTGGAAAAGTCAGGGAATTTTCTTTTTTTTTTTTTTAAATTGAGTGTGAACCCTGTTATACACATGTATGTGTAATGTATTGTATGTACACTATATTCGCATCATTATAATACTAAATATATTTACAATTAAAAATGCATGAAGAAAAAACGCTAATTCCAATTAGTAAAGATTATATGAAGAAAAGGCATTTAAATTTATACACAGGAGTGTTGAAGTGGTAGGCAGCTCTGACCTTAAAAAAGCTTTTCACTGTTCTGTAAATTTTACTCCTCTATTTGGCATATGTATGAAAATTCCTTATCTCTTATTTTATTTGGAAAACACAAATGAAATTATTAAACATTACACTTTTTTTCCTGGAAAAAAAAAGAATCCATAAGTATTGTTTTTTTATTTCTTTCATCTTCTTCAAGAAATCTAATTCCCTCCTTTGCCATTAAAAAGCCTGTTTCTCAATCACTCAGGTTTTTTCTTTGTGTTTCACCAGGGTTGTCTCTTCACAGGGAAAACCTGAAAAGTACAGGGAATTTAAAAATCATTTAAATTAATAGAGAAAATGCAGGGAATTTTGAGTTTGTCTTTACAAACAGGGAAAATATAGGGAATTTTGTTTCTTATTTTCGTTTTTCTAAAAGTTACCACACAAAGTGCAGAGAAAGGATGATATTTCAGCTATACTAAACTATTTAATATACTATGTTCAGATGTTCTTTTTTTTTAATCCTCCAAGTTTTTCTAGCAATTGAAACTAGTATAGTTCACACAAGAGCACAGTAATTGAGTTTCCTTTTAATATATGGCGTATAATATGTACAGGGAAAACTCAAGAGTTTTTTTTCTGCAGATTTCAGTGGCAACCCTGTTCACTTTTTAGTGTAATTATTGCTTCCTTTTCTAGAATTGAATTATTTCAAAATGTATGAAATAAATGTTGAAAAGTGCTATAAACTTATTATTGTAAATTTTAATGTTACACAAAGAAATAATACTTTTAAGCTATATAGTGGATTTTTTTATTATTCATTATTAAAAATAAAAAAGGTTTTAGTAGACTTTTCAAGCTCTAAAAAAGATTATTCACGCTTAATAATTTTTTAAAGATACCTATCATTCTGAAATGTCAAATATTTATTAATTATAGCTGAAATATGTTAGAATTTTTTTAAAATTACTTTGAGCTTTAAAAACTCAAAATAAAATGAAGAGTTCAATTATAATTCATCATTTTGAATAGATCATGCTTTTTATACGAGGATTGTCCATAAAATAAGGTTCCCAACGAATTTTCACAATGAAAAACATGTTTATTGGCATTGAATAATACATGTTTGGAAAGCTTAGACTCTCCTCTTTTTTTCTTGCATAATCGCCGTTTAGATCAATGCATTTTTACATGCGGTGTACCATCTTCTTTATGCCTGAGTTGTAGAACTCTGACGCCGCGCCGCAAAGATATCTTAAAACCTCTTCTTTCAGTTCTTCGTCGGTTGTGAAATGCATCCCTCCCAAGTGTTTCTTTAATTCATGAAAGAGATGGTAATCACTGGGGGCCAAGTCTGGGCTGTATTCCATCCAAATCTGTTGATGAGATCAGTTGTGACACGGCAGTGTGTGGACGAGCATTGTCCTGATGGAGACGCACTCCATTACTGAGCGCATTCCATTTGTTGTCGTCCGTCAGCATTTTCGGGACCCACCTTGCACAAACCTTGGCATGTCCTAAGCGGTCTCTCAAAATGTTGTGAATGCAGGACTTACTGACATCAGGGATCATCTCGCTAAGGTCCCAAACCGTCACCCTTCCATCATTCAGCATTGCTTCTTCCACTTTCGCAATCGCTTTTTCCGAAAACGATGGCCGGCCAGAACGTTGTTCGTCATGGACGTCTGCATGTCCATCTTTGAAGTCTCTGCACCATTTGCGCACTCGTTGCACACTCATACAGTTTTCCCCGTACGCCTCACAGAGTTGGGAATGAATGTCCACCGGAGGAGCGTTTTTTGCACACAAAAACAAATCACAGCGTAATTTGTGCCTGGCGTGAGAAACAAATGGAAGCTCCATCTTTCACGACTACCAAGGCAAGAATTAACGTTGTAATAGAGATTCTTTAGATTTCAATATTTTTTATTTAAAATTTCATTTTTACTTTTAAAACATTTGTTAAACATAAGCATTTGTTAGACAAAAATTTTGAATGTTGTTGTTAAACATACTGTTAAAACATGTTGTTCTCTCATGTTGTAGACTCGCCAAGTTCATCAAATGTTTCCTAACATGCCAATGAATATTATATTAGAGGATCTCAAGTTAACATTGTCTGTTGAAATGACGGTCGAAAATATATTAGATGGAAAACTAGTCCTCCCTCTGGTATGTGTTTTTACATCAAATTATTATTCACGGTGTTTTTACATCAAATTATTATTCAGTGTTTTTACATTAAATTATTATTCAGTGTTTTTACATTAAATTATTATTATTCGCGGTGTTTTTACATTAATTATTATTCAGTGTTTTTACATCAAATTATTATTCACAGGGTATCTGCACACCTGGCAAGTCATTAGAAATCATGGAAAGTCATGCATTTCGGTATTGAGCAAAATTTGTCATGATTTTAACTATTTTTTTACAAAAATCATGGAAAGTCATTGATTTAGGTTGCTGAAAAATAAAATTTTTTAAATGGAATCTACCCCTTCCCCCCACTTTCACAGTGTTCCGAATATTTGAATTTGTAACAAAATCCCCATTCACAGTCATATTTTATTAAAAATATAAAATACTTTTATCATGTTCTTCAAAAAAATGAAAGAAAAAACATCATTTTTAGATTGAATTATCTTTTAAACTCTTCTGTGATTTCAGAAATTTTGTTTATTTTATCAATTTAAAATTCTATCTGAAGCAAGCCAGTTATTTGCAATTTTTTTTTTAATTCCGAAATGAGAACAAAAAAATCGGGAGTATGTCTTTCCTTTCTGATGAATCCTTGATTCCGAGTATCTTTAGAATATAATATCTATATATAATATAATTCTGCAGAAGAATATAATATACTATAATACCTGTTTCGATGAAGAATAATATAATTCTGCAGAAAAAGAGAAAAGAAAAAATATTTGCTTTTGTAATTTTCTATTAATTAATTTTTAACAGCTATTTTATTGCTCCCACTCTTTCTTTGCTCTGTTTTTTAAATTAAAAATCAATAAATATGAAGATGCAGAGTATAACAGCTTTGGTTATTCCTATCATTTTAATGAATGTTATTATAATGCTTTTTTAAATTTATTGTTGTGTTTTTGTCGGAAAAAATAGTAACTTGGTTAAGTCATGAATTTGAAAATCTAAAATGTAGCAGATACTTTGTACTTGTGAGGATATATTTTATTAAAGCACTAAAGCTTATGCAATAATTTACTTCTAGAAAGTTTTTAGTAATTTATTATTTAAAATTTTTTTCCTTCGTCATCCCTTGTAATGCTGCAAAATACTTCATTGTTTGCAATGTCACATGATTCTGATAATACATACTGAATAATTGGTATTTGCAATAATTAATTATTTTTACAAATTTTATTAAATTGTTTTCAAACTAATGAACAACACTACTTTATTGCTTTATGTATAATGGCTATTAGTTATTTTTGTATTAGTTTCATATTTAAAGAATATGTACCTGATGTGTGTTTATTTAAAAAAAAAAAAGAAAAATGCTTGTGACCAGCAGCATAATTATATTCGATTACTTGTAACATAATTATATTATAAAATTTCAATAATGAAAAAGATTACATCCAAATAAATTTTCGCTTATTTCTATATAAAGGGAAAAAATGCATGTTTGCAATTCATGCATGTTCACTAATAACTCTTTGGTTTATAAAAATCAGCACATATATTCTAATTTTTTCGGGCTTTCTGCTACAAACTTCCCTAGCACTGATATATTGCTTTGAAATACTTTGATTTATAACAATTACTAATTTAAAATAACAGAAACGCTGTATCTACAAAAGATAGTATGTATAGAGTAAAAACTTATACAAAAATTTTATTGTAAAAGTAATATTTTTTTTAATTCTAATACTATATGATGAGGTATTCTCGGATTTTGTAGGCAGATTTGTTCTGCCTTAGGAACTCCTTGGAAATAAGTCTCCAAGGAGTACTTGGAACTACGTAGATTTCTAAATTAGTCCTTAGAAACTCCTTAGATTACTGTGTTGCATAGATGAACTTACTAAGCATGCTGATGAATTTGCTGTCCAAACAGGGGAAACTAAATTATATGACTTAGCTGTCAAAATCTAATAGTTTAAGAAGGAAACTTTCAAAGAAAAGAAAAAATTGAATTGCAAGAGTTAGAAGAATAAAATAACAGCAAATAATTTTAATTTTACATGTTACAAGCAAACTTAATTAATAATTTAGTGTGATTTTTTTTTTTTGTATAAAATGTCTTAGATTTTCTTATGTTTTCAAATTTAAAAATATAAAAATGGTAGATTTTTATGTTAATTTTTAACATCTGTACTTTAACAAGATTTATTAAAATGTTTGAAACTGGAAAATGTATTTGTATGTAAAAGTGATAACTTTATTTTTCTTGAGGAAGTTGGATGGACTAAGTCAAAATCTATTCCAAAAGGGCTAGAAAAAAATATGCAAACTATACGTTTTTGCGAGTTCCTTATAATAACTGCTTTTTAATTTTAAAATTGTCTAGTTATCTTTTACACAAAGTTTTTAAATTTTTTAATAGTCCTTAAAATTTTGGACTCCTTGGATCTCTTCTTCTGATCTCTGTATGAACCCTGGTTATTAGTGAACATACATTTCAAACATTTTGATGGTTTATCAATCAACCGCTCCTGTAATCTAATGTAACATAGTTTTATTGTAAAAACAGGAGAAAAAAAACATTCCTTATACAGCCCGTTGTGCGCCAAAGGAGTTATGGAGGTTAAATCTGTTCAATTACGTGGCATGGTTTGGGACACTATAGTCAACATTCTGCACTGGCCGCCTTTACTTACTAGACAAGCTGTTAACCATCCATCTAAAGCGGGGAAGATCCATGATGCCTCAAGTTCCAGTTCATTACAATTAATGCCTTGAACCACTGAACCGGCACAGTTCATTACATTGAAGATTATATATAAATTTATTATTGTCTACTTTTTTTTGCATTTGTGTAATTAAACTAAAGCCTAATAGAAGTTGGAGCTTAATATTATTTGCTGCTTCATTTGTTGTTGTTTTTTTTTTAAGTTTATTTTGAAGAAGAGTGAAAGGAAAAAAATAATTGCAATTAAAAGTGGGCAATGCATAAATGTTATAATAATACCTGCTTTCTTATAGAAGTAAATTTTAAGGAATAATGTAAATAAATGAAGATGATAATTTGAATCTTGCAGTCTACTACGGGCACTCTTAAAACAATAGAATCCTAGTACTTTTTTAATTACAGAGATGGTTGTGCTCCGAAAAAAACGGATTTCAGGATTTTTTCAGAAGCCCAAGGTCCAGAAGTTTCCAGAAATCATGGATCACATTTATGTATAAAAATTCTTGTATATTTTATTTAGAAATATTGGAACTAGAATTTATACTTGGCAGCTCATTTATTTGTAAATATTTTTTCTGGTAGAATATTTTTATTCTACCAGAATAAAATCTATTATAATATTATATATCTATTAATGTGATTAGAGATAAAAGTAAACTCTTACATTATTATTCATTTAAATTATGCCGCATATAATTTATTTAGAATTTCATGTTTTGAAAATATCAAAAATTTGAATTTTATAAATTCAAATTATAAGATATTAATTTTTTTAAATGTGTCATGAATGATTTCACTCAAGAAATTTTCAGGATTTTTGAGTTGGGCTCACAATCACCCCTGTAATTATAAGGGTTGTAAATTTCATACTAGTAAAAATTTCTTTCATCTACGATTTAGAAAAATATTAATCTTTTAAGTGGTTGTCAAGAAAAAGTTTATAAAACTCAATGTAAACCAGAAAAGTTTGTTTTTTATATAATTTCTTTCAATATGAAGTTAGATGCGCCATTTGGCTGATTTTTTAATTGATTTTTTTTTTTTAGAAACTGTAGCAGGGTGCTTAGCGTTTTTAAAAAGTGCTTAAAGGTGCTTATTTTTGATTTTCGTTTCTTAAAAGCCCTTAAAAGGGCTTTTTTCATTGGGTGTTTTTAAAAGGTGCTTAATTTTCCATTTTTCAAAATGAGATTTTTCCTTTACCATGCTGATTTTCGCTATGAATTATGCAAAAAGACACAGTTCACATTGTTCTATTCAATGTTTTAACAATTAATTCAACCCCAATATATTTCAGTCCGTAGCATATGAAAACGCCATTCGTTTTACATATTTCAAAATTTCATGATTTTTGACAATTGTTAAAAACAATGTCAAAAAAAAATTTTTGGACGTGGCGATTAATACAAGATAAAACCGTGAATTGTCAAAAACTTTCCAATTGTATCTAATTATGGTATTTTTTTAAAGTGCTTAAAAATATTTTTTGAGTGCTTGAAAAGTGCTTAAAAGGTGCTTATTTTTTGTTGAACGCCTGTGTAATAAAATAATTCAAAATGTACCCTTATTTTAAATTTTTTTTTGAGGTTTATAAAAGTGTGATGAGCTTGATCTTACCCTATTCAGACATTGGTTTTTGTTTCAAACAGAAACTTATAAATTAGGGAATGCTTGTCTGGTACCGAAATTCTTTCGTTTGGCCAAAGTAACTGTTTTGCTCTTAGAGAATAACTTTGTTCTTTAATTTTTTTAATGTCCATTAAAGGCTACAGAGAATCTGTTGGGGAAGCAGAAAGCACTGTCAGCATGTCGAAATCAGTTCAATTACATCGATGATGCTGTCTTCCCTGCTGACAGCTACGAAGTGGAAGAACTAGACAGGTGAACTCCTCCTTTCAATCCATCTTAACCTATTGATATCTCATAGAACTTTTGAAGCTAAAACATCCATTTTAGTGGCATTAAGACACATTTCAGAGTTGCCACTCCACAACAGGGAAAATGCCGGTAATTTTAAGTTTTTCCTTACAAACTGGGAAAATACAGGGAATTTTATTTCTTATTTACGTCTTTTAAAAGTGGATATGGGATATTTAAGGATGATATTTCTGTTCTAAACTATTTCATTTACAATAGCAAACGTGAAAATGAAAAAAATTGGAAAAAATATGACAATTAAAGCTGACGTCAAGGGGTACCAGCTTCAGATGCAGGGTTGCCACAGGCGACTTAAATACGACTATTTGCAACTATTTTTGAGCTGAGTCGACTATGGCAACTTTTTTTGCCTGAAAAAGCTAAGAAAGCAACTATTTTTAGGAAAAGGAGACTATTAGGAGACTTTTCTGTGCTCCTAGCTATGTTTTTTTGAAAAATTTTTTAGAGCGTAAATTGGGTTGATAACCTGCGGCAGCTTCTTCTGAACACAAAATAAGAATTGTTGAATTGCAAATTTGAGTTGTCACTTTTTAATGCGCTTAATTTGAACAGATTCCATTGTAAAACTATTTTGTTTCTCAATCACCTTTTCTACGGTTATTACTACGAAATTCTGCATGATTTCAGAAAACCCAATTTTTAATACGATATTACTATGTGTGAATTTCAAATTTGAATCATCATCACTTTTCACAATATATTTGCTAAATCAATTATTAGTTAAACTTAAAATTTTTTAGGAGAAATGTGTTCTTTTTTAATAAAAAAAACATTTTTTTGAATGATTTCAAGTAATTGAAGTATTTAATTTTCTGCAAATATAAAAAAATTTTTATATAAAAATTTACTTCTAGAACACTAATGTTTATATAAAAATGATGATATTTGCCACCAACATGATTAAATTGATCAAGGTATATGACAATTGAGTCATTTAATAAAATTTTAGTCATATTTTTGTTCGTATTTAGGCAACTATTTTCATAGATTTCAGCAACTATTTTCACGCTTTTGGCTACTAACAGCCACTATTTTGTTCCTTTTTTTCTGTGGCAACCCTGCAGATGTCATAAATGCAAAACTTTTTCTGTCGAGAAAGCAAGACAAAAGTCCAAAAATTGCCTTCTCTGTACCCCAAAAGTTTTGCCAAAGTCCTGGGGAAAAAGAAATTTAAATGATAATGGTTTTTCTTTTAATTTCTGTAATATTGATTTTAAAATTAAGAAAATAATTGAAAATTATTAGTTTTTCATTTGGTTTAGCAAAATTCAAATCTTGTTCAAGTCTCCTTGCTCAAGCTTTTCTTTTAATGATGTCACTACTTTCTTTAACATCTGTCCTTTTTTTCTTTAAACTGCGCTGGATAGAGGTTGTTTGTTTTTCTGTTTATTTTATTTCAGTTGTGATTTGCAGTTGGTTTGGGATACTTTACTATTGGATTTTTTATTTTTCAAGTCAGGAGAAAATAGTAACTTTGTTAAGTCATGAAAAGTTCTTGGAATTAGTCATGGAAAGTCATGAATTTGAAAATCTAAAATATAGCAGATGCTCTGTAAATGTGCTAAATAATTATCAGGACATACTTTTTAATTAGGGGAGTGTCGGGTACCCCCACCCACTGTCAATTTCATATGTATAGAGCATTTTTTCAAGTCAATGGGCCATCGGACATTAATTGTTTTATTTAAAAAAATTATTTTTAAAGTTTCAAGTATTTATGTACCTGGTAACATGGTGAACAATAATTTTGAAAATATGTTGAATACAGTAGTCAAATTTTTTAAATTTCTATTTTAAGTTAAACTATTCTTTTTTTGGTTTATTCTTTTTGCATTACAATATTCGATTTTGCATTATTTAATTAGATGATAAAACAATAGAAACATACAAAAACATTGATTATTACTCAATATTATACAGAAATATAAGCAATACTCCTTAAGTGGGTGGGGGGCTACCTGACTCTCCCCTATATATAGTTGACATGTTAGGAAAGTGGATCAGATTATTAAAAATCCATGGAGGCAGCTCTTTTTTACACAAAACCATTCTAAGGAAGATGTTTTATTGTTTCAGATTTCCTGATCTGATGAGGATGCACATAGCCTCTCCCCTCGGATGTCGCTTCTCAAAATCACCCGAAGAGAGAGAACGAATATTGGCCAAAAGGAAGGAGAACCTTCTCAAGCAAGCAAGGAGGTCGTCTATTCATCTTTTTAAACACTCAGCGTTATTCTTTTCAAAAATGGGTTTTTTTCTTCTTTTTTTTTTATATAACAGAAATGCTGCAAAGGCCATGAATATTCTTTATTTACTTTTCAATTTCAGCACCATACATTATAATACTCAGGGCTGATTGTGCTCCGGAAAAAATCCGGATTTCCGGAATTTTTGCTAACAGTGATCCGGAAGTTTCCGGAGATCGAAGGTCCAGACCTTTCAAAAAATCATTGATCACAGAAGTTTCCGAAAATCAAATTTTCAAGGGTGGAACTTAAAAACACAGTTTTTGTAAGGGCGAGTCAGAAAGATACTCTATAAGCTTATATTCATGATTAATATTCATTTTTTATCAGTAAATAGTTGTTATAATCATAAACTCAAGAAAGAAAGACATATTTGTAAATTTTAATTACTTCTCCAGATCATCATAGGTATGTGTAAAATTTTAAATATATTTTAAGTAAACTAAGAAATATTAAGGAAAAGGAAAAAAAAACCTTGTTTAATTTTTTTCTGATTTTTCAATTTAAACTTGTTTTTTTTTTTTTTTTTAACTCAAGAAATTTTCTGGAATTTTGACTTGGGCTCACAATCACCCCTGAATACTTTTTCTGTCAAACAATTTTTTTAATACCCTAATAATAACAATGTCTTACGACAATTAGTAACATAAGTAGTAAAGTTTTGTATTTTTTAAAAGCAAACTAAATTAAAACAATATCCAGGGCAAATTTACTGCCGTTTAGCAGTACCTTCACAAATTCAACTTTATGAAATTCGGTAGTTTCACAAAATAGTTTTAAAAAAGCAAGTTCGGAGATATTCTCCTTTCCGCCTCTTAAAATTTTGTTTTTGTATCTCCGTGAGAAACAATAAATCCTGTGTTAATTCCGCATCTACGAATAGGTAGCTTGGTCAGATAGTGTCTTATGGTAAGCATTACCGATCGCTGACGCCATATTATGGCGAGCTTCTTTTTTAATTAAGCACCCAAGGCGCTCCCTCTGTTAACTTTACGGGAAGTTGAACTTTGAACATTATTCTAAGCAATCAAACATTGCTCGATATTTATTCCAACAGACCTTTATTTTTTTTAAAGCATTTTTTTCTCTGTGAAACTTTTTTCGATATGACCTCGTGGGAAATGTTCTCCTAATAAAAATAACTTTAAGTGCAAGTACTGTTAAGTGCATGTTTTTTCTTAAAAATTCGAGCTGAAATTTAACAATGGACAATGATTGTTATGGTTTTTTAAATTTGGATACAATTTTAAGCCCAAATTTTTGCAATAGCAAAATTATTTTTGGATTTATGGGGAAAAATATATAAAAATTTACCATATTTTGTGTTGATTATTAAAATATAATTTTTAATTTTCACGAATTATGTCTAAATTTTCATAAAATAGGTACCTCTCATTAAAACCTAGACAGACCCCTGATATTAAAATGCCATAATGTACCTGTATCCTATGAAATTATCAATAGTTTCTTTAACGAAAGGTTTTTTCTCGTCGCATTGTTAATAATCTACAAAAATAAGTAGCTTTTAATATTTTCTTGTTATTAAATAATTAAACGAGGTAGCACTAAAATATTTTTGATGTAAGATTTATAAATGTTTGAAATAAAATATAAAATAACCTATCTCTATATAAAATTGTATTTCTACATAAAGTTAACTAGAAAATAATCTATATCTATATGAAAATAATCAATATAATATTAATTAAAATAAACTAAACAAAATGATAAAATTATAGATCTGTCACTTTATTTAGGTTACTGTTGTTAAAAGCATTTTGGATTTAAATATTTAAAAAATATCATTATTTCAAAAGAGCTTTTAAAGACTTAAGAGAGTTCAGATCAAAACAATTTTTTTTCAATATTTTATTTAAATGACTACGAATTTCCACCTCTTAAGTGCTTCAAAGTTTATTTTTTTTTAAAAAAAAAAAAGGTAACAAAATAGTGTGACATCCACCGAAACTGATTTATATTAAAAAAATATAAGAAAAGAGATTTTATATTGTAACTGTCATTGAACTGTCGACCCAAATTTGAGTTTACTCCTACCAATGTTAGACTTCGTAGCCTTGTAATTTTGAACCCGATCCAGAAGACAAGGGAGTTTTGGATGAGTACTCCCAGATGCATTGATTTTTATGGGGCCTTGGAGGACTTTGTGACCCTGACAGATTTAACGTGCACCAGCCACCATTTAATACACTGGAGTTCTTCAGCTGTTTTGGTTCGAACTCCCGTTCCCACGAACACGAGCCCAATGCCCTAACCACCAGGCTATCAAAGCCCTTACAATAAGAGAATTTTTATTTTATCGGTCTTCGAACGGCCGACCCAATTTCAAGTTTACGACTACTAATGTTCCACTCCTTAGCCTTGTCATTTTGAACCCATCCAGAAGATAAGGAATCTCCAGTATCAGTACCTTCCGAGGTATTGATTTGTTATGGGAACATGGAGAACTTTGCGACTCGACAGTTTTAACCTGCACCAGTCACCATTTACTGCACAGGGAGTCTTCCACCGCCGGGGATCGAACCCACGCACTCTTGTAGTGCCTCCCGACCAACCCTACCTACCAACCAGGCTATCCTGTCCATACCTGCCAACTTTTCATCCTTTTGGGGATGATTTTCCCCAGTGGTAGTAAAATAGAATTTAAATTACAATTTTAAGCAGTCACATATGCTGTGTTTCGAAAAAGCTTAAGCGGATTACCACGAAAGTATTGCATATTTATATACTTGTGTAATTTTTTTAAGAATAGTGGTAGTCTAGAAAATTTTAAATTAAGTTTATAAATGCAAGGAATATATAGAAAGCATACATTTTACTACCACTTTAAATATAGAAGTAAAAGTTTACTCCAATTGCGTAAAAGTTGGCGTTCCCTTAGAATAGGAGATTATAGTAATAAAAAGTTTTGACAACCTGCAATTTGTACTCTATCAAAAAATTATAATAGATTACTGTAAGAGTTTTTTTTTGGGGGGGGGCGTTATCTATTTTTCTGCCCCTTCCTCTTACTATGCCACAAATGTCAATAAAAGTTGCTCATTTTTGTTCCAAGAAATAAAATAAAAATTCAGTTAATTGATTGTGTAGTGTTGCTACAACTCTTTTTTTCCCTTTTATGAGTATCAGTCAGCCTATTTCTGCTCAATCTGTATCAGATAGCCTCTCTGTGAATTGGCAGACTAAAACTGCTTATTTTATTCACATAGGGGGCTATCTTAGACAGTTTGGGGCAGAAGTAGGCTGACTGATACTCATGAAAGGGAAAAAGAGAGTTCTAAGCAACACTACAATTGTTGAAATCTTTGTTTTCAGGAGGTATCTCTCTAAATGCCAAGAGAATGAAAGCTGAGAAGAATCAAAACTGTCTTTTACCAAGTCTTTCTCTCTCCTCCTCCCCAACCCCCCTGTACATTCATGCATTCATCTCTCATTCATTTACCTTCTATCATATTTTGTTTTTAAAAGATTAGTGACAATTGTTGTGACAAATGCAATGTGTAATTTATATTCATTGGGATTATTATTATTGACTCAAAGTGTAATTTTACTTTCAGTTGTTGTTGTTGACATTCAGCTCAAATAGATTTATCATTCATCGTGGGATGAACAAACAAAATAAAATGAGGTGTTGTTCTGGTGCTTTTTTAAAAGTGAATTTGCCAAATTAGAAAAACATGCTTATTTTGATTTTTATGTGTAGTTTAATTTAAATGATTCTGTGATGTGTAAAATAAAAGTGATTTTTAAACTGTTTCGTGTGCAATCAATTCGTGTAAACAATTACAGCGACAGCCTTTATGCAGAGATGATTGTGCTCCGGATTTTTCGATGACCACGATTCCATGAAATCCAGAATTCTGGAAATCCAAGGTCCAGAAGTTTCGAGAAATAATCGATCGCTTTTATAAATAAAAATTCTTGTATATTTTATTTAGGAATATTAGAGCTAGAATTTATACTTGGCATATTTTCCATTTGTAAATATTTTTTTCTGGTAGAATAATAAATATCCGCGCACCTGGAAAGTCATGAATTTCGGTATTGAACAAAATTTGTCAGGATTTGAACTTTCTTTTAAAGAGAAAAATCATGGAATTGGGTCGCCGAAAAATCTAATTTTTAAAACGGAATCCCCCCCCCCCAAATTTCATGGTGTACCGAATATCTGAATTTGTAACAAAATCCCCACTGACAGTCTTGATTTATCAAAATATAAAATGCTTTTATCATATTCTTTAAAAAATTATGGTGTTCTTTCAAAAAATGAAGAATAAACATTTCTAGAGCCAATTACATACCCTCCAACTTATGAGGATTTTGAAAATAACTCTTTCTAGTGGTAGCGATCCAAAGTAGAAATTTTTAAAGCAAATGGATATCTCATAAAACTTTTATCAGAACTTAAGAATCTAGCCATATGGCCTGCACTTTTATAAGTAATAGTGGACAAGTTATGCTAAAATTAATTTTTTTTAAATATTAAGACATTAATTTTGCTACCGTCTGAAAAGAAGATTTCTGAAACTACGGAAATTCCGTAGCAGTTGGAGGGTATGCAATTATCTTTTGAACTTATGTGATTTCAGAATTTTTTTTATTTATTAATTTAAAATTCTAACTAAAGCAAGCCAATCATTTACGAATTTTTTTAAATTCTGCAATGAGAACAGAAAAATCCGGAGTATTTCTTTCCGATGAACAAGAAAAGTAATTTAGAATGTAATTCTGCAGAAAAAAACTTATTTACTTTTGTATTTTTTTTTCACTTATTTTATTGTTTCAACTCTTTCTTTTCTTTGTTTTTTAAATCTATAAATATGAAGATGCAGAGTATAACAAGTAGTATTCAATTAATGTTATTATAATGCTTTTTAAATTTATTGTTCTGTTTTTGTCTGAGGACAATAGTAACTTCGTTAAGTCATGAAAAGTTCTTGGAATTAGTCATGCAATTTCATGAATTTGAAAATCTAAAATGTAGCTGGTACCCTGTAAATGTGATTAGAGATAAAAGTAAAAAGTATATATTTTTCTCAGCAAGCAAAGCCAACCAATCCCACATTTTCTTACAATCGCGAGCAGAAACGTGTCTACAAATCGTTACAATTATTGCAATTTTGGTAATTTTCTAGATTTAATTTTAACCTTTTTTGACATAATTTTAAAAAAAAGTTTTTTAAGAACCAACTATATATTAATATTTCATTTGACTGTTTTGTTGGTAAATATTTGATTTTTGATTCAAAATTCGAATTGTATAGTAATCAACAATATCGAAAGTTCGTAAATGTTGCTTGCATTCCAGAGATGATATTTCCAAAATTATTTCTCCGTTTTCCCTAAAAAGCTGACGAAGACTAAGGAATATATTGGAATCGTCAAAAATGGTGTAAAAATATTTTTAAATATATATATGTTTTTATTAGGATGAAGAGCTATTTTTTTTTTCTGCTGCACTGCACAGGTACAAGTTTCGAGTTGTGAAAACAATCTATGCTATACTAAAAAAAACGTTTGCTCAGATTAAAATTCTTTAAATATTTTCATTTCAATTAAGAAAAAAAAAGTTTTTCTATGGTGTATACAATAAGAAATTAGACAATTTTGCATTTACGACATTGTATGCTGAATCTCTTAAAATAATAAGGCTAGTTCGAAACATTATCAAAAAATTTGACTTAAGATATTGGTTTAAAGATAATATAATCAATGAATTTTATAAATAAAATACAGTATAAATACAGTATACAGTTTATACATAAAATACAGTATAAAACTTATGAATTGGAATGAAATAGGACTATCCATTAATTAAAAGGAATATTTCAGAATGGATATTTAATAATAAAAGTATATTCTATTCTTAGCAAAGCTGTATGAATTATTTTAAAAACAAATCAAAAGTTTATTTTTAAGAAATCAAAAAGTAACAACTTTATCTCACAATGAAAAAAAAACTTTAAAACAAGTCTTCGCTTATTTTTCATTAAATTAACATTTAATAGAGTTTCTTTTAGAATCTTCAATAGCTTTTATAAGTCTGTAAATAAATTTAAGTAGTTAAATTTTTTTTTCATAGGTTGAAATTGGAAGAGGATATTTCTTTTTAATTAAATTTTACAACACTCAATTGTGAATATTCCCACAAATTTTTCTAATTTTAAACTCGTATGAAGTCTTTCTTTTAAGAATTTTTATCTCTTATTGCTCAGTGGAATGGGAGGACAGAATTTAGCAATATTCATTGCTGATTTGCCTCATATGATGACAAATAATCAACTTTCAAATGTTGTCTATTGTTTTATTACGAGTCGTTTTTAAATTATAAAATATTTCGGAGTTAGCAAGTAGAATTAATATATAATTTTGCTATCATAAATTCGATACTAAATTGCAAATAAATAAAAAATTAGATGAAAAACGAATAAAAAAATTAAATCTATCGACGATAATTTTAATTCTGAAATCCGAAAGCATTTAAGTGTACGATGACTTTTGTGGGGTAAAATTTTTGTTACTTTTTGATTATTGATTTCTTACAAATAAACTTTTTGCTTTGTTTTTAAAATATTCCATGCACTTTTTCTACGAATAGATTATACATCCTATTGTTCTGAAATATTCATTTTAATTAATGAATAGTTCCCTATTTCAATAAAAGTGTTAAGAGAGAACCACTGGTTTTCTTTTGCTTAATGAAAATACTATATTAAATATTACTTATCCAAGGTTTTTTCGGTCATTCTGCGTTTGGTATAGGTACACTTAGAGCGAAGACTACTATAAGTTACACATTTTAAAAAATGTATTCAATATATTCTACGAGCAAAACATATTTTCTCCACGCTTCTTAATTTTTAAAAATTAATATTGTACCGAAAACGTCAAAAAATAAAACAAGATCTTGTCAAATTGTTAAAATAAATTTAGTCTATTTTTTCAAGATGATATATTAAAGAACGTTAACATTTTAAATAAAATACTTTTTAACATTGACACTTTTCTTGTACCCATATCCTATACTTTATGAGAAAGAAAAAAAAAACACTGACCTGTAAATTGTAAGATTTTTACCTGGAAAAATCCAGGAAATTTAAAACCTGATTTGGGTGGCCACCCTGCTTCACTTAAGAACCTCCGAGACCCTACGCCAGGGATGGCGGACCAATGGCACGCGTACCATTTAAGGCACGAGACCATAGTTTGGTCACAATTGTTATTACACTATGAAGCATATGTAACTGCTGAGGATTTATAATAACAGATGGCGCTGAGCGCAAACAATTTTTTTATTATTTTTTCTTCACTTTTTAAGTTTCAGTTTGGATTTAACCACTGAACCACAATGAAATAAAATCCTTTTAAATATTACAATTTGTGTAATTATTGTTGAATTCGAGTCAGTAACAATTAAATTAAAATTCACAAGAAACAATTATTAATAAGAAAATTAATGCTAAAAAACAATTAATAACCATAGAAAAACGAGCTAACATTAAATAACTAGCAAACAAAATTGACAGTCCTGCTTAAACTAACATCTTACAACCTAATATAAATTATTTGTCATCTAATCTGCAACAGCTGATGTTACTTTAAGTTGTTTTAAGACATGGCAAAAAAAAAAAAAATTTTCAGTGTAATTAGTAATGACTTTTGAGTTGATTGTATTATTATTTTCCCTATAAGCACGAAGTCAAAATTATTTGACGGCACGTCTATGACCTCATTAAACAATTTTTTAGAAAAAATGGCACGTTGGTGTATAAAGGTTCGCCACCCCTGCCCTACGCAATTAAAAAATTTTGATGCTCCTTAGATGTAATTAAAAACATCAATACAAATAAAAAATATTTTTCTTAGATAAAATTAAATTTGCAAAAATAAACAAATTTATATAATGCCCAAATTTAACGCTTTTTGCACAAAATCTGGTTGAAATCGAAGTTTTTTAATTCTTTGAAGGCTTCAAAACGCAAATCACGTATTGTGCGATTTTAGAGCAAAATAATTTGTATATTTCTGGTGCGTTATTTCTTTAAAAAAATTTTCACAAATTCGCGATCGCAACACTCGAATACGCTATCTGGGGAGAGACCGGTTTCATGCCTTCTCCCTTCCCTCTCCTCCTCTTTTCAGTTATATAGGAATGTACTACGATATTTTCCCTTTTCTTAATATTTTTACTTAATAAAAATATTTTCTAAAATTTTCGTGATACTTTTCTTTAGAACTATGTTTAATGTAGTTTTCAGTTCTATATAGTTTTTCAAGTTAAAAGATTTTAATCTATATGAAAATCAAGAGAGAAACTAACGTACTTCCTTCCTCTATGACTTTCCACACGCTAATGGGGAAAGCATGGGAAGTGTTGCCATAGGAAAAGAGTTCTGCTCTACGCCACCTGCAGCCCATTTCGATCGCCAATAAGCCACGAAGCAACCTGCCGAAAAAAATAAAAATTATCAGTTTTGTTTTTGCTTTTTATATTTAGTTTAGATAATCTGTTGGCTAGAGCAAAGCGATTGGTATTTGCCTGTCGGTCTGACCGCAGCGCGGTGAGGGCATTTTGAAATGACAGTAATAAGTGACAGGCATCGTGCAAACGACAGGATCGAAAGTTGCCTCTTTCGATCTCACTCTAATAAAAGATTTTAAATCAATTAAATTTGTAAAACAACTGTTACCAATAAATTGCGCTGTTACAGACTAATTTTTTAATTAAATCATAGTTAAAATAACTAAACCATTTAACTAGTCATTTTTTATTGTCTTCAGCATCTTTGTTGTGCATAAATAATCTAGAATTATTTTTGAGAAGTTTTGTGATTTCAAAGAAGGATTAGAAATATTTTAATACTAATGCGTTGTTTTACATATTGAAGTAATACCGGTAATTAATTTTCATTTTAATAGTGTAGTACTCCACTATTCAATATTACAACTTTTTTTTTTTCTCTAAGCTTTTTATTAAAAGAAAATATAGGAATTCAGAAAACATCATTATAAACGCAATTAAAAAAGTTGTTAAAATATTAAGCTAAAATAAAATTTATTAAATGAAAGTTATTAAAATATAGAGAAATTATCAGCTCATTGTGAATTCAATTGACTTATTTGAGCAACCTTTTTACATCGACGCAAATGATAAAACTAAAATTATTCCAATGTTTTTTTTTTTAAATTTATTATTTGTTGCTCATCTGAATAACTTTACGTAATTATCTTAAGCAAAACTTATTGCTTGCGTGCTTTCTTGCCTGTATAAGCAGAGAGATGTGATTGTTTTTGTTTTCCGGTGGCGCCATCTATGATCAAGAAGCAAAACTAATTATACCATCAAAATAAAGATTAATTGTATTCAGCATTAGCTGGCATAACGCTGTTGCTCGAGGCAACTCATAATATTTAAAATTTACCCCACAATCAAGCTACTTCCTCCTCCTTTAATTCAAGAGGAAATGGTACTACCGGTAATACTTACATAATATTCTAATATAGATACTTTAGAAGTAGATTTTTTGCACCAATTAAAGATGGAAGAGCTCCAAACATAGTTTTTAATTCAGTGCTGGTGGAATGAAAAGCTTTACATTTTTTTTGATAACTTTAGATAGCAACCTTTGTTTTAGGAGGTTATTTATTTCTATATTATTTTGTTACTATTGTAAGAAAAGTTCTTTCTTTCTTTATTTTTTTTAATGTTAAAATATTACCGAACTCAAAATTTATAGAACAGAAATGTTTAAGAAAAATTCTGACTCAGAGCAGATCCTTAAAAGTATCTATAATGTCCATAGGTAACAGAAATGCAGTACCAGTCATTTTGTAACTTTATTTCAAAACTTAATATACAACTTCTCAAGTAGGAAAGTGTGGTGAACGGTAACTTCAATAAATGCCAACAGATGGCGTCACTAGTTCTAAGCAAAAAGCATTATTTTTTTTACTCATTCTATTTTTTTACACATTCTGTTTATTCATATTCGAGCTCTAGAATTGCTAATTTCGAGTTGTCAGTTGTATTTTTTATTATTATCTTTCTATATTATTGTTATTAAAAAATGTTTTAAATTAAGTTTTTGTTATTGTTCCAATAGTTAAAGCACGCAACCTTAAACAACTTTAATTATGTTTTTAAATAATTCTCATTTGGTGTTCGATCTAGAACACCTATAGAAAGCATGAAAAGAATTATATTTCAACAAATTCGATGGCTCTGTATTTAATTAACTTAACGTTAATTAACATTCTCACTTATGTAGAGAAACTTAGCTCAACTTTAAAACCCTATTTTGCTGATTATTAAGCTGAGTAGCTGTTGTGACGTCATTGATCACTTGCGTGGATATTGGTTCTCTTCTTCTTCTTGGAGAGCAAGTACCCAATTATAAGTGGCGGCTGCCGAGTCTTGCCAAGAAGATGAATGTGTGGTGCGCAAGAGCAATAACATAACAAGCATTTATATTTAGTTTTATGAAAAATAAAAACAACGTTGCTAAGACAACTCAATAATATTAATTACTATATTGACGTTCCAGACATTGGGATGTAAAAGTAATAATGGATTTATATATTTTATATTAACTTTAACCCACACAGCCACCGCTATCCCAGGGATATCCAAACACGTCTGTTACTTATCCAAATATCCAGTGGATATTTGGATATGTTCCAGACTTCTTACAGATATCTAAACACATCTAAGTCCATGAGTTAGATATTTTAGACATCTCTGGGATATCATTTTTGGATATCTGGGGGATGTGGAAATTTGGTTATTATAGAGATATCCAGGCATAACTAAGTTCTAGATATGGACATTTTGGATATCTTTTGGATATTTAATATAGATAAGTTTAAGACATGGATCACTGGATGTCTATAGAATGTCTAAGAGATGTTTCAAATCGTACTCAATAGCTGACGCAGATCCAGTTTTCGACATCTCAGAGATTTCAGTTTTTGGATATTGATATTCTTTTATTTACAATTCCAAACTCTGATATAATTTTCTTTTTCTGATGCAGATTTTTTTTTCTGAATTAAAACAGAATTTTGAATTTTTAAATATTCTTAGATAATTATAATTCTAACCGTACTCAACAAAAATAGAAACCTGATACCAAATACGAAACTGCAGAATTTATTGTTAGCGAGCGTCTTCTTTTACAACCTTCATTTTACAACCTTGATATAAAAATCATTTATTGTTGAAGTAAGTAAGAGTTTTTTATTATTGAAATTTTTGTTTTCTTCTTATTGGTTATATTGTCATTTTTATTTCTCCTATATGCATTTTTCATATCTCTGAAATGTATGAACTTGGATATAAGTCAGACTTTGATGAATTGTTATGGCTTACAATATGAAGAGTTACTGTTTGAAAAATTTTCTTTAAAGATTTCATTTTCTAATAATGTATGCTTATTAAAAGATAAATCTATTTGTTAAATAAAAAATATTATTAAAATATCAGATGGTAGTGTAAATATTGTAGTCACCAAATTTCTTAGCTGTGTTGATGTTATGAATATCTTGCTAAATCTTCACAGCTATGAATATCCTGCTAAATCTCATATATTTTTGGCTCGGAATCATTCCTCTTTATTTTATGTGTGTCAACCATATTTTATGTAAATGCCTTGCCTTAAAAGAAAATGATAATTACAACATATTTCCTTTGTATTATAAATATTAATTACGTTTTAATTAGATTTTAGCTTCTTACCTATATTACATTATACATATTTATTATTTTTCATACTTTTTATATCTTATTGCGAATAAAACGGATCGTTTTGTTCTTGTATAAATCACTTAATCTTCCTCATGTAAACACGCTTAATGTGAACTAATTTTTCTCTTCTCTCTAAAAGTCTTATTAATATCAACAGCCCCTTTTTCCTAGACTTTGCAGTTCAGATTGACAAGTCTAAATACATTAATTTTTTTTCACTTAGTAGAATTGAAAGTTTTAACAAGGAATTCCTGATTTCCTCACAAAATCATTCCTTTAATATTAGCGTTGAATTCTGTTCAATATATATAAATATATACGATTCTTCTATTTTGTTTACCAACTTACAAATTGCTGAGCCAAATTTTTAATTTTGAATACATTAGCCATTTGTCAGGCTGATGATATTAATACATCATTATTTTATTTGTATATATTGTATATGTAATATTGGCTGCTGAAATTGTTAATAATATTTTATTATTGTGTTCATTGTCACAGAATATTACGGTTCTTGCAGAAAGATTTTTCTTTTAAAAAGTAAAAAAATTTTGTTTTCTTTTCTACAGAAATTTACACATAATATTTGAACCATGCATTTAGATAATCACTTTTTGACGCGCTTAATTTGCACCGGTAGTATCGTAAATCAATGTAAAGTTTCTATTATATTTTCGGCAGTTATTGATATTGATTTTCACATGGTTTTGTAAATATCTCTATTTACTTCACACTATATGGAAAATTCGAATCTTGCATTTGAGTATTTAATTTTAAGGCAATGATTCTGTCTAATTGTTGGCTGCTATTGATTTCTCAATAGTTTTTATATCAGATATTTTTATACGGTATTAAAATTATTTATTACGCATTTGAGTAACCCATTTTTGATGAGTCCAATTCGCATGATTTCATCGTTAATCTTCGTTTTTTTCTTCTTATATAATGGATTACATTATTTTTTAAAATTTTGATGATTATTTACAAAATGCGAAGAAGAAAATAATTTGTGTGACATCCTCTCCCTCCAACAAAATGCGTAAGTAAAACACCCATAATATTAGAATAAAAAATTATTACATGTTTAATTAAGAAAAGTATAGTTTTTTTGGAAACACAGCTTTTTTGTTATTTTTAAATTACTAACATATATGTTTGTTATATTGAAGTTATCTTACGGAAAGATATTAGTGCCAGACAGTTTTGTTGCAAATAGCTTGAAAAAATTCTGCCACAGGGGTGGTCATTATATTATCTTTGTGCAATTTGCATGTTTTAAAAAAAATCATATTTCTTAAGCAATATTTCCACACATACTGAAATGATTGCTTGAGTGTTAGGAATTATCATTGTATATATAGCTTTTAATTTAAAAAATGTTTAACTTAGAATTTTGTTATTTTCATTTTTTATAATATTGCAATTGCTTTATTCATGTATATATATGAAATATGTAAATGTTTAAAAGTATGTTTAATTTTGCATTATATGGATAATGACCAAGTGCATCAAAACAATGTTTCCATGCACGGACATGATTGCTTGAATGCAATGGATTATCATTGTATATATAGCTTTTAATTTAAAAAAATCATTAACTTAGAATTTCTTTATTTTCATTTTTTGATATTGTAATTGTTGTATTCATGTATATATCTGAAATATGTGTTCAAAAGTATTTTTAATTTTGCTTTATATAGATAACGCCGAACAATTTTTCAATTGTTAAGTTTCTATTGACTGATGAGGTTGCAGTTGTGCCAGTGACCTGGTTGTCAACAAAAGGTTGTGTGTGGCCTCCTTTAAAAGAGTATGAAGTAATGAAACTTGTTATGAAGCTAACTAAACCTTCTCCAGATTGGATTTGCCATGAAGCAAAACTTTTGGGTGAATATTTTAATAACTTTTTACTAAATTTTTTTTTTTTGTCCAAATGCAAATTTCAACTGGTATGTATACACCAGTTAAGACACGATGTTTGTATATAATTAAATAGGAAGTGATGAACTATGTATAATTTTTGTTATTTAATTACTAATTTGTTCTTCTCAGGTACAATCTCAGAGTGCTTCACTATTTTATTATTTACTTCCTTGCTCTTTTCTTACTTTTTTTTTCCCCTTTGGTTTTTTCCTGTGTTACCTTGAGTGTTCAATATTGTTATTGTTATGAAGTTTTTTAACTCAGAATTTTACAGTGCACCACTGGATCTAGCCCAGATCTAGATGTAAAGTTTGAATATACATTCATTCAATCTGATACATTCATTAACCAATTTTGGAAAGTTAAAGCCTATTCATATTATCTAAACCTGTTACCAGACCCAATACTAGACACTGTTAAAACTCCCATTTCTCAACAAAATAATTTGGAAGTTAAAAATAGTATATTTTACAAATCTTTCCCAACAAAATTTTCATTTTTTCATATGTTTACCGATTTGATTAAATAAATCAAAATGACATAAGAAGTATAAAACATTTTTATTTATGAGTTGATTTTAATGTAATAAAAAAGAAATATATATATGTGTATGTATGCACACATATTTCATAAAAAATTATAAATTTATAAAAAAGTGAAAAGAAGAAAAAAAATCATAAAATTAAGAAAAAAAATAGCTGTCACTTTTTACTATTTGTTTTCTTAAGAAAAAATTGTATTCCTTAAGTAAAATTTTTTATGAGTTAGTATTTAACCATAATTACAAAAGCATATGAGCTATCACTCAAATAATGTGCCCTTATTTACAATGCATCAATTCACAAAAATTTGTTTAATTATTTTGTTCATTGTCTGACTCATGGCATTTGTAGAAGAAAAAAATTTAACTTTTTAAATTTGAAACATAATTATCTAATATATATAAGCAAGCAAGGTATGTAATAAAATGTGATGAAATCTATCTTCGTTTTCTAACATAACAGGGTGCCTAGCATTTTTAAAAAATGCTTAAAGGTGCTTATTTTTTATTTTCATATTTTAAAAGATATTTAAGGTGTTTTTATTTTATTGTGGGTTTGAAAAAAGTGCTTAATTTTCTATCTTTTAAAAAGAAATTTTTTAGTGTGGCGATTGTTGTCGTAAATTACAAAAACAAAAAAAACGTGATATTCACGATTTTCTTTGCAATATTTAACCGAAACTAGTTTAAGTTTTCAAAAATGTGTTTGTATTTTTTTGGAAAGTGATAAAAAATATTTTTTGAGTGCTCATTTTTTGTTGAAAAATTTGATTATTCCTGCTGTATAAATATTATTACTGTATCCTTAAATGATAAAGTACGATTGGGTAATTTTAAGAAGCAAAAATATGGAGAAAGGTTACAACAAAAATGTTTAAACTAATATGTCAATAAATTAACCACTGGTCTTTTAATTTTCACCAGCACACATTTTAGAATTTTTTTCTTTCTTCTTTTTAGCATAAATTAAAAGGATTTTTATGCTCTTTCTGGTAGACTCCTCCATAATTCCTTCTATTTTTATCAATCAAATCAAGCTTATTGCTTTTAACCAGATTATAAAAAAGATTAATGTGTACTTTATAGTGGCAAAATAGTGCATCATATCATTCTGTATGCAATTAAAAAGTTAACATTTATTGAGAGTAAATGCTATTTTAAAAAGTCACATTTAACTTTTTTACACATTTTTTACTTTAACTCATTTCTGTAAACAAACTAAACTACAGAAACAAAATTTAAAATTTTGACTATTTTTATTAGAAAAAAATTTCTGATGGAGAATTGAGGGGTAAAAAAAATCTGTTAAGGAAAGAATAGGTAGTTTTCTTGAATGTCGTTAATAAATATTTAATTTCAATCATTTCTAAAACTTATGCTCTGCCATTGCTCTATTTTTAGGTGCTGTGAGGAGAAATCCTTCGATCCAAGACATAGCAACAGACCTTGAAATTGAAAAATGTATGAAAAACGGCATGCAAAAAGCAAGAAATGTTTCTTCATTAAAAAATTTTAAATTTTACTTTTTTGTGAATAAATTATTTTTTTGTAAATAAACTATTTATATATGATTGTTTCGATTTATACCCTTATTTATTTAACATTCTTTTCAATAAGCATGAAAATGTAAAAAAATTTCAGTTTCAGAAATTTTCCTTTTTTTCTAATTTAAATTAAAACTCATAATAATAATTTAAACTTTTCTTAAAGTTAATTAAAAATTTTTTTTTAATTTTAGAAAATGAATCATTGATGTTTTACAATTTTTTTCTTCATAATTGAAAAATTCAGAATCTTGAAATATTTTCATATTATTCCTTCAACCTTCATTTTTCAAATACTACAACCAGTTCTTTTCTTCCAATAAAATTTTTTATGCCATAATTGTAATTACGTTTCTAATTTAAAACACTCTTTCTGAATATTACAATCACCTTGGAAAAAAATGTATTTTAATAAAATTTTACTAAATTCAGTATATTATAAAATTTACTACTTTAACAAATATCTTAAGGTAGCAATCAAAGCAAAAAATAATTTCAAGTATACAAATATTTCAAATTAGAATTCTGAAATAATTTGTCAAATAAAGTGAATCGGGTATTATGAGTATTTTACATATATCCTAACATTTTGCAATTAATATTCTCAAAACTTACGTGATATACAATCTAAATATACTCATAATACAAGATAAATCAATTTAATGAGAAATTCTCAATTAAAAATTTGTATCGTTTAATAATAAATAATACAAATTTAGTAAATAAGCCTTTTTTAAATACTTTAGTAAACAAAAATGAAATATGTCTCTCAGACATTCAGGGTTGTCTCTGAGACATCTAAAAGAATATCCTTGGGATATCCAGAAACTAAATATAACAGACATCTAAACGATGTGAGAGAGATATCAATGTTTAACTTAGGACATCCCTTGGATGACTGTGGTAGGTCAAAGATATCTGTCGGATGTCTCTTGGATGTGCAGCAGACATCAATATCCAAATATCTGCTAGACATCACACAGATGCGACCCCTGGATTTCTGTTGGATATTTCATGGATATTCAGACGTCTCGGGGATCTCTGATGGATATGGCAATATCCAGTTTTTTTATCCAAGAGATATCTCTAAGATGTGTTGTGGATATTTGTGGCTGTATGGGAACTTGTAAATAACTGTGTATATTAAATGTTGTGATGTCTCCAATTTACTTCGTTTTTATTTATCCAAAATCGCACATAGTAGGAAGATAGAAAACCTTCCCTTACAACTGGTGACCTCAGGACGTGATTAGTTTAACAGTGCGAAGATTTTATTTGGATAAAAGAAAGGTTTGTGCATCACCATTATTTTATAATTATCTTTATATTAAACAGGGAGGAAAGCACAAGCGATAATTTAAATTCATCAACTCAAGATAATGTGAATTTAGAAGTAAACAAAGTGGCAGTTAAACCACCAATTTTTTGGCGACATAAACCTAAGTTATGGTTCTTACAACTTGAAGCACAGTTTGCTAACGGCAATATTACTCGTGATTTAACTAAGTATAACATTGTCGTTGCCTTATTCGACGAAAATGTCTTAGATTTCGTAGAGGATATTTTGTTAAACCCGCCAATGAATGGAAAATACAACGCCTTAAAAAATGCATTGTTAAGTAGATTGACAAATTCTGAAGAAGCCAGGTTAAAAAAGGTGTTGACTACACTTAATCTTGGCGATAAGCGTCCATCTGACTTGTTGCGACAAATGAAAGGTTTGGCTGAAAATTCCATTTCTGAGGAATTGTTAAAATCACTTTGGCTACAGAGGCTACCACAACAGGTTCAAGCTATATTATCTATTAGCTCTGATTCTTTGGATAAAATGGCAGGGATGGCAGACAAAATTATTGGTATATTTAGATCAACAGAGTTATGTACAGTTGATAAAGTATCCAGTAAAAATTTTAAGCATAGTAACATTAGTAACGAAAAATTTAATTCATTGGAGATTAATATTGCAGAATTAACTAAGAAATTTGATACATTCATTACAAGGAGTAGATCTCAAGATAAATCTGTAACAGCTCGAGACCGTAGCCGTTCGAGATCCCAATCTTCTCGTTATAAGTTGTGTTGGTACCATTTTAAATTTGGAAACAAGGCACGTCGCTGTGTTAAACCTTGCCAATTTCAAAAACCAACAAATGCTTCGGAAAACTAACGGGCCGGTCGATTGAAGAGGCCAACGACTACGGCCATCCAAATTGCCGCCTCTTTCTTTTTGACAAGTCAAGCAAAAGGCACTATCTTATTGACACTGGGGCTGACGTGTCTGTAATTCCACCGCCAAAACCCAATAAACTGTTCCCATCTGATTTTAAACTTTATGCTGCAAATTCAAGTTCAATCAAAACTTACGGCAAGCAACTTATCAGTTTAGATTTAGGCTTGAGAAGACGTTTCAAATGGAATTTCATCATAGCAGACGTCTCAAAGCCAATAATTGGCGCAGATTTTCTTAAGGCACATGGACTTTTGGTAGACATTAAACAAAAACGTTTGCTTGATCCTTTAACATCATTGACAGTCTCAACTAAAATAATCAAAGGACCATCTTCATTTTTAACACCCCTCGATAGTAATAATCTAGATCCAGATATTCATTCTCTACTGCAAGAATTCAAAAACTTATCTTCAGAAAAAATAGAACTGAATAAAGTTAACTTCAACCATAATGTCACTCATGCTATTGTTACAAAAGGCCCACCCATAACATCTAGAGTGCGTAGATTGGCTCCAGAGAAACTAAAAATCGCCAAAGCAGAATTTGACTACATGCTTGAGCGTGGCATATGTCGACCATCAAGCAGCCCTTGGTCTAGTCCATTACATCTGGTCAAGAAAAAAAATGGTGAATGGAGACCGTGCGGAGACTATCGTGCTTTAAATGCAGCTACATTACCGGACAGATATCCTATACCACACCTGCATGATTTTACACACCAATTAGAAGGTTGTACTATATATTCCACATTGGATCTTCATCGAGCTTATCATCAAATTCCCATGGAACCAGCAGATATAGAAAAAACAGCTATTAGTACGCCATTCGGACTGTTCGAATTTCCTTTGATGACTTTTGGACTTCGTAACGCAGCGCAGACATTCCAGAGATTTATGCACGCCGTTCTACGTGGTCTAGAATTCTGTTTCGTCTATCTGGATGACATATTAATTGCATCGCGCTCTAAAGAGGAACATCTACAACATCTCAGAATAGTTTTTGAAAGATTGCAACAATTTGGATTAACATTGAATCTCAGTAAATGCAACTTCGCTAAGCCTGAGGTGAATTTTGTTGGCCACAATGTTTCTCTAAAAGGAATTCGTCCAACAGAAGAAAAAGTCAAAGTCATTGAAGATTTCAAGAAACCCAAAACAGTCAAACAACTTAGAAGATTTTTGGGAATTATAAATTTCTACAGAAGATTTATTCCTCAAGCGGCTCAACACCAAGCATGCTTATATGATTATTTAAAAAACAGTAAAAAGAATGATAATCGAACTATCGAATGGTCAGACGAAGCTTCAAATGCTTTTACGAAATCCAAAGAATTGCTAAAATCTGCAGCAATTTTGTCTCACCCAGTACCATCTGCTAAACTTGCCCTTATGGTAGACGCTTCCAATATAGCGATAGGTGGAGTGGTGCAACAACTCGTCAATAATGATTGGCAACCGCTAGGTTTCTTTTCTGTTCGATTAACACCTACACAAAAGAATTATAGCACCTATGATCGTGAACTGCTAGCTGCATATTCGTCTATTAAGCATTTCCGATATTTGTTGGAGGGTCGAGAATTTACGTTATTCACTGATCACAAGCCGCTGGTATACGCTTTCCGACAAAACTTGGACAAAGCATCACCCCGACAACAAAGACATTTGGAATACATTAGCCAATTCACATTAGAAATTCAACACATTTCTGGAAAAGATAACATGGTTGCTGACGCTCTTTCAAGATTGGAAGAAATAAGAATTACTTCCGAAATTGACTTTGAATCCCTAGCCAAAGCTCAAGAAATCGACGATGAGTTAAAAGATTTAATGACGTCTCAAAACTCTTCTTTGAAATTTGAGCTAGTTCCTATTTTTGGCTCTAATCATTCATTATATTGCGATACAACCACAAAAATTAAAAGACCATTTATTCCAATTAACTTTAGAAGACAAGTATTCAAAAGTGTGCACAATCTCTCACATCCGGGAATTAAAGCGACTGTTCGATTAGTTACATCAAAATTTATTTGGCCATCAATAAACAAAGACATTCGTGATTGGACCAAGAGTTGTTTGAAATGCCAGAAATCCAAAATTTCTAAACATAATCATTCTCCATTACAAGAATATCCTATAGTTGGTCAACGATTTCAAGACATTAATCTAGACCTGATTGGACCTTTGCCATCATCAGAAGGATTTCGTTATTGCCTTACGATAATTGATCGCTACACACGATGGGCAGAAGCCATTCCTTTACCTGATATTCGAGCAGAGACAGTTTCTGATGCTTTATTGAAAAATTGGATCGCTCGCTATGGTATTCCAAGCTTAATTACAACTGATCAGGGTGCGCAATTTGAGTCTCAATTGTTCCAAGAACTTTCGAAATTACTTGGTTTTAAAAGAAATAGAACTACTGCATATCACCCACAAGCTAATGGCTGTGTAGAACGTTGGCATCGTACTTTGAAAGCAAGCATAATGTGTCATGAAAATCCAAGCTGGACAAAGTCACTTCCGATTATTCTACTTGGTTTACGCACAACCTTGCGAGATGACTGTCAAGCCACCCCAGCAGAACTCTTGTATGGTGAAAATATAAAACTACCATACGACTTTTTTGAAAATTCAAACATTGAAGCACAATCAGAATTCATTCAGAATTTAAAAAGCACCATGGAAAAATTAAAACCCGTCCCATTTCGTCATCACTCGAAGCAGAAACCATTTATATTCAAAGATTTAAAAACTTGCTCACACGTGTTTGTCCGTACTGACAGTGTTCGTCATAGTTTGCAACAACCATATCATGGACCATATAAAGTTTTAAAGAGAACCGATAAAATTTTCACTGTTAAAATGAAGCAAAAAGAAGTTAATGTATCTATAGATAGAATAAAGCCCTATTTTTCGGACAATTCTACAGAATCTGAAAAGACTTCAGAAACACCTTTACTGGTTGAAAAGAATTTTGGGCCTATTTCATCGTCTACAATTTCTAGAGCTGCTACAGAGCAAGGCAACGGAAACAAAAGAGTGAAGCTTGTTATTCCACCCCAAGTGACTAGATCTGGACGTACAGTATGCATTCCAGCACGTTACACATGAGATTCTTCATCGTTCGAGTAACTCACTAGGGGGGGAGTGCTGTGGTGCGCAAGAGCAATAACATAACAAGCATTTATATTTAGTTTTATGAAAAATAAAAACAACGTTGCTAAGACAACTCAATAATATTAATTACTATATTGACGTTCCAGACATTGGGATGTAAAAGTAATAATGGATTTATATATTTTATATTAACTTTAACTTGTAAATAACTGTGTATATTAAATGTTGTGATGTCTCCAATTTACTTCGTTTTTATTTATCCAAAATCGCACATAGTAGGAAGATAGAAAACCTTCCCTTACAAATGTATCAATAGAGACCTAAATTTTGCTAATTTTGATGTATGTTTTTTGGAAGAATTAGATAGTCGGAAATGTAATAAGGATAAATGTAAACAAGCAATCAAAGTGCTGAGAATCCTAATTTGTTTTTCGCATACACCAGAAAACTATTAAAAGTACTATTAAGTAATTATTAAGTAATAAAAATGGTCAACAACACAACTAGGTTGTAAAAATTTACTGCAATGTTCGATAAAAAGTAATTTTCACATTTATTTGACCTTTTTGGGCTTCTAGAAAGAGATAACGTGTACGTTAGGTAGGATGACCAAGGAAACTAACTTAAAATAATTTATTTCGTTTAATAATTCTTATGTTTTGTTTATATTTCTTTGAAATATTTACTTGCTTTTAAAAACACGTGCTTAAAATTCGCACTGCTTTGTTAAGGAAAATAACTTTTCTTCACAAAGTTTTAAAGCAAAAAAGGAACTTGAAACGCTGTTTAAGATTAAAAGCCTTGTAAATCTTTGCACTTTTTGGAAAGCCAGTTTTTGTTTTTTTCGTTGCTTCAGATGCATTATTCCAGCGTTTGTTGTCAGGGGCGGATCCAGAAATTTTTCCTGGGGAGGGTCATAGACTCCGAATTAATTTTTTTTATAAAAACATTTTTTTAATACATTTTTGGAAAAAAAAGTGGGGTTTTTAATGGTAGGAAAGATCGTTAGGCACTCCAAGTCCTGCTTATGAGTCTTGAAACAGTGAAGAGCATAATTAGATGGAAAAAAATCGATTTTTCCGACCTACATAGGTGTATATGCCCCCTTAAATAATTTTTGAAATATTTTAGTTCTTTTGTAAACTATTAAAAAAACTATTATTTTTATTTTATTTATTCAATTTGGGGGGGGGGGAGTCATGAACCCTATGAATCCCCCCCTCACTGTTTGTTGTAGATGTAGTTAAAAAAAGAAAAATCACATGTATATTTCTGATTCTAGTGCCGAATATTTCCGTAACAGTGCGTATCAACAATCATCGCAAGGGCTTCTTAACTTGCAAAATTTTAAAAAACAAGCATGTTGTGATTGTAGTTCGTGAATAATCCCGTGACTTAACGTTTCAAATGAAAACGAAAGTAAGCGTTTGAAAATATCGCATTAAACACGACTCTATTTTGGGTATTGGGGAACTCGTGTGTCCAAGAGGCCATCATCTGAAGTCGAAATAGATCAAAAAGTTTCTTGTTCGTCCACCCCAACCCATTTTCGGCACAAACATAAGAAATTGCAGTCATAAACTATTGTGGCGTAACTACCACTACAAATATTAAATACCAAATCACTAGTATATAAGACATGTTAACTTAATTCTATCATGAGGTACCTTTTGATAGATGAAGGTTGACAGTCTAAAATTAAATCCCATCACTATCTTAAAATGCTTTTTCTGCTCCCTTACTTTTTACCATTCTGTAATTTTGGGATTTACTTTATTTTTAAGGAAATCTTTTTCTTTTTTTCAATAAAGATACAAATGAACAATTCAAAAAGTTACCAACGAGTATTTGATTGTTTTTTTTTCTTTTATTTTAAGGAATTTATAACAAAATATTGTTTATTGCCAATTAAGATTTGATAAGCTTTTCAGAGAATATTATTCAAGAAAGTGTTATTTTATAACATATTATTACTTTTTAATGGCAATGGTAATAATAAATAGGATTACCGGGGGGAAATATTCAAATTTAAGTTAAGAATATTCAATACTGGCTATAATATGGGTCATTCTCACTGAAACATAACATAATAGTTTAACATATATAGACTAAAAAAATTCCTAAATTAAAGTAATTAAAAAGGTGATAAAAATTATACAAATGCCTTTATTTATTTTTGTTATATGTCCTTATAATAATGGTCAAGTTTTCTATTTTATTTTTTACAAGATTTAAAATATTTTAAATTCTGCCTTGTCCACGGAGGAGATGTAATAGTCAACGGAGGAGACATTTTATGTTGTAAAATATAAAATGTCAATGAAGGCTAATTCATTAATTATTGGGCACAACTGATATGAGTTTAACATTAATAAGTAAATAATAAAATATTTCATTATTAGAGATAGAGCTACTTCCGATTAATCATGCTGCTATGAAAGGAAACATCCATTTTTAACCTAGGTGTACAATTTCTTAAGTAACTCTTACTGAATATTAATAAATTAAAATGTAAAGACTATTGAAATAAAAATTCAGACTCCACATGAAAGTTGAGTGTTGAGGGTACTCTTTTGTGACCATTTTATGCAAGTTAAACATACTGTCATCCAAATAACGTTTTTGTTTTTTCTCTTTTCTTCTTGTTATTGTTTCTTTTTTCCCTGGGCACAAACGGCTTGCTCTATAAATTTCTAGAAATTTAAGTACATTTAATCACGATTTTTCTGTTAAATCTTTTTCTGATTCAAATTTTAAAATTTCTTGCTCTTTTTTTTTTTTTTTTTTTACTTTCTTCAAACAATGTAGGGTTTTCTTTTAATTTCTGTCTAGGTTGTCTCATACTAAGTTTTTTCTGTTCCCTTCTCTTTCGCATTTGATTACTTTCTTTTCTTAAATTTCGGCTTTGCAATTTTTTTCCTAAAATTTGAAGAGAAAAAAAAATTTAAACATCACAGAAATTATTTAGAAAAATTGCCAATATTTACTTCTCCGATAAGAAAAAGTTAAACTTAGTTGATTTTCTTTAAAAATAGAAACAAATTAACACATTTGTTCCATTTTAAAAATATCAATTAAAAGAAAATAGTTTTTTAATTATTAAAATTGTATTATGGTTATCTAACACATTGTCTCTTACATTGACTGTGTCTTCTCATACGTGGACTTGTTATGTCCACGGAGGAGACAAAAACTAGTTCTTGAATTTTTTTGATTTTAAAGTTACAAAAATGAGGCAGTTCTTTTTGTTAAATATACTATTTTTGCAATCTAAAATTCATCTATCAAAAATAAAATAATTTTCTCTTACCTTCTTTATGATGTCCACGGAGTATACGGTGAGAACTTTGCCAAACCCCACTTGAACACAACAATCTAAAACTGACACCAAAGAGAACAAAAACAACTGATATTTAACATTAGAAAATGGAATGGTTACCCCTCCCAGCAGCTGTCTTATAGGGATTTCGCATATGCTGCCCTTTATTGCATATTTACAGAACTATATTAATTGTCCACGGAGGGAGACATCATTTTTGATGAACAAAGTTTACTAGTCATTTATTTTATAAAAATAATTTTTTTTTAAAAAATATTAAATAAAAAGTTACTATAAACATTTAACTAGGTAAAACTACAAAAATCATTAAAATAACATTTAAATTGTTTAACAGGCATTAAAAATTATTTTGTGCCACAGACGTAGGGACGTCCACGGAGGGGATTTTGAAGTCATGTTTATTAAAAAATAAGAATGAAATATTAAATACATTTAGCAGAAATGCATATGATTTGTTAGTTAAGAACTTCACGAAAAATGATTTAAAAAAATATTAAGAAATCTGTATTTCCTAATATTTATCACTCAGGGACTTAAAAGATCACCTTTTTGTGAGAATGACCCATATATATTGAATAATATAGTAGCTGGGTGGCGCAGTTGGTTTGTCGTCGGCCTTCTGAGCCCAAGTCTGCGGGTTCCAGGCACCGGATTTTCGGGATGCAGAAAATCCTCAGCGGCCATGTAGTATGATTATGCGGCATGTAAAAGATCCCTGGAGTGCCTTATTGGCTCTTGGCATTTCCGGCAAAATTAAATTCCTAGTGCACTCTAGCATCCAAATAGAGTCTCGGTGCTGCCATCTATTGTGGCAGAAACTAGACGTCCAAATTAACATGACCAACGGTATCTCACCCATTGTGGTGGTCCTGAAAGAGTGGATACCACCGCTGGAGAACGCACTAGGTCTGCTCATCGGCAAGACCGATTGTGCAGTTCATTGGAAATAAAAAAAAATATTCAATACAAATCTATAAAAAAGACAAGAATATTCAATGCTTTCAAGAATGAAACTAATATGAAAGCACTCTTAGGAAAAAAGTAAAATGTTTTCTGGGAGTTTTGAGGGATTCTCACTGAAAGCATTAAGATTTTTAAAACAGTTGACTGTAATTTGGGATCATGATTATAATAAATCTCTTTCATTTATTTTCGTGCTTACAGTTTTAATTAATTTGCACAATTCAATATTTCTTACAGTTAAACGTATACCATTTACATAGAATAAATGAACAGTATGTATCAACGTTTCTTCTTCTAAACATTAATGTAAGAAAGAAGCAAATTTCTGTAGCGAATCTGCTAGAAATAGTTATCAAACTTCTTTGGCGTTTTAATATAAATTACAAAACTTCTGAAGAAGTTTCGTAATTTATATTTAAAAATTTTTTATATTACTTCTACATACCTGCCGAATCTCCTGTTTTTTTAACTTGTTTATAGTTAAAGTTGAACCGTGATGGTTCAGAGGATAGAGTGTTCGTCCTCCAATGGGTTAAACCGAGTTCAAATCCCAGCGATGACTGGTTGATATAAATTACGCATCCAGCTTGCATCAACCACAATGCTGCTATCATCAGTGGCAAACGGATCACAGGTCCTCTTGTCATGAGGCTAACTGTGGGAAGTTTTCGTGGTTTTGCTCCCCGTGTAATGCAAATGCAGGTTAGTTTCACCAAAATGGCCTCCACAAAGGCAAATTTCTCCCAATATTTGATCCAGAAGTTCCCTTGTCTTCTGGATTGGGTTCAAAATGACAAGACTACGGATTGAACATCAGTAGTCGTAAACCCTAAATTGAGTCGGCTGTTCAGCGACGGTCATAAAATAAAACAATTTAAATATTCACAATAATGCTTTAAAAAAAAATCCGCGCGGGCGGCCATTTTCCCGTTAATGTGGGTGATACATTTTCAATTTTTGTTATCTTACAAGAGTCTAGCTTCCTCACTTCTAAAATGACCCTCTAATCTAGAAATACAATTGATGTTTCTCTGTCTGGGAGTACTGTAGCGGTTGAAAGGGGCTTTTCGGCAATGAACTTACAGAAACACAATACGTACTGGTCATTTAAGCAAGAATCGTTAAACGCAATTATGAACATCTACCTAAAGGGAAAACCTCTTTCAGATTTCTGTGCAGAAACCTCTGTAAATCATTGGCTTGATTGTGGCAAACGTCATATTTGATTCATTTAAAAAACGTAGATAAATCGACATTCCAGATAACTTGACCTTTGTCATTTAAATTATTTCATAAAAGAAATACTAGGTTACTATTAGTAACCTAGTGTTTCTTTTATTACTGTATAATGTAATCCTAGTAACTAGTAATTCATTCTGCAATTTATGTACATGTTAGTAATAAATAAGAGGAAATTATATTTTTTATTTATTTAGAAGCTACGGGTTAGTTTCAAAGGAGGACATTGTTGGACTAGCCGTCCTCGGGAGGCGTTTAAAACTTCTGAGTTTTTACAGCTTCCTTTGTGACATTCTGATATTCGTATTATACCATACATTGATATTTATTTATTTTATATTCCCAGTACTTTTTTAATTTTCCACAGAATTTTTATTTTATTTATTTAATCAGAAAAAAAGAATGTAAAGCACGTTTTGAAAAACTACATTATGTTCTAATTCAATAGAAATTTCTTGAGAATGTTGGACTTCAAACATAAGATGGAGTCGCAGTAGTTCGTGGGGTTGTGGGGTTGTTGACACCACTCATGAAATCTCTCATCTGATTGGTGCAGCTGGTCGATGGTTGAATATCTTGCACGTCCATTCGTGCTTTCACCAATTTCTCGAAATAGCATTCTTGCTGAAATCAAAAAAAAAAAAAAGTTGTGAATATAAATTCATTTGTGTCAGAAATTGATTGAAAAAAAAGTTCACTTGTATCAGAAATTGATTGAAAAAATGAGTTGCTGTTGCAGTTCATTTACGTCGCACTAGAGCTGCACTATGAGCTATTGGCGACGGTCTGTGAAGCATCCCTGAGGATGATCCGAAGACATGCCATCGCGATTTTGATCCTCTGCAGAGGGGATGGCACTCCCGCTTCGGTAGCCCGACGACCTGCACGTGAAGTCGAGCACTTTATGGTAGAACAGTTTAGCGAGGACTCATACCGTACACCCTCGGTCCCTACGCAGACTGATCTAAGTGATCACCCACCCGCACACTGATCGCATCCAGTGGTGCTTGACTACGGTGGACTGCTGGGAACCGTGTCTTAACGATCAGTCCACTGAGGGACTTGTTCGTAAAGTTCCGGTTCTTAAAACTTGCTATCAAAAACAATTTTTTTTAAAAATTTCGTTCTGTGAGGCATATAAAGTAAAATTAAATATAAGGTATTTACTCTTAACTAAATAGTATAGGTATTCATTCTTAAGAAAATGGCTATTTTAATGAAATTAATAAAGAGAAAATTAATTTTTAAAAAAAATTTCAAATTGTTAGAATTGTTTCGAAGATATATATTTCCTATGAGGGAATGTGCTATATTAAAACTATTAAACATATTCTTTGAGAATTTTGTACTTAAACAATTAAATTAGTTATGAAATGCTTAAAGGAAGAAAAAAAAAAAAACTCCCGTTGGTTTTTATGTATGGAAATTGTTTTACATAGCTGATTTGTTAATATGTACAGTCCGCAAAAAAAAAAACGAATCACCCTGAATAACTTTCGTTCTAATGATCGGATTTTCACGAACTAAGTGTCAATCTTAATGGTTCCTGGGGGTGACCTCAAATATGTTAATTAATTAGTGCTAACTATTAATTAAGTTACGAAATCAGACACAAAAACGTACTTTCTCTGAATAAACATATAATTTTTTTTACATATTTGGAATTTAGACCCTTGAATTAGTGGGGGTAGACAAAATTTTAAAAAAATTGGGTGGTAAATTGGGCCGCAATAAAGGTTTATATATTTGGCGATAGTCCAGAAAACCGCCAAAAAAAGTCGCCTGCGCAAATAAATATTTTAAGATAACCCATTGACTAATTCAAAAGAGGAGTGCTTAATTTTACTAGGTTGCTACGCAACCAAACTCTGATAGTAAAAAAATTGAAATAATGTTCAGTGATTGCTCGGAGGGGCTTAATTTATTGTTAATAGGAAATATCTCGAAGTTTCCAGGCCATAAACAATTTTTTTAGGGGATTTCTGTCCAAAAAGCAAAAAAAATATTATTTTAATCTCCTTTGAAAAGTAAATTTGAATCGATTTATAAATTATTTATGATAGTTTTTAGAATTTAAATACATGAACTTTTTATCTGATATTATTTAGATTACACTGTTTTTACTATATTTATTCGAGGATTTTATACTAAAATATAATGAGCATAACTTATTATAGCTACATACAAAATTTTAGGGATAATCATTTTTACAGTTTTAATCGAGTCTTCTAGGCAAGAAAGTTTGAAGAAAAAAAAAGTGCTTGAAAAATAAAATGTAGATTGTATAATAATTCTAATGCACAAGGCTTTCTATAATTTACGATATTTCTTTTTTCTATAACTCAAGGAATTGCTGAATGTTTAGTGGCATTTTAAAAAGATTAAAATATGTTATGTATAAGAATAAGATATTGAAATAATATGTTGCAAATTGTAGGATTCATTGTTTAAAAAATCGCTTCATTCTACTTGATATTTAGGTTACATCGTTTCCTTTGGATAAAGATGATTAGCAAATAGCATCCTCATGTTTCGATACATTCTGAAACTTATACGTTCGCAAATTCACCATAAAATGTCGCACAGCATATTCTTCAATTACGATAAGCTACATTTACCACCAAATACTGCTAATATGGTTATTTTTGCTTTTTTATATTTATTTGATGATCTCTTTTTAAACAGAGCTCGTAAGATCCTTAAGATACTGAAATGGGGGCACAAAACCTTAAGAGATAAAATATTTAATTTCATTAACTCAAAATATCTGGTGTCAAAATGTTAATTTTTAAGTTAAATGTAACTTTTACAATATTGATGTTCTTACATTTTTAAAGATCACATGAATCCTGATAAAATATTAAAATGCATATGTTTACTTTAACTAGTGTAAAATCCTTATCAAAATAATGATCAAGATCCAAATGTAAAACAGTATAATTGACGATAAAAACTCAACTGGCTTCAAAACATATGAAGAGGGAAGTAAAAGTCGACATGTTTCGAGTTTTCAAATATAATCGCCCATTCTCAAGACTTGTCGGGCTTGGATAACTTGTGACTTTTATTATTGGACGCTCAAAGCATGTCTATTTTTATTATCATCTATTATTTTTTTAAATCAATGAAGTTTTTATATTTTCGATTCAGTTTCTTGGGATTATCCATTTAGTTACACAACATATTAAATTATTTCACTTGATATTAAAATAAGTTTTACATATGTTATAGGCACAGGTTCTTAGATTAAAAAAATAATAATTCACTACTTTGTAAAAAAATTAATGCAGTAAAAAAAAATTTTTTTTTTTCTTTTGCTGCAAGCCTTAACATTTTAGTTTAAGGTCATAAAAAAATTCCGTTTACAATTGAAATTTCAGAAGTCGAATGTGAAAATGGAATGTCCCCTAGTACCAGGAATCGAAATTAAATAGTAACAAGGACAACTTTTTTAAACAAGTTAGCGTTTCCGTCCTACTCGAAGTTGTTTGAAAAGGTATTTTTTATATATCGATTCCAAAGTTTATTCTACATATATTTCAGGGTATACTTTCGGAGTATTTCGATCGAGTTTATTTTTACACCCTTATTTGCTTAAAATTATTAAATAATTTACTTAAAATAAATTATTCAAGCTACATGATTTAATGCATTTATAGTATAATAATAAACGGAGCTTCCGACGCATATCCTTAACCTTAATACCGCTATCATTAAATAAATGGAATAAGCTTAGATAAATAATAAAAGTTAATTTTTCCCTCGTTTTAATTTTCAAGGAAATATGTTTCGATCAAACAGATTTCATTCTGGAAATAGCGAAATAATTGAGTAGGTCCCTTGGAGCAATATCATTCTTATCCTCTTTTGACGAAATATAGGAAAAATTAGTTTTCACAGTTTCTGTAAAAAGTATGTTAGCCTACTTGCCACGTTTTTTTTTAAATTTTTTTTTATTAAAATAAGGTCGGAAATTGTGTATTGTGTGCACAGCTTCGGAATCCTTACAGATTTCAATTTTATTATTTCCTGAATAACAAAATAAGGCATTTTCCTGATAACAAATTATACTACAATAATATCTTGGAAATCATGCTAAAGTAAAAAATTAAACTAAATAGTTTAGTATATTATAAAAAAAATCTACTTGGTATCATAAAGAGTAAAAGATATAATGAAATAATTAGTGAATCACACGTGGTCAGATAATTAAAAATTTAATTTCACAACTAAGATAGTAGGACGACATTTAAGATACTGAGATATTTTAAGATACTAAAAAAATTCGCTACGTATTCCACAGCTTTTTATGTTCGGTATCTTTATCCTCTTTGTAGTGACTTATAAAACATCAACACTATTTTAGACAATCTAAGTTGAAGTCACAAGAAACAAAAAAAAAAAGACAATCAATAATTTATATTCTTTTTTCAAAAAAAAAATAGTATGCTAAACAAATAATCAGCTGTTTTGCATTAAATAATTTTAAACAGCTGAATGTTTTTAATTTCTTAACAAGGTTTTATTCTTAGCTAGCAGACAATAATTCTTTAAAAAAAACTTGACTATAATTTGAAAAGGAAACCTAAATTAAGGAAAATCTAAATTAAAGTTCTAAAAAAATTATTAGTATATTAATGAAGAAATAATAAACGTAAAATGGAAAAGAATAAGAATTTTAAAATTTTATTAAATAGTTGGTAAAATAGTTCTGCGATACACTTCCGGAAATTTCTTTTAAGATTAGGATGATATAGGGTAAACCAACAAATGAAGGAGCATTTCATAGATATTTCTTAGAAATAAGATTTTAAACGTTTTAATTTAGATTGATTGGTAAGAGTAGCTTACTACCTAACAATAGGAAATCCTCTAACAATGCATTTAGTTATCTGGTCTTTGAGTCTTCTCTGGAAAAAGTTTTGAATTTGTTAGTATCTGGTCAACGCCTTGTTTCTTCGACAAAATTATAAGGTCAGTGGTGGTTGTTATCCGTTTAAACTACAATTAATTGCATATAATAATGCTTTTTCTTTTCATTGTGAAAAAAAGAATTCAAAATATGGTCATTGAAGTTACGTTTTATTTATTTTAAGCATCATAACATAAGCAAGTACTGAGATTAGGGGGTGTTTATTAACTGGATTACAGAGCGATGAAAAACCAATGTATAAACAAGTGTTCCTTTACTGAGATTTTTTCAAGTTAATGAAAATGAAAGAAAAATTTTAATTTTCTTGTACCTTTTGTCATATTATAAATCAAAATTATGTTAAAAATAAAAAAAACAACTTCTAACCAGTGAAGGAACAGGCATGTTCCTTCACTGAGAATAGATTTCCCAGTGAATGAATAGTATGTGTGAAATATGATTTTACTTGGATAATTAGTAGTTCAGCGACATAGAGGACTCCTAAAATTCAGTTAAATGTTGTATGAATAGTTCCTATAACTATTTCATTTAAATATGCAAATTTAATTGCTAAATTTCTTTAAAGAATTATAATAATAATTTATTTATTATTTATCTTCATAAATGTAGTGATTAGTTATTACATCATACCTTAGACTCCTTAATAAACTACGTTTATTAACTAAATATAACAACTAAATATAATAATAAAAGCTTGAATGGAATCTTTGCAGGATTTTGTGCCAATAATTAGCTAAATTATTATCCTATTGCCGTCTTTAATGTCCTAACGGGAACTGGTAGGAAAAATCCATTTAAAGACAATTATCTAGGTGAAAAATGGGTGAAGTTTTTTTAAGGTGACATCCACCGATAACTCAGTGCAATGCGAAGATAATTTCAAAAGGCAAAACTTCCCTTTGAGAATAATATTCGAAATACTGGTTTTTAGAACTTCAGAGAATCTTTAGGAGGGAAGTAGCCCTGGCATCTTTTTATAAAGTGATTGCATTTACAATGCGAATGAAACAAGAGTTGAATACTGCCCTTAAACGGGAAAAATCTGCGGCCTTAAAAATTATAAGGATTTATATTCTAAAGTACCTAGGAAAGAAAAAGTACCTCCATTGGTAGTTTTTCCTTACAGAAGAATTCATTGAGATATTACAGAATCAGTCCCTGCTACATATTTCATTGGAAAAAGCTATTCATGAAATGAAACGATGACCACAGCAACATTTTACAAATATATTGCAAATGTTTCTACCCATGGCTAATTAAAAATGCAATCAAATTCCTAATTTTGCTTCTTCTGGATAGGTATAAATCTCATATCAATTTGAAACTGAGCAAGTTTTGTTCCTCAAAACAAATTTTCTGGTTTAGTTTTCTACGTAATTCTTGGAAATCTCGTTAGATCTTGAAAACAAAAGAATTGTAAAACAATATGTCTAGAAAATTTTACATCCATTTTTAAATAAGATTTGAGGCATCAACTGATAAAGTTAAAATGCTTTTATGAAATGCGATATTTTTTCATTCGATGTAGAAAACGTTGACTGTAACAAATGCATGCAAAACAGACACCAAGAATTAATGAGCAAGACAACTTATCAACAAAACACATGCTTCGAGAGTAACGATGCGCTATTTCTTCAGAAGCTTGAGAAGGAAATCTCACAAGTTATGTTGCAAATTTTTAAAGGAACATTGACAGAAAAGTTTAATTTCCCAAATATCCAATAGCCTGTGCTTTTCTCAATATTGAAGAATTTATTTCAAAAAGAACATATGTATAATCAAATTTTGGCTCTGAAGCTGAGACAACTAACATTAATAATGAAAGTATCTTGAAAACTGATTTTGAGATAAGTCCTCTTGAGGCATTGTTAGTTGCAAAAACGATTGGTTTCATAAGTAACTACTAGATATAAGTCAATGAGAGATGGGTTTTACTCAAACTTCGAAACTCCTTTTTCTCATTTATTATCCAGTGAGGAATTCTGGAAATGGAACTGGAAAATCAAAAGAAATTTCGAAGATACATTTACATTGGCCAAAAATTTGGAAAAAAGAGGAAGGTTAAATCAAAAGAAAAAGAAATAAATTACTCATAACGAAGAGAAAAAAAATACTTAAAAAGATTTTTAAAAAAAGCTTAAAAAATATGAGGAAAAGATTAAACAAAAAATGATCGAATTATAATAATAATAAAAACATCATCAGATTACACAATGATAAACATTCATAATTTAGAACGGACTATTAAACTGTGAGAAAAAAATGAAAAACATTTTTTTAAAATTATGTATTCAAACATATTTTAATTTCCATTCCATGACTGAAAAAAAAGTAACATTTTCCACATTAACTATGTTATATGTCGTAATTCCAAGAAAAATCTTGTTTTTAGACATTTGTGTGGCCTATGGGTTCCTAACGAGCATCAAACATTATCAAAATTAAGTGTTCATTCTCTGGAAAATTTAGTGTTTATTCACTGGTAAGAACTGTTCCTTCACTTGGTCATCTTACTACTTATTATTTAAACCACCAAAAGCTTAAAACAATATTATGTAAGTTATCTAACTTTTTTTACATAATTTGCATTTAATAACAAATATGTCGACACCATCATTTAGCTAAAATTACAAATTTTGAAATTTTTATAATTTTTTTTAAAGGCAAGCTAAGCTTAAGTGTTCCTTCATTGTTTAGTTTACCCTATAAGATGTTGAGAAATTTGCGATGTTGTGAGAGATGTTTAAAAATGTTGACTACGTATTTTTATTAATATTTATAAAATATAGAAATTGATAAATATATTATTCCAAATCTATGCATACGTATGTATATTATTGAAATTGTATCTGTTATTGAATAACAAAATAAAAAAAAATAAAAAATAATCACATTAAATAAGCACAATCTGGTGTATTCTATCAGAAGCACGCTTTTTTAAAACTAGGCATTTGTTGAATAAAGTGTTTTTTATTCAAAATTCTCTACTAAATTGCAAATAAATTATTAAATGACTAAAAAAGAAACATCGTATTTTATAGTGTGAAAGAAATAAAAATAAAAAGATTAGCAAACGATTATTAGCGAAAAAAATATGAATGAAATTTTACGCTACGCGCGAGAAGTCAAGTTCCTCCCAAGTTTATCACATTTTAATATTAATCGCCCCAATTAGTTATTTCTTTATTGTCGCCAAATTATTTTTTTAAAAATAATTAATTTTAATTTTTCTCAGCTTCTAATAAATAAAAACAGTTGAAACTTTAGATTTTTCAATTGAAAAATATGTAAATTAATATGGTATAAAAAAATTCATACCTTATAATTCAATATTTTTTCATCCTCACTTTAATTAAATAATGAAAAATAATAAATAATTATTAAAAATTATTTTTTTCATGAAATTATCTTTGGGTAAATGAGTTTTATGAGTGGGTGCAATTTTTTTTGAATTGCTTCATTAGTTTTAAAAATATGACTGAAAACGCAAAAAGCGAAATTAACATTAAGGGGTACGAACTTTGAATCGCTCTCCTGACCAAACTATGGGGACCACATTTCCCAGATTGCGGCTACCCCCTATATTTTGAAGATAAGAAATTCAAATATGTAAAAAAAAATGCATGTTTATTCAGAGAAAGTACGTTTTTGTGTCTGATTTCGTAACTTAATTAATAGTTAGCACTAATTAATTAGCATATTTGAGGTCACCCCCAGGAACCATTAAGATTGACACTTAGTTCGTGAAAATCCGATCATTAGAACGAAAGTTATTCAGGGTGATTCGTTTTTTTTTTTTGCGGACTGTACAGACTGATTTAGTAAATAAAATACAAATATTCACGATGGCTAATAACTAAGCAATGTATTGCTGATTTAAAAAAAAGTAAACAAAAACACTTGTCTTTATTGTGATCATTATTGACTATGAAAACAGTTACTGGACAATAATTTAATGAAGTGAAAAAGTTATAAGTAGGGTAATTAAATTTTCTTTTCAAGCTACAAATAGTTTTCATTATTATCAGTGTTTTCATCTCAGAAAAAAAATGGGTGAGAATTTCTCACCCTTTCTCAAAAACAGGGTGAGATTTCAAAAAGTTAAGTGAGATTTCAAAAAAAAAAAAAAAAAACACAAAGAGACTTGAAAAAAAAATAATTTCTTTAATTATAATGCATTTTTAACATCTTCTAATTTTTAAAGCATTGAATATTTTTGCTGCATCATCATATGGAAAATGTTCTACAGCTACTTTTTCATCAGCTATTCTCATTAGGTTGCTCAAATGCGTATTTGTTTCGTTTTGATCGTTTCTACCCACATTTGTTTCATTTTCATTTGTCCGTTTCGGAGTAGAAGATATTGGCTTTACAAGGTATTTGTCCATCTTACATTAACGAGCAAAAAATTTGAACGTCTTACATGAAGAAACCTTACCTACGGTAAACACGTGGTTGCAGAGAAATGCGTTCTGAAAGAGGTTCCGTGGTTCGGAAGGATTGTGTTCTGTTGTTCTTGATGGTTCTGAACAATACTGGTAAATAGGGAAGCTAGATAGGCAGATGTTGAAAATAATGAAAGATCCAGGAAGAAAAGTGAAACGGGTTTTATTCTAAATGGCGCAAATGAGAATTTTTTTTCAAAATGCGAGAAATTCGCGAATTTTGAAATTGGTTTATAGAATGCGCGAATTTCTCGCGGTAATAATTTTTTAATGCGAGAATATAAAAAAATATGCGAGATTCTCGCGTTCTCGCGCTGTAGTGAAAACACTGTAATTTTATTTGCATATTTTATCAGCTCACACTGATTATTAGACTTTCGACTACAACAGGATTCTTTTCTTAATGTATTGTATAATTATAACAGCTTAAATGCCGAATTAAGGTCCCGCAGTGGACTGATCGTTAAGACACGGTTCCCAGCAGATCACCGAAGTCAAGCATCACTGGCTGCGGTCAGTGTGCGGGTGGGTGACCACTTGGATCAGCCTGCGTAGGGACCGAGGGTGTGCGGTATGGGTCCTCGTTAAACTGTGCTATCGTAAAGAGCTCGACTTCGCGCGCAGGTCGTCGGGCTACCGAAGCGGGGGTGCCATCCCCTCCGCAGAGGATCAAAATTGTGATGGCATGTCTTCGGATCATCCTCCGGGATGTTTCCCAGACCGTCGCCAACAGCCCATTGTGCAGCTCTAGTGCGACGTAAATTAACAACAGCAGCAGCAGCCGAATTAAGAAAGAATTATCTGAATAACGTGAAACTTTACCACAAAAAAAAGCTATTAACAATATAAAATTAAAAAAACATTTAAGTGCGTTTTTTACGATGTTCCATTTTTGGAGCATTGAAAGGTAAACAGTTAATTCATAGTAGTCTAGAAACATACACTACCCTACATTAATAGAAGAGGCACTTTCATTTTTTGTTTTTGCAATTTTTAAATTTTTTCTTAATCAAATTTTCAATCGTTAATAAAAATACTTTTAATTCATCCACTCATGTTCAAATACATTTTCTTAAACTTGTAGTGGATGATGTTAATACAGTTTGTTTCAAATATTAATTTATTAATCAAATTTAATTAATTCCTACTGTTAGTTCACACTCGTTATAATTTGCATTTTATTTGTATTATAACAAATTAAATTAAAAAAAAATTTTTTGATCTAAATAGGAATTGCTATAACCGCATAAAACTTTATAAACTTAGCTTAAATATATACGGAGATATTATTTAAGATAAGAAACTAATCTTTTTGTCTGATGTTTTTCTTTACTATGACTTTAAAACTATTCAATATATTTAATAATAAAATATTCAATAGTTTCGGTGCAGTCCTTCATTAATTACGAAATTATTATTTTAAAATTTAGAAATAATTCGTCAAAAATTGTGATTTAAAGTATTTCATTTATACTGAGCATGCGCGAAAAAAATTTTAAAAAATTTCATGATGTTTTAGAGACTCATCTGTCGTAACTAATGAAAAATTTTCAATTTGATTATCTTGGAAAAATTCATTATCAAGTTTCTAACATTATTCTAAATATTTTTTGTACATATTAAAGGAAAACTCTAAAAGATAAGGGGCTTGCTACAAATTTCATTTTGCATCATAAGGCAAAATTTAATAATTAATGATAATACCTTACAATAATAGTATAGACACCAAAATATGATGACGTAACGATAGAAAACACTCGAAACTAAACATTCTTTTATGGAGATGATTCCCATAATACCGGTGGCATTTTTGATGCATCTCATTTAATAATAGTACAAGTTGTAGTTGTAGTTCATTTATGTCGCTCTAGAGCTGAACAATGCTATTGGTGTAGAGTTGGGAAGCATCCCTGAGGATGATTCGAAGACATGCCATCACAATTTTGATCCTCTGCAGAGGGGATGGCACCCCTGCTTCGGCAGCCCGATGACCTGCAAGCGAAGTCGAGTACTTTACGGTAGAACAGTTTAACAAGGACCCATACCGCACACCCTCGGTCCCTACGCAGACTGATCCAAGTGGGTCACCCACCCGCACACTGACCGCAGCGAGTGATGCTTGACTTCGGTGATCTGCTGGGAACCGTGTCTTAACGATCAGTCCACTGCGGGACTAATAATAGTACAAAATAAAATTGGTGAAACTCCCCTGATTGTTCAGAGCGTTCTTTTTAAAAGTAAAAAAAATTACTTAGAAAATTGTTAAGAAACTCATGAAATTATTCTACACTGTAAAGTGACTTATATTCTATTATTGTAGAATAGTGCGTAATGACTTTTTAAGGGAAGGCTATATGGGACGCGATAATAATAGCTTTTCAGAAATCGGATATGAGTAGCTTTTAATTATGAAAGCATCTTTGTTAAGTAAAAGAGTCGAATAATCCTTTTACGATTTAAAACGTAAAAGGATTACGTAAAGGAAAACGTAAAGACACACAAAATCTCACTGAACACAAACATATCTTTTTTTTTACAGATTGTTAACGTAAACTACAGAGTCATCAGTCAGAATTTTCAGTTTTTACGTATTTTGCCCGAGCTTAGGAATTTTTTGAACGAACTAAAAAAAATTTGCAAAATGCTTTTTTATTCAATTAAATGCAAAAAATAATTTTTAATCATTATTTTGTGTTACTTCATATAGTAATGGTGGGGCAAGAAAATGTGTAAGTTTTTATATCATTTTTAACTATAAACTTAAATGTCCATATTTTAAACATAAATCGATCGAACGGTCAATTCACGACACGACATTTCCAAATACTAAAATGAACTTACCTGATATTGTTGCCAGTCGCATCTCGGGCGGTCCGATTGTCGCTCGTTTTCTGAAAGAAAGAAATGTTCACATTTTTATTCTAGAATAAAAATGACAGATCTGCTGTGAAATATAAATTTTCAAATCTTTTGATGGCTCAGGGAATAGAGCCTTCTATTGAGGTGAACCGGGTTCGAATCCCAGCGATGACTGGTCGATACGAATTCCGCTACCTGCTCGCGCCGATCACAGTGCTGACGTAAAACATCGTTGGTGGTAGATGGGTCATGGGTTAAAGTCCCCTTGCCGTCCTGCAAACCTTGATAGTTTTTGTGGTTTTCCTCTTCATGTAACGCAGATGCGGGATAGTTCCATCAAAAATTCCTCTACGAAGGCAAATTTCTCCCAATTTCTGATCCAAGAGTTCCTTTGTCTTCTGGATTGGGTTCAAAATTATCAGGGTTAGTCTATCATGGGTTAGAGTCCTCTTGCCATCAGGCTGACAGTGGGAGGTTTTCGTGGTTTTCCTCTTCATCTAATGTGTTTTTTTGTTTTGTTAAAAAGTCCTCTTCGACGGAAAATTTCTCGCAATACTTAATTCAGGAGTTCCCTAGCCTTCTGAATTCGGTTCAAACTTACAAGGCTACGGCGTTGAACATTAGAAGTCGTAAACCCTAAACATTGGGTCTGCTGTTCAACGACAGTTATAAAAAAAAAATTTAGAAATAACTGTAATAGGATCTAGTTTGAACTGTAGGTTAGAATTTATGTTTCTTAATTAAAGCAATAAAAACAAAGCTATCGCGAAAGCCCTCAGTTCTGACGTAAAACATCCTCAGTGGTGGATGGGTTAGAGTCCCCTTGCCATCAGGCTGATCGTAAGAGGTTTTCGTGGTTTTCCTCTTCATGTAACCCTAATGTGGGTTTTTATTATTATTTTTTTTGAGAAAAAAGTCCTCTATGAAGGTAAGTTTCTCCCGATACTTGATCCAGGAGTTCCCTTATCTTTGGTATTCGGTTCAAATTTTCAAGGATATTAGTAGTCGTACACCCAAAAATTGGGTTGGCTGTTCAACGACAGTTATATATAATCTGATTGAGAAAATCGAGAGAATTAGAGATAATAAGTTTTCATTTTTGTTTTGTTTTTTAAAACAGTGGTTAATTTATTATCAATAAAGCTCTTTAATTGAACATAATTGTACTATTTGATTTCAATCTCCAAGTAGGAATTTTTGCTTTCTTTTTTAAATGGAAATTGTTATTGGTTTGAAAATTTGTGTGTGTTCATAGACAGACATATTGCATAGTAAGATTGTTTATGAGATGGTAAATATTGTAAATCATTTACATTTAGCCAGGGAGCGTAGCGTTTTTAAAAAGTGCTTAAAGGTGCTTATTTTCAATTTTCGTTTTTTAAAAGCCCTTAAAGGTGATTTTTTCATTGGGTATTTTCAAAAAGTGCTTCGTTTTCCCTTTTTCAAAATGAGATTTTCCTATTACTATGTTGATTTTCGCATCGAATTATGCAAAATGACACAGTTCACATTTGTTCTATCCAACGTTTTTACAATTAATTCAACCCCAATCTATTTCGGCGTATTGTCAGTCCGTAAGATATGAAAACACCATTCGATTTAAAGAATTCAAAATTTCATGATTTTTGACAATTGTCAAAAACAATGACAAAAGTTTTTTTTGACATGACGGTTAAAACAAGATAAAACCCTTAATTGTCAAAAACTTTCCAACGCTGCCTAGTTATGATATTTTTTTAAAGTGCTTAAAAGTATTTTTCGAGTGCTTAAAAGGTGCTTATTTTTGATAAATAATTTGGCTACGCACCCTGTTAACGCTTCCGCCAAGCCTTTGAAATTTGCAAATTTTTTTATATTTTAACATTATAATAGAACACATTTCTTCGGTAAACATAATTTTAATATTTTAAGTTATTTTTTGAGCATTTTTGTTTTCAATAATAGCACAACAGAATTGTTCAAGATTAAATCTTAAGTATAGGGTATGGATTGCCTGGTTGGTAGGACGTTGGGCTCGTGTTCGTGTGAAGGTGAGTGTGAATCCTACCGGCGTAAGATTCCTCGTGTTTTAAATGGCGATTGGTGCACGTTAAATCTGCCGTGGTCTCGAACTCCTCCACGTTCCTGTGACAAATCAATACTTGTAGCTGTACTGAAATGGATCCTTCTCAGGTTCAGGTTAAAATTACGATCCGTGGAGGAATAAATGGAATATGATTAAGGCCTCCCAGTGAAACGGGCTGTGATGTGTAAGTAACTGAAAACTAATTTTAGACTTTTGTTTCGGTTAGTTTACTGTTTTCATTCCAAACTGGACGTTCAGGACTGGTAAAAATCGAGAGCAGCGCTTCCTCACGCACTCCAAAAACATATGAGAATATCAGATTGAGATCACGGCTGTGTGATCATGGGCAGCTGCAGTGTTCCCCAACCTTTTTATCACCGCGGACCCGTCAACGTTTGATAATTTTTAGCACGGCCTGCTGGGGGGAGACGACGTTGATTGTCTATATTTTAGATTATTTTGATTCATTAATTTTTAATTTAATTGTATTTAAGCATGCCTCCAAAATGAAATACAGTTACACCAAAAAAATAAATATAAAGCGATTTAACTTACTAGAACGTTAAATCAATGAGAACCCTGAGCTTGTTTCTTTGCAATGAGAAGGTTCGAGTGTGTTGTCCAGTTTATTCCGTTGCTTTGTTTTGGTTGCTGTTATTGCAGAAAACCCCGCTTTATAGCAATAGGTTGTCGGAAAATTTTAATGGGGCATAGATATTTTTAATTTGGGGTATAAACTCTAGAAATTTCAATTCAGTTTCAAAATGAAATGGGCGGCCCTGTACCATTTGATCCACGGACCGGCGGTTGGGGAACATTGTTATATCCTGTACCGTCATACGAGAATCACGCGATCAACGGGTTAATACGTATGAGGGAAGGACCGGTTTAGTCTGGTTGGTAGGGCACTGGGCCCATGTCCAATTGGTCTTGGGTTCGATCCCCGCCGGCCGAAGATTCCTCGCGTAGTAAATGGTGACTGATGCACGTTAAATCTGTCGAGTCTCAAAGTCCAGGCCATAACAAATCATACCTTCGGGGGTACTGATCCAGGAGTTTCCTTGTCTTCTGGATTGGGTTCAAAATGACGAGGCTACGGAGTTGAACATTAGTAGTCGTAAACCCAAAATTGGGTCGGCTGTTCAACGACGGTTAGAATAGAATACGTAGGAGGGAGTGTTAACATGGAATATCTTACCATGCAGTTGCCTGTCGATAGCGTAAAAGAAATCGTTGCATGCCGGGAACATGTTTCTTGGGTGATTTGGTGGAATGGGGTGAAATCCTCCACGCATAAATCCCTCCACTTCCTTGGTGAACACCACCGCTGTTGCTACTGCAATAATGAACAATACCTTCATGGTGCAGAATGTAAAAACCTTTTCATTTTGTTTTTATAGAGGAGATCTTTTCCTTGCAAATAATAAACAGACAATAGGACGGAAACGAAACCAGTTGTTCTGATTGTGGCGCCATCTGTCGAACCATTTTCTTTTAAAAAAATCCACACAAAAAAAAATTCCTTCCATTGATTCGATAATGAGACCTTCACACACGAGACAATACCTATTGTTCGATTGTTCTTTTTCTTCCATTTATTTTTTTTAACAAGGTTCCATTTTACGACGATCGTTTTCGTGTGATCTTGCGAACGAAATCACCTCCCAATGAATTAAGTGCCATTTACAACTATCAGTTAAAAATGAGAAAGAAAAGAAGATTGTTTTATCGGACAAAAACTGCTATCGATAAAATTTAAATAAATTATCATACACGGAGAAGTTTTTAACCTACGATGAAATTGATTTTTTCTTCTATATAACAAACGTGATAGATCTTAAAATCTAATTTTTTGAGCAAACAACCTGCTTTTTATTTAAAAAAATACTTGCTTACTGTACACATTTTTTTTGTAAAAAAACTAACCATCCAGAAAGAGACGCGATATCTCAGGAGAGTTTGCCTACCAATGAGGGGAACTGGGTTCGAATCCCAGAGAAAGATGGGGCGATACGAATTCCGCATCCGGCCAGCACCGACCTCAGTGCTCACGTTAAATATGCACAGTTTCAGACGGATCATGTGTTAGAGTCCCCTTGGTGTCAGGCTAACCGTGGAAGGTTTTCCTCTCCATGTAATGCAAATTCGCGTCAGTTCCACCAAAAAGTCCTGCAGGAAGGCAAACTTCTCAAAATACTTGATCCAGGAGTTCCCTTGTCCTCTGGATTGGGTTCAAAATGACAAGACGACGGAGTTGAGCATTAGTAGTCGTAAATTGGGTCGGCTATTCAACGACGGTTATGAAATTAAAAATGAATTAAAAACCATCTAGACAAATTATCCAATTAAAGCATAAAAAGTATAGCTAATATCAAATAGTAGATGTAGCATTTTCGTTCAATGGCAAATAACTCCTGATTCGAATTAGTATATTTTGATCAGCAATTTAAAACTAAAAATTCACTGTGGAAATGTGTAAAAAGAAAAGAAGCATGAACTGCCTGTTGAGAAAGTTGAAATCTTTTCACTATAAAATTAAAAAGCACTCATTTGGTTGATGTTTTTTTTCCTTCTCTCTTCTGAATATGAGTCAATAAGACGATAGTGGGAACGAATACCGATACAAAAGATAGTGGATTCGAATTTTAAAAGAAAAGGAGTTGTTCAGAAATTGATAAGATGGCAGTGGAACTACTAATCCGACTGCTAATTAGTCCCACAGTGGAGTGATAGTAAAGACAGTTGAATACGGAAGTCAAGCATCACAGGCTGCGGTCAGCAAATGAGTGTGTGACCTCGTTAATCAGCCTGCGTAGTGACCGAGGGCACGCGGTATCGGTCCTCGCTAAACTGCTCTATCATAAAGTGCTCGACTTCGCTCTTAGATCATTGGGCTTCCAAAGCAGGGGAGCCATCCCCTCTGCAGAGTATCAAAATTGCGATGGCGGGTCTTCGGTTCATCCTGAGGGATGTCTTCCAGACCATCGCCAATAGCCCATTGTGCTGCGCTAGTGCGACGTAAAAAAACCCTACCTACTTCTCTATATATTTCTCTTACGTGTCAAGCATCACTGACTGCAGTCAGTGTGCGGGTGGGTGACCACTTGGATCAGCCTGCGAAGGGACCGAGGGTGTGCTGTATGGGTCCTCGTTAAAGTGCTCTATCGTAAAGTGTTCGACTTCGCGTGCAGGTCGTCGGGCTACCGAAGCGGGGGTGCCATCCCCTCTGCAGAGGATTAAAATGGTGATGGCATGTCTTCGGATCATCCTGAGGGATGTTTTCCAGACCGTCGCCAATAGCCAATTGTGCAGCTCTAGTGCGACGTAATTGAACCACAACTACAACAACAGCAACTCTTATGTGTCACCATAAACTCTGGCATTGGCGACATAGTTTTTGTCCATTTTGTTATGTTGTCTCAAGTAATAATTTAAGTAGTTAGTTATATGTTAAGTATTTATTGAGAATAATTTTGTATTTTTATAAAATTTAGTTACGAAATAATAATTGAGATTAATTTTTTATCCTTTCAAAATGGCTGTTAACTGTACTATGGTGCCGCATACTGTCATACTCATTATTAGGTCTCTTTTGAGCAATATCTACATATTTTATATACGACATGCAAGTTATGACTCGAGAGGTGCGTAAGGAAGTAGTACAGCACTGTTTTCTATCTTATCCTCACGACAGATACATGGAAATAATTTCAGTGGTTTCGAGTAATAATCAAAACTGTGTGCCATTTCGAAAACTGATCAAATGATAGTGTGTAGGTAAAGTATGTTGTTGTTTCTAGTGCTACTTGTCACACGGGCAAGCCTGCTTGGTGAAACCGAGCAAATTTAAGGTAGAGTGTGCGTCTCTTGTTTTTCGGTGGCGCAATTCATGGCCAAGAATTTGACTTCTGCCATACCATACTTCGCACCCGTTTATAGGTCGGACCCATTCATTCATCCACAGATCGTAATTTTGACCTGAATGATAGAACGATCGATCTCCAGTACCCCCAGAGATATTGATTTGTTATGGGAACATGGAGGAAGGACTTCGACAGATTTAACGTGCACCAGTCATTTTACTACAGGCCGGCGGGGTTCGAACTCTCGGACATGGGCCCAGCGCCTTACGGACCAGGCAATCCCGGCTCCCCCACCAGGTAAAGTATGAAAGGTATCATTGAGATAATACCTTTTTTGATAATAACTCTAATTAGTAGCCTTGCCAAAATCAAACGCTGCTCTTATTTGCAATTGTTAATTATAAGCCAATGAAATTTAATTGTAAGGTTTTTTCGCCCAAACGAAACGAGGTGTAACTGTTATAAATTTCTTTTAGTTATGATAATACACCGATTTAAAACAGTAAACAATACAATTTAAGGAAAAATGTAATCTAATGGATGTTTAAGAACTGAAGAAGGAGTAACCGAATAAACGAGCCTCTACTATGAAAAGTTAAAAGCAGTCTTAACATTTATTATAATCAGTAGTTAACTTACAATATGTATTGAATTGGTAATTAAAATGGCACACCAACCAGTTGTATTTCATTTTTTTAAGCCCATACGAAAAAATTTTGCTATTAAAATTTTTTCTCCTAGTAATATTGAGAACCATGGGTTGAGACTTAACTGATCTAAGTCTTAACCCTTTGGCTACTAACGGGACTCAATTGTCCCAACAAATGTTTAAAAATTACTAATGGGGTGAGAAGCACTTTGAAACTCATTGTAATATGTCCCAGTCGTAGAGTCGAACCAAGTATACTTGTTTCATGTGTCAAATATCTTCTAGATGGCGCTAAAAAGTTTCTTGCATGAAATAGCATTGTGATTTTGAGCTGGGACAGATATATCTCACTAGTATTCTTCATTGGGATTGTTATGTCCATTCATATTTTATTCATATTTTCTCAAATGCATTTAGAAAAAAGAACAAATATGAGTTGTCCAATGTGTAATGTCGGGTTACGCGAAGATTGCTTCAGCCTGTATCATTCCATGTAAAAAAAAAGTCCATGTAATATATTTTTCCGGAATGATATATGTACTTGTAGTAAGTCGATCACTACAGGTGGGACATATGTATCCCACCATTAAGTACGGCTGGGACATATATGTCCCAGCCTCTGAATTGATAGCCGCTTGTCAGAAAAATCCAAAATACTAAATTTGCCTTATTTGTGACCTATTTTGTCCGTTTGAATAATAAACAGGACAAAAAAAAATCATTTTTTAAAATTCGTAGTTAAAGGGTTAAATGTGTGTACTCACTCAAATATATTATTTATATACAGAGCGCAAAAAAATAAATTAACCAACCTGAATAAATTTTGACTTAATGATCGAAACGTATAAGTTCTAGGACTGAATCGCAATGGTTCGAGGGGGTGTCTTCAAATAAGTCAATATTTAGTGCAGACGATATTTAAAAAGTTACGAAATCAATTGCAAAAACCTAACTCTCTGAATAAACATACCTTTTTATTTCGACAGATTCAGATTTTTGGTCCCAAAATAGCAGCAATCAGGGAAATATATCGAATTTTAAAAATACGACGTATTCAAAACTTGATTTCTCAGATACTCTTCGACCGATTTCTCTTAAATTTTATATTTTGTCATGTAAAACTATATTCTTTAAAATGATGTCAAAAAATGCATACTTAAAAAGCTTTTTTTTTTACTCTTATTAAATAACGTAATAAAAGAATATCAAATATTTACTAAAACTTATATTTTGCATGGTATTCTCTTTTTATATTTTGATTATATTTTGCATGGTATTCTCACGAATTTTCTAATTACGTGCAAAAATGTTTCATTCCACTTAAAAAGTTCTCGAGATAGGGAAAAATAAGCCAAAAAATGAAACTAACCGCTCTCCTGGCCAAACCATCATTTCCCCGCATATTGCGACTATCCCCTATATTAATCTATAGTAAAAAGATATGTTCATTCAGAAAAAGTACATTTTTGTGTTTGAACTTAAAATAGCGTCAGCAATTACTAATTAGCATATTTGAGGTCACTCCGTTGAACCAGTAGAAAAGCGTGAAGATCTGATCATTAGATCAAAAGTTATTTAGGGTGGTCTGTTTATTTTAACTGTGCACACATTTAAATGATATTTTAAAGATATTTGCATTCATTATGTCTCAATTTTGCTAAAAATTATTTTTAAAAAATGAAAAATTTTTAACGTTGACTGTTGTAACACAATTTGTAAGTTTATATATAAAATCTAAATGAAGAAAAAAAATATTTTTAAAAAACCCCGTTTTTGTAGTGGAGAATAGTGGATAAATAAAGTAAGGTTTTGTAGTGGATAATTAAAAAACAAAAATTTGAAAAACGAAAAACGTGGGGTGCATGAAATACATAACAGTAACAGTATGTGTGCTCATGAGAATATGTGTATGTATATCTGTAATTGTATCTGAATGTGGTTGTGCATGTGTATGAGTCAAAAAATGTGTATATGTATGTGTATATGTGCCGTTATATATTTCATGCACCCCACGTTTTTCGGTTTTCAAATTTTTGTTTTTTAATTATTATTCTCCACTGCAAAAACGTGGTTTTTAAAAAATATTATTTTCATTTTGATATATATATATATATTTTTTTTTTTGCACTCACTTCCAAATCTCAATTTTTTCTCTCACTGTACACAAAATTTTTCAACTGCCATGTGACACTCATTTGAAATAATCGAATCGACAACTAAAGACAATCGCGAAAATATAAATTTTTTTAAAATTTTATTTTACTTTGTATGTCTTCTTTCTCTTCATTTTCATGCATGGTCATCCAATTCTGAACTATGTGCCAAATGTGAAGTCTGTAGCTAGTCGGGAAATTAGTTTAAAATAGCTTGCAAAATTCCACCCGAACAGACATACACGAAAGCAAGTTAATATAAACGTGGTTAAAAAATGTTTTGAATTTATAAATTCATTCACTCCTTCATAAATAAATTCACTGCTGTTAACATACTTACTCATTTTTAATATGCTTATTCACTGATCTTAAATTAATGTTAATGTTAGACATTAAACTTTGAGTAATTCACCCCTTTCTTGTTGAATGGTTTAGAGAAGAGTTGCGTAACTTGAAAATGCCTGGAAACTGGAAAACTAAATTCTGCTGCACACTTTTTTTTTCTTCATTTTTAGTAATATTTATATGTAAAGAAATATGTAACTACAAATAAAGTTATATAAAGAATATGTGATTAAAAAAAACCCTATTAATATATTTTTTAAACTTAAAACATTTTTTAGAAAAGAAAAAATTAATATTTTGTAGAACATAAAGATGGGTCTCGCTCGGTGCCCGTCTTACCTGGCGCTCCGGGCGATTGCTCGTCCCTGCATAGACCAAGTTAAAACAGTTTAATTCTCGAACTAATTATGGAATGTTAAATTTTTTTATTCCGCTATATTCCCTGCACTTATTTTTCCTTCTACCCCTCATCGTAATTTCAAATTTTTAAATATAATCGTTTTTGCGCAACAGAACAAAATGTAACTTAAAATTCTAAAAAAAGGGAAATGGCAATAGCTTTAGAGCGAATTGATATTTCGAAAGAAGAAAAAAGGATATCGGCGTTCATAAACAAATAGGGGCTTTTCGGTATGAACTTTGTAGTTCCTGTGTTGAGCAGAACAGCCCATATGATTTTTACACCTAGTTTAACAGTTGATAATTCTCATTTCGAATATTAGGTCAATTTTTTTTTTATTCCAACCGTTTGTGTTTCTATAATCTTTCGCAATTTCAAGTTTCTCAGTCTTAATAGTTTTTCCGCTTTCAAAACAAAATGTTAAGCGGCTTAAAATGCAATGTTAACTGCAGCGTTTTTTTTAATACAGTAATGCTAGTTTGATTAAAATTCTATTGAATCAAAAACTAATGACGCTGGGTGTAACTAAGTATATATATATATATAAGTATATATATAAGTATAATAATATATATAAGTATATATAAGTATATATATGTATATATAAGCAAAATAAAACAAACACCGAGAGATTCTAGTAATTTGTTTCACAGATTTTTTTAAAATTGTATTTCAGTTAAAGTGTTTTTTAAAATAATAAAATCTTTTATTACTTAAAATTCTATAAGTATTAACAAGTTTCATTTTTTAAAAATCAAACTTGTATTTATTTGATGAAAATGATTAGTGCTGCCATCTGACAATCAAAATCAGTATTATCCTTGTTTACAAAACTTTACAAAAATGTGTTTAAAAGAATTCTCAAGTAAAGGAATTTAGCACAAACTGTATTATTGATGAGTTATAATAGAAGCTACGAAAAAAAGTAGAAATATGAACATTAAGTACGTTTCCTTCGAATCAATGAGTTCGTCTGAGAATTCTGGCATAGATCGAGCTTTTTAAATAAAGGATTAACTTTAACTGTTTCATAATAGCGCAAATTTTTGCGGCATTTATACAATAACTTGATCTTGCCTATAGTGGAGATTTCAAATCTGAAATTATTTTTGCTCCTAAAGCTACAGATTTTTTTAAAATAATTTTTTTAGTCTATTTTTTATCTATATACAAGTTTTAAAACTTTATGTATACGGGGTATGTATGTCATGTAAATGGGGAAGAGTTAGGGCATATCATAAGGATTAAAATGGCATAGGAACGTGACTCCGGGCATGACCTGAGTTGCTGTCACACTCGGCTAGAGGCGCTTCCCCTATTATGACCTGTTCAAAAGCACACGAAGAAATAATTGATTATAGGGCAGTGCCACTAGGGGCATATAACGAGATTTCCGGACACGCTTATCAAACTCCCCCAGAAATTATTCGTCACATGCAACTCATTGTTAAACACAATGTTCGTTAAAACACGGTTCCCAGCAGATCTCACTGACTGCGGTCAGTGTGCGGGTGGGTGACTAATTGGAATAGTCTGTGTAGGGACCGAGGGCGTGCGGTATGGGTCCTCGTTAAACTGTTCTACCGTAAAGTGCTCGACTTCGCGTGCAGGTCATCGGGCTACCGAGGTGGGGGGTGTCATCCCCTCTGCAGAGGATCGAAATTTTGATGGCATGCCTTCGGATCATCCTCAGGGATGATTCCTAGACCATCGCCAATAACCCATTGTGCAGCTCTAGTGCGACGTTAATGAACTACAACAAAATAAACATAATGCTTTAAAACCTGCACATTTCGACGGAAAATAGACTGAAAGTGTCACTTGAAAAGAAAAAAAAAATGTCGTCGGAAGAAATCAATATCGATATCTTTTTCCAAGCATTTTTTTTTTTTCTTGAAGCAATGTGTAATTTTTTTCGAGCGATCAGCAATGTGGATCTTTGAAAAAATCTCATGTAAAATACAACAGAAATCTCTCTATAAAAGATAAGAAATTATTTTAATATTTTGTCGAATTTTTGAATGAATTGTTGTTTTTGTCAGTGCAAAAGAAAATTCTTTTCAGTTTTCTTTTTTTATAATTTTATAACAGTTGCTGAACAGCTGACCCAATTTTTGGGTTTACAACTACTAATGTTCATCTACGTAGCCTTGTCATTTTGAGTCCAATCCGGAAGACAAGGGATCAAGTATTGGGAGAAATGTGCCTTCGTGGAGGACTTTTTGATGAAACTAACCCGCATTTGCGTTGCGTGGTGTGGAAGACCACGAGAACCTGCCACAGTTTGCCTGACGGCATGGGGACTCTCACCCGTGATCCGTCGACCACTGAGGATATTTTACGTCAGAACTGTGGTCGGTGCTAACCGGATGTGGAATTCGTATCGACTGGGGTTCGAATACGGTTCACCTCATTGGAAGGCGAACGTTTTTTCCCCTGAGTCGTTTAGAAAAAAAATCGTTTGGTGTACATGGAAAACAATAACACTTGTTTCGCATACGATTAAATAAATCAAATGAACACCACAGACAAATAAAAAAAGTTTCATCAAGAGCGTAATTTCTTTCCGTCGCATGTTGCAACGATAGCTGCGAAAAAATTTTGCTTTATTATTTCGGCGTTGTATGTGATGCACGCATGTAGAGAGTGTTCCACAACAATTCTTCTGACATTCATAGCCATCATTTATTTCACTCATGATTAGCAAATGTTGCTTCGAGCAAAATAACATTATTTTTATAATAGTATGCCGATAACGCAAAGATAGACCTGCAGATAATAAATAAATTAAAAAGTTGTCTTATTACGATCGCTTTACGACTCTTACGACTCCGTTAAATCATCGTGGGTTGCTGTCATCAACTGATTTTCATAGCCATCATTTATTTCACTCATGATTAGCAAATGTTGCTTCGAGCAAAATAACATTATTTTTATAATAGTATGCCGATAACGCAAAGATAGACCTGCAGATAATAAATAAATTAAAAAGTTGTCTTATTACGATCGCTTTACGACTCCGTTAAACCATCGTGGGTTGCTGTCATCAACTGATTTTCATGCCCTGCGTTAAAATACCTTTCCTTCTTTGTGTTAATAATCACCGTCATTATAGGTTAATAATAAAAACGAATATAAAAATACTTTAAAATGTTATCATGTAAATACATTAAAAATGCCTGCCGGTGAAAATAAAAAGAAGCGGTCGCCATAGCAACGCATGCAGTGACGACGCATGCGCACTGTTCACTATGACTCTTGAACGCAGTTGAAAAGTGTGCGGATGCCATCAGATTCAAACCATGACCCACTTTGCCGATGAGTAATAAGGAATATGGCAGTGTTCAATAACATGTTTGGTGCACGAATATGTGTTACCGTTTTTTACAGTGATTTACTCATTACAATAATAGATAATAAAAGCAGATCAATGTCTAGTTCTAATAAAAGCAGTTCATAGCATACTAAAAACAGTTCAATGTCTAGTTCTAATAAAAGCAGTTCATAGCATACTAAAAACAGTTCAATGTCTAGTTCTAATAAAAGCAGTTCATAGTATACTAAAAGCAGATCAATGTCTAGTTCTAATAAAAGCAGTTCATAGCATACTAAAAACAGTTCAATGTCTAGTTCTAATAAAAGCAGTTCATAGTATAATAAAAGCAGTTCAATGTCTAGTTCCAATAAAAGCAGTTCATAGCATACTAAAAACAGTTCAATGTCTAGTTCTAATAAAAGCAGTTCATAGTATAATAAAAGCAGTTCAATGTCTAGTTCTAATAAAAGCAGTTCATAGCATACTAAAAACAGTTCAATGTCTAGTTCTAATAAAAGCAGTTCATAGTATAATAAAAGCAGTTCAATGTCTAGTTCTAATAAAAGCAGTTCATAGCATACTAAAAACAGTTCAATGTCTAGTTCTAATAAAAGCAGTTCATAGCATACTAAAAACAGTTCAATGTCTAGTTCTAATAAAAGCAGTTCATAGCATACTAAAAACAGTTCAATGTCTAGTTCTAATAAAAGCAGTTCATAGTATACTAAAAGCAGATCAATGTCTAGTTCTAATAAAAGCAGTTCATAGCATACTAAAAACAGTTCAATGTCTAGTTCTAATAAAAGCAGTTCATAGTATAATAAAAGCAGTTCAATGTCTAGTTCCAATAAAAGCAGTTCATAGCATACTAAAAACAGTTCAATGTCTAGTTCTAATAAAAGCAGTTCATAGTATAATAAAAGCAGTTCAATGTCTAGTTCTAATAAAAGCAGTTCATAGCATACTAAAAACAGTTCAATGTCTAGTTCTAATAAAAGCAGTTCATAGTATAATAAAAGCAGTTCAATGTCTAGTTCTAATAAAAGCAGTTCATAGCATACTAAAAACAGTTCAATGTCTAGAAAAAGAAAAGCGTTTGAACGAAAATCCCATTATAGGGAAAGGATACGATCCAAATCAACTGAAATTTTAGTTTCCCCCCAAAAAACTATGATTTAAGTTGATTTGGAATGAAATAGTGACGTCACACAACTTGGGATTTAGCAGAATGAAGAGTTCGTGCAACTGGGATATGTTTATCAATTTTTTTGAAGAAAAAACAAAATGCGAAAACTCAACCTATTTTTTAATTTCATTAACAAATACAAGGAACTGAAGAAAAAAAACATAATGCACAAGTTCTAAGTTGAGATTTTAATTTTCTCATGTGAAAAAAATATTTAATTTACCATCAGTTTACTAAATTCCCAAATGATCTCTGGCAAATGAAAAAAGTTGAATATTTGTCTCTGTATATCTTCACATCTTCATCGTCTGAAAAATCATCTGCATTACTTTCACTTTCGCTCGCAAAGGCCCATTTTTTTTTTTACTCTTTTTTTTCTACGTCAATTTCCCATAAACAGCAAAACTCCCCTAACAAATATTGGCTAATTTCCAATCTCAACAGATTATTATTATTTTTTTGTTTCGCTTCCGGCCCCCGAATAAAAACGTGATAAAACAAAACGTATGGACGAATTCTGTTATATGCCCGAGTATACTCGGGATAATAAATAGTTGCAATACCCGAGTTAACTCGGGATTGTCAGGGAAGCGATTATAATGAACTTAAAAATAAAGGAGCATTGCATCCCTCCCGAAGAAACAAAACCGGAGACCACGTTCTTAAAAAGAATAACAGTTATGATAAAAGCGCTATATAAAGAAATGGGCAGGTTTTTTTTTTCTTTTCCCAAATTGAAATTCTCAGCTCAAACAACGTTTGTAGTTATGGCGGTTAATGCAACCTATGTAGAGTATTAAACGAAATAATGCAACAGCATGAATGCAACATATGTGGTTGTAACGCAACATATTAATCATGGAAGGCGGAGAATTCCCCTATTCAAGTAAATTTAAAATTTAACATTATGTAAATGCAGCATTTTGATCGTAATTTGGTTATTTAAAAAACGCAGTTTCATTATTATTTCGAATCAAGCGCGTGTTTATAACGAACGGAATATAATTCGTCTCTTGTTCTCCTAAATTAAAAAAAAAAAATCCTTTAAATAAAAAAAAAGTAGAGAATAGTCAAAATGTCGTGGACCTATTTGTATTATTTCTTTTTCGCAGTAACGCTTAGTTAAACATTCCGAATTTAGATGTCTAACACTTATCTTTAACGCACATCATCCCAAAACTGTCTACTTTACCCTGAGTTAAAACTGTGCTCAAGAATTTTGTCCGCTTGTTTCATCTTGATTATTAAGATAGTGATGGAATTCTAAAAAAAACTGCAATTATTTCTATGGTTAGTTTTAAGATTATGTCGAGAATTAATTACCAGAAACTAAAAACCCCGTATTAAAAATTTATCAGAATCAAGGAGTTCTATATTTTCATCAAATCCCTCACGAATAGTTTATTCGAATACAGTGTAGATGTGTGTTAAATATTTCAAATCGTTTTACGAGTATCATTTGGAAATGAAATGTGTCACTTCATCCAGTTTCGGTGCGTTTCAAAAAATAGTTTTTCATAAACACAGTGGCGTATATTTCTCACTCGTTTTTGAAGTTATACTTCTTATGCGACTTCCAACAAGGTTGCGTTAAACGGTTAACACTACATTTTTATTGGCCTGGGAAATCACGTGGTAGGATCCAGTTTTCCCTCATTCATTTCCATATTGTTTTGGTTCTCACAGGCATAAAAGTATTGTTTTTCTATAAATATTTTTTTTAGTTTGATTTGATACAGATATAATTTAATAGGGTAGTATTTTTTATTTTCAAATTTAGTGGATAACAATTGTACAAAATGAGTGAAAACAATCCCACGGACAATGCGACGGAATTAAGGTTATGTCAAGGTACGTCTCTTGTGAATATCAATTGATTGTTAGGTCTTCTCTTTTGAAATTACATTATGACGCATTCACATACATTTCAAATACATTTTCCAGGGCGAGACGATGAGGCAACCACAAGCACTGGTTCAAGAGGTCCCCGAGGGAAAAATGCACAATATTACCGTGATTACAGAGCACGGAAGCGAGCGGAGCAGGAAAAAGAGTCGTTGAATAGAACTAGTGATCCTTCTACGACTGCTGATTCTTCTACAATTAACGTCGCACGTTGCGAAGTTTAACTTCGTCCGCGCGGAGGGACTCCACACACTATTTTTTATTTTTCCAATATTGCCAAAAATTTTTTGAAGGCATCCATAAAATAGTGGTAATCCAATTGGAGTATACGGGGTTGAGGAGTTTTTCTATTTTCTTAACTTGGAACGGTTCTTGACGATTTTTTGAAACAGCATAATTATTTCATTCCGATAATAGACATACATTTTTTATAATGGATTAAAGTTTCTTAAATAAAATAAAATGAAATATTTCACAAAAAAGATAACTAGCGTGTAAGAAATTAAGAGAATGTGCAGACTGGATCGATTATCTCTGGAACTATTGAAATTTCATAGGTTGTTGTTATTGTTGACGTTTGCCTGTTTAGGCAGAGGGGGTTTCTGCCACACCCGTTCATAGGGCGGACCCATTCATACATCCATTCATTCACAGATCAGCATTTTGATCTGAGTCAGAGAACCCCCAGAGGTATTGATTTGTTATGGGAACGTGGAGGACTTTTGCGACGCGAGAGATTTTAAAGCGCATCAGTCACTTTACTACACGGACAGTCTTGGGGCGGCGGGGTTCGAACCCACGGACATGGGCCCACCGACCAGGCTATCCCGGTCCTGAGATTCGATAGGTATATACATTGATACAATACAAAACAAATAATCATTCAAAAATTATAATACGCACGCATGATCGTACGTAATTGGAGTCGGAAGGTATGAAATTGCCTTATTTCAAGTATGAAATCACGTTGCAAGACTTCTGTAAGAGGGAACCACTATTAACTCTCATTTTGCTTTCACTCTTTCTTACCTTCCGACTCCAACAAGTGATACGCGTGTGTATTATGGAATGATTATTTGTTTTGTATTGTATCAATGTACCAAATTTGATTAAATTCCTGAGATATTCGACCAAGTTTGCATATTCTCTTACACCAGTGTCATTTTTGTTATTTTTATTTTATAACCGTCGTTGAACTCAATATTATGGGTTTGCGACTACTACGTAGCCTTGTGATTTCGAACCCAATCCAGAAGACAAGGGAACTCCTGGATCGAGTAGTGGGAGAAATTTTGCCTTCGTGGAGGACTTTTTGATGGAGCTAACCCACATTTGCGTTACATGGAGAGAAAGATCATGAGTTTCTCCCACCTTTAGCCTAACGGCAAGGGGACTCTAACCCATGATCCGACTGAGGATATTTCACGTCAGCACTGTGGTCGGTGCAGCCGGATGCGGAATTCGTATCAACCAGCCGGGATCGAACCTCGGTTCACCTCATTGGAGGGCTCTATCCTCTGAGCCATCGTGGCTCACACCAGTGTCATTTTATTTTATTTTATAACCGTCGTTGAACAGCCGACCTAATTGTAGGTTTACGACTACTAATGTTCAAATCCGTAGCCTTGTCATTTTGAACCAATCCAGAAGACAAGGAAACTCCTGGATCAGTACTCCCAGAGGTATGATTTGTTATGGAAACATGGAGGACTTTGAGACTCGACAGATTTTAACGTGCACCAGTCACCATTTACTTTACGGGGAGTCTTCGGCCGGTGAGAATCGAACCCACGAACTCTCGGACATGGGCCCAGTGTCCTACCAACCAGGCTTTCTCTGCCCTACACCAGTGTTGTCATTTATTAGTTGATTGATTTGACCTACAGTGTATATACGCACCATTTTATTTCTCGAATAAAAAAGAAAAATTCTCCACGCTGCCCGTTCTCTGTAGATTGTAGTAAGATATGGCGTTACCCAGGGTGCACCACGAGGAGGCCTACTACATGACACCCCACTCATCACATTCCAATAACTTTTTGTTTATGTTTTTTTATATTTTTTATATTTTATCTATGATCTAATGCTTTCAAAGCCTTTAATGCTCTAATGTTTTAATGTTCTTAAGTTACATGTTTTTTTTTAAATGTTAATTAATGTTCCATCTTTATTCTCTGAGTGTGCTTGCGTGTAGTGTTTGCTCACTCCAGCGAAGGAATATACGTATCATCTCTGCTTCTAAAAATAAAAATATAAATAATTTCTCGTATAAACTAAAGTCGAACCTCTATTTAACGAAGTTGCTAAATCCCGATAATAAGTTCGTTATATGGAAAATTCGTTAAATAGGAAATCACCTTTTAAAATGCTTAAACAACCCAAAACAAGTTTTAAATTCAGAAAGACTAGGCATAATTAAAACAGCGATGGATGCACCTTTATCTTGTAAACTAGTATCTACTATTTATTTTATAAATCTTAGCCGTAAAAGAAATCTGCATGGAAAGCAAGAATTAAACAAAACATTATCCAGTGTTACACTATCATGCTACATACATTAACAACTAAATTTATGCTTGAAATTTTGACTGTTTTTGCTGTATAAAATTATAACTGCAAAGTAATTTTAAATAGGGAAAGTGAATCTCAAAGAAAAATTCGTTCAATCGAAAATTCACTTCGCTATTTGGAAGTTATTTTACGAAGAAATTTCCAAAATGTTCTCGGCTCCTTAAAAAAAAAATTCGCAAAATGGAAGTTTGTTATATTGAAGTCCGACTGCATTATTTTTTTTTCATACACGAAACTTTTTTTTGTGCCTTTATAAACGTAAATTGGGTACATTTCAGTGAAAATAATTCCACACATTCTAAAATTTCTAATCTTTGCCTAAAATGGGTTTTGACTCGTTCGTTTAACCTATCATCTTAACAAAAGCAAGAGGGAAGCCATTAAATGATTAACATCGCCGAAGCTTTTACATACATATTCAGATCAACACACGGTTCCCCCTGAACATTGTTCTAATCGAATTTCCATCGCTTGGAGAGTTGAGAAATGAATTTCTGGAAAGATTCTTTGGTGAGAAGAGGAGGGGGAGGGGAAGCAATTAATCGGCTCATTCAAGAAAGAAGAGGAGAACCACTTATTTCACCATTAATAAGAATACTAATTAGTGATGATGGGATATTTGGAATATCAGTCTTTCAAGAGCAGCTCCACTCATCTTCTGCCTGCCTGATGGGCTCACTTTCTGAGGGAGCGCTCCAAAGTGGTGCAAGTGCAGTGGCGCAGTCTTAATATTATGTTCGTGGGGGTTATCGGTCATTTCCTTCTAATATATATATATATATATATATACAGTCAGACTTCCATTTTTCGAATTTCTCTATTTTGCGAATTTTTTCAAGGAACCCAGAACATTTTGGAAAATTATTCGTAAACTAACTTCCAAATAGCTAAGTTCTATTTAACGAACTTTTTTTCGAGCTCCACTTTCCCTATTTCCCAAAATATTTCAGAACATTTCAAACTTGTTAACGCATTTTTATGGGGGAAATTATCTCGAATTGATTTTCGAGGCCACTTCCCTTTTAGAGAAAACAGTAAAATCCCTTTCCCTTTTGGTGTTTGCATTTCAAATAAAAAATTCAGACAAAATTAACGGGTCTTATCAGTAGCCATTAAACTTAAGAACGCATGTTGCAATGTATGTTTAAAATTACTTTGCAATTATAATTTTATACAGCAAATAAATGCAGCTATAATTTTATACATAAATTTAAGCTGTTTTTAGCTGAAAATGTATGTAGCATGATAGTGTAACACTGGATAATGTTTTGCTCTATTCTTGCCTTCCATGCAGATTTCTTTTATATGGTTACGATTTATTAAATAAAGAGTAGATTGATTGATTGAATGTAGGGTTTCGTGGCACAAAATCCAAATGAGGACATGCTGCGCCAAACAGTACGGTAAAATAAATAAATAGTAGATACTAGTTTACAATATAAATGTGTATCCATTGCTATTTTAATTTTTTCCAGTGTTTATGAATTTGAAACCTGTTTTGTGTTGTCTAAGTATTTCGAAAGGTGAATTTGTTTTTAACTAATTCTCCATATAACGAACTCATTATCCGGATTTAGCGACTTTGTTAAATAGTGGTCTGACTGTATATATATATCGGACCTCTACTTAACGAAGTCGTTAAATCCTGATAATGAGTTCGTTATATGGAAAATTCGTTAAAAACAAATTCACCTTTCGAAATACTTAGACAACACAAAACAGGTTTCAAATTCATAAACACTGGAAAAAATTAAAATAGTAATGGATACACATTTATATTGTAAACTAGTATCTACTATTCATTTCATAAATCTTGATTATAAAATCAATCGTGCAATAATTCATTATTCAAGTAACGTTTAATTTGAGAGGGTTTTTTTTCCCCTCGAACCCTTCCCATAACTACCCCACTGTATAAGAGCTCCAACAAAAAGATATTCTGAAATTTAAAGCACCCTTATGTTACTGTGACTCATCAGTTGCGCTTTATTGATGAATTTTTTTTTTTTTTTAATTTTTATTTCGGAGTTCAACTTATCATTTTGAATTGCATTTTTAAATATCAAATACGGAGTTATAAATTAATTCAAAAACAATTGAAAAATAATAAAAAAACTAAATATTTAAAAAAGAAAATTGATTGCATGAGATGATTTCAAATAATGAGAATCTCAAAGCAGCAGTCCGATAGTCTGTGTTTGATAATTATAGCATCCAGAGATATCCTGAAATGGGTTCAATTATTTGATAAGTAAATAAAATAAAAACAAAAAATTGTTTATTTGAATACATCTATAAAATACTTAACTTATGAACACGCTTTTTTTTTTTTTTAAATTTTACTATATTGAAGGTCATTTGTATGTATTCTTTTACAATTCAAGAGATTAAACTTGCAGCTCCTTCTTTTTTCAAAAATTTAAAGCTTCTTTCTAAAACTATTGAAAATGAATTGACCTTTATTATTTTGAAAAAGGAATATATATATATATATATATATATATATATATATATATATATATATATATATATATATATATATATATATATATATATATATATATATATATATATATATATTTGATAAATTAATGTTTTATTTAAAACTTTTTTAATTCTTTATAAGAGTTTAGAAAGAAAATGAAAACCAATTTAAGTCTTTTTCTATTTGTTATTTGTAAAAGCTCTCAAGTTTTAGTTTTTCGGTTTCTGTTTTTTCTCGGAAATTATGTTGTTGTTGTTACCAATGCGACTTGTCACACAGCCTGCTATTAGTACAGCCTGCTAGGTGAAACCGAGCAAATTTACGGCAGAATGTGCGATTCTTGTTTTTCAGTGCCGCCATCCTATGGCTAAGAATTTGACTTCTGCCACACCCATACGTCACACCCGTTTATAGGGCTGACCCATTCATACTTCTATTCATTCATCCACAGATCAATTTTGACCTGAATCAGAGAACGATCAATTTCCAATCCAGTACCCCCAGAGGTTTTGATTTGTTATGGGAACACGGAGGACTTTTGCGACTCGACAGATTTAACATGCATCAGTCACTATTTTACTACACCGGATGTCTTCGGCCGGCGGGGTTCGAACCCACGAACTCTCGGACATGGGTCCAGCGCCCTACCGACCAGGCTATCCCGGCCCGGAAATCATTATTCTTGATAGTACACCTACTTCGGAAATTTTGTCTTCTTATGTAAATTTCAGTGTGTGGAAACTTTAAAGTTTATCTGGCAAAATAGTTCTACCCGAATCACCAAACATGACTAACAACAACGAGATTTCTTTTTTTTTTCTTCTTCTTTTCTTTACAGTGATGAGTTTTTTGATTTATATATACATTATTCCTAAGTTTTAAGTGTCCTATAATATTTAAATTACCAGTAATAATTTGTTTATGATGTTAATCAACAAATTCTAAATATTTCTCTTCTCAGTGTCCTTTATAATCGGATATATTAATTTCCCATACATTTCTGCTAATATCACCACAATTGAAAATAGTTCTGCCAATAATTTTATTTTAATTTAATGAATTTAATTAACTTAATGATAAAAGGTGAAAAATTTAGAACCATTTTAAAATTCTAAAAAACTTTCTTAATGATCTCGATAATTTTTGTTGAAAGATATCAAATAGATTCATTTTTTCTTTAGATATGTTAACATAATGGAAATGGTCTGTTTATTACTGCTGCAACAATTTTCTTATCAACGATAAGGAAAGTTTAAATATAAGTAACAATTCAGAATTTTTGTTAAAAATTTATCGATCAAATTAATAACTACAAAAGTTTTTGCAATTACCCCCTAGACAAAGTTAACAATATGCAATCTCTACTACTTAAAAAATCGTAAACTACTTAAAAAATCGTAAAACTTTTAAGCTTAGTATTTTAAACAATAAAATTATCATTGAAAATTTTTGATTTTAATAAAAAGTTAAAAATTAAGGTTAGCAAAATGCAATTTTCTCACTTAATTATCAGTCCAAAATTTCAAAAAATTTCTATTAAATTAGGAACAAGTGGGTCTAATATAATTTCCTAACTAAACCTGGCACCATTTTCTCTAACTACTTAAATAAAATTATTAACAATATTATTAAAGAACGTTTTTCTTGGATATCATTAATTATAAACTGATTTTAGAATTTATTAAATAAAATAAAATTAATTCAATTGTGACTTTTGATATCCAGGATCTCTTTACTGCCATTCCCCTTTCTAAACTAAAAGATGTTCTTTTGAGTTTTAACTATGATTTTAAAAATATTCTTAATTGCGATTTTGATTATTGGGAAATTGAATTAATTTCAAATAATTAATTCACTTAGTTATTTCAATCAAAATCAAAAAATGATAAATTCAAAAATTTTTTGACTTTTAAATAATTATCTTTGCAATGGAAAACATATTTTTATTCAAATTGATGGAATACCACAAGGATAAAATTTTTCATCTGATTCAGGTAAATTATTTCCACACTATTTTAAAAAAATATTACATTCTTAATGTTAAATTTGTTTTTATATGCTTTGATGATTTAATAATCTTTAATTTTCAAAATTATACAATTTTGTTAAATAATATTCACCAAGAGGAATAAATCTTGCTTCGTAATCATGATGATAATATTAGTTTTTTCTTTTTTTTTTTGAATTTTGAATTTAAAAAAAATTTCTTTGCTGATTTCTTAAAAGAAATGATTTTGATTAAAAGAAATGATTTTGATTAAAAGAAATGATTTGAATAAAGAGTGATTTGAAAAGAAAGGAAATTATATAAATAAACTAAATACTTGGAATTTTAAAGTTTCTAAAAACATCTATTTAAATATCACTTTTAAACAAATGAATATAATTAAAAGAATGTATAGTAATGTTTATTTACACAAAAGAAAAAAAAAGAAAAGGAAAACATAAATAAATCAATAAAAATTAGACAAGCTCTTTCAAAATTCGAAAAATGGATATCCAACTAATGTAATTAAGTTCTACATAAAATCATTGACTTAATTGTTTGTTATAATAAATAAATTTAATAAAATCTTCTTTGTTTTTCTATATTTTTATCATGTGCAAATCTAATTCGGGCAAATCCGTGTCAAAAAAATCTGTGCAAAGCTGGCAAATCATCTTTTTTTTTTAAATAATTGTTAATTTTCTAAAATCATTAAAAGTGTATAATTAAATATCAACCTGATTAATTATAAACTTTAAATTTGCCAGTATAACATTATAACCATGCGCACATCCATTTTCGGGTGAATCCAAGGTAAGAAAACAAATCAAACGTTTCTCGATTCGCAAGTTCATACATGAAATATGATTAGAAATCTAGGCTTTTTTTAAATTTTACATGAATAGTGAATGAATTATTTACATTGCATGGACAAGACAGTCTATCGGTCTTTTGAAAGTTTTTGGGTACGTTGACAATGGATCCTTTTATCCCTAACGGGTGATCAACACCCAGTCCTCGTATTTGCATGAAAGGGGTTCGGAAAGTCACCATTCGCTCTTCGGCAGGGTTCAATTCTCTCAACCACTTTGGTACTTTTGTGAGGGACGGGCTTCATGTTTGCGTTTGCGAACGGAATCCTTTCGTTTTTCCGTTTGTGTGTAACGCTTAAGGTATTCCCGTCTACGTTCTTTGGCCTTTTCAGCCTCGGTAAGTTTAGTCCTTGGCATCGTTTTTTTTCCTGCTTCAACTCTAATTTTTGGGACCGTGTCAATCAGTTTGGGACCCACTTAATGTGTGATATTCACCTGAATTAGTATTGAAAACGATCCAGTTTGAACAGTAGGTTAGAATTTCTGATTCTTATTTGAAAAAATAGAAACAAAAATATCGTTCAAATAATGAAATTCTCTTTTATTCACAACTTAAGAAGCATTTATGAGTCCCAAAAATAAACTCACCCACTTAAGGCCTAACAAAATTAAAAGAGAAAAAAGGAATTCTAAAAAGAATTATCAAACAGCAGCGGTCACCATAGCAACGCACTGTTTACTATTACTCTTGATTATTGTAGTTGAAAAGTGAGGACGACCCATTTTGTCAATGGGTAATAATAATTAGAAGAAATATGTTTGCGGAAAATGTACAATGGATATTCCAAGTATATCTAAAATATGCGTTGAGCAATGAATTAAAAATTCCTATTCTATGTGTTCGTAATACATAAAAATTGGCAATATACTATTTTGTTTCATTCTAATCAAGTTTTTGTTTAAGTTTATTTCCTTTCTAACATCCGTGTTTCATACATTCAATGAAGAAACATAAAGTCTGGTCATTTGACCAGCTATGGTAGAAATAGATTAAGTGTTGGTATGTTCAGTGTTAAATTAATCTATTCTTTTTTCCGAAAATTAATTTTTCAATAAATTAGTCATTATGAGCCGCGATGACTCAGAAGCGTTCACCTTCCAATTAGGTGAACAGGGGTTCGATCCCGGCGGTGGGTGGTCGATACGAATTCCGCATCCGGCTTGCACCGACCACAGTGCTGACGTGAAATATCCTCAGTGGTAGACGGATCATGGGTGAGAGTCCCCTTGCCGTTAGGCTAACCGTCGGAGATTCTCGTGGTTTTCCTCTCCATGTAACGCAAATGCCGGTTTGTTCCATTCAAAAAAGTCCTCCATGATAGCAAATTTCTCCAAATACTCTATCCAGGAGTTCCTTCATTTTCTAGATTAGGTTTAAAACTACAAGGCTACGTAGTTGAACATAAGTAGTAGTAAAACCATAAAATTTGGGTTGACTGAAAATAAAATGAGTCCCTATATTTAAAAAAATATTTAATTTCAATTGTTAAAATTGTTGAATTCTTATAAATTGTTAAATTCTAATGTTAAATTTTTCTTACCAAATTGTTAAATTCTTATAAATTGTTAAATTCTAATGTTAAATTCTTCTCCCGAATTGTTAAATTCTTATACATTATTAAATTCTTCTCCCGAATTGTTAAATTCTTATAAATTGTTAAATTCTATTGTTAAATTCTTCTTCCCGAATTGTTAAATTCTTATAATGTGTTAAATTCTATAGTCAAATTCTTCTCCCGAATTGTTAAATTCTTATAAATTGTTAAATTCTTATAAACTGTTAAATTCTATTGTTAAATTCTTCTCCTGAATTGTTAAATTCTTATAAATTGTTAAATTCTTATAAACTGTTAAATTCTATTGTTAAATTCTTCTCCCGAATTGTTAAATTCTTATACATTGTTAAATTCTATTGTTAACGGAATTGCTAAATTCTTATAAAGTGTTAAATTCTATTGTTAAATTCTTCTCCCGAATTGTTAAATTTTTATAAATTGTTAAATTCTTCTCCCGAATTGTTAAGTTCTTATAAATTGTTAAATTCTATTGTTAACCGAATTGCTAAATTCTTATAAAGTGTTAAATTCTATTGTTAAATTCTTCTCCCGAATTGTTAAATTCTTATTAATTGTTAAATTCTATTGTTAAATTCTGCTCCCGAATTGTTAAATTGTTATAAATTGTTAAACTCTATTGCTAACCGAATTGTTAAATTCTTATAAATTGTTAAATTCTTATAATTTTTACTTATAAACTGCTTTGTTGGCTTTTTAATACTCGCATAAAGAAATATCTCCGAACAGTTTTGGGTGCGAGAACAAAAAATAAAAAAAAAAAGAGGCAGGGGGAACAACGTCACTGTGCCACGAAAGCGAAAGAGTTCTTAAGACTATATTTTGTGACGTCATCTCCACACTAACACATCAGTAAGGGGTGAGATTTAACACTAAGAGATAAACTTTCCCTTTTTGGGAAGTGAAATATCTGAAGTGAAACCTCGAAAGAGTGTAGATATTCTTATTCCTGTCTTAACTCGTTAGCCGCTAAGAGATACATAAAAGTGTAGCCTACATTTCAAAAATGAAATTTTCCTCTCTCTCCTTCCGCTGCTGCAATATTTGGCGACTCATCTTTCCTCCTCTCCTCTCAAAGAATTTAAGCGTAGTTTATTTAAATCAAACTCTATCGAGTTAACGAACGCATTCTGAATATTCTTTCAACAAGTAAGCTTAGGGCCCCACCATTTCGTGACGCATTTTATAATTCCACAACCGACCCAAATTTGAGTGGACGACTACCAATGTTCAACTCCGTAGCCTTGTCATTTTGAACCCAATCCAGAAGACAAGTGAACCTTTTTTTTTCCTTCTTTCCTCCATGCCCTGAGCATGTACCTAGGCTATACAAACCCCTTAACCAGATAGCCCAGGATCCAGAAATTTTACCTGCGGGGGGGGGGGTCATAGACTCAGATCCCCCCAATTAATTTTTTTAATAAAAAATTTTTTTTTAAATATTTTTTTTTTAAAAAAAGCGGGTTTTTAATGCTAGTCTTCTCATTTATTTTTTTCATAATGAGCAATACATAAATAATTCAAGTATTCAAAATCTTTAAATAATAAATGTAATGCGTTTTCTTTAGAAACTTTGGTAAATCTGTCAATGATTTTTTTCAACATCCAAATCAATTTCTCGATGAATGTTTAATAATGCGAGTCCATTTAATCGTTCTTGATTTTGAGTTGCTCCAAGCCAAGTTTTGAGACTTCGAAGAGTTGAAAAGTGACGTTCTGCTGTTGCTGCACTAACTGGCAGAGTTATTAAAATTCTCAACAACATATTGATTGATGGGTACAAATCGACGTCACAGGCATTATTAATCTTGGAAAGATCGTCGATTTTTCCGGCCTACCTAGGTGTATATGTCCCCTAAAATAATTTTTAAAATATTTTATTTCTTCTGTAAACTATTAAAAAAATTATTTTTAATTTATTTCTCATATTTTTTTTTGGGGGGGGGGGGTCATGACCCCTATTCAAAGCTCAGCCCCTTCCTGCCACCTAGCGGGGGCATCCGGGGTGAAAATTTATTGATCAACTAAAGGATACAAAACAATTTCCAGTTTGAAAACAAAAGAAGATGAGAATTTACAATGAAGGGGTCATGACCCCTATGCCTCCACCCCGCTGGATCCGCCACTGCCCAGGACTTGGCCACTAGTCCAGCTCCACTCCAGCCAAGGAACGGGTCCAGTCAGCGTTATTAATTTTGAAGTGTACAAGACAATATTAGCAGTATATAAACAGTTAGAGTGTACAAATACAGTGATATAGAATTAGTTACGTGATAATCTCATTGAGACTATGCTAGTTAGTATAACATGCACATCGGAGGAAGAGAATAACATAATGATGTTCATTATTTTACAAATAAATCTTTAAGTATAGTTGTTTACAATGAAATATTTTCTACTTAACAAGTAAACTCCTGTATCAAGTATTGGGAGAAATTTGCCTTCGCGGAGGACTTTTTGATGGAAATAACCCGCATTTGCGTTACATGGAGAGGAAAGCCACGAGAACTCTAACCCATGATCCGTCTACCACTGAGGATATTTCACGTCAGCACTGTGGTCGGTGCAAACCGGATGCGGAATTCGTATCTGCCAGCCATCGCTGAGATTCGAACCCGGTTCACCTCCTTGGAAAGCGAGCGTTCCATCCCCTGAATCATTACAGTGGTTTTATTTTATTTTATATCCGTCCCAATTTTATGTTTACGTCTACTAATGTTCTACTCCATAGGCTTGTAGACACGGAGTCGGAAGACAAGGAAACTCCTGGATCAGTACCCCCAGAGGAATTGATTTGTTCCGGGTTCATTTAATACACGGGGATTCTTAGGCCGGCTGGATTCGAACTCCTGCCCTCTCGAACACGAGTCCAACGCCCTACAGACCAGGCTATCCCGGCCCTCATTTCCTGACAAATAGCATGATTGGGTCAGCTTTATGCACCAACAAGTTCTTTAGAATGCTGTAAACATCGTGACTTGCTCTAGGGTAGTACTTAAATGCTTTTTTTTTCTTTTAAGGAATTTAAACTCTCAAGTATCATTTCGCCAACCCATATTCTGATGAAGAACGCCCAACAGTTTTTTTAAGTGAAGTGGGGGGGGGGCTCCCTCACATTCAAAGAAGCAAAAACAAAACTTTTCTTCACGGAGAACAACATTCATCGAATGTCGCGAACATTCATGAAACCAAGGTGAGTAAAACCATCTAAAGATGACGCGAATTGTCTAGAAATATTAAGTGGCCACACGAGTGGAACTTATTCACTAAATAATATTCGGTTGCAGATAGAACTGTTTTACATTGCTTCTGAAGATGAAAGGACGGTTGATCTTCCAAGGGAAGGAAGTGTGTAGTCCAATTATGAAAATGAGTTGAAAATGTTTGGCATTGAGATACCATTCGTTTTTTCCCGGAAATAGAACTGAAAACCTTCAGTGATAGGTTGCGTCAGAAACAACTTTTTGACTCGTTAGGTCTTTTATTTTGACAATGACTTCCCTTTCAAGAAATAGTTTAGTTTTTTAGAATGAATCTGGATCGATCGTTCTCTGATTCAGGTCAAAATGACAGGAGGATGAATGAATGGGTCCACCCTATAAAACGGGTGCGAAGTATGGGTGTGGCAGAAGTCGAATTCTTGGACATAGATGGCGCCACTTGAAAACAAGAACAATCGCACCCCCTCTGCCTAAACAGGCATACGTCAACAGCAATCATACTTTTGGGGGAACACTGTTTTTTTTTTGTTTCTGCAACAGGGTTAAAAGATTGGAAACTGCGGAGACTTCAAAAGCCTTTATTTTTCTCTCTCTTTTTCAAATATATAATAAATAAACTTTTTCATCCGAAGTTCATGACGGTCAGACTTCCAAGCATATGACATGTTTTTGTACCGTATTTTCAAGACGTGAGTCGTGAAGTCCCGGCTTAAATTATTTGGCGCACTTTAAGATTCTATTTAAAATCTCAATTATATCAGGTGATACTCTATACAGCTTTATTGTTTTGTCGCGACTGTATAGAATAAAAATTTCACGATATTTGACAATACATTATATAAATATAGAATATTTATTATATCAAGCATTGTATGTATTAGTATATTAAAATAATGAGATCATATTGTTAGATGCTTTGTAGTTTTTTAATAATGGCATGATTTGCACGAGTTTATAGGCAATATTCTTATATTTAAACACACATGTAATGGGTTCTTTATTCGGAAGATTTTTCATATACTATTTGTATTTATTTTTAACGTATCGCGTTACAATGTTAACCCATTGATACAGGAAGTGCAAATGGGTATCAATAGCGCAAAAACAACACAGCCGTATAGTATCACCTGATCATTGTAATTTTACATAGAATCTTATACTGTTGTCACAACGTTGTCACGAATATATTGAAGTTGTATGTCAACACATATGGGACCGTATGTGTTGTCGCATAACTTCAAACGAAGCTGGAACAAAAAATATTAAATCATCCTGCCTTTAAATCTTTTCTCATCGAAACTAAACCCTCACTCCATCATGGTTCCGATTAATGCGCTTAATAAAAATGAACGTCTCAATTACAGGCCGGCGATGTCGATAAAATTGAAATTAATTGGTCTCCCAGTCGGATGCCTTTCGTCGCCAAGAGGGCTGGCGAAAAGATTCGGGGCCCGAATGGCAACCTTTTTCGTGCATAAAGCACGGGAACATTAAAGAAGAGAGCAAAACACTCTACCACTTCCCCCATAATTAAAGAGAAAGAAAACAAATGCTTCCAACCACCCACCCCACTCTCCGATGAATATGATGGAGGTGCGCGAAAGTAAAGTACTTCCGAAACTTCAATTTGCATCCGCAAGGCTTATGTCTACATAGTTAATGTTGGCCAAAGCTGACGTACCCTGGCGCCGGGGGGTAACTGCATTAGAGCAGACGATCAGCGAGTTTCCTCTCACCTTCTTTATGTAAAAATCATCTTATATGCAACTTCCGTAATGCTTGGTCGAAGAAGATACTGTTAGGGGGGAAGGGGGGGTGGGAGGCTGAAGATTCACAGATGTTGCCACGACGGGGTGAGAAATTATGGTATCGTTGGAGCACTTTTAACAGTCTACCCCAACTATTCCTCTCTTTTCATATTTTATGAAAGGTTTTTTTTTTCTTCTTCTTCTTTACATATACGAAAACAATCAAAGCTCTTTTGGTTTAAGTCAACATTCCATGCTGCAGTGTTTCCTAAAGTATGGTACGCGTACCCCCAGGCAGGGCCGGGTTGGGGCCCCAATGATGAGGGGCCCCCCTTAAAATGGATTTTTTGGGATTAAATTTTTTAAAAAAATTAAGAAAAACAATGATATTTCAAATTGTTACGGTGGTTTAAAGACACGAACTACTACTTATCATTTTAACCAGTGATCGTTTATTTTATGCATGTATTGCCGAATTAATTTACATACTTTAACTTTTTAAAATACTCAAACTAATAATACTTTAATCAATAACAAATTAAAATAACAAATTAAATTAATTTAAAATACTTTGATTAATAACAAACTAATTGGCATGGAGAGAACTTACCCATACTGATGTTCATTATAAAAGCTGGTGAGCCTCTAATGCAGTGATTCTCAACCACTGTGCCGCGGCACTTTTGTGTGCCGCCAAATTCTTAAAATGTGTCACCAAACATTAGAAATGATACAGTAAAAATTATAATGCTTTTTTTTTAATTATGAGTATATAAAAAAAAAACAAATATATAAGAAACAAATTAACGAAGGATAACTAACAAAAATTAAGATAACAGTTAATAATTAGCAAAAAACACTAGTTAACGAGAAATCAGAAAAAAATAATAGTTGATAATTATAGAAAACAAGTTAACAATTAATGACTAGCAAAAAAATAAATAACTGTTACTAACTTATAAAAAAATGGGTCCAAAGAAAGAATTAATCCCTTAATAAAAGTGCTTTTGTAGTACATATTATTTAATTTCACATTCAAAATTATGATCACAAACTATTTAACACAGTGTAAAATAGGTAATTAAACAACTTTTAATCTGATTTTTTTCATTGTGCGCCGTCAAATTTCCAAATCGTTAAAAGTGTGCCGCAACAAAAAAAAAAAAAAAAGTTTGAAAATCACTGCTCTAATGACTTGGTTCTACTCTCTCTCTCTCGTTTGTTGTCTCTTTTTTATCTTTTATAGTATATTTTTTGTTCTATAAAACTATTGCTAAATTCTGTAAAGGTCACATAAGAGATATAGACTATAGACTTTAGACTTGTGATTAACCCTTTTCGACGCGTATTTCTTAACTTTAATCAAGAGTGTTTATTTGTATTTGCTTAAGTTCTATGTACTAATGGAAGTTTCCACAGTATTTTAAATCTAATCAATTATTTTGCAATTTACGATAAATCCATTTTAAATGTTATATTGTGATTCTGAATTCAGTGGCGATAAGCGCCAGATCATTTTTTAGTTCTAATTTAATAAAGTGAAGTAAAATTTAATTTATTGTTATTTATTTATATTTCAAATATGCTTTCTTAAATGAAAAGATACATAAATACTTTTATACTTGAATAAATAAAAAATATACGAGAAAAAAAAAACCAACCAAGAATTTGAATGGCCTAGGGCCCCGCGTACGCTTAGTCCGCCCCCCAGGGGTACGGGAACAGTTGGTGGGGGTACGCGTTCTTACGCGAAATATCTTGCAACAGACGAAAATTGCAAAAAATTTCATTTAAAAACAAAGCTAGCCGTCAAAATTTACGATTACGTACTTTTTTATTGGCAATTTTTTGCAGAGTTAACAGTTAATAAATTAGTGGCGTCAGCAGTCAGTTGTGATTTTTAACTTTTTAACAATTTTTTTTATGGTAAAAAATACATTCACTTTTTTATGAGTGGTACACAGCGTTGCGAAAAATATAGAAAGGGTACACAAAAGTCATAAGTTTGGGAAACACAACTATACTGTTTTAAAACTTGAAACAAAGAAAAATAGGGACACAGAATTCTTTTTTTTTTCTTCTAATGCCCATCTGTGTTAACATTTCATCCATTCAGACACTAAGGGGGGGCAGGTGTGTGGGTCACTCTTTGAGGGGGCACCCTATGAAGAGGATCCACGTTGTTCCCACAGTGGGGAAAGAGAATGAAAGAACATCCATGACTTGACCGAAATTCGAACCCAGAACCTTTCCGATGCGAGCGGGGGCGTAGCTGTGGGGAGGGTTTGGGGACGAAACCCCCTCCGAAATTATACATTACTTGATTAATGAGCTATTGTATGGTAAGTAGGATGTAGTTTTTAAAAATTCATTATTAATTTTTTGTAATTTATGCATTTGGAGGGGAAAAAAATCTTGCTTTTCTTAACTTCCTTCGTGTTTTCTTGTATTTATTTATTTTGTTGTATATATATATATATATATATAGTAGATTGGTCGTTAAGACACGGTTCCCAGCAGATCACCGAAGTCAAGCATCACTGGCAGCAGTCAGTGTGCGGTTAGGTGACCACTTGGATTAGTCTGCGTAGGGACCGAGGGTGTGCGGTATGGGTCCTCGTTAAACTGTTCTACCGTAAAGTGCTCGACTTCGCTTGTAGATCGTCGGGCTACCGATGCGGGGGTGCCATCCCGTTTGCAGAGGATCAAAATAGTGATGGCATGTCTTCGGATCATCCTTTGGGATGTTTCCCAGACCGTCGCCAATAGCCCATTGTGCAGCTCTTGTGCGACGTAAATGAACTACAACAACAACAACAATATATATATATATATATATATATATATATATATATATATATATATATATATATATATATATATATATATATATATATATATATATATATATATATATATATATATATATATATATTATTATTATTATTATTATTATTATTATTATTGGCTAGGCCGGGATAGCCTGGTTGGCAGGGCACTGGGCCCATGTCCGAGAGTTCGTGGGTTCGAATCCTGCCGACCGAAGACTCCTCGTGTAGTAAAGTGACTGATGCGCGTTAAATATGCCGAGACGCAAATGTCCTCCATGTTCCCATAACAAATCAAAACCTCTGGGGGTACTGGATTGGAGATAGATCGTTCTCTGATTCAGGTCAGAATGACGATCTGTGGATGAATGAATGGATATATGAATGGGTCAGCCCTATATGCGACGTATGGTGTGGCACAAGTCGAATTCTTCGCCATAAGTGGCGCCACTAGAAAACAAGAGCAATCGCAACCCCTCTGCCTAAACAGGCATGCGTCTACAACAACAACAACAACATAAGATCCATTGTAGTGTTTTAATAATGACATGTTTTGCACGAGCTTATAGGCAATACTTTTATATCTAAACATAAATGTAATGGGTTTTTATTCGGGAGATTTTACTTATATACTTCGTACTTCAATTTATTTTAAACGTATCGCATGACAATGTTAACCCCATTGATACATGGACGTAAACAAGTGCAAACCGGTTTCATCCGAGTAAAAACAATACAGCTGCACAGTATCACCTGATAATTATGATTTTACATAGAATCTTCATAGTGCGTATAATAATATGGCCAGAGTATTTTTACTTTTTTAAAAAAATATCGCTCCCCTCGTATGTTGATGCATTTCTGGACTTGCATTGATGCATGCATTGATACATACCTCAACCGATGATTTGTCATTGATGCATGATGGTATAACCTTCTATTAAATTTCACACTTCCTCAATTCCCCACCCTTCCCAACTCTCCAGAACGAGAGGAGATTCAATTTTCTCTGAAATATTGAGTGTGAAGAAGAAGAAAAGTATAATAATAAAAGGGTCATTCCTTGAGAATGTATTAAAAAAAAATCGATGAAATATGAGATTTTTTTTTTTTTGTTCTGTAAAATGAGTGGGCAGAGAGAATAAGGATGAAAGTATTTCATCAAAGTCAAATTTCACTTTAATATACAACTCCTGTAGATAACATTGCAGAAAGGGGGGAGATGTAAATTGAATTACGCATCCTGCATTCTTATTTGACTCCTTTTTAAAGCAAAAGTGAATTTTCTCTCTCATTCGAAAAGATACTTTCTTCCAAAAGTGTTTCTTATCCAGAAGAACACAAGTTTTTTTTTTAGAAATAATTGCGTTATGCGGTGGCATTCAATACCTCTTAAAGTGAAATCATTCTTTATTCAGCGAAGTAAAAACAGAAAACAGAAAAACGGAATTTGGAGTCAGTACTGGCATGACAAAAATACAGTCGGGCCTCTATTTAACGAAGTCACTAAATCCCGATAATAAGTTCGTTATACGGAAAATTCGTTAAATAGAAAATCATCTTTTGAAATACTTAAGCGACACAAAACAGATTTTACATTCATAAACACTAGACATAATTATAATAACAATTGATACACCTTTAATTTTGTAAACTAGTATCTAGTATTTATTTTATAAATCTTAACCATCAAAGAAATCTGCATGAAAAGTGAGAATAGAGCAAGACATTATCCAGTTTCGCACTATCACGCCGACATTTTAAACTGAAAAAAGTCTAAATTTATGCATAAAATTAGAGCTGCATTTATTATGTAAGAAATTTTAAGCATGCAATACCACGTGCGTTAAATGGCTACGCTAATGGTTAAATGGTATGTTAAATGGCTACGGATAAAATCCGTTAATTTGAACTGAGTTTTTAGTTTTAAATGTAAACGAAAAGGGAATTAACTGCTTTCTCTAAGATAATTTTTAGAGAAGACAGTAATGAATTTCATAAAGCAGCGACTTGGAAAATTAATTCAAGGTCATTTCCCCCATGAAATGCGTTAACAAGTTTGAAATGTTAAGAAATATTTTGGGAAAGTGGATCTCAAAGAAAAGTTCGTTCAATAGAAAATTCACTTCGCTATTTGGAAGTCATTTTGCAACGAAATTTCCAAAATGTTCCTCGAAAAACGAGAAATACGCAAAATGGAAGTTCGTTAAATAGACTAAACATTACTAGCTATTTAACATGCCCTAAATAAAATTGTATAAAACTGGAAAGAAAATGAATATTAAATATGTGCATCATACAGTTTAAACTAAAAAAAGTGAATGTTGCAAATTATTTTAATGGGGGACGCTATTTTTTTAAAACGTACGTTACTTCACCCAATGCAGCGAGGAATGATTTCACTCAAATTAAGGCTTATCACTCAATGCGAAATATAGGAAGCCATTAACACTGCAATGAGTTCTGTTAAATTAAAGACAGTACATTTAATTACAATGTTATTTGAAAATGCTTCCTTTTTGTTGCTTTTATGTTATAATGAGTTGGTCCATCTATTTATATTTCTGTTGATTGTAAGGTTTTGAGAGCGATTCTTAATTATTTTCATGAGATTAATATCTATCATTAATGATAACGTTATCTGTTTCAAAAATATGAGTTCATTTTTTTTTTTTAATGACAATGTCTCGTTAGTTAAACTATTTCAACCTATGTTACTTTCAATAAGTAGCTAGGTACTTTATTGACGTCACACTAGAGCTGCACAATGGGCTATTGGCGACTGTCTGGGAAACATCCCCTGAGAATGATCCGAAGACATACTATCGCCACTTTGATATTCTGCAGAAGGGATGACTCCCCGGCTTTGGTTTGCCCGACGACCAGCGCGCGAAGTCGAGCACTTTACGGTTGAATAGTTTAACATGGACTGCACACCCTCGGTCCCTACGCAGACTAATCAAAGTGGTCACACACCCGCTTTAACCGCAGTCAGTGATGCTCGGTGTTCTACTGGGAACCGAGTGTTGTCCACTGCGAGACACTTACTTAATACTCAAGATCTCCAAAGTATTGTCGTAAAAATGTCCGAAATTGCGAAGACAACGGATAATCGAAAGAAAACTAATAAAAGTTTTTGATATATTGTTGAAAACGTAAAATTATTAAACAATAGGACATTAGAAAGGAAAAATTGAAACGTAAAATTTTTTTCCAACTATATGCATTAAATAGACTTTTATTTATGAGTTTAGTCACGTGTTTTCAGTATAGATGGGTTTTTTATGTTCCATTACTGAGTGTAATCCCAAAGTAGTCTATTAAAAGTTGTCAAAAGGACCAAAAGGAGTCAAAGTAGTAAGTCCTATTTTTTTCTGTGTAATTCTCTTTATTTCGAGCTTCTATGAAACCGATCATAGAAGTGCATTAAGAGTGGAGAATGAAATATTTCATAACTTTTGTTTGTTTTAATCACCGGACAGATTTTTTCATAATTAAATTATTTCACTAATTCTCCGAATCTTAACACTGAGTACACTGCCAAAAAAAAAAAAAAAAAAAAAGAAAGAAAGAAACCGCGTCAGCCAGCAAGTGCCGTAAATTTTACAGGAAATTTGCTGTTTTAAATATAACTAAAGTAAAATATACAGCAAGGTGCGGTTTTGAATATTACAATTGAGTTGCTGCTTGGGGTCAGGAGTTTTTGAGTCATGATGGCTCAGGGGATAGAGCGTTCGCCTTCCAATGTGGTTTGAATCCTGGCGATGGATTGTCGATACGAATTCCGCACCAGACTCGCACCGACTACAGTGCTGACGTAAAATATCCTCAGTGGTAAATGGCTTATGAGTTAGAGTCCCCTAGCTATTAGTCTAACCGCAAGAGATTTTCGTGGTTTTCCTCTCCACGTAACACAAATGAGGTTAGTGCCATCAAAAAGACCTCCACGAAGGCACATTTCTCCCAATACTTGATCCGGGAGTTCCCTTGTCTTCTGGATTGGGTTCAAAACGACAAGGCTGCGTGGTTGAACATTAGTGGTAGTAAGCCCAAAAAAATTGGGTCTGCTGTTTAACGACGGTTATAAAATAATATAAAATTGAGTTGCTGTAAACATCAAAGCGAACTGATGTAAATTTCATAAAGCAGTAGGCAGCAAGCTGATGTTAATACTGCATTATTAACGCTCGTGGAGACGCAAAAATAATTAATAAAAATATATAAAGAGAGACAAAGATAAATATAAATTTATTACTATATTTACACTTTTTAAACTTTATTTTAACTGATAATATCACCATAAAGCAACAGTTAGTATATCAATACTTACTAAAACAGTATCTACTGTTTGACTAACGATTCGAAAACTAAATTCAAAATTGATTACAATTTCTTAAACGATCGAAACCGATTCAATCGAATCTGAATATTGTAATTTTTATTCGCCTTTATAAACTAATGTAAAGCAGAAGATAAGTGTTTTGTTTGAATCGTAAATCTATTCACGAGTCTTTGCAAATCTGTTTATAAAATTTTTATAAATTTTACAAATAGTTTTTTTTTTTTTTTTTTTGAAAACAAAGCAACATATTTTATTTTAGAATAAAATGAATTTTATTTATTTTTATTTTTGAATTGAGTTATATCCTTAATAGATAATTTTTTCCTCATCAGAAAGTATACACATAAGTAATATTAATGCGAGGAAAAATAAAATCCCACAAGCCTCATTAGGCAATCAAACTGGTTTCGGTGTTTTCTTACTAGTGATTCCTGTAGCATTTTTCTCACTTCATAACTAAAATACTTATTTGCAAAGCTGTCCTCAGTGTATATAACTTTGGGTAATTTGGTAAATAATTTATCGAAGAATCGTCCAGCAATTTAAAAAAAAAACTAAAGTTACGAAATAATTTCACTGCCCGTTAAGCTCTCCATTTATAATTAACTCGCACTTTAATAATCGGTAGTCATAGTAAGTCGAAATAAAGATGCTGGAGTTGCAGGGGACGTTACTTTGATCACTGAATACTGAAATCGCACTATTTCGGTAACAGGAATATGAAAAGCCACATTCTCTAAAAAAAAAAAAAAACAATAATCGAGCAGCCAAAAACTTCTCTTTTTTCTTAATTATTTCTTTTATAGTGAGACTATTTTTTTTCGTTATTAAAGTAATTAATGATTTCCTCATTTAACACTGTTTTTACTTTATATCATCAAGATGATATATATATATATATATATATATATATATATATATATATAAGGTTCAAAATGTAGAGAAAACAAAGTAAAAATTACAAAACAATGAAAAAAGGGAGAAAAAAAGTAAAAATAAAAATAAAAATAACAAAAAACCGGAAAAAAAAATCTGGAAAATAAAAGATACAATCTTCTCCTCAGCTCACACGATTATATCCGCAAAAACGAGTGCTTTCTAATATTGTATCAATATACTCAAAGCAAAATATATCAACACAGTAGTTTGAGGAGCATTCAAAAAATTTTACAAAACAATTACAGCAAATTAAATAGAACACAATAAGTTAAAATATCACGTAAAAACAGAAAATAAAACATTAAGAAAAAACAGAATAAAACATGAAATGAAATCTATAAAGCGAGTAGCAAATTCAAATGAACTTACATGAACGGGAAATTTTTCAAGAACGATTTAAAATATTTTCGTAACAAGATTGCCAGATTGCAAAAAAAGAAAACAAAAGCGCAAATTGAACTAAAAGCGTAACTAGATGAATTCCAACTTCAGAAGAAAGCGCGGATCTTATTAGAGTGTGTTTTAAATTTAGATATTTTCTTCTTTCGTGACATCCCGGCTGTGTTTTCGGAAATATTCCTTAGTTTCAAAGAGGAAAAAAAAAATCTGTATTTCCGAATGAAATAAAAAAAAAAATTGGAAATAAAATTTAAAAAGTTTTATTTCTTTACTTACAAAGTTTTATTTCGTTCTTACTAAGTTTTTCAATTCGCGGTTATACAATAGAAAAAAACAGTTAAAGTTGTGATATTTGGAAACACTAAAAATGTTCAACTTATCAATAAAGTATCAACAATTGTTTTATGAAAATCATCAGATAAGACATGAAAGAAATGATTGTGCGTCGTTCGCCAAAAGGGCAATCATTTGATAAAAGAGATTCGCAAAGGAGAAATAGAGAGAGAGCGTGGGCTTTCCTATGACGCAATACCCCGGTATTTTCCTCATTGGTCCGTCCCTCCATCGGGAGCTGGTTTTTGAGTATTGTGATTGGCTCGTGGAAACCATCCAATCGTATCGAAAGAAGTGAAGAAATCTGAAGACAATGACGTAGGGTGAAATCATTTTCGCCTCTCATTTTAGATAAGATATGTTTTAACATCCTCCGACATTTCTTTGGCTGCTGATAAATTTGGATCAATTTGGATCACCATTTGATGCGTTATTTTGATTTCAATAGTAATAGTAACGCAAATTATTTTTTTCTTTTCTTTTTTTGAAGCGTTATTTTCGTTTATTAGGATATCAGAAAAAAAAAAAACAAAAAAAAAAAAAAAAAAAACGAATGTTATTATTATAACAGAAAAGGTTCTTTTTTTTTTTTACAATTTAATGGACACAATGTGTCCGGAGTTCAGGAATCAGTTGATATGTGTCCATTAAATAAGAGAGAGAGAGAGAGAATCGAGCTAAATTCTTTTGTACAAGGAGGTTAAGAATTAAAACGCAAAATTTTGATTCTTAAACGTAAAATTTTACAAAAAATTGAAAAATTAAAACGCAAAATTTAAAAAAAAAAAATTTCTGCTTCCAATTTTGGAAACAAGAGCTTCTAAAAGTATATATTAAATAAATAAGAAAAAATTCGAGAAGAATAGCTGTTCTTACCAGATTAACGATACTTTAAGGTAAATATTATATCAAAGTAAGTAATTTATATATATATATATATATATATATATATATATATATACAGTAGGCAGCCGATTATCCGGAACGATCGGGACCATCGCTATTCCGGATAACTGATTTTTCAGGTTTTCTGAATCGCTACAAAAAGCCGTTTTTTTATTGTTAAACCCAACTAAAAATAATTTTTGTGTGGAAATAATCTTAAAAAGAAGGAAAAACGATGAAGTAATATACTTATGATTATTTCCAAAATGATGGTAAGGTGAAAATCTTTTAAAAAAGAAAGAAAATTCCTAAAATCTTATGAAGAAAAAAATTTTTTTTTTAAAAAATGGCGGGAAAATTTATCGAATTTCGTTCCGGTTTTTTGGTTTTCCGGTTTTCTAATTTCCGGATAACGGGTTCTGTACTGTATATATATATATATATATATATATATATATATATATATATATATATATATATATATATATATATATATATATATATATATATATATATATATATATATATATATATATATATATATATATATATATATATATATATATATATATATATATATATATATATATATATATATATATATATATATATATATATATATATATATATATATATATATATATATATATATATATATATATATATATATATATATATATATATATATATATATATACATATACTATAATATAAGAAAAGAGTGAAATGGTAACAAACAGCCAATCACAGAAGACTTAGACAGTTAGTAACACACCAAACAGCTAATTAAAATTGAGAACGCATGTGTGTGGAAAGGTAATAATTTTTAATAATCGCCACCAGCTAAAGCTGAGTGGAGACTTTTTATTTTATTTTAATTATGTCTAATGATGGTGTAACAGTTTTCCATTGTTGTCCGTGCATTTATATCGGCCTAAACATCACGAGGTAGGATCCAGTTTTCCCCCATTCATTTCAATATTGTTTTGGTTGTCATCAGCATAAAACTAACTATAGTCGTAAAGGTATTCGCGATCGCAACGAACTATAGGGGGCGTTGTTGTATGAGACGCTTACCTGCGATTTCTATATGAACCGTCATTCAGTTACTCTGGAGACGTCGTTAATGTAGCGTGTAGCATTGCAACGTTCCTTCTTTAATGTGGCTTATTAAATTTAAAAAAGAAAAATGCTTGATCTTCTTTCTTGTGCAACCGAAAACAAAATGGTATCTCTTTTTATTAGAGAAGGAACATCCAAAACACATCGGAAAAATATTTGTACATTAACAGAAAAAAATATGTATATTCTTATAAGAGTTAAAACCTAATGCCCGAGAAATAGTATTACTAAATTTAATGATATAACATGAAAGGCCCATTTAAACTTTACATTCTATAGTTTTAAGAATCATATTAGTTCAAAAATTAAAATGAACAAAAAGTATACATAAGCCTCATAATTTTATGAAATTTAATTTTGTAAGCAACGTTTTTTGACAACAATTTTTATCAAAAAATTTCAAGTTTCAATAAAAATCATTATTTAGAAACTAAGAAACGTAAAATAAAGAATGCTGACGAAACAAAAACAAAAACAATTCTTTTTTGTCGCCATTTTTAGTGCTACGAATATTTGTCTTTGGGATTTGCCAAAAACAAAACAAGATGCAATTTTATTTTTTCAGGAGGGAAATATTTTACCGAAAAAACGAAAATGTACCAATTCCCACAACATAAAACTTTATCTTGGTAAACGTACGTTTTGGAAATGTTATTTCATTTGGAATCTTATTCATCAGAGTTCATATGGCGATATGATTGTTTTGAATCTATGCTAAACTCTATATCGGCTCATTTGCCACCGAAATCCGATTAACTATTTTGATTTTAAATAAAGTGTTTTATTTTATGAATTGTCGCAAAAATTTTAAGTGTAGATTAGCGGCACTTAAAAACCGCCAAATCTGCAGCGGCGGTGGCGTTAATACGTTAGTACCGAATTTTTATTCCATACTTTTCTGAATCATATTACTTCAAACATTGGAATATACAAGAAGTATACATAAACACATAATGTTATACCATTTAATTTTTCAAAAAAAGTATTTTGAGAACAATTTTTATCTAAAAATTATAAACTAAAAAACGGAAAATAAAGAATTCTTAGGATAAAAAAACGATTTTAAGAATTCTTTACATTGAAATAAAAACTTTCATATTGTTTCTTTTTTTATTATTCTTATAGTTCTTAATCAGACGTAAAAACCCATTCTGTAGTGTAGAGAACCATCATCAAATGAAAAAAAAATATTTACAAGCAAATTTTTTATTGTAAAAATCATTGCACTTACCTGATTTATGATTCCCGGAGAATTCCAAAATGATAAGTTCCTTGTTTGAAAACTTTATTCTCAAATAATAGATACATAGTTTATACCTTCATTACTTTTAGATAACATACTACACAGCAAAATTTTATAATTGATATGAATTTGAATATGTAGCTAAAAACAGAATAGCTGAATTCTAGTTGAACTTATTCTTTCAAAATTAAAAAAAACTTACCAAGAAAACGATTTAAATAAATTAAGAATCAGCAGAAATGGCACTATTTCAAGTAACTTGGATAATTTTTTATTGATTTTTTCCGAATTATATGGATACAGAAATATATACTATTCTATAACTATTACAATTCTGTATGTTCTGAATTCATATTTATTCACTGGAATGACGAAAGCAATGTTGACTTCACTTTAATTCGTAATGAATTGAAGACAGAAGAAATGCATTTTACCTTAATACACACATCTGTAACAGTATCCGAAATCGGAAGTCATCAGTTGCAAGATAATAGAAATTAAAAATTATTGAGGAATTTTTCTTCAAATGTTTGGCGTGTTCTGCTCCTGAAAGATTTACTAATATTCTGGAGATTTTTTTCAAGTTCTTCGACCTTTTCCTTAGGGAAATTTTGTTTCCTATTTGCTGCTAAAAAATGGCGTCTGATTCAGTCAATGACTTTGATGGAACTAAATGAAAACGTGATAAATTAATGTCCGATATTTACAGGCTCCCGCTAGACGGCGTACTCGAGCGTTGCGATCGCGAATATCGTTTTCCTTTAAGTATTTTTTGTATCCCTAATTTAAAATTATTTTCCAGTACTGCTATTATTAGCGAAAGTATTAAATTATGGTTGTGAACTCATCCAATTTGTTTGAACACTATAATGTTATATAAGAAAATAAATGTTATTTTAAAAAATGATTACTTCGAAAAATCACTTCTGTTCACCAAGAGATCTAAATGTTTGTAATGCTAATTGGGTATAATATGAAAAAAACACAACTACTTCCTCTTCGAAAATTTTACTAGGAATAACATTAACCTTTTAGTTTAATTAATAAGCTGAGTTTAAAATATGTTTACTAAATTCATAAACTTAGATAAAACAACAAAATAAATTATTTCAAAAAGAATTAGACTAATACAATTGCAAACTGGCGAGTAGCGACTTGTAACAACATGCTTCGCTTAATGTTTATTTGTTGCTAGAAATCAGGTTCGCAGAAAATGCTGTTTACTAGTTAAATTTAGTAGGAATAACACGACCTGTGACGTAGGTTATAGTATACCCAATTGATAGTAATATTTGGACGTGGGAAGTATAGGCACAAGCAAACAGAACTTCTTTTAGTACATATATGTTAAGGGAATAATTTTAACTTTAGTAGAAGAATTGTTTTTTGCCAAGAAAAGAAAATCATCGCGAAGCGGGGTTGGTGAGCTCCCCAGTACATGTACATATAAAACATTAAGCAAATATACAATAAAATCTATTTAATCGGATCCAGCAAAAGCTCAAAGTAAAAGAAATATTTAAATAATTGCTTTATAATTATTCAAACAATACATATTCTTTATATTTGAACAATTATTTTGATCGCTCTTTTTATTATTTAAAATTTTTAAAATTCCGGATGCTTTTTTTTTAAAAATGTTATTTCAACAATTGAAATCAATATTGCATCACAGTTATTCAAGTCAAACTGCACTGCAAAAACGTTTTTTTTCCTTTTTTCAATGGTTAATTCGTACAGTACGGAAAAAAGAAAAAAAATCATGGAACATTTTGAATAGCTTTTGATCTAATTATTGGATTTTCCCGCACTAAAATTTAATTTTTGTGGTTCAAGAGTCTGACCATAAATAAACTAATTCAAATTAATTAGACAGACGATAATTTAAGTTATGAAATAGAACACAAAAGTGTATTTTCTCTAATTAAACATTAATTTTGCTTTTAGCATATTTCAACCACACCTTGTTGAAAATTTTTTAAGCAAATCGAAAAAATTTTGCACACTCTTAAAAAACTCGTATAACCAAACTAAATTTTATGCAAAAATAAATTTTCTCTTCATATACATACTTTTATTTACTTAGGATCAAAAAATTAGAAAGAAATTTAAGGTATTCGAATTTTTACATCATTTTCGAGACTGTGATTTTATTTGTCTAAATATTATATTTGATCCGAATCAATCGAATAATTCTTGAGAAATCAAATGTTAACTATACGACTTTTTTTAAAAAAAAAATCAGAAACTATTTGACCGATTTCTTTCAAGTTTCGTATTTTCTCACATAAAATTATATTTCTTCACAATGATGCTAGAAATTTATATACGTTACTATTTGAAATATTTTCAACTGCTTTTAAACAAAATAATATAAAAATAGTTAATGATGATTAAAAACTATTTCATTCATTATCACAGTTATCAAATTCTTTAATCAAATTTCATTTATCCAGACTTATGGATAAACAAGTTTTATTATTGCGTGTGAAGAATTTTAAACCACTTAAAAAGTTCGACACATATTGGGAAAAACCTTAAAAGTACAAGTGTTTTTTTTTAAGTAATGGCTTTTTAAAAATAAAAACCAAGGGAAAGAAAATTCTCACGAAGAAAAATTTTTTTTTTTGTACATACGTTTCTTTCTCTCTTTTTTAAAACAGAAAAAAACAAATAGTTGCCAAGTTTGCGTAAACACTTATCATACCTTACAACTAGATTTAGAATACCCTCTTCATAATAACTTTCCACCTGCTCCGATAACCGAAATTGCAAGACCTGGTTGAAGCCAAAATTATGTTTGAGAGATCGGAAAAGAAGAAAATCACTTAATGCAAGGTCTGGGCTGTATGGAGGGTGGTCCAAAACTTCCCAGCCAAATTAGCCCAATAAAGCACGGAACTCAGTTGTGGAAAGAGTCATTTTCATAGAGTAGCAAAATTTCCAGTCAGTATGCCAGTAGGAAGCTTCACAAATTTGCCGATGAACATATGCAGTGCAGACAGATTTTAGCATTACTGACAATACCTCATACGCGGTGGGCGATTTGTTACACTTTCAACAAAAAAAAAAAAAAAAAAAAAAGAAAAAAAAAAACTTTTAAAAAATTTGTTAGTATTTTAAAGACATTGAAATTTGTTAGTATTTTAAAGAAAGACATTCTATTAGCCGCAATGGCTCAGGGGATAGAGCGTTCGCCTTCCAATGCGGCGAACCGGGTTCGAATCCCAGTCGATACGAATTCCGCATCTGGTTTGCACCGACCACAGTGCTGACGTGAAATATCCTCAGTGGTAGACGAATCATGGGTTAGAGTCCCCTTTCCGTCAGGCTAACCGTGGGAGGTTCTCGTGGTCTTCCTCTCCATGTAACGCAAATGCGAGTTAGCTCCATCAAAAAGTCCTCCACGAAGGCAAATTTCTCCCAATGCTCGATCCAGGAGATCTCTTGTCTTCTGGATTGGGTTCAAAATGACAAGGCTACGGAGTTGCCTTGTCATTTTGAACCCAGTCCAGTCATAAACCCAAGAATTGGGTCGGTTTTTTAACCACGGTTATAAAATAAAATAACACAAGAAAAAACACTAATATAGAAACTAAAGTAAAGTAGAGGCACTGACAGCCTCATCAGGGGGCATTACCATGCTATCAATGCTGGAGCAGTATCTTTGCATGGTATTCCTCTTTCTCACATGGAGCTAGAACTGATGAATGATTTAATATCATCTAAACGGATATGCAACAAGAATACCAATTTATGATTTCGGAATAATCAGAAGCTTGAAAGTTTATCTTCAATAATACGAAGTTTGTTCTTTGCTCAACAAATTCCTATCAATATCTGCAGTACATTCTAAATGCAATGACAAATCAGTTCTTTTATCAGAGACTAACTGATAGACTTATCATAGACTAACCTTAGATTGTACAAACGGAAAAGACTGTCAGAAATTTTGTATTAAAGAAGATAAACTTTCAACCTTCGAATTATTTTGAAGCTAATAATTTAATGAGTAATTGAATTAAGCCTGCATGAAAGTTCATACATCAAATTTATACCGTCCATAGTGGCGTAAAAATCTCTTATTAAATTAATTTTCACCTTAAAAAATAAATAAGAGCTATTACTGAGATAAAAAATTAGTTAATGTCCTTAATTGTTTATAATTTTGTTAAAAAGAAAGATTGAATGTAATTACTAGATTAGTTTTAAAATCGTCAATCACTTTAAAACAAAAAAGGTATTTATAATGGGAACTATCTCTTAATTTTAATTTTTCTAATTTTTTGAATTGTTTAATTATAAAAATTTTTTTCTACTTTTTCTCTTTAATTTCATTTCTTTCCTTTTTTTTTCGTTGAACGGTGAAAGAAAAACTGAAATCGGATCACATGTAAAAAAAAGCTGGATGAGAAACATTAAAACTAGTTTGATTGTCTGATTCTATGTAAAATCTCAGTTACCAGGTGATACTCTACAGCTTTATCGTTTTTACGCGGCTGAAACCGGTTTACACTTGTTTATATATATATATATATATATATATATATATATATATATATATATATATATATATATATATATATATCAGGTTAAGAAAAGAACTATTATAGATAGGATATCGGGAGAGAGAGAGAGAGTGATTCAAAGCTTGGAATAATGAAGAGAATGGAATTTTTATTCCCACTCTGCAGTAAAAGCAACGGTTTGGCATGGAATTTATGTGGCACTTCCTTCGTATGCAGGCGCGAGAGTCGGGGAAGAGTTGAGTTGTAGGACAACCTCAGTCGGATTTTCTTTAATTGCAGCAAAGTATTCCATAAGAGAGACGTATTTTTGGCATTCTCCAAAATTGAATCGTTCTTCCTCGCCAGCTTAATACGTATACACAACCCCAGTTTAAGCGATTCCTTTTTTTTTTTTTTTACAGTTCCAAATCTCTTCCTGAAGTTGTTTGGATTCGTCTCTTTCTTTTATTTGTATTTATTTTCCATCTGAATACGGGGAAAATACTTTTCTGAAAAAGAACATTTTTGGGAATTTAAAGAAATAAAATTCAAGTTATTTTACCTTTTAGTGACCCTCTATTTAAATGTGCGCTTCTTTAAGGAATCGTTTTCCTTCTTTGTCTTCAATGAGTCAGACATTTATGGGCAAAACTGAATCTGTAACACATACTTTTGCCGTTTCACGTGAAAATAATTTGTGGCTGTGAATATTAATTTAGTACATTTGGAAACTCGTATTAAAAAAAAAATTATTCACATTATTTGTCAATAGTTTATTTAACACTAGAAAGACTGAAATTTAGTATATACCTATATTGCCCAAAAGCAGTCAAATTGTCTGGATTGTAAAAGAATAAATAATGTGTAAAAAAATTCGTTTAAAACTAATTTTTAATATTTTTTATATTATTTACAGTTATATAACAATTTATTAATAAATATTAACAATTAAAAATTTGTATGTTGTACAAAATTCTAAGAAATTGCGTCATTATATACATCATTGTTTTTCTAATTAAAATTAAAAAGCCGTCAAAATGACTTCCTTAGGCAATCTAGTGTTAAGTGACAATCTAGTGCCCTTCTAGGCAGGACCCGATTATTGCCTAGGCCCAATAGGTACGGGCCTAGGTCCCACACTTTGTGGGGGGGGGCCCTCAAAAATTAGTAAGAAGTCCTCAATATTACTTTTAAAAAATACTGAAAGAAACAGTTTTTCTCAAAAAAGGCATTTTTTTTAATTTCAAATATTCTTTATATTGTGATTAAACAAACTCGTGTAAAGATTGTACCAATCAAATTCGAAAGCACAGCTAAATTTTACAGGGTGCAATTTTTACTCCCAACAGCTTGAGCGAATGCAACGAGAATGCACTTTCGCAAAGTCTCTTATAATAGAAGATTAGTCAACAGGAACTAAAAGCTTATTCTTAACAAATATTTAAATCTGAAGAGAGAATGCGGTAGTGATTTCTAGCAAAGATCACTGATTTCAATTGCTTGTGGTCACCAAAAATATTTTTATTTTGGCATAACATTGTTTCGTTGCTTTAATATTTAGATGCGTAAACCTTTATCTTAGAAAAATAATCTTTAATTGTCTGCTTTCAAAATTTTTTTAGAATGTTTTGCTTGAATCATGCAATTTAATAGATTCTTTTTATTGTTAGGACTACTCTTCAGAAACTTAATTTCAAAATATTTTGCTCGGGGCCCCCCGAAAATTTTGTGGGCCTGAATTTGTCTTGATTGGTCCCTGCCTCCAGATATTAGATTGTTCCAAAAAATCCTAGTATTTTTTCTTCCTCGGTTTAACGAAGGTACAAACTGCGGTGGAATTTGTTACTGGAGAAATTATGTATTATTTGTAAGTGAATACGGAATCGGGCATTCGTACACAGAGTTCGTGAGTTCGATCCCAGGCCGGCCGAAGACTCCCCGTGTAGTAAATGGTGACTGATGCACTTTAAATCTATCGAGTTGCAAAGTCCTCCATGTTCCTATAACACATCTCTACCCCTGGAACTACTGATCCAGGAGTTCCCTCTTCTTCTGGATTGATGCAAAATGACAAGGCTCTGGAGTTGAACATTTGTAGTCGTGAAGGGACCGGGTTTGAATCCCGGCCATGTCTGGTTCATACGAATTCCGCATACAGCTCGCAACGACCATAGTGTTGAGGTGAAATATCCTCAGTGGCAGACGGATTATGTGTGGGAGTTCCCTTGTTGTCAGGCTAACCGTGGGAGGTTTTCATGGTTTTCCTCCCCATCTAACGCAAGTGCGGATTAGTTCATTGAAAAAGTCCCCCACAAAGGCGAATTTCTCCCTAATGCTTGATCTAGGAGTTCCCTTGTCTTCTGGATTGGGTTTAAAGTAACAATGCTACGGAGTTGAACATCAGCAGTCGCAAACCCGAAAAATTAGGTTCAACGACGGGTATAGAATAAAATAAAATAAAATTTTTGTGAACTGCGTTAACTGATTTTCTATTCTCTTTCCTTCCTTTAATTTGAATTCTCTTAATGCTACGAATTTGTTTGATTTTAGAATTAGTGTGTATTCGAAAAATAATGCTTTATGCTGCATTCTGAATGCATTCCGAGTCTCTTCTTCGTTTAGATCAGGAGTTTCCAACTCACATGAGGCCGGGGGCCGCAATTAAAAACACCAGTCAAATGGCGGGCCGCTACTTTATCAAAATTTTACATAGGTCTGTTTCTATGTTTGAAGGAACATTAAATATTACTGTCGGAATTTCATCAAGTTGTACAAAACTAAACTATTTAGATATTGATTTTGAGACTTCTTTTGACAAGGATTCCACCTATATCGTACAATAGATAGATGCTTACAATCGTTTTCGTTTCTTTTTCGCTTAAAATGTTTATTTACCACTCCTTGCGACTTTTCTAAATGAAAGTTCTAAAAGTACATCGATTGAGGACATTCGATACATTTCGAACGCATTCTTGTCTTCGCCTCGTTTAAATACAGTCAGACTTCTATTTAACGAAATTCCATTTAGCGAATTTCTCTAATTTTGGGTTTAGTTTTTTTTCTTGAGGTACCAAGAACATTTTGGAAATTTATTCGTGAAATAACTTCCAAATAGCGAAATGAATTTTCTATTGAACGAACGTTTCCTTGAGCTCTGATTTCTCTATTTCCCAAAATATTTTAGAACATTTTAAACTCTTTAACGCATTTTATGGGCGTAGTGACCTCTAACTAATTTTCGAAGCCATTTAACTTTTAGAGAAAGCAGTAAAAGCCCTTTCCCTTTTTGTTTGCATTTCAAACGAAAAACTCATACAGAATTAAGGGATTTTATCCGTAGCAATTAAACTTAAGAACGCATGTGGTAGAATAGGTTTAAAATTACTTTAATAATAAATGCAGCTACAATTTTATACATAAATTTAGCTTTTTTTAGTTGAAAAATGTATGTCGCATGATTGTGTAACACTGGATAGTGTTTTGCTCTATTCTTGCTTTCCATGCAGATTTCTTTTATGGTTAAGATTTGTAAAATAAATAGTAGATACTAGTTTACAAGATTAAAGGTGCATCCATTGCTGTTTTAATTAAGTCTAGTGTTTATGAATTTGCAACCTGTTTTGTGTTGTTTAAGTATTTCAAAAGGGGATTTCCTATTTAACGAATTTTCAATATAACGAGCTTATTATCAGGATTTAGCGTCTTCGTTAAATGGAGGTCCAACTGTATTTGTTTGCTGCTCCGGAAGTCTTTTTGTTTTTTTGTAAGCAAAGGGAAAGTGATCTAAGTATATGCGTAGAACAATAATGGCAATTCTTATTGATTGTTTCAGCATAGTAACAGTAATTGAATATTCGGTAACAAGTTCCCTCCCTACCAAACACGCATTGAATTGATCAAATGGCACGAAGGCCACGCAGATTAAATGATGGCAGCAAAAAAAGGCCGACAAACATGAAAGAAACCGGCTCTATTATAAGGTGTTCCTAATCGTCATCATATATTAATCCAAAAGTAGCACATTTCCTGTAACACTTCAAAAGTGCTTTTGAGGTTTCGCCGATTATTTCTAGAATTACTAAAAATCAATGGGAGATAGAAGTTCTTTCAATGTTTAAGAAGTAAACAATCCTTCCGATCCACAGTGGGCCAGCAGCCAAGGTTTCGTGGCCAAAATTAGTATTTCAATTAAAATTTGTTTCAAAATTTAGGTTTTTTTTTTATTTAGGGTTTTTTATCTGCAGGTAAATTGAATTTATAGTTAAAATTTTGAAATACACTAAAAATTACCCAAAAACAAAACAAAATGGCTGCTGAAATATGGCGAGCAAAAAATAAAAAAATGATATAATTAAATATTTATTTATTTATTAATTTTTTTTAATGACGGGCAATTGGAACTATTGTTCATTGGCCACAGAAAGTGCCAGAACTGCTAACTCTTTTCGTTACCCAGTGGGCACCTGCGGCGAAGCCACGGTGGTGGAGCAGCGTCGCCCACGTCACACAACCAGAACTCGTTTATAGGGCGGGTAACACTCACACACAAAGGAAAAAGGACATAGAACACAGATAGAGAGAAAGAAGCATCCATGCCTTGTCCGGGATTCGAACCCAGAACCTTTCTAATGCAAGGATAGTTCCCTGCCCCCTACACAGGCCGGTCGGCACATAATTAAATATAGCAATGAAAATATAATAATTTTCGTCATTTTATAATAAAAATGAAAAGCAAATTATATTTCCGAAGTAATATTACAAAATAACGCGAATTAATTACAAAATAGCGCTAAAACATGAAAAAAAAAACACACAATTTTTGTTTTTCGGTATATTGAGCCCACCTTTGCAATACGGGCAAAATGGGGGCAGGTTTTCTCGAAAGACGAAACATCAGAGAAGACAACAAAAAAAAAAGTTTAGCTAATTACCTCGTGGAACTTTTTCTGGAACTGTTTTTAAAGTGAAAACAGTTTGAAAATATTGCTGAGTCTAAATTGCCTCAAAATATTTCCAAGTTCAAACAAGTTCAGAATATTTCAAAATTCAAACACCAAAAAAATTATTCAATGTAAAAAAAAAAAGAAAAAAAATTTCATAATTTAAAAATAACTTATCAACTTCATAACTTATTATCCCACAAAATATAAGGATAAAACCCAAAACGCTTAAAAATTGAGAGATTAAATCTTCGAATGAATGTTCATTAATAAACAATTGAAAATGGGATTGTAAGGTGATATATTTTTTTGTTGTTGGTAAAATTAAAAGGATACTCGTAGATGTGCGTTATTTGCTTACCTTTATTGGCTAAAATAATCACATTAGAGAATGAGCTACCTTAATCTAATTTCTAATCCTTTTCTCTTTGCTTTGCAGTGACTATTTTTTTACCCCCCTTTGTCAAAATTCAAACGAAACAAAACGTGTCAGTTTGTCGTTTCAAATTACATAATCACTTTCATTTTCCGTCCGAACCAAACGACGGTACCCTGGCTGGAAAAGGGGGGAAAAACACAACTTTTTAAAATTGAATTAGTATAAGGTGTTTGGCAACAAAGGTCCGAAGCCTCGTTTATTGGCTTTATCAGAAATTATTTCCCCCCCCCCCCGAAAACACATGGCTTCGTTGCAGAAATAAACAACCGCAAAAGGAAATTTCTTTTGCGGTGTAAGCTTATTATTTCATTAAGGTATGTGTGTGTTCGGATAAAAGAAACATTAGGTCATACTCATTACAGTTTAGTTCATAAAGTTCGTTTATTACATTTAATGAGAATTGAAAAGCGACTGCGCGTAGGAAAATTCAACAGTAGAGTTGTAAATTTAATTCACGTTGTGTTTATGTTCATAAAAATGCACTTTTAATTACATAAGGCAGACAATTACATAAAGTTAAGGCGTTTTTTTTTGTTGTAAAAAAAAAAAAATTAGTATGATTACAGTCGACTCTCGCCTCGCTGCATAGCTTCGATCCTGGTTTTGTGGGCCCAATTTGGACTGTCAAATGCTATTCAGTCCCAAATTGTTAGACATTCTATGTAAAATCTTAATTATCAAGTGATACTCTCTATCATATATGGCAGTACTTTTACTTTCGTTACTTGTACCGCCGGTACAAGTAAAAAGTGCGTACTTTTACTTGTACTTCGTTACTTTTTAAATTTAGTACTTTTACTTGTACTTTCGTTACTTTTTTAGGGAAAAAGTACAAGTATTTGTAACGGAAATATCGAATGAAATCGTTACTTTTTTCTAAAACTCGGTAAGCTTTCTAAAAATAAAAATAAAAATTAAATTTAAAAAATAAAAAAAATTCCTATGTTTTTTTAATTTATAAAATTAATGTGCAATATATATGCATTCACAACTAACTTCGTGTTTAAATACCTTCTGTTTCAACTTATACTGCACATTCAATTATTTTTTACTAGTTCAAAGATCACAAAGCTATCTGAAACCCCGTGTTTGGTTTGTTTATGTTTGTGCTTTTAAAACGCGTTTCTAAAGAGTAAAACAATTTTAAATCAATGGTAATTTAAATAAATAAAAATAATAACCTAAAAATTAAGATCAATGGATAAAATTTTTTTTTCGTGTAAATCTATAAAAAGTTTGATATTAACATTATATTTGATTTTAAAATTATATTATACGATTATATTTTAAAATTATATTACACGATTATATTATAAAATTATATTATAACATTCTTCCGAATTTAAAAATAAATTAATATTCACAACTTTCAAAATTAAAAATAATTAAATAAATAACAACAATTTTGCAAAAACATTAAAGAACATAAGAATATTATTCAATAAAATTTTTGGTTATTTTGAATTTTCGATTTCCTAGAAATGTACTTTTAAATCGTTACTTTTTTTGTTTAGTACTTGTGCTTTTTACTCGTTACTTTTTAAAATAAGAACTTTTTACTTTTAACTCGTTACTTTTTTAAAAAATACTTGAACTTTTACTCGTTACTTTTTAAAAGTAACTATGAATAAATACAAATAGGAGGTTTATAAAAGAATAAAATCCCATTGCATGTATGTTTAAATATAAGGCACACAAACTCGTGCCAAAACATTCAATTATTAAAACATTATAGTGCGTAAAATAATTTGGTTTAATTAATAATAATGTACTAATATAATACCTAATATAATAAATATTATATATTTATATGATATAACGTCTAATTTATTCAATTTATATTATGTATCATCTAATTTAACCCCTATTGATAGACTAACGTAAACAAGGGTTTCAGTGGCGTGAAAACAATAAAGCATGGAATCTTATAGTGCGTCTAATAATGTTGACAAGGAATGAACATTGTATCGGGACTATATTTGAATAAACAAGTTTTCCAGTTGTGTTCCTGAATGCGATAGATGCGACTTATTATGAAAAAGTGGTTATCATTTCGGGCCGTTATCAGTTAGTGGTTATCATCCATTAGAATCTTTTATTGTTGGCACACAACTACTACTGTGATTTAATATAGTTTTTGCTTCAATGAAAACAAGGAGAAAAAAACCCGCAAAAAAAATAATTTAAATAACATAAAAAACTGTGTAGTACGTAAATGCAATTCTTCTGATGCGCGTTTCTTCCTTTTCTGTTCAATTATTTAACCAACAAAAGTTCTTTTGTTCTCTCTGTGTATTCCGCGGGACTTGAATTAATCATAATATCACCCTTTTTACCTTATTTCCTGGGGCGGCTCCGAAGAGGGCTGTCACAGAGATGGGGCTTTTAGTGGCCATGAAAGCCTCGCTTCGGGTCAGGCCAGGGGCAATTCGATTATGTTGTACTTAAGAGCGGCCGGGGCACACTGTGGCGGCAAAAGTCATTAATCGTCTTACCGCGTATTTTCTCGGCAGTTGGCAGTCTCTTCACGTGTTGATTAAAGTTTCAGATGTGTTTCTCTCGTTCCATTCTCGAATAAAATCCCCCCCCCCCCACCGACTTCATCTCGCTCTGCAAATGTGTTTAAAAGTGAGAAAAGTAATGTTTGTGGCTTTTTATTTCTTTTTCAAAGTTTCGTGAAGGGCATTATTTAAGGAAAACGGAATTATGTAGAATTTAACTCATATTCTTAGGCGACACACTTTTTTTTTTTTATATATATTTAGTATTCTATAGATCAGTGATTCTCAACCACTGTGCCGCGGCACTTTTGTCTGCCGCCAAATTCTTAAAATGTGCCGCCAAACATTAGAAATGATAGTATAAAAATTATAATGCTTTTTTTTTTAATTCTGAGTAAATAACTATGCCAGTATCATACACAGTATCATAATTAAAACTGCTGTTCTGTGTTACTGTTTGTTCTGAGACGTACGTCGCAGAACAAACGAAGTCCTGTAGAACAATTTGTATCTTGAATAAAATTCTCTTTAGCTTTGACCATTTGCTGTTTCCCAGGAATGATGTTGCTTTAGAAGAGGAACATTTGACACCCTGACAAATTTCAGAACATTTATCAGTAATCTCCCTTTATTTTAATGTTCTGATCTTCATATCATAGGCATTTTAATAATAAATTTATCCTTGCCATTAACAAAATTTTCTACTTCAAAAGTGATTGAAAAAGTTACAAATCAAGTTTGCCCGGCTTTAAAAAATAATGTAGTGTATCTGTGTATGATCTTGTATTTTAATAAATGAAAATATAGTACTTGAATGCAAAGTTGATTTTTTTTAGCTGTGAAATGCTTGCAGAACATATGAAAATATTCTATGATTGTCTTGTCTCTTACAATCTTAAAATAAGATGGAAGTGTTTAAACTGTATATGACGCACAATTTCAAAAATTGTTGTAAGAGCTAATCATTGAAATAAGCTATGCAATTAATAACCAAATTAACAAAGGATAATTAAAAAAACAAATATATAAAAAACAAATTAGCGAAGGATAACTAACAAAAATTAAGCTAGCAATTAATAATTAGCAAAAAAAACTAGTTAACAAGAGATCACAAAAAAATAACAATTAATAACCATAGAAAACAAGTTAACAATAAATAACTAGCAAAAAAAAAATAACTGTTACTGAGTTATAAAAAAATGGGTCCAAAGAAAGAATTAATCCCTTAATAAATGTGCTTCTGTAATCATATTATTTTATTTCACATTCAAAATTATGATCACAAACTATTTAACACAGTGTAGGTCAATAACCAACTTTTAATCGAATTTTTTTCAATGTGTGCCGTCAAATTTCGAAATCATTAAAAGTGTGCCGCAACAAAAAAAAGGTTGAGAATCACTGCTGTAGATGGATAGGAAAAAGGTAGTCAATCTTACCTTGTAAAGGCGATGAGTACAAAAATAAAGTATGACGTCACTGCCGGTGCAAGAAAAAAACAGTTTATTGGACATATCAACAGCAGTATTTGCATATCTTTCAAGACGATAATGTTTAAAACGTTTTGCCGTGCATATTCTGCTTTAAATTGTGCACAATATACTGCTGTTGATATATTCAATAAAGTGTTTTTTTCTTGCACCGGCAGTGACGTCATACTTTATTTTTCGTATTTTTCTCGTGAACTATGGACCGTACAGGACCGCTTCTTTGGACAGTTCTTATGTACTCCCAACGAGGAATCTTGCCGTGCAGAGTTTATGCGGTCGTTTCGGGACACCCTGTATTTTTTACATAGAGTGGCATAGTGCGTCTGATAGTAAGGTCAAAGAACCGAACAAGTTACAAGTATCACTGAATGATGAATTAAGTTGTTTACAATGATAGTGGATATTTTAATATAATAAATAAATATAGTTTTGTTTCCACGAGTTTATAGGTAATACTTTTATATTTAAACATACATATAATAGATTTTTATTCAAGAGATTTTTTATATACATCCTATTTGCATTTATTTTTGACGTATTGCCTGACAATGTTAACCCATGGATACAGGAGCTTAAACGTCCGAGTAAAAAGAATACAGCTGTATAAAGTATCACCTGTTAATTATGTTTTTTTTTTTTTTACATAGAATCGTATAGTGCGTGTCTAATAAGAAGGCCAAGGAACTGAACAAGTTATGCGTAACACGAATGATGAATTAAGTTGTTTACTATGATTAAGTGGATATTTTAAATACAATAAATAAATGTGTTGTTGGTTGAGAAAAGGGGAGAGGTAAAGAGAAGTAGTTTAAACTTTTGATGCGATTATTGAAATGAAGTCGGATCAGAAGGAGGAAAAAGATGACTCGGATTTCTCATCAGCTTATGAGGGGGAGGGATTGTTTGAGGATCCATCCCCTTCCATCATTTAAAACATCGCATAACATCCTCCCGTGGTTACAGTTACTTGTTTCTCTTTATCCCCCCAGTTTAAATCCACCTTATCCTCTTTCCTCCCCCCGTCCTTTTTCCCGGGGAAATTATGGCTCGCAGATTGTTAATGGTCTGAAATCTATCCCGCCTGCTCCCGAGAAAAGATGAAGTGGACCACTTTTTATGGTTACGAGTTTTCGGGAGAGAGCAACAATGGATGGCTTCCATCTTTGGCCACAACACTTCCCCGCGGAAACTGACCCGAGTGCGTTTATCTAAGAATGCAGAAGCCTGGTTCTGTAGGGCACTTGGTCCATGTTCGATTCCCGTCTCCCGAAGAATCCCCGTGTAGTAAATAGTGACTGATACCCGTTAGATCTGTCTAATCACAAAGTCCTCTATGTTCCCATAACAAATCAATACCTCTGGGGGTGGGCTGGGATAGCCTGGTCGGTAGGGAGCTGGGCCCATGTCCGAGAGGTCGTGGATTCCAACCCCACCGGCCGAAGACGCTCCGTGTAAGTAAATGGCGACTGATGCACGTTGAAATTCTGTCGAGTCGCAAAAGTCCTCCATGTTCCGATAACAAATCAATACCTCTGGGGGTACTGGATTGGAGATCGATCGTTCCTCTGATTCAGGTCGAAATGACGATCTGTGGATGTATGAATGGGTCCGCCCTATAAACGGGTGTGACGTATGGTGTGGCAGAAGTCGAATTCTGGGCCATAGATGGTTTCACTAAATAACAAGAATCACGCACTCTGTCTTAAATTTGCTCGGTTTCACCCAGCAGGCTTGCCCGTGTGGCAAGTGGCATTGAAACCAACCAACAAGAATGCAGAAGCCTGATGGGTAGGGAACTTGACCCATGTTCAAGAGGTCGTGGGTTCGATCCCGGCTGCCCAAAGACTCCCTGTGTAGTAAAACGTTGACTGAAGCTCGTTACATCTTTAGAGTCTCAAAGCCCTCCATGTTCCCATAACAAATCAATACCTCAGGGGGTACTGATCCAGGAGTTTCCTTGTCTTCTGGATTGGGTTCAAAATGTCAAGGCTCCGGAGTTGAACATTGGTAGTCGTAAACCCATAAAATTGGGTCGGGTGTTCAACGACGGTTATAAAATAAAATAAGAATGCAGAAAAAGTAAAGCACGCCCTCTGAGGCTTTGAGGCATGTCGGGAGTCAACATTGTGCAATGACCACCTATATGCTTCCCAGATCCCTTCATCTGGGTAGACCAGTGTTTCCCAAAGTGCGGTACGCGTACCCTCAGGGTACGGGAACAGTTTAGAGGGGGTAAGCGTTCTTATGCAAAATATCTTGCAGCAAACGAAAATTTCAAAATTTTTTAAAAACAGATCTAGTCATGAAAATTTACGTTTACGTATTTTTCTATTGGCTATTTTTTGCAGAGTTAGCAGTTAATAAGCCGACCGGCCTGTGTAGGGGTTAGGGAACTGCCCTTGCATCAGAAAGGTTCTGGGTTCGATTCCCGGGCAAGGCATGGATGTTCTTTTCTCCTTTGTACTATCTGTCCTTCCCGTGGGAGCAACGTTGGCCCATCTAATAGGGTGCCCTGAAAGAGTGGTAAACAAATCTGCCGTTTAGATGCCCGTATGACGTAAGTCATTCTCCAGGTGGGCATTGGAAGAAAAAAAAAACAGTTAATAATGAGTGATGTCAACAGCCAGTTGTGATTTTTAACTTTTGTGCAATTTTTTTTACAGTAAAAAATGCATTCATTTTTTTTATTAGTGGTTCACAACGTTACGAACAATTTAGAAAGGGTACACAAAAGTCATAAGTTTGGGAAACACTGTGGTAGACTATAAGCCACCATAGTATCTAGATCTTGACCCCGACTAAAAATACCAAAAGTGCCATAATCGGTGCATTCTGTGGGGTGAATTGGATGAGTGATCCCACATATAATTCGAACCGTTCTTTTGCTTATAGAGCAAATCATGTAAATATTAAAATATTCCAGCGCGCCTAATAATGTGGCCAAAATGGAGGGGGGGGGGGAAACGGACTACAGTACACTCTCGATTATCCGGTTTGCGGATTATCCGTGCTCATTCCGGAGTCACACAAAAAATATAAAGAGAAACATTTTCAAGATTAAAAGAAATTTGATTCATGAAGTTATAACACTACCAAGTTTTTGGAAAGCAATATTCGTTATTGGATTGCAATATATGGAACATCAGCAGAATGGTCAAAGGTAAAATCGTCTAGATTATCACGATCTTGGAGAAAGATGAAACCGCTTGATGAACAATCCTCTTCAGATGTTCAAGAAAAATATGGTAACAGTATTCTCGAACAAGCAAAAGAAATCTAAGGTTTCGAAATTCTTGATGAAAGAAATTTAGAAGATTGGTTTCAAAGTGATGCATGATAGCCTGTCACTTTATTACACGGGGAGTCTTCGGCCGGCAGGCTCGAACCCGCGAACTCTCGGACATGGGCCCAGTGCCCTGCCAACCAGGCTATCCCGGTATATGTTGCTGTTGTAGTTCATTTACGTAGCACAAGAGCTGTACAATGGACTATTGGCGACGGTCTGGGAAACATCCCTGAGGATGACCCGAAGACATGCCATCACAATTTTGATCCTCTGCAGACGGGATGGCACCCCCACATCGGTAGCCCGACGATCTATAAGCGAAGTCGAGCACTTTACGGTAGAACAGTTTAACGAGGACCCATATCGCACACCCTCGGTCCCAACGCAGACTGATCCAAGTGGTCACCCACCCGCACACTGACCGCAGCCAGTGATGCTTGACTTCGGTGATCTGCTGGGAGCCGTGTCTTAACGATCAGTCCACTGCGGGACAGATTATATGGGAGGATTTGATTACTGCAGTTCGTAAAATATGTGTATCGATATTATGGCGCATTACACATTGTTTAATAAGGAAAATTCCTAATTTGATATTATGCATGCAAATGTCAGTAATTTTTATATTTTTTGTACTGATATTGATTTTTTCTTTAATAAAAGGAGTTCCGTGTTTTTTGATTGTCCGTGCGACCTGTCCCGGTGATTAACCCGGATAATCGGGAGTGCACTGTATTTTACCAGAAAATCAGCGTATCCAAAAATGGCGTCCGGGAGGGGGAGCATGCCTGGTAGAAGTCAATCCACCCTCATACAGTTAAGAAGGCATAATAATACTTACGCACTCTCTGAGTCGATGGTAAGAATAATGGATGCAATTTGAATACTGTCCGTAATAATACATAGATGCAAAAATTTTCCCATTCTTCTCTCCGAAAATAATTCTTTTTTTTTTCCCCGAAGAGATTACTGGCAACATTTGAAAAGGAGCATGAAAACACCGACTCTCCGTTGTGTGTGTGTGTGATACAACAATGTGGTTTTTATGGGCTTGAGTAGAAATAAATATTCCGAACAGATTCTTTATCCATTTCCGGGGAATGTGTTTTTTTCTTTTCTTCTTAAAGTTGTGTTTGACACGTTTGAAATTTTACTGCGAAACGGAATTGATTTATGGGGGCGGTCGTGATGCAGGAGCTGCCCAAAAGGATTTGGAATAGTTTCTTTCTCAAGCCCACTTGCGGGGCTAAAACAAAGTCTGATTGCTCCCCACCTTTTTTAATGACTTCTTCTTCTTATTTTTTTTTTTTTGAAATTCTTTCAACTTTGGAAAAAAAATGCTTTCTTTGGGAGTTCTTGCTACTTTCCAATATAAAGTGAAATTTTTAACACATTCTATGAAAGCCCTATTGCAGGGATGGAGAACCAATGGCACAAGACACAATATTCTGGGCACGCCACCGATGACAAAGTTCACTATGAAGCATATTAACAATTAAATTAAAATTCACAAAAACAAACAAAAAAAATAAAGATAGCGCGTGGAGTCCGTAAAACTTCGTAATGTGGAAATGAAAATAGGAAGGGGTAGAAATTGATTTTTAGTGAAATCATATTGTTTCTTTAAGACAAACTTTATTAACATTGCTTACAATTCACAATGGATCGCATCTCTTAACTATCATTTTCGAGTGGAGAAATATCCAAAATTTATAACATTTACAATAGGATTATGATAACTAAAGTAAGATACGAAATGTTTGAGTTCTATTTTTTCAATATTTCTTGCAAAAACTGCATCAATGGTAGTTACCCCTGTTGGATCATTCCTACCATTTATCATTTCCAATTTGTCTTTAAGGAAGGTTAATAATGTTTCAGGTAACGAGAAATTCACATTAAAATCTCCTGCAAGGATCACAGGTCGCTCGTTGCCATGGTAGCGTTAAACGTTTAACGCAACCTTGTTGAAAGTCGCATTAGAAGTTTCACTTCAAAAAATTAACAATTTAATGCCAAAAAAGCAATAACTTTAAAAAAACAAGCTAACAATAAATAACTAGCAAAAAAACATTAACAGTTTTGCTTAAACTAGCATCTTACAACCTAATATAAGTCTTTAGTCTTCTAATCTGCAACAACAGAAATCACACTAATGCATATATGGCAACGTTACTTTTAGAAAGTAACGAGTAAAAGTACAAGTATTTTTAAAAAAAGTAACGAGTAAAAAGTAAAAAGTTCTTATTTTAAAAAGTAACGAGTAAAAAGTACAAGTAAAAGTACAAGTACTAAGCAAAAAAGTAACGATTTAAAAGTACATTTCTAGGAAATCGAAAATTTTATAACCTAACCTAAAATTTTATTGAACCTAACCTAAAATTTTATTGAATAATATTCTTATGCTCTTTAAAGTTTTTGCCAAATTGTTGTCATTTATTTAATTATTTTTAATTTTGAAAGTTATGGATTTAAATTTATTCGAAAGAATATTATAATATAATTTTATAATATAATCGTATAATATAATTTTTAAATCAAATATAGTTTTAATTTCAAACTTTTTATGGATTTGCACGAAAAAGAAATTTTATCTATTGATTTTAATTTTTAGTTTATTATTTTTATTTATTTAAATTACCATTGATTTAAGATTGTTTTACTCTTTAGAGACGCGTTTTAAAAGCACAAACATAAACAAAGCAAACACAGGGTTTCAGATAGCTTTGTGATCTTTGAGCTAGTAAAAAATAATTGAATGTGCAGTATAAGTTGAAACAGAAGGTATTTAAACACGAAGTTAGCTGTGAATGCATGTATATTGCACATTAATTTTATTAATTAAAAAAAAAACATAAGCAATTTTATTCAATTTGATATTTTTTTTTTAGAAAGCTTACCGAGTTTTAGAAAAAAAGTAACGATTTCGTTCGATATTTCCGTTACAAATACTTGTACTTTTTCCCTAAAAAAGTAACGAAAGTACAAGTAAAAGTACTAAATTTAAAAAGTAACGAAGTACAAGTAAAAGTACGTACTTTTTACTTGTTCCGGCGGTACAAGTAACGAAAGTAAAAGTACTGCCATATATGCACTAATGTTACTTTAGGTTGAATTACACGCATAACTGAGACATTGCAAAATGTTTTTTTTTCCATCTATACATCTATATACATAATAATAAACGCGGCTGTGTGTGTGTGTCCGTAATCACAATATATCGCCCTAGAAGCCTCGCCCAGGCACGAAACTCGGCACATAATTGTGTTTTGACATAATGAAGAAGTATTTTTTTTCTTTTACAAAAATTTGGATTAGTTTTTTAGTTATCAGTCATTTTGTAAGAAAATCTATGTCCCGCAGTGGACTGATCGTTAAGACACGGTTCCCAGCAGATCACCGAAGTCAAGCATCACTGACTACGGTCAGTGTGCGGGTGGGTGACCACTTGGATCAGTCTGCGTAGGGACCGAGGGTGTGCGGTATGGGTCCTCGTTAAACTGTGCTACCGTAAAGTGCTCGACTTCGCGCGCAGGTCGTCGGGCTACCGAAGCGGGGGTGCCATCCCCTTCGCAGAGGATCAAAATTGTGATGGCATGTCTTCGGATCATCCTCAGGAATGTTTCCCAGACCGTCGCCAATAGCCCATTGTGCAGCTCTAGTGCGACGTAAATTAACAACAACAGCAAGAAAATCTATGCTTTTTCGTCTTCAAAGAGCCATATTCAAAAAACTATTAAAAATGCATATACTTTTCTCCACTCTTATAAATGTATGCTAATGCAGGGCTCGAAAAAACTAAGAAATTTTACCCGTCTCTGAGGACGACTCGTCCATCAATGTACCCGTCCTCCTTTGAAACTAACCCGTAGCTTCTAAATAAATAAAAATATAATTTCCTCTTATTTATTACAAACATTCATATAAATTGCATAATGAACTAGTAGTTACTAGGATTACATTATACAGTAACAAAAGAAATTCTAGGTTACTAATAGTAATCTAGTATTTCTTTTATGAAATAATTTCGTTCTTTCATGAAATAATTTAAATGACAAAGGTTATCTGGAATGTCAATTTATCCGATGGTACTGCGTTTTTTAAATGAATCAAATATGACGTTTGCCAGTTCCACAATCAAGTCAATGATTTACAGAAATCTGAAAGGGGTTTTCCATTTAGGTAGATGCTCTTAATTGCGTTTAGCGCTTCTTGTTTAAGACCAGTATGTAATATGTTTTTTTGTGCGTTCATTGCTGAAAAGCCCCTTTCCACTGCCGCAGTACTCTCAGACAGAGAAAATATGAATTCCACCATGCGCAGTATGTTGCTGTATTGTGGGTCATTCTGCTGCATTAGGTCTTTATAAATAGCTTGGGCTCGGGGGCCTGAAGTTTTCTGGTGATTAACGATGTTATGTATCTTAAATTTTAATGACACCCATTCTTGAGAAAAAATCTCTTTACCTACTCCTTCAAAAAAGATTGTAAGATAACAAAAATTGAAAATGTATCACGAACATTAACGGGAAAATGGCCGTCCGCGCGGACGTCGGATTCGCTGGGAATTTTTGACCGCCGAGGACGGGAGGACGGACGGTTTTTCGAGCCCTGTGCTAATGCGAACCTTTCAATTGAAATATTAATTTTCGACAACTTAAACTAATAATATACGAAGGAATTAATAATTTCGCATACGGTTCGCATTAGTTAACATTTATCAAAGTAGAGAACTTTTGTATTAAAAATGTGGCAACATATTCGATACGTAAGTAGAAGGCTTCGCTTTGATATATTTGTCGCTGTTCATAATTGTTATAATAAGTTTTTCTTCTTCTTTCCGCGCTCTATTTTTTTTTCTTAAGCGAAGACGATAATTTTTGTAGCGATATAGAAATAGAAATTGATACCATAAAAATTTATATAGAAATAGAAATTCGAAAGCAACTTTTGCATGCCTTTACAATTTCTGAGGCCTTTTTTTTAAAAAAAAAGACAAGTCTCCACCTGATAGTTATATTATAGGTTAGGTTACCATAGGCCTTAGGTTACCATAGCAAAGTTACATCTTCAAACATCCTCAAGAGCTATAACACATCTGCAGCAGAACTGGATATGAAGACAAAATTGCAGGACAGGAACACTTTAATTGTCCACTAATCTTCAGATTTCCTGCTATATCTTAAAAAACTTTATTTGTGAAAACCTTTAGCGTGGCGGACAGCTGGCCGTCTTAAGCGGCTAGTAGTAAATAAAGAGTTTCGAGCTGATAGAATTTAGTATTATTATTTTCCCAATAATCAAGAAGACAAAATTATTTGACGGCACGTCTGTGATTGTGTGTGATTAAACAATTTTTTGAAAAAATGACACGTTTGTGCATAAAGCTTCGCCACCCCTGCCCTATAGTTTACTATATAGGGTGATCTGGTTTGAATCCCAGCAATGGCAGATCCATACGAATTCCGCATCTAGCTCGCACCGACCGCAGTGCTGACGTAAAATATTCTCAGTTGTAGATGGATCATAGGTTAGAGTTCCTTTGTCATCAGGCTAACCGTGGGAAGGGTTCTCGTGATTTTCCTCTCCATGTAACGCAAAGGAGGGTTAATTCATTCGAGAAATCCTCCACGAAGGCAAATTTCAACCACTACTTGATCCAGGAGTTCCCTTGTCTTCCGGATTGGGTTCAAATAGACAAGGCTACGCCGTTGAGCATTAGCAGTCGTAAACATGAAAAATTGAGTCGGCCGTTCAACGACGGTTATAAAATAAAATAAAATTTATGTTAACTGCGGATTTTCTCTCCTCTTACATTCTTCGTTTTCTCTTTATGCTGCAAGTATCTTTGATATAAGAATTTGTGTACATTAGGAAATAATGCTGAGTCTCTTCTTCGTTTAGATCAGGGGTTTTCAACTTACATGAGGCCGCAATTGCAGTCAAATAGCGGGCCGCAACTTTATCAAAATTTTATGTAGGACGCTTTCATGTTTGAAGGAACATTAAGTATTACTGTCAGATTGTTACCAAGTAGTACAAAACAAAGGTGTTGAATTACAAATTAAAATAAGAAGCAGATTTTTAAAAATATTTAATTGCATATTAAAAAGATTCGGGTTACAATAACTTTATTGTGCACCTATGTATTAAACAATTAATGTGCAACAGGTATCTAATGGTTAAGATATAAAACTTTAAAAAGGTTGCTACTAAAACTTACAAGTAGCGCACAAAATGTTCAATGAGAAAACTGAGATTTGTCTGCTGCAACCACCAGAGAATAGATATTTACATTTTTAATTTAAAATTTGCAAATGTGTGTGTCAATATTTTCGTCCAAAATGAGTGGTTTCAAAAAGTTGAAATCGGAGAATTTCTGCGAGAAAATTTCAGATACACACATGCTAAATTATATTCACAAAATACAAAAAGAAAATGAAATAGAAAAGAGCAACATACACGATTATTTTTGTATTTGAATAAATATTTTCTAGGATGCAAAACCTGAGAAATAAATTTTTTTGCACAGTTGATATGTAAAATTTCACAGAAACGAAGAAATTAAGTTTTTATTAACGAGAAAAGTATTTCAAACCCATATAGATTTTTTACGCGAAAATTGTCAGCAAAAAAATGACTAATATATTTTAGTTCGCGGGCCAAAGAAAAAGGCTTCGCGGGACGCCAGTTGGACACCATTGATATAGGGCAGTGGTCGGCAAAGTGCGGCTCCAGAGCCGCATGTGGCTCTTTGGATCCTGAAGTGCGGCTCTGGCACAAATATCCACGGAAGGGGCAATAATATTTTCATTTAAAAAAAAAACTTGGTAAGAAAAAAAATCACATCTTATTTTGATAAATTCAAATTCTTCTATAAATCGAGAACATGTATAATTTTTTGTTAAAAGATCGATAGGTAATTAAAATTTTATATTGTTGTAAAAATAAGTAACGGACATCGAGTTTAATTTTATTAGTTTTCGTAAACGTCAACACAAATCATGTACCAACTACCGGCTGAAATTTTTCGTATGTTTTCGGTGTACTCCGGTGGGATTCAAAGGTACCACAAGCATGCGCGCGCATATTTTTTCTAAAGTTAAAGTAGTGGGGGTACATATTGGCATCACAGACAAGCAGTTGCAGTGTGAACAGTTTTGTCTTATCTACCGTGTCTGCCGTTGTCCTGTCTTATTAAAAAGTTTTTGATTTTGAAAGGCAAACATTGTTTCACTTTCCAAGCCTGCTGAAGCATCACCAAGAAGATAATTCCTCTATTGATAAAGACCTATTTAAAACAATAATTTTAAATATGAGGGAAGCATTTCTCAGCAGGTTTCAGGAATTTAAAAACAGCAGAGTAACTTTAGCATTTGTCAAAAATCCTCTTAATGCTGCGATAACCGAGATGAAATTTTCTCCTTTTGAAATTGACATTGGTAGCTCTGAAATACAATTGCTGGATTTAAAAAACAAGGAGATATGGCCCTCTAAATTCGAACATCTTTGCGTTGAATTGAAAATATTGGAGAAGAAAAAATTTGATCTTAGTTCACAACACAAGTGGTCTGCTTTGAATGACCTGGAGAAGGAAGACATGATCATTTTCAACGCTTGGAATAGAATACCTGACTCTTACGATCAGGTGAAAAAGCTCGCGTTTGCTGTTCTTTCCCTTTTTGATTCTACATAGGTATATATGCGAACAATCTTTTTCAAGCATGAACATTATCAAGAGTGAACTGAGAAGTCGTCTTATTGATGAGAACTTGAAATCATGCCTAAAATAAAAACAAGAACATACAAACCTGACTTACTCAAACTTTCCAAGGAGATGCAAGCGCATTGCTCGCATTAATAAATGTTTATTAAGTATGAAATTTAGTTTTATTTAGTGTAATGAAAGTTTACTAAACAAGCAAATTTGGCTCCCAATTTCATTTTAAATTGTTGTAATGTTCATATTTGGCTCTTTGTCTAATAAGTTTGCCGACCACTGATATAGGGGAAGCCCGGGCAAGACGGGACATCGCTTTTTCTTCTATGCGTATCACGGTAACGACATCTAAAGTGCGTTTTCAGAAACAAAATATTGTTGTTCTCAAGTTTTCTCGTCAGTTCACAAGGTGTTGCCGAAATGCAAGCATTGTTTTGTTTTTCTTACAACGTGTTAAAATATTTTTCCAGGTTTGCCCGCTGTTATTATTTGTTTAATAAACTGCAATAAATTTTTCAAATTTCACTGTAGTTTTGTTATTGTACAAACATAATGAGTAGTGAAGATTAAAATTTATTTGTTTAAACAAATTTGCAGATAATTTTTAAAAAGAATATACTATCCGGGCAAGATGGACTGGACAAGATGGGACAGACAAAGTAGAATAAAACTGTGAAGCAAAAACTAAACTCTCCGGATTTGGCAAAAAGAATAAAAAATAAAGTAATATTAACAAAAAATGTATATGTAAACTAGCAAATATAACTTACCGTTACTAAAGACAGGATTCAATGTTCAGATTGCTTGAAATGGGCTCATGAAGCGTGCAGTGCTTATCCCGGTTTTGGCCGCTTTTTATGCAGTAACTGTGATGTTTAGGAACGTTTTTTTTTGTCGATTATTCTCTTATTCTGACATTAATTTCAGTGATATTTGAAATATAATTATGTGTTCCATCTTGCCGGGTAGCCCGGGCAAGATGAGGCAATGTTCTATTTTTGTTTATGTTAAGTTATTATAATTGAACTTTATTATTTATTTATTTTCTGTATGAGATATGTAAGACCAATGTCCCCCCCCCCATATGTTTTCAATATAAAAGACATAAAATTGTTCTAGTTTACTATTTTTTAAACCAAGTTTCCTTAATCTGTCCATCTTGCCCGGGCTTCCAAGGGGTATGCAATGTGATCTTATGGGGTTACTATGCATGTATATATATAATAATGTGTTGAATAGCTTTAAAATGAAGAAATTCGAAGTAAATATTCTGTATTAACACCTAGCCCAATATCTTACCTTAATAATGATCCATAATATTTATATTAGAACGGGTATTATATTACCAGATACTAGTGTACATGCTCAGCTAAAATCCTGAATGAATGAAATTTTAACGGCTCGTCATGAAATTTTAACGGACAATGCAATTGGATCCTATCGCTAGTGTGACGTCATCAGCTAAAAAGTCATTATGGACCTAAGTGAGCACTTTACCGAAGTGACAATACTTTTTCAAAAAGCTTTAAAAAAATCCTTTTAAGATGAAAGGTTTGAAGCTGTAATATTTTTGCTTTATAGAAAAAAGGGTTTTCGTACAAGCATTTTCACGACCATAATAAGAAAATTCCGGTACAAGGTTGACGTAAGGTTATATGCTTTCTGGGGTGGCATTTCAGTAGTGGGTGTCAGATTTAAATCATTCAAACCTGGCTTCATAGTACAAGTAAGTACAGATTTTTTTTTTTTAAATTGAAGTTTATGACATTTTCATTTAAAGGATAAAGCTTTTTGAATTTGTGAACAAAAACGATGTGACCCATGTATTTATTAATAGTTGGCAGTAGTATTAAAATTTATGAAGGTCTTTTATGATACCGTTCATTGCAAACTGACGGTGAAAGATATTATTTCTTTAATGATCGATCGCTTTCCTTCGTCACTTAAAACATGAGCTGATAGTATTTCATTCTTAGTTTTAACTTGTTAATGACGTGTAAAGTGGTTGTTAATTTGTAAACTGCTTAAAAGATCTAAATTAACGCTCTCGTTTACGAGTTATTAACTACGGTGTTTCTCCACACATTAAATTTGATACTCCAGAATTACTAAAATTAAAATAGTTTCCCAAACGAACTACGTGTCAACATTTTAGATGAAATGTTGAGATTTTAATTAAATTGTATGACTTTAATAAATTTGAAGGTAAAAAAACTCTTAAACTCTTTAGAGTATTAGAAACTAGAGAACAAATTTAATTATGTTCATTCGCCTTCCACTGAGGTGAACCGGGGTTCGATCCCGGCGATGGCTGGTCGATACGAATTCCGCATCCGGCTTGCACCGACCACAGTGCTGATGTGAAATATCCTCAGAGGTAGCCGGATCATGGGTTAGAATCCCCTTAAATATCATGTTAAGTAGAAAAATTAATACCATTGACTGGACCCGTTCCTAGGCGGGAGTAGAGCTGGACTAGTGGCCAAATCCTGGGCTACATGATTAAGGGTTTTTCAAAACCTAGGTACATGCTCAGGGTTTGGAGGAAAGAAAAAAAAAGTCCCCTTATCGTCAGGCTAACCGTGAAAGGTTCTTGCGGTCTTCTTCTCCATGTAACGCAAATGCGGGTTAGTTCTATCAAAAAGTCCTCCACGAAGGCAAATTTCTTCCAATACTCGACCCAGGCGTTCCCTTGTCTTTTGGATTGAGTTCAAAATGACAAGGCTACGGAGTTGAACATTAGTAGTCGTACACCCAAAAATTGGGTCGGCTGTTCAACGACGGTTATAAAATACGAGTTTTTAGAGTTACATAACTTTAAAAAAAATAGAATGGAACCCATTTCTAAATCCTTTCTTGAGAAATAGGGGCCAAGAAAATGTAGGGGTCAAGGAACTGGTTTTTCTTCGAAAAGATTCTGGGTTCGATTCCCGGGTAAGGCATGGATGTTCTTTCATTCTCTGTCCTTACTGTGGGAACAACTTTGGTCCTCTTAATAGGTTGCTCCTGAAAGAGTGCCCTGTAAAATGCCTGAATGGGCTAACACAGGTGGGCATTGAAAATAATAATAAAAGAGAAAAGGTGGAAATAAATATTTATGAAAAAGTGTGTTGTATTTCATTTGGTTTCAAATCCTGATAGGATTATAATTTGGCTCGTGTGTTCAAACTTATCGGTATAATTTTAATCCCTTTTATTATTTAAATCGGTCTGGATTATTCGTTGCAGGCACTTTAGAGCTTGCTGAAAATACCCATTTAAAAATGTCTACTCCCTATTTCCACTATAGATTTGTCTGTTGAAGGTCATACTTGAAAAGAAGGAAAACTAACTTATATTCGTACGAAACATTTCAGTCTTTTCTTACTCTTTCATCTGCGTAGGGACCGAGGGTGTGCGGTATGGGTCCTCGTTAAACTGCTCCACTGTAAAGTACTAGACTTCGCGCGCAAGTCGTCGGGCCACAGAGAATCAAAATTGCGATGGCATGTCTTCGGATCATCCACGAGGATGCTTCCCAGACCGTCGCCAATAGCCCATTGTGCAGCTCTAGTGCGACGTAAATGAACTTCAACAACAATCTTACTCTCTCAATATCTGCTATTTTCAATTTTCAATATAACACATTCATTTTAACGCATTTATTTCCTTTTATGCGCATGTTTGCTTTCTTTTCGACCACCCCGAGGTGCCATTCGAACATTTTGTCTCACTTAGTTGACCGTTCACTTCATCTTTTATACAGGGTGAAAGATCACCTTTTTTTACCTATGATGAAAATGCTCCAATAGATTGACGAAAGTGTTCCAATACACTGCACGCAAAATAAACAAATAAACACTGCGCATAAAGTCACAGAAGCACGTGAGCGGGACGCTAAATGAAACCGGTTTGCACTCGTTTACGTTCGTGTATCAATGGGTCAACATTTAGTAATACCCTTCGATCGACTTTGGTAAAATGATTCAACGCTGTACAGCAGATTCAGTCATTTAAATCTACAACAAATTCCTACATTTTGCGTCTTTTGTTTCTGTGTAAATAAAAAAAAATTTCATTAAAAGAAAACAGTTAAAATCACTGTTTTGTGATCTATGGGGAGAGAGTGGGTGTGTGTGTGAAGGAGGTTTAGAACCAATAATCGAGATTAAAGTATTCAATTCATTCATTTTGGATTGACATTGGATGCAACTATCCAACAATGGCCAAAAGGCTTAGAAAATATTATTGCAATTTTCTACATCTTATTATTTTTTTGATTCATATAACCGTCGTTGAACAGCCGATCCAATTTTATGGGTTTACGACAACAAATGTTCAACTCCGTAGCCTTGCCCAATCCAGAAGACAAGGGAACTCCTGGATCGAGTATTGGGAAAAATTTGCCTTTGTGGAGGACTTTTTGATGGACCTAACCCGCATTTGCGCTACATGAAGAGGAAGACCACGAGAACGTTCCACGGTTAGCCTGACGACAAGGGGACTCTCACCCATGATCCGTCTACCACTGAGGATATTTCGCGTCAGCACTGTGATCGGTGCAAGCCGAATGCGGAATTCGTATCGATTGGGATTCGAACCCGGTTAGCCTCATTGGTAGGCGAACGCTGTATCCCCTGAGCTATCGTGGCTCAACCCAGAGGTACTGATATGTTATGGGAAAACTTGGCGACTCGACCGATTTAACGTGCATCAGTCACCATTTACTGCACGGGTAGTTTTCGGCCGGCGGGGATCGAACTCTTGGACATGGGCCCAGTGCCCTATCAACCCAGGCTATCCTGGCCTTATTTATGTGAATTCAGATTTTCACTATTAACCTACATGAGAACGAAAAAAAAGATGGAGACTTAAATGCAGAAAACGATAAGAGAGCATTGTCATTTTTACGATACAACATAAATAAAATGATCAAAAAACAATGTTAAGAATATTTTTAATTAGAAATTTGAATTCTAACTTGTAATTCATTCCTTTATTAACTTGTTTTGTAGCACATATAATTTAGTTTTGCATTCAAAATTGTTACCATAAACTATTTTACGAACAATTTGCGTGCTCTCAAATTTCGATCTCATTTAAAGTGTGTCGCGACAAAGAAAAGGTTGAAAAATCACTGTTCTAGTTCGTTCACCATGAGTTGGCACTTGGCTCCACCTCCTCGGACGCAGAGTTCATTCCAGCGCAGGAGTAAGAGCAGAAACATCTTCGCGCTTGAATTTGAGACAACCCTTAATGTGCGCCAAACGCAAACAGTGAAATTTCTTTTCAGTCCACTTACATCGAATTTATCTGCTATTATACCTTTCGTTTCTCTAGCCCAAAGTGTGGTACGCGTACCCCCAGGGGTACGAGAACAGTTTAGCGGGGGTACGCATTCTAACGCGAAATATCTTGCAACAAACAAAATTTTCAGAATTTTTAATTTAAAAAGAAAGCTAGTCATGAAAATTTACGGTTGCGTATTTTTCTATTGTCTATTTCTTGCAGAGTTAATAATTAGTGGTGTCAACAGCCAGTAGTGATTCTTAACTTTTGTGCAATTTTTTTATAGTAAAAAATACATTCATTTTTTTTTTGAATGGGTACACAAAAGTCATAAATTTGGGAAACACTGCAGCCAATTAAATATATTTTAAGTTTAAAAGCTACTGTTTTCCCACCAAAATGTCTCAAAAATGACACTCAAAAGACGTGTCAAATTTATGAAATATTTAATGTTAAAAAAAAAAATGCACATAAAGATTGCGAAATAAGTATTTAAGTCATACGATTGTCAAATAGCAACCTTGTTCAGGATTGTTCACATCCTTCTCCCAAAAATAGCGAAATAGTATCGTCGGATACCACGTGATGAAGGCGGGTGCCAAGTGCCAACTCCTTTTGAACGAACTACAGTCGGACCTCTATTTAACGAAGTCACTAAATCCCGATAATAAGTTCATTATATTGAAAATTCGTTAAATGGATAATCATCTTTCGAAATACTTAAACGTTACAAAACAGGATTCAAATTCATAAGCACTAGACATAATTGAAATAGCAATTGATGCACCTTCATATTGTAAAGTAGTCTACTATTTATTTTATAAATCTTAACCATAAAAGAAATCTGCATGGAAAGCAAGAATAGAGCAAAACATTATCCAGTGTTACACAATCATGCGACATACATTTTAAACTAGAAAAAGCTAAATTTATGCATAAAATTATAGCGCCATTTATAATAAATGTAATTTTAAACCTACATTACCACATGCGTTTTAAAGTTTAATGGCTGCTGATAAAATCCGTTCATTTTGTCGTTTATGTTAGAGTTTTTCGCTTGAAATGCAAACAAAAGAAGAAAGTGATTTTACTGCTTTCCTTAAAAGTTAAGTGGCTTCGAAATTAATTTAATTTAAGGTTATTTCCCCCATAAAATACGTTAACAAGTTTGAAAAGTTCCGAAATATGTTGGGAAATAGGGAAAGTGGATCTCAAGGAACAGTTCGTAAAATAGGAAATTCACTTCGCTATTTGTAAGTTACTTTACGCAGAAATTACCCGAATATATTTTTGGTTCCTCGAAAATATTCGCAAAATGGAAGTTCGTTATATAGAAGTCTGACTGTATTTTCTCCAACCCCTGTATACGTCAACCACAACACAATTCCAAAAGGTCGAGAGTTTAAGGCAAATTGAAGAATGTTTAGACATAAAGTGTGAGATTGGCCATGTTTTTGAGTATTATTGGCTATACTTGTGCAAAATATCAGCTATTTTTTTGATTTGAAACTTGCAGGGCACAGCCAGGGACCGACCAAGACAAATTCAGGCCCAAGGCCCACCAAATTTTCTGGGCCTCTTTCAAAATATTCTGAAATTAAATTCCTGAACAGTAGTCCTAGCAATAAAAAAGAATAGATTGAACTGCATGATTCCAGAGAAACATTCTGAAACATTTTAAAAGCAGACAATTGAAGATTATTTTTCTAAAATAAAGTTCTCGCATCTATATAAAAAAAGCAAAATATAAAACAAAACAATGTTGAGTCAAAATAAAAATAGTTTTGTCACCACAATCAATTGAAAATCAGTGATTTTTTCTAAAAGTTACAGATTAGCTGAATTATTTTTCATTGTAAGCTGTAATTATTTATTTTTCTTTAGTACTTAAACCAACACTAAGCTAGCCGACTTTTCATTAGATTTAACGATAAGTTCAGCATGTATGCTAAAATATTAAGGTTATTAATTATAATTTTTGTTAATATACACGCGCAAAACATATCCAAAAGTGCCAAATTTATAGCTACTCATAGAAAATTAAAAACACATTTAAATAATAATTTATTTAAATACAACACTTTTAAAAAAATTAAATTCATATTCAGTGCATTCACTTAAGCCGTTGACGTAAAAATTGCACCAATTCAAATTCAGCTGTACTTTCGAATTTGATTAGTGCAATGTTTACACGAGTTTGGTTTACCACAATCACTATTGGGCCTAGGCGATAATCAGGCCCTGAGCACAGCTCATTTGTGAAATCTTCCATGCTTTTAAATTTAAATTGAAAGAACGCGTTATATTGTAAACATTACACGTAAAATATTTGACGGCGACCTTGTTCAAGATAAAGCGAAAAATTCAATTTTAAGTACTTACCCGGATGTCTTACTACGAATTTTAACCCCTAGCGCCCTCTGTGCTTAGCTTCATACGGTCCAACATCCACCTAGCTTTAGAACTTTAATTAAGGGACATAAATGTTTTAAAACCGAATGATATTTGAATTATTAGATGATTTATAACTACATATTGATAAAGCTGCTAAGAATTAAATCCTTCAGAATGGGGTAATATTTTTATAAGCAGTTCTAGTTTTCCTTTGAGCTTTTCTATTGGAAATTTTCATGTCAATTAAGTTTTTGCCAGTTTAATTACACCAAATAAAGTCGGACCTCTATTTAACGAAGTCGCTAAATCCCGATAATAAGTTCCTTATATAGAAAATTACCTTTTGATATACTTCAACACAAAACAGGTTTTCAATTCATAAACACTACACATAATTAGAATAGCAATGGATACACTTTTATCTCGTAAACTTGTATTTACTATTTATTTTATAAATCTTAACCATACAATAAATCTGTATGGAGCAAAACATTATAAAAGCAAAACATTATCCAGTGTTACACTATCGTACTACATACATTTTTAACTAAAAGAAGCTAAATTTAAGCATAAAATTAAAGGTGCATTTATTATAAAAGTAATTTTAAACATACATTACCACATGTGTTCCTAAAATCCGTCAATTTTGTTTTTAGTTTGAAATGCAAACAAAAATTTTGAAAGGGATTTCACCGCTTTATCTAAAAGTGGCTTCGAAAATCAATTCAAGGTCATATCTCCCATAAAATGCTTTAACAAGTTTGAAATATTTTAGGAATTGAAAGTGGATCAAGGAAAAGTTCGTTAAATAGAAAATTCACTTCGCTATTTGGAAGTTATTTTACGAAGAAATTTCCAAAATGCTCTTGGTTCCTCGAATAAAAAAAAATCGCAAAATAGAGAGATTCGCAATAATGGAAGTCCGTTAAATAGAAGTCCGACTGTATTCAACAAAACTCAGGAAATTTTGTTCTCAAAAATATCCGATGAGAACAGAAGGCAAATATTTCTTTGTGAAGGTTCATAGAGCTAAAGATCCTTCATTAAAAGCTTAAATTTGGTTACGGCTTACATAGTAACTAAATACCCCATGATTTAATTACATGTGCTTCCAGCCATTGTGTTGGTGGGGAAGTAATTAAAAATTTAAAATGCCTAACATATTTAGCAGAATTTCGCCTCAAAACATTTTTCTTCCTGAAATTTCAAGTCTTTATTATATAGAATATAAAAATTAAGAATCCTTAACAATCGTGTTTAGATAAGTCAGAAAACAATCTAGTCACTTTTAAAACCTTACTGAAGACTACACAAAACTCAAAAACTACAAAGATTACAGAACGAAACTTTTTAAAATATATAAAAAAAAAAATCAAGGTTAGACAAGTTTCTTTAAGCAAGTATAGTCTTGAAAAAAAATTCAGCTTTTAAATTCTTAACATGATTTTTTTGAAATTTTATTATTTATGCCCGACGGCATTATTTTTCATGCAATTTTACATTTTAAGAAAATTAAAGTCTGAAATTTCTTTAATTACATGAGCATAACATAAGTGCAGGTTAATTCCTTCGAAAGTAAACTCTTTTAACCAAAATTTAAAACCTTAAGTTTATGGGATGTCGAAAAATTATACCCCGATGCTTTTTAAATGAAATCGAAACCTAGACACTTTAAGAACAAGGATGGAACGAAATTTTAGGTTACAATTCAGAACTGCGTGGAAGAGAATAAAATATGAGCAAAACTAAATTTAAAAAATACATACCTCGTTATTCAGTTTTCAGACTACAACAGATAACTTTAGAACGAATACATTCGGAATCAGGCAAAAGCAACAAAGCAATTAAGGCTAGGTAAAAAGCTAGGGGATGAGAGTATCCTCGGCTCACACACTTCGGGATGACAATATGAGCCATTTTACACAGGAAAAAAGTAAGTAGATCGAAGAATAAAGATATCACCCTGAATAAGTTGTTCTAATAAGATTTTCACTAAGTAGGTGCCGATCATAATGACTTAAACTTGAGACCTCAATTATGTTACATAAGTGACAAATAATCATGCTTATTGATAGCTAATTCACTCTTTTGAACCATTACGAGTAAATCATTGAAAACCCTATCATTGAGACAAGGCACTTAATTTTTCGCATATTACAAAATTGAAACAGATATTTCAGAAATAGACTTCTAGCCAAATATGATCGCTAGCTATGGAGTTTCTCGTCAACATAGAAGACCCCGTTGACCTCATTCTAATCTTAAAGAATAATTTATCGGAGTTTAATTATGCTCCCTTATTGGAAAATCTTAACGCAACATCTTAGTAAAATGCTAGTCTACCAAAAAGAACAGAAACAAAATTTACAAGTATAACACATTTATTTAGATCTTAAATTACAAAACAAATGAAGTTCAAATTTCAAGCAGCATAAAAATTTTACAAAATTGCACCTTTTACAAAAGTGTACCTAGCAATTTAAAACAGACATATCTAAATGAAATATCAAAGCATTTACAACCACTTTTTAAATTTCATGGAAAAACTTGAAATACCAAACACATTTACAGCAGTATTTCAACATACTCATGATCAATATACCAGTTTTGGCTGTTCTAGTTTATACACTTGCACATTTTAAAAGAATAATATTCAAACTTCTGAAAGACCAAGACTTTTACTCTTTTTTTTAAAAAAATTAATTCCATTAAATTGCATATTACACCTTTAAATTGCATAACAAGAATTAGTTAACAAGAATTAGCTATAGTCAACATGACAACAATGTACAAAATTGACAAGATCGTAAAGAAGTTGAACAAGCGTTAAACAAGACATTTCTTTGTTTATTACTAATGTATAAATTTCTCAAGTCCTTCGAGATTTACTTAAAATACATATGAGAAATGACATGATCTAAACACATAAAGCTTTTAGCCTTCCTGGAGGACTTTGTTTAAACTAACCCGCATTTGCGTTACATGAGAGGAAAACCAGGAAAACCACCCACGGTTAGCTAGACGGTATGAAATTCTAACTCGCGATCCGTCTACCACTGAGGATATTTTAAGTTAGCACTTTGGTTTGTGCAAGCCTCGTATCAACCAGCCATTGATGGGATGGGATATTGAGTCATCTGATTGGGAGGCAAGTGCCCTATTGCTTAGTCACAGAAAGTTTACAGAACTTCGTCGACAGCACATAATCTGGAGACTTAACATTCAGTGCGACTTTGAAATGCTTCGAAGAGCAGAGGAAAATAAAGTTAATCGTCTCACCCACTAGTTCAGCAAAAAGTAATTGACACGTTCTTTTGTGCTGGTAACATTTTTCCATCCATTCACTCGTTTCCACTTCAAATCATTCGATTCTTTCTCGAAACCCTTCATCCTGTGTGGTCATAGCATCTCAACACTTGCACATCAGCCACAAATCAGGAATACAGACAATCCTGAAAAATACGAAAGACAAAAACAGTACCTTGGCACAAAAGAGCATAAATTAAACAATCTAATCCAATGAAGTAGAAAAAAATATTTACAAATCAATATTTTAAATAAATTATGTCATTGAACAAATTGAAGGATATATCTTCTGTAATACGTTTATCCTATCATAGCCCAGTATACAATACAAATATAATTTAGAGTTACATATCATAGATTAGAGTTTGTACAGTTACAAAAGTTCAAACATTTGCTTTTCATATATTAAAAGCTTCCAAATATTGGTGCAAAGACTTATTTTAACCTGCCGATAAACAATTATCTAATTATATAATTTGAAACAAATTCAGCGAGAAAGAGAAACGATCAGCTGGTATATCAATAATGAATTTAAAAGGCAAATTAAAAAATTTTAACTATGAGATGAGTGCTTTTAATAAAATACAATCACAAAATCAATATAATTTACTAAGTCAAAATTTATAACTAAGAGGTAAATAAACACACCGAAACCTTACTTCATTAATTCAAATTGAAAAAGCGCAAAAGGCAGCTGAAACCAAATTTGTATTATATAAAATTGAAATAAGACCAAAAAAATCTTAATTAAAAATAATTAATTAAATATAAATGTGTGTTTGCAAAACAGTACTTCATCAGGGGACACACTGCCTGCAAACACACAGGAGCCTTTCTGCTGTTAGTGGATTTAACCCAAACCAACTGTTACTGTTAGTTTTGGTTAAATTTTAGTTTGGTTAGTTTTGGTTAACAAAACTGTTAGTTTCGGTTAAATCCACTAACAGAAAGGCTCCTGTGTGTTTGCAAGCAGTCTGTCCCCTGATGAAGTACTGTTCTGCCAACACACATTTCTATTTTCATTTGTAATAATTATTAAGAATTTGTCTTATTTCTACTTTTAATAATATTAATATTCATGCGCGATTTGGAATTCTAATCCAAAATTCAGTTTTATTTCCAACCGTTTGTACGAACGTATCGTAGAATATAATTCGCCTTAAATTTAGAACTTCATATTTTCCCCACAAATTAGGATTTCTATGAAATAAATATTTTAAAACAGATTTAAGTAAAAAGCTTCAAGAAATTAGATGCAGATGTTTTAATTTTATTATTCCGAATGAACGTTAAAATTTTTATCCCCTATAAGTAACTTTTACAGACACCTTTAAAATAAACAAATTAAATAAAACTAACGTAACGCTACAACTCGTTATAACAATGAGCAGTAGAATTTTTATCATTTTAAGCAAATTAAGCCTAGATATGAAAAACTAAAATATTTATTAAATACTTGAAATTTAACGAAATTTGAAAGTTCATTAAAGTTTTAAATGACGTTTATTTTAAAATTGAATGGTGCATTTAAAGTTTTTTTTTTAAAGATTATGTACAACTTCAGAAATTAAATCATTTTGAAAAGAGGTTTTCAAAACTCTGGATCCAAAGTGAAGTTGGCCCCTTTTCAAAATATTTAAACTCTGCAGAATCCCTATAGAATTAGTTTTTGAAAACCTGATGTAAGAAAGAATGCAAACATTTCTTATATTAATGCAAATTTATCCGTATCAAATAGTCAGAAATTTAATAACTTCTACAAATGATAGATGGGGGTTAACTAGTTTTCTAGGGAAAAAAATTCAGGCATTTGTTTGCTTGTTTTTTAAAATTATTCCTAAACGGTACAATTTCGTATTGTGCAAACACTACACTTAAAAAACATTGATCTTAATTCTACTCACAGATACCGAAGCTTTCACCGTTACAGTTATAAACAATTGTCATTCTTGCATTTAAAAATATTGACTCTTAAAGCATAGAGGCCCTGGAGTTGACAAATTTCGTAAAATTTAATATAGCGTTATTCTTTTTAAAATTCTCCATTATATTGCATTCCTTTAACAAGAATTAGTTCCAGTCAGTATGACAACAATGTACATAATTGATAAGACCGTAAAGAGGTTGGACTAGCGTAAAAGAACAAAGTCATTTCTGAGTTTCACTAATATCTCTAAACTTATAAAATAATTCTCTAAGAATTTGAAAATTTTATAGTTACATATGAGAAATAACGTGAATAGTTTAAAACTAGCCTTCCTGGAGGACTTTGTTTAAACTAACCCGCATTTGCGTTACACGAGAGAGAAACCAGGAAAACCACCCACGGTGAGCTAGACGGTATGGGTCGCGATCAGTCAACCACTGAAGATATTTTATGTCAGCACTGTGGTCAGTGCAAGCCTCGTATCGACCAGCCATGGATGGGATTTAAAATTGAGTCATCTCATTGGGAGGCAAGTTTCGTATTCCAGTGTTAATAGCAAGTGCCTCATTTCCAGAAAATTTACGAAACTTCATCGACAACACATAATCTGGAGACTTCACATTCAGTGCGACTTTCATTCGAGTTTTAAAAATAGCTTCCTCGTCTCACCCACTAGCTTAGCAAAAAAGTAATTGACACGTACTTTGTGCTGGTAACATTTTTCCATCCATTCACTCGTTTCCACTTCAAATCATTCGATTCTTTCTCGAAACCCTTCATCCTGTGTGGTCATAGCATCTCAAAACTTGCACATCAGCCACCAATCAGGAATACAGACAATCCTGAAAAAAAACAAAAGACAAAAACAGTACCTTGGCACAAAACAGGATAAATTAAACAATCTAATCCAATAAGGGAGAGAAAGAAACAAATATTTAAGAACAAACATTAGTAAGTTTTTGAACAATATGAAGAGTATACCTGCTGTAATACATTTGTACTTCCAAACATCAATGAAAATTTAATTTAGAGTTTCCCATCATAGATTAGAGATCGTACAGTTGCAAATGTTCAAACATTTTATTTTTCACATACTAAAATCTTCAAAATAAATATATATATATTAGTGGCAAGATTTATTTGAACTTTCAAGCAACATTCTAGAGAGTAGAGTCGTAATAGCCTTGTAGTGTATATCTACCACAACAAAAATATAATTCCAAAACACTAGTACGTAAGAAGTGTTAACTCAATTCTATTGTGGGATATCATTTCATAGATGAATGTTTACATTGTCTATAACTTCTCTCCGCATAGCCTAAAGCTTTACTAAAACAAAACATTTAATTAAAGATACTTAATTGAATATTTCATTTTAAAAATGTATTGAACTTTAAAAGTTTGAACTTTATACCTGATTCAGGTGCTTTCGATGTTTACAGTATTCAAGATACTTAATAGTAAAGCGGGAAAAATACTATGTTGGAATTGTTTATTTTAAATGTCTACATTGTCATTCACATTTGAATGTTTGTCAAATACAGAAGAGTTATTCAATTAAATTTTGATTGATGAAACGAATAGGAAAGAAGAACAAATTAATATTTAATGACAACTGGTTTTTCAATTTGTTTAGGGTAATTTTAAAAGATACGGATATAATTTCATAAAATCTACTGTAATTAAAAGATCATACAGACTATTAAGAAATACATACAGTTAAAAGCTAGAAATTTTTTTATTTCTAAGACTAATATCATTACAAGCAACTGAATTTTAACATATTAAAAATGAAAGTTAGAAATATCTTACTAATTTAAAAATATCAAGTGCTTTCCTAGTTTAAGTAGTGTTTAAACCAAAATTAGCTTATGCCTGCTTACTTTCTTTTTCTCACAGAACTGAACGATTTTGATGACTAAATGGCTATAGGTTAATGGTTATGGGTTAACATCAAAAAGTAAAATTTTATAAATTTGTTATATGCCAACAAAAATTTTATCCCTTTTATTTGACCAAAATGTATTTTTAAAAATTCTGTTAAAGTAGTGAGAACTATTTATGTCGATTCTAGGCAAACTAAAATTTTTCATTAAATCAAATAATTTAACTTTTCAGCGGAAATTAAGAGCTTTAGTATCACCTTGAATAGTTAATAAAATTTGGGTCTACAGTTCTTTGTAGACTACTATTTAAGGATCGTTCATTTAGATTCTACTCTTCTGGTCAGGGCATTCGATTCTTGCAAATCCTCGGTACAATGTACCAATCTTAATTTCAGCCTGCCTCTTATTCGAGTCAATATCGGCATCGAAATTTTGAATGTTAAGGACTATCGGCAAATGTCTCCAGAAAATTCTATGCAGAATGTACAGCTCATTTTAGGTGTTTAAGTGTAATGTATATAAATGGTACAATGAGACTTCTGAAAACTATTCCGAAAAATAGCTATTATATTGTCAAGCAATTTTAACATTGCCAGGTTTTCTGAACCCTATGTGAAAGCAGGTTAATAAAATTTTCAAACATTCTTCGCAAGTATTTCATTCTGATATTAAGCCAGATTTTCAAATTGAAATTTTGGTATCAAAATTGTTATTTGTAGAGACAGAGCTCAAGCCTTTAAAAGCTAATCTAAAAATGAAATTAAAGTTTAACTCAAACTTTAAACGGCGCCCGTGAAAATTTTCATAATTGTCCCATTTTATTCCTTAACGAATCTTACTTAGAAGTAATGTTTTTCTACATCTGGAAAATATCGTAGATGAAATTAGATAATTCAGAGTACTATGAACGTCAGTACTCTACAATGCTAGTAAAGTGCTGGGTGGCTTTTCAGGGCACGGACCTGCAACCTTTTGTTACAGTCCAGGACCTTACTCTTGACCACCTCAGCCTTTTAAAAGTTAATTTAACGAGAGCGAGAAAAACTTAGTAGCTAATTTAACAGTTAGATTTCGCTGTAAGCGCAAGGGTACTTCAGAGACTTCAGGTCACGGAAATGCAATCTACCATCACAATCCGGGTCCACCCAGTTCTTATGACACCCCTGCCCTTACTGCACCGTAGTCCGAAAAACGAAAAAATCCCAAACGGTTGGACGAGTGAAGTTCGAAGAGGTAGCAGAACGGCCGTGTACCACTACCAATTCGGATTTCACACACGTTCAGTGCCATCTATTGGAATTTTTCGTTTCATAATACGTTTTTGTTATACAATGACATATTTGCCTGACATATATTTTTCTTTTCGTAAATATCCAACGAAAGACCAAAATTTCCTTGTAGACGTTCATAGTGCTCAACATCCTCTATGATTACAAAATTAAATGAGAGCTTTCTGCTAATTTAGTTATTAATGAGCCCTTCTATTATTTAACACAAAGATATAGGCAAAATCTGCCAACTGTTTAGAGCCAGCGTGACTAAGAATTTTTCCCGTGAAACAAAAATAGAAATAAAACGACGCGTTGTTTCTTATTGTTGTCTTAATGAATTTAGAAGTTTTATGCGATCAAAATGAGTACAAAAAAGCAATAAAAGAGACCTGTTCTCACATTTGTCCCACAAACCCGAACTATGTCACAATCACATGAAAATATCTCCGAGAGAAAAAATGAGAAGCATTCTGTGTGCTACGAAAAAACTAACTGGAGACAAGAAAACAATGAGCTGTACAGAGAAGCAAAAATTTGAGAAAGAGACTGCATTGAAGTAAACGGCAACAAATTTGATTGACAAATCTACTGACCTATCCTTCCTACTAACCGGACTCACATTTTAAACAAACTAGAACCAGAGGCAGATTCAATTTGACTGCATGAATGGAGGTTTTGAAACAGCAAAAGTGAATATCTGGAACATGCTGGCTAAGATGAGGGTAGAATTGAGAAAAGATTCTAAATGCCTCGACTCTCGAAGGGCTGCTGAGTCATTAAACAATAAATGCCGCCGAATTTCACTTAATATGTCACCCTTCAAAGAGAAGACTACATTCCCAAGTATAGCATTGAAAAGTGCATATTAGTGGTCAGTTAGAAGTCAGAAACTGAAATTAGTAAAGTGAGTTTAAACATGTTGTAGAGTTGATTTTAAAAAAAATTGGACTATACTAGGCTCAAAATTGCAGAAATAAAATAACTTTGCAAGATTTTAAACAAGGTTAATTATTAGATCGCTCTGTTGGTGGAGAATAGAAATAACATTCAAGTCTAGACTATCAGATTGTTATGTAAGAAAACTAAATTAAATATTCTAAACTTATCTTAAGCAATGAATCGAATAAAATTTTATATTCATGTGAATTTCAAAATATAGTAAAATAGACAAGTTTGATATTACTAGTTGCTTCAAACGCGAATGATATTTCTAACTTCATTTAAAATAATTTAACTAAGTAATTGTTTTACTTACGACACATTCATACTTATTAGAAAAATAATAAATTTGTTAATATTTGCTTAATAAGTGGTATAATTAACATTGGTAGTTGGATGTACAATACCCAATACAAATTTTGATGAATTAGTATTAAATTTTTAAATGACACACCTGCTTCATTTAAGGTAATTAAAAGATGCTTTAATAGACAGATTAATTCTTTCCGTCTGCTCCATTACATTTAGGATTTTTGGGAGTAGTAAGGGCCAAATGAATACCAAGAGCTTTATTTACACAATGAAAAACTTCGAAATTGAACTGCGTTCCCAAATCTGATAACACCATAGCAGGTCTACCATTATTAGCAATATGATCAATTAAATGTTGAGAAACTGCCTCAGCCGTTAAACTGTTCAACGGGAATAATTTTACAATTTGAGAGAAGTGATCTAAAATAGTGAATACATATACACAGTTTTTGATGGAGCCAACAATATCAAATGATATAAAATCATTGGGTACCTTAGGAATAGGTAAAGATTTAAAAGGAGGCTGGGGTATACCATAATTTTTGGTACGTAGACATACATCAGTATTATGGATGAACTGCTTATCCCATTGGTGAAGATGTACAAAAGGCTCAGAGAGAAATATATTTTGTAATTGATTAAAGGCATTTTGATGCTCCTCTCTTCACTGAAATTTTGAGTTTTTAAGGGTTACTTGAATTAACACATTGGTGAGTTTAGAATAATTAGGAATCAGGTGGCTGTAAAAACCACAAACACCAAGAAACTTTTGAACATGTTGAGAAGTTTTAGGGGGCTTAAATTGAGTAATCTTTGCAATATTAATATTGATAGGTTTAATGATATTGCGAAAAATAACGTCTAACGAAATACGTCTAACGAAAAATTCCTAGAAAAAGTTATGGAATTACTTTTTAAAGTTTTGTAGTTTTTAACCTACATATATCGTAATGATTTCAAAACAGACTGCTTCAGAATAGGATGAGTGACGTAGTGTGGGTATCCCGAGTCTGATTGGTTGTTAAAGCGCGGCAGTTGTTTCCGTTAGCAACTGTTCTTTGCATTCTATTTAGAGTAAGCCAATCTTGTCAAGTATAAATTCACTAAAGTGATACATTCTATTATCCTTCACAAAGATTATATCGAAATGATTTCAATTCTTTCCGGAAATATTTCTTAACACAAAGACAGGTATGAAGCCATAGAGAACATAATTTATGCATCGAAGTTGCCAGGTTCACAAAACAAAAATTTATCACGTTTTACAACAAAGTACATAAATAATAAAACTAAGAAATTATATTACCTCATATTCGATGAGCCATACGAGGCTGTAATTAATTAACCTTACATTACTTAACATTAACTTATGGGTGTAAATTTAGCTCAACTTGAAACGTTCAACATTACATAATGAAGACATTCCTTAATGAAAACGTTAACCTAATGAACATTCCTAAACGAATCCAAATCACCGCAGAGTTTTGATACGATATACCTTCAAGTACAGAAAAAAACTATTTCACCATTGACGCTATTAAGATAGTTTTGTCACTTTATCATTGATGACTGCTTACACGCGTGGACAGATTCATATCACAGAAATTATTCTAATTTCTATAAGGCATAACACTTAACTAATGCAATGAGCTGCAGCAAACTGCTTAAGCAAGCTAATCTGAATAGTTTCGCTACGCTAAGAGGTTAAATTTTCTTTGAGAAACCTGTACATGAGAAATAACCTTTTCTTTGATAAACATGCACATATGTGAAATAACCTTTTGTTTGAGAAACATGCACATACGTGAAATAACCTTTCTTTGAGAAACATGCACATACGTGAAATAACCTTTCTTTGAGAAACATGCACATACGTGAAATAACCTTTCTTTCAGAAACATGCACATGTGTGAAATAACCTTTCTTTCAGAAACATGCACATGTGTGAAATAACCTTTCTTTCAGAAACATGCACATGTGTGAAATAACCTTTTCTTTCAGAAACATGCACATGTGTGAAATAACCTTTTCTTTCAGAAACATGCACATGTGTGAAATAACCTTTTCTTTCAGAAACATGCACATGTGTGAAATAACCTTTTCTTTCAGAAACATGCACATGTGTGAAATAACCTTTTCTTTCAGAAACATGCACATGTGTGAAATAACCTTTTCTTTCAGAAACATGCACATGTGTGAAATAACCTTTTCTTTCAGAAACATGCACATGTGTGAAATAACCTTTTCTTTCAGAAACATGCACATGTGTGAAATAACCTTTTCTTTCAGAAACATGCACATGTGTGAAATAACCTTTTCTTTCAGAAACATGCACATGTGTGAAATAACCTTTTCTTTCAGAAACATGCACATGTGTGAAATAACCTTTTCTTTCAGAAACATGCACATGTGTGAAATAACCTTTTCTTTCAGAAACATGCACATGTGTGAAATAACCTTTTCTTTCAGAAACATGCACATGTGTGAAATAACCTTTTCTTTCAGAAACATGCACATGTGTGAAATAACCTTTTCTTTCAGAAACATGCACATGTGTGAAATAACCTTTTCTTTCAGAAACATGCACATGTGTGAAATAACCTTTTCTTTCAGAAACATGCACATGTGTGAAATAACCTTTTCTTTCAGAAACCTGTACAAATGATTCCATCACTTGGTCATGTGTACAATTTACTTGAAGAAAATTTAGAGTTAAATACCTCATGAAAGACATTATTTACAACCATTTTAAAATATTTTCAGTTGTATTACAAAAAGTTAGTGAAACCCCAAAAATGTTATGTTACACTCTGCTTTTGATCTTAAGTAGATGACACCAGCTTTTCTGTTGAGTAAGACAAAAGGTTTATAAAGGTAATAAGCTATGATACACATAATCAATAAGCGTATCTTTACTTAACAATTTAAACAGTTTTCAATGCATAGTATCAGTTCCTAAAATAAAGTTTTGTAAGAGGTACTAAAAAGCACAGATGAAAAATTAGAATTTGATTTACCAGTATAGAAGCTATCAGATATTATACAAATAAATAAAATTTACAGATTTGAAAATTGATATACTTATTACGCAAGTTAAAATACATTTTCTAAGATTTGAATTTAATTTTGTGGAAGTTTAGCAGCATAGAAGAAAACAGATTCACGCAACATTACACTGGATTGCAAACAAGTGATAATATATTACTATAAATTCCAAAATTGGTGTTTTCAGCAGCAGAAACACAGATGTTGTATAAAGTGGTTTTAAAGCGGCTTATCCGTTTAGGATTTATTTCAGAAGTAGCACATATTCATAAAGTTTTTTTTTTAAAGGAGACGTTTCATAGCTTCTAAACCAAGAGTTTAGACAATTAAATTTTCAATCATAATCAATGGATATTTTCTTTCTGTGCCGTAGAACACAGAAAAGTAACCAACTTTAAGAAAGAAAATTTGCAAGCTCTAAGATTTACATTTAACAGATCTAATTTCATAAAATTCCTGATAGAAGGACGCAAGTCATTTCTAATTTAAATGGGAATAAATATTATAGTCTACTAATAATGTTTACGGCTATTAATTTTCAGCTCCGTTGACTTGGTAATTTCGAACCCAATCCAGAAGACAAGGTAACTCCCGGATCAAGCATAATGAGAAATTTGCCTTCATGGAGGGTTTTATGGAGGAAGGAACTAACCCCCATTTGCTTTACATGGAAATTACAATTACGAAAACCTTCAACGGTTGGCCTGATGGAACGGGAACTCTAACCCATGATCCGTCTACCACTGAGTATATGTCATGTCAGTCCTGGGTCGGACCGAACCGGGTGCGGAATTCGAATCAGACAGCTATCACTGGGACCAAACTAGGGTCACCTCATTAGGAGGCGAGCGCTTTATTCTTTGAGGCGCTAAGGCTCTGGTTATGATAAATAGTGAAAAATGACACAGAGTTAACGTTAGTTTGGTTATCCCAAAATACTCCCTTAAAAATTTCAAATTAAATACAGAATGCGGCAGATACCTAGATCTGGCGCTCTTAACATCTCCCGTGAGTCCCCTGAACTTTAATTGCGAATCCCCACTTCTAAATTTTTGGAAAATTTAAGGAGCAAAGTTTCCGAATGATCATTTAGAAATTTTATTAGCTTTTATTTAAAGGGCCCTGGTCAGCTTAATATTAAGACACACAGCTCCAGGTGAAATTTAAGCATCCCAGGTGTTCGGAAAGTACTTATAACTTCAATTGCCAATAATTCTCATTCAGAGACAAAAGCTATGAAAATTTAGACTGTTCTAGTCGAAAAAAAAAACTTTGAAACTTCCATTATCATGCAATGTAGTAAAATCATGCACTCCACATATTTTAGAAACTTGGTAAAAATGCAGATTAAAGATGAATTCTTTCGTTAAATGAGGGCGAACCTGACTGCATTTTCATCTGTTACGGAACTAAAAGGTATCAGTGCTCTAACTAATTAAAACGGATTTGTAGGCGTAAAAATGTACTAAAATGGCTTTGAGAGATTAATATTACTGCGATAATTTTTTCAATTTTATACACTTTGAATGCTCAAAGTTTGCCTTAAGAAATGTTTCAGGAAACCAATTTCAGAGAGAGAGAGGGTTTCTATTAATTTCTTGAAACTTTGAATAGGATTTAGATTATAGTTTCTACTTTGTGACTGTTATTTACAACAGTAGCGAGAAAGCATTGAATGATAATTATGAACAATTTCGTGCAACTTCGATACTGATTAAACAAACAGTGGTATTTAGGGAAAATTTCTTTTAATATTTTTATATTTACATAAACCACTTGAAGATTTGAAACAAATGCAAAAGGTGAAAATTTTATAGTTAAAGAAGGTAATAAAAATTTAATTTTTACAGTTATGTTCGTTTCTGGTTCTTTTAGTTTAATCTAGTTACAACAGTTATGTTCCTTTACTATAATTATTCTATATTCCATACGTTTCGTTACACGGAATCATATTTAAACGTTATAAAATACATTTAATTACAAGTTTTAAAACTAAATATGAAATTAAATGTCTGTCGAATTTAAATGTCGTATTTAAAGATTTTTCACAGGTGATTTAATTGTATAAAGTTGTTAAACGGGAATGTTTGGTCACCGCAGGAAACTAGTAGACCCACGAACCGGGTTTGTTCACGGCAATCTTTTGATAAATACGGCTTTAACGGGTATTTGACGTCTCCTACGTAACAAACAATATCAGGCAGGGGAACCAGCCACCATAAAGAAGCAATGTGCATTCAATGCCCAATTCTTCAACCCTACTGATGCACTAAAGCCTGTTTGATTGGCATAACAAGTTAAACCCGTAGTAAAAATTTAATTTTCTTTAAAATGAAGTACATAGATTCATGGACTTTAATCACTGTAACTGAATGTCTGTCTAGAACAAATTATCCTAGAGAAGCTTGTTATTTTAAGCCTGTTCTCTGTTAACCGTTTGAGTGCGGTGAAGCTTGTTATGTGCCGAAAATGAGAAGACACTGTTTTGGTTAGAATAGGTTGGTCAGTAGTTGGTTGGTAGTAGTTAGTAGTTGGTGGTAGTTGGTTAGTAGTGTTGTACGCATTTCATTCCGCACTATTAGCATAGATATAAGAAAACTCTTCAGCACTCAAACGGTTAAAGTACTATTTCTTAAATTAAAAATTTTGCAATTAAAATTTAAAAAAATTCGGCTTTTGATATATATTTCTACAGTTTTTAATTGTGAATATTACTTAATTTTTAAAACTTTCTCATTCAAATTTGCAAATATATTCCATAATATATGAATACATTATTCGAACATAAATATTTTTAGTATTTAAAACCGAATAAAAGCTCTCAACTTTAAGAAACTGAAAATTCAAACAAATTACGGTACTCTAATCACTATGAACGTTCAAGTTGCAAGTAAACACTTAAAGCAATAGGGTCTTTTTCAGCCGACTACCGCTACCAGTTCGTAAACGCTCAGCCGTTCCGGAACTCTCCATTTCTCGCCTATTTACCAGTATTATCGAGGTACTCTTGTTTCTATTAATTCTTCTGAGTCTTTCATTAGAACTGGTGAAAACTTACTGATGAACGTTCATAATGTCTTGTTACTTTTGCAAAAATCTTGCATTACGATGATCTGAAGTATCCCTCGTGAAATATAAGAGTTACGTTTGCACAATTTAACTCTCTCCACGCTTTCCCTCTTCGTTGCCATGGTTTCAGGAAATTTTGCTTTCTTACTTCGGCTATACGTTTCGGCAGGAAATTTAAATATACTGCCGTGGGAAAAGTATATTTCCCGAAACTATGGTAACTGAGAGTAGAACTGGTCGTATAACTTTGGAGGACCGTTTCGTCTACAAAGAGTATAGAAAGCTTTTATTTTCTCTCATGGCGTTAAAATTTAAATTAGATGCCAGTAATATAGATTGCAGATTAGTTTGATACTAAAATCTCCAATTTGGAAGAAATTTTGTTCCGCATGAAAGCTTCGCTTATAAAGCTATAAAAATATCAGAAATATTGATCTTATATCGAAGGTAATTCTGATTTCAAAGTATATGAAGAAACTTTAAAAGAACTATTGTTCAAAAGTGTTTAAACCTTCTTAATGTAATCTCCAGACTAATTTTACAATATTGCGAAATCCGATAAAACTGAGATTTAACATTCTGAAACGGAAAAGAAAACTGCCTTAATACTTTGCCACGAAAAAAGGATTTTGAAATTTAAAACGAATTTAGCGAAAACTAGAATTATGTTAAATTAATTGTTTTACTTTAGTGTTTATTAAATTTTATCAATTTAAATCAATTTGGCTCCGTGAATAAAGAATTAACCTGAAACTAATTAGTTATAGTATTGACAGTAATCTTGAAGAATCTAAGGATAACCATGGGGAGAAAGATAGCATAAACGATAAATGGAACTCTTTGAAGGAAACAATCGTTAAGACTTTACCAGTCTTAACGATTGTTTCCTTCAAAGAGTTCCATTCGAGGTTGTTGGAAAAGCTAAGAAAACTAAAAGGAAAGATTGGTTTGATTGTGAATGCTACATGATAACAGAAAAAAAGAATGAAGCATATAAAAAGATGCTGAATAAGAGAAATGCTGAGATCAAATACAAAGAGGCAAGAAGGGAGGAGAAGAAAATTCATAAAACAAAAGGCATTTCTCGAGGATCTTTTAAAAAATGTTGAACATTTAAGGGGATCTAATGAAAGCAGAGCTTTCTTTCGGGAAATAAACATAGGACGAAAGGAATTTAAACCCAGAACTACCTCATGTCGTGACAAGTATGGAGCAATCTTGACTAGCAAAATGCAAGTATTGGAGAGATGGAATGAGCATTTTTATGAACTACTGAATGGAGTTAGTGATGAACATGAACCACCTACAGAAGACATTGAAATTTATAACCAACATATTGTGGAACCGCCAACATTAGAAGAAGTCGATGACGGAATAAAAAAGTTAAAGGACAATAAAGCACCAGGCCCCGACGAAATCCCATCAGAATTTCTAAAAAATGGGGGAACAAGTGTCACGAAGAAAATATATGATCTGGTACGAGCTATATGGGAGCAAGAATTAATCCCTGAAGAGTGGAAAACCAGCATGACCTGTGTGATACATAAGAAAGGAGATATACTGGATTGCTCAAACTACAGAGGAATTAGCTTGCTCTGTACAAGTTATGAAGTATTTTCTAACATCCTTTTCAAAAGACTCTCCCCACTTGTCGAGAATATAATTGGAGATTATCAGTCCGGATTCAGGAAGGAGCGATCCACCTCAGAGCAAATTTTCAACATCCGGCAAATTTTGGAGAAGACAATAGAATTTGGTATTGACACGCACCATCTATTTATTGATTTTAAAACAGCTTACGATAGTGTTAGCCGAAAAACTCTATTATCAGCCCTAAGAGAATTTAATATACCGGAGAAACTAGTGAAGTTGATTAGCTTGACACTAAGTGAAACCAAAATCATGGTCAAGATACAGAATAGTCTTTCCCATCCAATAGAAATTAGAAATGGTGTACGACAGGGAGATGCCTTGGCATGTCTTCTCTTTAATCTAGCATTAGAAAAAATAGTAAGGGACTCAAACATCAACACCCGAGGAAATATCTTCAACAAATCAGTTCAAATATTGGCTTTTGCTGATGATTTCGATATTATCGCTAGAACGCAGACAGCACTAACACAATCCTTTTTATGTCTGGAGAAGGAAGCCATTAAGATGGGATTAAGAATCAATGAAATTAAAACTAAATATATGCCCTGCACAAAAGCTGGCTATAAAGAAACACAGTTTGAAATTGGAGCATACAAATTCGAAGCCGTTGATAGCTTCACCTATTTGGGGTCTAAGATTAACAAAAATGACACTACACAAGAAATACACACGAGAATCACGATGGCCAATAAGTATTTTTATGGCCTAAGAAAATATCTTAAGTCAAGCCTAATAAAAAGAAAAACAAAAGTGTTACTCTTTAAATGTCTTATACGATCAGTGCTTACATACGCATGTGAGACCTGGACAATGACCCGTGGAGATGAAAATATGATAGCTAGTTTTGAGAGAAAAATACTGCGAAGCATTTTTGGTGGAATAAGTAAAAACGGTACCTGGTTTTGAAGATCAAATACTGAACTCTACAAAGCATATAAAGAACCTGATGTCATTAAATTTATCAAAATTCAAAGGATTAAATGGGCAGGCCACATTATAAGAATGGAGGATAGCAGGACAACCAAAAAAGTTTTCTGTGCCAGGCCAACAGGTACAAGAAAAAGAGGACGACCAAACCTAAGATTTTTAGACTGCCTTGAAAAGGACCAACAAATTTTAAAGATAATTAACTGGAGAACCTTGGCTAAGGGAAGAATGTCTTGGCATAGGCCTGTTGAGAAGGCCAAGGCCCATCCTGGGCTGTCGTGCCAATGAGAAGAATTAGTTATAGAAATCTTTAGTATTTAATATATTTTTGTTATACATCATTATTTGATCAACCTTTACAACATTTTGATGAAGATTGTCATCTCATGGTTTTTCTATATATTATGTCGTAAGAAAGAAACTAAATTTTAAACAAAGTCACCGAGTCACTATTGTATTTTTTCCTTAATTTATTCTTTACATGAAAGTGTTTGAAATGAAAACTTATTTTTTAGGGTTATATAATTAAAGTGATAAGGCATTCACTGGTGGATTAGCCGTATTTATCATAATTTTTGGATATTAATCCCGCTTTAACCTTTTACAAGGTCTGAGAAAACTTCATTAATTTTTAAATGTCGATAGAAAGCCATTTTTGTACTAATTATCTGTGTGACTAGATGCCGATACCTTTAAAAAATACAAATATTAAGTGCTTTTAGATAAATGTGAATAGCAGTAAAGGTAAACGCGGGGTCAAAAAAGGGAGGCTAACTGTAAAGAACTACTTTACTAGTGCGTTAGGTATTGATTTGGACCTTACCCACTTAAATTATTAGTACATGAACACAGATTTTAATCATCTAACAAATTTTAATCATTTATACACAAAAGTTTGCATTTAATTTAAATTCTTCACATTAAATAAATTTTTAAGATCACCTTACCCACAGAAAATTGTTTAACAATCAAAATAACTTAAGAAATATGCAAGATTTTAGAAATTAATCACAATTTGAAAATTATTTTAACAAAATTGCTATTAAAGATTTCGCTATGAAAGGTTAGAGAGCTTTCCTCAGTAGAGAGAAAAGAAATTAAAATTTAATCGAAAGATCATAAAATTCGCTATACGCTCGCTTAGCAGGCAAACAAAGTATTGGAGATTCCCTTTTCTTTAAATTTTATTATTTAATATTAATCTAAATATGCATTATGGTTGAGAAAAAGTGAGGAAATTGAAAAAATCAGTTACACAAAGTATAAATATTTAAATTAAAATATCACCAAACCTCATAGTGTCATATTTTCTGATTAAGAAACAGTTTCAGCAATTTGCGTAATTTTAAAATTAGACAATTGTATCTTCATTGCTTAAATATTACATATATATTTCTTTGATTTACCCTAAATCTTTTCATTTTATAACTCTGCAAAGAAATTTGTTGCTTTATAACTTTTTAACCTCATTTTTACTTGATCCTTTATTTTTTTACAGTACTGTCTAGACTAGTTACATTCTTAAGGCCTGGTTTCTTAGGACAGGACGCCGTCAGCTGGAAATCAGCACTAACCTCTGATTGGTCCATTTGTGAGTTTGATAGTATACGTCATCGAACGCTCATCTTGAACTACAATTGCCGTCCAACTCTACTGCAGTTGGATTACAACGTGACGTTAATCACAGAAGCAATGGCGGACAACATCCAACAGCACATTGAAATCAGCCAAGATTTTGATTTTGACATTAAACATAGCTTCTTCATTAAACATAGCACTCTTAACTGAGCTATAATGTGTTTTTTCTTGGTCTAAGTCATTATTTGTTCCCTAAAACACTGGTCGACAATCCCAAAATCAATACAAATTCAAAATAAATATTTGTACGTTATTAACGCATGCGTAATGAGAGATAATGTCTGCGTTGGACCGACTGCTGACGCTGAGCTAACAAAAAAGTATTTTTTTGGCGTCAGCTTTACGTCAACTTTCCGCTGACGCTCAGATAAGGTGCTAGTTCTAAGAAACCAGGCCTTGAGCTAACAAACCAGTATTTTGTTGGCGTCAGCGCAACGTTGACGTCCCGCTGACGCCCAGATAAGGTGCTTGTCCTAAGAAACCAGACCTTTACTAGGAGAGTTTAAAAATAAATTTAAAAAAAAGTGGATCAACTATTTAAGTCAACTGCAAAATTTTTTCTGAATTTGCGAAACAAATTATGCCTGCAGATTCAACATTTTTACAGTACTTTTTAATGTCTTGTATGCTTAAATCTGTTGCTCCAAAAGTAAGCATTCAAAACATTCCATAATTTCTAATGCCATAGTATAGCTAGATGATAAAAGTAGGACTAGTTATGTATTCAGTTATTGAAGAGTGTCTCGTCATTCTAGAACAATGTGGAACTATTGTCAAATAGTTTGTCAAACGAAAATTCTGGTCAATCAAAATCTCATTGAAAGCCTAGAATGCTCATATTTCAAGTGGAGCTGCAAGCGCTTAATTAACAAAGAACAAACGACAATTCTAAACTAACTTCTAAGTTAAACTAACGACAATTCAGTTATCTTCGAATATTTAAAATATATTGGCCATGTTTGCTACCTTACAGATTTGTTTATTCAAAAACGTAGTTAATAACCTGTTCTTCAATTATTAATTTTGATCCATTCGAACGAGAGATTAAGGAATCTAATCAATTTGGGAACTTGCTGAATGCACCACCTTATAGTATATTTGCAAAAGACCATTTTAAAAGCAGTGATGATTGAATTCTAAAGATGACTTCTATAGTAACAAGCAAAAAACCAGGGAAAGATACTTTGTTACGGTGATCGAAATATCAGCTCAGGGGATAGAGCGTTAGCCTTCTGAGGGGAATTGGGTTCGAATCCCAACGATGGCTGCTTGATACGAATTCCGCATCCGGTTTGCACCGACCTCAGTGCTGACAAGAAATATCGTCAGTGGTAGACGGATAATGGGTTAAAGTGCTCTCAGCCGTTAGGCTCACCGTGAGGCGATTTTTCTTAATATCAACTCCCGGGCACCTCCACTTGTCGCGGTTTTATTAAACAACTGTTTCATAGCCTTATCTAGCAACCCTCACTGAGAGGCAACCCTATGATCCCAATACAGCACTCTCAAATATTTTAAACGAATCTTCGCGCTCATGGATATTTTTAAAAGTTGCTTGTTGAATTAAGTGAAAATTTTATCCTCGTTTAAGACTGGAAAAATTCAAATGAGAAAAAATACTTCGTCCTTCTATAAAGAAAGAGGTAGAAAAATCTGCCGAAATATCGTATAACGACACTACACAAACACAATTATTTCAGTTAATTACAAATATTTCGGTTAAAATTAATTTTCAAATCTAAACTATTCCTGTAAATTAAATTAAAATTTGGAGTAATAAAATATTTATATCTTCAGAATAATCAATTTCTTCTGAATACCTTAATTAAGTTAAAGAATTACCTCCTATATAAATCACATTATTAAGTGTATTAATTAAAAGGAAGAAATGAATAAATCAAGGTATAAAGCTAACACCAACATAATTACACATACAAAAGGAAAATGCTTGAAACTCATAAATTGTGCAGTTACTTAAAGGTTATAAAAACTAAACAATAAGGTACAAAAGCCTGTTGCATTATTAAATATTATGGCCACATGCTTCATAAAGACACCATAAATTATTTGAAATAAATTTGTAAAAATAATTAAAATGCTATATCCTACTCACAGAAGGGGGGAAAAATTCAGATAAATAAACTTAAACTTTAAGAACCAGATAAGAATTATAAACCAAGTTTAAAATTAAGAAACCAAAAACTAAGAAATAAAAAGGGGCTTCAGAAAGACCGATTATATAGAGAATGACAATACATAAAAACTTATGAAGCAGCTAAATTTATTCACACCTCATCATCACTCATGCGTTTTTTAAATCGTATATTCCGAGAGAAACATGCGTGAAGTAGTGTTCGAAGATTTTCGCGAGAAAATGTGAGACCAAACTTTGCGAATTTCAAAATACGGCAACAATCTATAGTTACAGGTTTTGTAATTTGTGGCCAATATATAGTTAAGTAATCAAATTGGCACAATATAGTAAGTCGGTCCTTACCGGAGTTTACCTTAAGCTACCTTTTAAACTTGCAAATTCGATACCCAACATCGTAAAAAAAAAATCACTCGAAAAATCTATTTTCGACCATTGTATATAATAGCATAATTTATAAAATTGTATAAAAAGCATAAATTTAAATCATATCTGAAATGTCTAAAGAGAAATTTCATAAATCATTAAAATAGGGAGATTTGTATTAGGGAGGTATCAAAACAGAAATTTTAGCCTCCAATCCAAAATATTTCAGACAGTTTCGGAGAGACGTACGGGAACTAAATCTTTGGTTTAACATTACAGACTTATAAATTAAACTTCAGGTGATTGCGTTTCCCGGCTGAAAAAAATCTGTTTTCAGCTGAGTTTAGTTAAAATAGTTAATTGCCCGTTTTTAATTATTTTATCCTTTGTCAGGAAAATGAATGTGGAATTACGTAACCAAAACTTAGCTTTCCATGACAATTCGGTACTTGCACATCACGATCACGGATACGCACACATGTGACCTTTCACACCAGCGGTAGCTGAGCATTAAAACGCAAAATGGCGTGTTAAAGTTGATCAGTTTCTCCGAATCAATTCGAATGTCAATTAAAGTAAAGTTAGTTAAATGCATTGCAGTATCGATCATTGAATTCGTTGAAACAATTCTTTCTAGCCTACGTCTTTTACCTAACTTAGATTAGATTTATTATTTGTTTGTGCATTTTACCGCAACCCATTTTTGTTTTGTCTCATTTGAAATTTTGACGCATTATCAGTTTATGTTCTTCATGGCTTCGTGCCTGCCTTTGTGTTGGAATGTCCCCCCAAAGCACCCATCAGCATCAAGAGGGGGGGGGGGCATCAGTGTTCCAGACCTGGAGGCTCCCTGGCCCAAGGTTTTAATAGACAGGAACAACTTTTTTAACTTTTGATAGGAACAAGGTTTTAATAGACAGGAATTTGTACCAACTGTTCTTCAGACCAGGCTTCGCCTCACCACATCCTCGATTGCCTGGGGCTCACCAAACAGGATTTAGCAGACGATCCATTGATGGTGTTGGATTTTTTGAGGGCGTATAACATCATGGACCTGGTCCAGCACTGCTGGCCAATGGGGGCGTGCAACAACAACAACAAATTTACAACTAAATAATGTAAATATGTGTATAATAATACTTAATAAAAGAAATTTTTAACAAATAAGTCAAATATTTTGACCTGTTTTAGTGAAGCTTTCAACTAATCCGGTACCATCAGTTCTATCTGGAACGCCGCCGGGATTGGTTGACTCCAACTAACTCGTTCACCGGATTCCAACTAACTACAGATTCCTCCAGAATGCCTGTTGAAATTAACAAAAATGTCATCAGTATAAAAAGCTTAAACTAAATTAAATATACACTGTTTACAGTATAGGGAACTCTAACAATCAATGTAGAACAATCAATAAAGTATAAAATGTAAAGTTAAGGGTTTTACACTCTTTCAACATACACAGGATCAATAGTTTTAAACAGAGCTTATTAAGAGCCTTGATTAAAACTTCAAAATTAGCAGCCAGTGCATTTTTACAAAATTTAATCTAAAACCAAGTGTAGCATAATTACGGGTCAATTCAGGAGAAAATTCATTCCATTATGTGATATTATCGAATGATATTATCGTTAAAACTTACAGCAAAAATGCTGTCACCCTGAATAACTTTCGTTCTAATGATAGGATTTTTACGAACTAAGTGTCAAACTTAATGGTTCCTGGGGGTGACCTCAAATGGGTTAGAGCTAACTATTTAGAAATCAGACAAAAAATGTACTTTCTCTGAATAAATAGTTTTAAATATTTGGAATCCTGACCCTTTAAATCGGGGGGGGGGTCGACAAAATAACGAAAAAAATTGGGTGGCAATCAAGATTTATATATGGCGAAAGTTTAGAATAATGCAAATAACCTAACTATAGAAAAACAATAAAAAACAACCATAAGGAAACTGCAGGAATATAATGACAAGATGGCTAAAAATAGTGTGTCCCTTGCTAAGCTACGAAGAGAACTTTTGGATCTAGTTTCTGGGCAATGAAAACAGTTTAATTTTTAATCGTTTAAAAATAAAGTTTTAATCTATTATTAAATTACTTATGATTTTTCAAGATTTTAAAATTTGAACGTTGAACTACTATCTTACTTTTTTTTAAGTTGTTTTAACGTTATTTGTATGAAAATTTTGCACTAAAAGTAAATTTAGATCAGTTATTATAAATTTATGAAGAGTTGTAGGGCTATTTGCTTTATTAAAATTATTTTGTTATATTTATAATCACCACAACATTCAATATTTAATTACCAATCAGAGTTTGAAATCTTTGAAAAATTGAAATTTGTCAAAAGATGGCGTCAATGCCCTGAGGTCTCCAGTAGAGTAAAGTTTACTTTTTTGTTGAATTTTGTAGTTTTAGATTATTTCGAGATTTGCTAATTTCAGTTTTACTAGTTTTAATTATTGAATTAGAGAAAATAATGTGATCCCCCACTACCCTTAACTATTTCCAGCATTTATGTAAACAAATTCTTTCATATGCACTTTTTTTTATAAAAAATTATTAGGAGATGGTCGCAGAAATTACAGGTGAAAAAAATAGTTTAGCAACAATATTTAGAAATTAATGCTGTTTGTAGGAACTATTCTTCACACCGCCTTATATAAGGTAAAAATATTAAAAGAAATTACCTGAAACTAAATGCATATGTGGTAGATAATTTCAAGTTTTTCCGAGTTGAATTAACAGTATAGATTTTCTATCATTAAATCAGTGACCTTCATTGGTTAAGTAATCTGTGGTTTAATTTATGGAAAACTATAAATAGAATAAAAATGTTTTAATTTCTTCCTATAGGGTTTAAGTGGATACCTTTTAAAGTCTGACGATATGCATGAAATGACCCCTAGTCAAAGGAATCAATGTTAAATAGTTGCAAAGCCAATTGATTCGTTAGCCAATTGAATCCGTTAGAAAAATAATTTTTGAGATGAAGATTCTAAAAATAGCACTGTTTTGGAATTTTTGCAATTTTTTGGTAGGCGCTTAAAAAAACAAGGTATATCGAGCATTTTCCTGATACAGCAATATATTAATAATTCTGACAATTAATTATGAATTTTACTATAAAACAAATTAAAGTACCAAAACAATTGATTAGTATATTAATGAAAAAATATACGTGATAGCATAAAGAATAATATTTTGAGAGATGTTAAATAGTTGGCGAAATAATTCCGGGAAACAGGAGCAAACGGGTAATTAACAAAATTTTAAAATTAAGACGAATTATAAGATGTTTAGAAATTTTAAGAAGCTTAAAAATGTTTATTTTATAATTATAATGCGAATACGTAGTATACATATTGAAGAAATTGATAAACACATTAGTTCAAACTTTTGTATAAGTTTGTATATTATTTAAATTTTATCAATTATTGAAACAAACTGGAAAATAAAATATAAAAAATGATGTATTATCAAATTCTATCAGAAACATGTTCACAAAATCATTTTTTAAAAAATAAATTTTTCCAGTTTCTACCAAATACAAACAGTTGAAACTTTTGATGAAAAATTTATACCTCATAATTCAAAATTTTTTCATACACAATTTCATTAGATAAAAATTATTCGAAATTATTTTTTCTTCATGAAATTATCTTTGGATAAATGAGTTTCATAAGAAGGTGCAATTCTTTTTTTGAATTGCTTAATTTAAAATATGTCTGAAAACGCAAAAAGTGAAATTAACATTAAAGGATCCAAACTTTGGATCAATCTATGGGACTTCCCAAACTATGGGAACCCTTCTTCCCAGATTGACGCTACCCCCTATATTTTGAAATTTAAAAAATTTATGTTTATTCAGAAAAGTGAGATTTTGTGTCTAATTTCGTAACTTAACAGTTAGAACTAAATTTGCATATTTCAGTCACTCTGCACGACTAAGAACTTCCCACATTTCAAACATTCATAAAAAAAAAAGAAATATTATTCCTTCCTAATATTTCCCTTTTATGTATTTTTCATGAACTAGTAACAATCTAGAGTTATAGGTTTTGTAATTTGTGGCCAATATATAGTTAAGTAATCAACGAATTGGCTCTATATAGTATGAAGTTTAAGTCAGTTCTTACCGGAGTTTGCCTTAAGCAAACTTGTGACAAGGGACTTTCAAAGAAGCAAAAATTTGTCAAAAAATCGATATTTTACATTTTATATTTTTGAAATCTAGGCATTTAACTGAAAATTTAAAAAAAGAAAATTCTGGAATAAGAGCAAAATTGATGAAGTTATGGCCATTTCAGTTTTGACCAAGCCCCCTTTGTTTACCTTTTTTTGTCTGCAGATAACTGTTAAAATTAGTTTCGTTTAAAATTAGTTGAATATTTTCTTATTTTTGAAAAAAATTAAAGTACATAATTAAACTAGTTCATTAGAAAATATTTATAGGTATTTATATTAAAAAACAAGAAATATTTGTTCAGAAGTAAAATTTGCAATGAAATAGTAAAAGTCATTTTTCCTAAAATGCCGTTTTTGACAAATTTACAATTTTCAAACTGTTCCAGCGTAATGAATTTTCATTCTATTAACCTGAGAATTTAATGCTATATATTTATGAATATCATTAACATTTTGTTGGAAAAGTTTTCTGAATTAAGTGAATAGTATTTTTTTATACATGATATTTTATAGTTTTATGATGATTTTTTCCTAAAAATGTAGGTTTTTCACTGTTTCTTTAATGTTATTTGTCTCTATGATAAAAAATAAAAAAAGCACTCCCAAAATTTTTTTCAATATTACCTAATATGCAATATTTTAAAAGAATTTTGTAATTTTGACAAAATTTCAGACGCGAGGAGTAATATAAAAAAAACAAAAAATTCAAATTTTTAAATTTCTTAAATTTGGAAATATTTTTTTGAAATTCTGTATAAAAATTGCTTTTAACAATATAAATGTATTCTGAAAATTTCAAGCAAATCCCTTGATAATTTTCAAAAAAAAAATTTGAGTCCCTTGTCGCCTTAAACTTGCTAAGTCGATACGTGAAAAATATCACTCGAAAAATCGATTTTCAAATTTAGACTATTTTACATAAATTAAATGATAAAAAGCATAAATTAAAACATAAGAATTTGCAAAACATTTGACCATATTAGAGTTATTTTGCTTTTTTATTACAAAAACTAGTTTTTGTGAGTCTTGTGTAGTGTTTCCCAAAACCAAAAATTTGCATCGAAGTGAAAATTGAAGTAGTTCCATGCGCTGTAATTTTGAAGACTATTCCAAGAAACATTTTTACACACTCTTTAGATCAATAAAAGAAACTTTTAGAGAAAAATTTCAAAATAGGGTGTCACAACATATTTTGTAGTCATTTCAATAATTTAAAACGCTCATAAAATGCACAACTTTTATGTTTGTTTTTACCTTTGAACTTGCAATTCGTGAACTTTTGAATTAAATTCTGTGAATGAAAAAGTTTAATAAAATATATAGCAATCAATTCAATTACGCATTAATCTAAAATTGCATTTAATATTGATTTTTTTTAATAGCGTAAAACAAAATATAATACTTCAATAAATCTAATTTATGAAATATTTTACGGAAATTTCATTAAGATTTAGTCCGCCCGTTTAATTAAAAAAATCTTATCAGTTTTAATTACAACGCATGAAAAGTTTTCTGCGAAATTAATTAATTCTATTGAAATTATTTTATTTTTGAGCGATTAGAATTCGCGGCAGACGAAGCACTCTAATAAGACGTAAAATTACATTTAAAAATTTACGACTGCAGATTTTAAAAATATATATATATTGAATTAAAGTTCAAGCATAATTATCAAGAAGCAAGATACGAAGTGGTATTAGACTTACCAAGTGAAACTTCGTGTAACGCGACGAATTTGTACCACGTCGAGAGTCACTTATCAAACAGAAACACTGCATTTCAATAAACAGATGCACTTCTCATCAACGTTAAACAGAATGAACGAGAAAATGATGCACTTTTATAGAACGATAACAACACGCGAGAACGCTTCGATCCGCTCGTTTTTGTTCATATCCGAATTCACAAACATTAAGCTAGTTTCGTCAAGTGTGGAGATGGCTGGTTCGAATCCTACTTTTGCCCTGCATGTATTCTTCGTGATATCCTTCTTCAAATTGTTCGATCTGTATTCTACTTGACAAAGGTTTATAAGCCTAAATTGAGCAAACATGCCTGCACATGTATGTCATTTCCATAGAGCAATAAAGTGCCGCCGTGGGTGAATCTGTCGCTAAATGATCTGAAGCGTGGAGAGTTCGAATACTGTCGTAACCTTATCACCGTGCTTTCCTTTCTTCGATTTGAGGTGGGTCATTGATTATAGCACACACACGTAAATAAAAAGATTTCATGTGGTCAAGAGATCGGGATATAGCTTGACTGGTAGGGCGTTGAGCGCATGTCTAAGAGGTCGAGGGTTCGATTTTCACCGAACGAAGAACCCGTGTGTACAACTGGTTACTGGTGCATGCTTACCGTGGGTTACTGGTGCATGCTAAACCTGTAGGAATCACAGAGTCCTCCAAGTTCCCATAATAAGCCGATACCCCTGTGAGTATTGGATCTGATATTGAATGTGTTCTTGTTCAGGTCGAAATTATAATCTGCGGATGGATGGATGATGTGTGAATGTGCCTTCCCCGTAAATGTGAAAGTGTGCGAATGTTACCTCCCTGTAAATGTGATATGACGTATGTATGTTGTCTCTGGATCATCCTCAGGTTTGTTTCCCAGACCGTCACCTATAGCCTATTGAGCAGCTCTAGTGCTACTTGAAAAAAGACAAGTAACAGTACCAGTTATGTGGTTAGATGAAACGGAGTTTTTAACTTTTGCTATAAATCTGCAGCATGGAAGTATCGAGGATTTGAATCCAATCATATCATTAGATGTTTTTGATACTTTCCGTAGTGATGCCCATCTGTAACTTCCGTTGCCCATATTTTATTACATATTCACACGAACTTCAAAGCAGTGAGCCCACAAGGCGTAATTTTGATACTATTATGCCTCAGTGGCCAAGTGTGAAGAATGTTATTTCTATGTTAGGTGACTAGTGTTAACGTTTCCTTAGAACTACACTGTCGCGCAGTGGACTAAAGTAAAGACACGGTTCCCTGCAGAACGACAGAGTCAAGCATCTCTGAGTGTGGTCAGTATGCGAGTGGGTGACCACTTTCATCAGCGTGCTGAGGGACTGAGGGTTTGCGGTATCGGTCCTCGTTAAACTGTTCCAACATAAAGTGCTTGACTTCGCTCACAAGTTGTCTAGCTACCAAAGCAGAGACGCCATCTCCTCTGCGGAGGATCAAGCTTGAGATGACATGTCTTCGGATCATCCTCGGGGATGTTTCCCAGACTGTCGCCAACAGCTCATTGTGCAGCTCTATTGCGATGTAAATGAAGTACCTAGCAACCTGATCGGGGAACACCAGAACACGCACAAAGGACTTATTAACGTTTGGGGAACGCATAGGATAAAATAAATATTAAACTATTAAACATTAAACGTTATAAATAATTAACTGAATAAGAAATAAAATAATCTGGAAATGCAAGAAGAAGTTTTTTGTTTCGAATAATATTTTATTTAAATTTCACAAAATTAAATTTCACAAGAATTGACAGAAACTTCCCTCTTCAGCAGCAAAGCTGACGAAGACATAATGAAGAGGGATAGGAAATTTTTTTTATTAACAATAATTCTCAATATGTTTTCCAAGTAGGTTGTTGTAGTTCGTTTACGTCGCACTGGAACTGCACAATGGGCTATTAGCGACGGTCTGGGTTCGGTGGTAAATGTAATTTAATCTCACCGGTTATTTCAGAATTGGAAACGCAAATTTGGGAGTTAGAGAAGCGTGCTACGAAAAATGAGTGATAATCAAGGCTATCATATCTAGTTGTGACTGTGTGGTCACGACAAGGAATTGTTCTTATCACTAATGAATCCGAAACTATTGTTAACAACCCATTGGCATAGTTGTATTTTACTTTATAACCTTCGTTGAGCAGCCGATGCAGTTTTTTGTATTCACGACTACTAATTTTCAACTCCATAAATTAGTAATTTTTAACCAAACCCAGAAGACGAGGAAACTCAAGGATCAAGCAGAAGAGAAAATTTGTCTTCGTAGAGGACGTTTTGATAGAACTAACCTGCATTGGCATGGAGAAAAAAACCACGAAATCCTCCTTCAGTTAGCCTGACGGCAAGGGGGCTCTAACCCATGATCGGTCTACCACTGAGGATCATTGTAGTCCGTGCAATCGCATCGTTGAGCGTATCGACCAGCCTCTCTGGGACTTGAACCAGGTTCACCTCATTGGAAGGCGAATGCTCTATCTCCTGAGTCACCATGACTCCATTGCACTGATTCATATAAAATTAAATCTACTATTGTCAATGTAGTCGAATACCGAGTGTTCAAAAATTACCCCCACGGGAAGAAGATCGCTCAGCCTGGCATTTTAACCACCACTAAAAAGCCGTAAAGCTATCGAGTATTAAAAACAAAACAAATGGATAAAGATTGATAACCGTAATAGAGATGGTTTGTGTCCCGAAGTCAATGAATAACATCAGTCATGACTATCTAGAAGCATGAAAATCATTTGTGAGAATTTTTCATTGTGGTTAATATAAGCCCTAATGTCTGTTTTTTGGGTCCAGCAATGAAATGATCGTAAAGACACTGTTCCCTGTATTGGCTGTGATCAGTAAGGGGGTGGGTGACCACTTTGATCAAACCGCATAGGGACAGAGGGTGCGCAACATTAGTTACTGTTAAGCAGTACTACCGTAAAGTTGTCGACTTCACGCGCAGGCCGTCGGGCTACCAAAGCAGGGGGGCCATCCCGATTGCAGAGGTTCAAAATTGCGATGGCATGCCTCCGGATCATCCTAGGGGATGTTTCCCAGACCGCCGCCAATAGCTCATTGTGCAGCTCTAGTGTGACGCAAATAAATTGTTTTTTGACGTATGCCTGTTTAGGCAGAGGGGGTGCGATTGTCCTTGTTCTCCAGTGGCGCCATCTATGGCCAAGAATTCGACTTCTGCCACACCATACGTCGCTCCCGTTTATAGGACTGACCCATTCATACATCCATTCATCCACAGATCGTAATTTTGACCTGAATCAGAGAACGATCGATCTCCAATCCAGTACCCCCAGTGGTATTGATTTGCTATGGAAACATGGAGTAATTTTGCAAATCGACAGATTCACCGTGCATCAGTCACTTTACTACACGGGGAGTCTTCGGTCGGCGGGGTTCGAACCCACGAACTCTCGGACATGGGCCCAGTGTCCTACCAACCAGGCTATCCCGTAGAGATGTTTATTTTATTTCATAATATAACCGTAGTTCAACTGCCGACCCAATTTTATGGGTTTACTACTACTAATGTTCAACTGCGTAGCCTTGCAGTTTTGAATCAATCCAGAAAACCGGGGAACTTCTAGATGAGTACCCTCAGAGGTATTGTTTTGTTATGGGAACATAGAGGACTTTTGCGACTCGACAGATTCAACCTGCATCAGTCACTTTACTACACGGGGAGTCTTCGGCCGGCGGGGTTCGAACCCACGAACTCTCGGACATGGGCCCAGCGCCCTACCAACCAGGCTATCCCTGCCCTTGCTAGTATTGTCTTCAGATCATCATTGAGGATGATTTTCAAACGATCTCTGTAAGTAAAACCGAACTTAACTTAATGACAGAGACTTTTGTTTTTCTTTATAAACTCGAAATTCTCTAAAATTTTAATGTCTCAAAGCTGATTTTTATTTATCATATCAAAAGAAAGCCACATTTACTTTTCAGTTCGGAGCGTTTATAGCGTTCTTTAGTGTTTTTTTTTTCCTCATTCAATGAAAAAGGCCGATATTCTTATTTATCTCTGTCCTTATTGCGGCTTCAAATACCTGTATGTCGTTTCCATTTTGTTTCCTGACAGAATGAAAAATGATAACAAATTTCCACCCGAATGATTTGGAAGATTTTCACGCTAGAAAGAAAAAAATTATTTTATGACGTTTTGTGACCTTTTAGAAATAATTGAGAAAATAGTTTGAAAACATGTATTTTTTTCCTTAATTTCCTTGAACTCAAAAACGAACGCAAATTTCGTCTGGTTCTGTTCGAATAATGACGTAAAAGTCTAAATATTCAACATTTAATACTACTCCTGTTACATGAATTTGTACATTAAATGATCATAAAACGTGCCATATTCAATTTAAATTGAATAAGGAAATTTCAAAAAGATAAAATGATACGAAATTATTCAAAGTTTTGTCATAAGCATTTGCTGGTCTTCGAAAGCAGAAATTAAGGCTCTCTCTGTAACCATTTTCTCAACTTTCGAATGTTTCAATGAAATGGCAATATCTGTTCAAAGATCTGTTGTTGGAGAAAGCGCCACTGGTGTAGAGCTGAGTTTAAATACCTCAAATCTGTTTCGAGGTAACAGAAAAACGAGGTAACGAATTCCGCATCCGGCTTGCACCGACCACAGTGCTGACGTGAAATATCCTCAGTGGTAGATGGATCATGAGTTAGAGTCCCCTTGCCGTGAAGCTAACCGTGGGAGTTTCTCGTTGTCTTCCTCTCCATGTAACTAGAAAAGATAATCGGTCACTACGGTGCATACCACAGTGGTTAAGCATCCACTGGAAGATTACTCTTTTGTTCTAGTGTTCTAAAAAGACCCGCAGTGGACTGATTGTTAAGACACAGTTCCCAGCAGATCACCGAAGTCAAGCATCACTGGCTACGGTCAGTGTGCGGATGGGTGACCACATGGATCAGCCTGCGTAGAGACCGAGGGTGTGCGGTATGGGTCCTCGTTAAACTGTTCTACCGTAAAGTGCTCGACTTCGCTTGCAGGTCGTCGGGATTCCGAAACCGGGGGTGCCATCCCTTCTGCAGAGAATCAAAATTGTGATGGCATGTCTTCGGATCATCCTCAGGGGTGTTTCCCAGATAGTCGCCAATAGCCCATCGTGCAGCTCTAGTGCGACGTAAATTAACTATAACTATAAATAACTGATGTTCTAAATGAGCTGATTTAACATACTAATGTTTTCATGTGGAAAATTCTTTCTTCGTAAGCTAATTGCGTGAGTTGCATCCTGGGAATTTGAGACTAAAGCAACTTTTTCAAATAGTCACCAGTTCCTTCAATGCAAAAAAAAAGGTGCAATGCAGATCTATTTCCTGGCAGACAAAATTCTGGTGGTGGAGTACTGTAGTGCATCTACCATTACAAAAATACAATTCCAATTCACTAGTATAAATGTTAACTGGATTTTATGATGAGATACCTTTTTATAGATGAAGGTTGACATTGCCGATAGCAACTATAACCACATGGGTGATATCTAGACGGGATGTGATCACGCCTACCTTGACAGAAACTTCGATTTGAGCACCCCTACTGAGATGGATGGTCCACACTGAACAGTTAACTTGCTATTTGTGACTGCGATATTATATGCCTCCTCGCGTTGTTGCTACTCAGTCTCGATCACACACAAAGTATACACTCGACTGTTAATGACAGCACGAGAGCAATCACAAACGTGAACTTAATACAGTTCTCGCGATCAGCACTCAGAAAGTATGGTGATCTTAAAACAGCTTTCCCGGCTTCTCTCAAAACAGCAATAAATCAACGAGTGGTATCTTATTCATCGATTTCTACTTAACATGATATTTTAAAAAAAAAAGTGTATCTACCACTATAAATATACAATCTCTGCAACACCTTGTTTCTTTGAAAAAATTATAAGGTGAGTGTTTGTATTTAAATGTTTGAAGTGGAATTAATTGCATGTAATAGTTTTATTTTTCTCACTGTGAAAATGAGAATTCAAAATATAGTTATTGAAGTTACGTTTTACTTTTTTTTAAGCATCGTAGCATAATAAAGTACTGAGATAAGGGGGTGTTTACTCACTGGATCAGCAAACGATGAAAAACCAGTGAACCTTTACTGGGTTTTTTTCTAAGTTAATGGAAATAAAAGATAAAATTTAATTTTCTTGTACCTTTAGTGATGTTCTGCATCAAAAGTATGTTAAAAATACGAAAAACAACTTCTAACCAGTGAGGGAACAGGCATGTTCCTTTACTGGGCATAGATTTCCCAGTGAATGAACAGTGTGTGTTAATATGTTGACACTTTAATTTTCGATTAATAATTACATAAAAAAAGTTAACATTTTCCAAGTATTTATATGTTATAATTTCAAGAATAGGCTTGTTTTTAAATATATTGTAATGGCTTATAAATTCATAAAGAGCATTAAAAAATAACCAAAATTAAGTGTTCCTTTACTGGGTGTTCCTTCACTGGTAAGAGCTGTTCCTTCACTGGGACTTCTTACTACTTGTTATTTGAACCTCCAAAACTTTAAAACAATATTATGTAAATTCTCTAAAATTTTTTTTACATAATTTGCAATTAGTAGCAAATATGTTGACACTGTCGTTTAACTACGAATTTTGAAATTAATATGATTTTTTAAATGGCGAGCGAAGCTTAAGTGGTTAGTTTACCCTATATAAGACATGTTAATTCGATACAATGGTACCTTTTCATAGATGAAGGTTGACGATAACAACTCTCTCCACAGCTTTTGACGAGGAGATGAATTTCCAAATGAGCATAGGTTAGTTTAAGTGTGGTGTAAAACCACTCAGTAGAGAGGACAGATAGTCATCGCCGGGACAGTGTGATGGTCAATCTAAGGCACGCCTGTCATACAAAACATGAATTCCTATTTATAATTCTCTCACAATTGATTTGGCGATATTTCTTGTAACCAGTATTCCAAAATGCCCGCCGCCTCCCAATAACGGGATCAATATTTGACACGTTAATTCGCCTCCACGAAATGTATCTGCCGTTGCGAGAAATTTGCTCAATTTCCATACAAATAGTTTTCAATTGACTTTTCTCCCCCTCTGCTCTCTTGGGGGATTTGTTCTAAATTGCCTCTCCCTGATATCGTGCCTCCCCCACCCCCTCGTTTTAGTCATCTTTTGGTTGGAATGGAGGGTGATTTGTATTCGATTATTTTCTTATTACCCTCCGCCTCTACCAACCCCAATATCTTTTTATCGTCTGCCGTGAAAGGGATGTACTCGAACGGCTGGCTACTCGAGAGTTAAAAGAATCGTAAAGCACCGCACTGGAAACGTTTTCGCTGTGCGCAAAAGAAAAAAAAAAATGGACGTTGACGTAGTGTTTGTTCGAATGATTCGAAATGTGGATTTTAGGCGGGAAAAAGAGCACTATGGATAGGAGGAAATAAAATAGCGCAGATGATATTTTAAAGTACAAAAACGCATTTTACACACAAGAACGCGTTTTTCATGAATAAATGCACCTTTTTTTTTAACCGCTCCCCTGATTGTCCCGAATTAACTCGGGTATATCAGAATTCGTCAATGCGTTTTGTTTTATCACGTTTTTATTCGGAAGGAAGCAAAACAACAGAGTTCTGAGCAGAATCGGAAATCTCATGCCACGTCTAGTAAAAAAAAGAATAACTGCAAAAGTTAAGTTTTCACACTTGACTGTGAAAGTCCTCAGAATGATGAAATGTCTGTGTATCTTACATTTCATAACCGTCGTTGAACAACCGACACTATTTTTTTGGGTTTATGACTACTAATGTTCAACTCCGTAGCCTTGTCATTTTGAACCCAATCCAGAAGACAAGGGAACTCCTGGATCGAGTATTGGCAGAAATTTGCCTTCGTGGAGGACTTTTTTGATGGAGCTAACCCGCATTTGCGTTACATGGTGAGGAAGACCACGAGAATCTCCCACGGTTAGCCAGACGGCAAGGGGACTCGAACTCATGATCCGTCTACCACTGAGGATATTTCACGTCAGCACTGTGGTCGGTTATAACCGGATGCGGGACTTGCATCGACTGTGACTCGAACCCGGTTTGCCGCATTGGAAGGCGAACGCTCTCTATCCCCTGAGTCATCGCGGCTCGTATGTATAGATTGCAAATATTTATTGTCCCGAGTATACTCGGGCATAGCAGAATTCGTCAATACGTTTTGTTTTATCACGTTTTTATTCGGCCGGAAGCAAAACGAAAACATAATAATAATAATCTGCTGAGATTGGAACTTTGTCAATATTTGTTTGAGAGTTTTGCTATTTGTGGGACTGCAGACGCGTTTTGTGCAATTGTACAGACCAGGGGTGACCAACCTGCGGCTCTTTGAAGGATTATTTGTGGCTCGCGAGTCCCAACGGCTCTTTGAGGGATTGTGGCTCTCGATAAATGTACCCGAGTTCCCTTTTCATTTTTGTGCTGTTATATTTTAAAAAATTATTATCGTTCCGTATGTTCCGAATTTTGGAAATTTGCACCAGAATCGAAGTATCCTGAATTAAAAAAGGTTGCTTGTAGAATTATTTATATATTCGGAACAACGTACTTATGTGAATCATTGTATTCCACTTTAAAATTCGTGAAACACCGATTAGTCTTAACTAACCAGCATCTCAAAGAATTACTGAGAAGTGCCGTCTCACCCATTATTCACCAAAGAGAATTATCAAGAGAAGTAAAATAAATGTGTTTAATTTTTAATATTTAAATTGAATACACGTATTTTGTACTTTTATTTATATGTTTTCAATAAATATAATTTCTGTAAAGAAAAATTTAATACCTTTTTTACATACCTTTTAAATACGTATTTAATTGCGGCCCGCGAAAAATTTCAAATTTTGAAAAATGGCTCAACTATGAAGAAGCTTGGCCACTCCTGGTATAGACGATGATAGAAAAAAATGGCGTTCGCGAGTGAAAGTGAAAGTAATGCGTATGATTTTTCAGATGATGAAGATGTGAAGATATACAAAGACTCATATTCAACTGTTTTCATTTGCCCGATATCATTTGGGAATTTAGTAAACTGATGGTAAATTAAATATTTTTCACGCGTAAAAAAATTTAAAATTTCTACTTGAAACTTGTGTATTGTGTTTTATTTTAGTTCCCTGTTTTGATTAATGAAATAAAATTGTTGATTTTATGATTTTTTTCCATCTTCAAAATAATTGGTAAAGAAAGCGGTTAAGTAGGAAAAAGAGCACTATGGATAGGATGAAATAAAATAGCGCAGATGATATTTTAAAATACAAAATTGGATACAAAAACGTATTTTTCATGACTAAATGCACCTCTTTTTTTTAAAAAAAAAAAAAAGATTCGAATTTTTGACTCTCAAATATGAGATAAAGGGATGAGGTGTTTTTATCTTTTCATAGACAGGGTCGATAACTACTCACTCCACCCGCAATGTTATTAATCTGACAGAATATCTTTGAAGGCTCACTTTAGAACATTTTTTCGGTTCAACGCGATTTTTTTTGTACTCTACTCAATCCCCCCTACAACTGATTTTAATTCGAGACCTTCGCGATCGTTTCAATAAGGCTAAGAATAAACATCAATCTTCCTGAAAAAAAAAATACGCACTGTACAAAAACTCGGTAAATCTTTAACCGGTATTTGGAGCAAAGTTTCTATCATTATCCGAAAGTTCAGTCAAAAAGAAGATCATTTTATTTCCTTTGCACCACATAAATTAGTGAAGTAAGATGGAGGAATACTTCGCAACTGACTGCACCAAAATTTGGTAGAAGACGTAAATCTTTGATAGTGACTGTAAACTGAACGATATTTGTTGAGGACGCCATGTTTTCTTGACAACTCAGTCTCGGTGGATCGGGATGACTTATGCATGTTGTTTCAAGTATCAACTCATGTAGTATAATAATACTCATAAATGCTTAATAATACTCATAATTGCTTAATAATACTCTTAAATGCTTAATAATACTCATAAATGCTTACTAATACTCATAAATGCTTTATTTGCATTCATTTCTTTTTATGCTAAATTTTTAAATTGGATTGGTAGAATAAGATGGTTGGAGGTATGTTATAAAATAACCCGTCAAATAGTTTTGTTAAGGTACATAGCAAACCTGGCTTGCTTTAAAAATGCCTAATAATGGTGAAACGTTCAACTGCTTACATATATACAGTCGGACCTCTATTTAACGAAGACGATAAGCCCCGATAATAAGTTCGTCATAAGGAAAATTCGTAAAATAGAAAATCCCCTTTTAAAAACACAAAACAGATTTGAAATTCATAAATACTGAACATAATTAAAACAGCAATGGATATACTTTTATCTTGTAAACTAGCATCTACTATTTATTTTATATACCTTAACCATAAATGGAATCCGTATGGAAAGCAAGAATTGATTAAAACATTATCCAGTGTTACACTATCATGCTACATACATCTTCAACTGAAAAAACCTAACTTTATCGATAAAATTATATCTTCATTTATGATAAAAGTAATTTTAAACATGCATTACCACATGAGTTTAATTGCTACTCATAAAATACGTTCATTTTGTCTGAGTTTTTCATTTGAGATGCAAACAAAAAGGGATGCTTTCTCAAAATCGTGTGGCTTCAACAATCATATGGAGTTATAATGTTAAGATGGAATGTGTTGTAGGAGGGTGCATGGTATTGACAAATTGATGCTGAAATCAGGGGATGATGAATATAACTCTAGAAAATGAAAATCAGATCATATAAAGCTTTTATTTAATACATTTTTGCAGAGCTCTAGATACAAAATATAAATATTTTTATCCATAGGACTTTTAGTTGTATAAATTTTGCTTAATAATTAATAAGGACAGGCCATGGGAGACATTTCCCACACGAGCTTCCTAAAGCCAAATTAAAAAGCACGTGTAATTTGTTCCCAACAGAAGCATGTATAGGAGATCCAATATTGGCGAATTATCAAAATATAACATAGCCAACCAGCATATCAATATTGGGTTTAAAAGAATACCTTGGCGATCACGAGTCGCCAACAAATTTATGAGAATAATTACAACCATGCAACTGAAACATTTAGCAGTTGGAAATTAGAATAAAAAGTTCTAAATAGATATTTGTTTTCGATTAGGCGCGACAGTGAATTAATAAGTCGGCATTAATAATAAAAAGTATCCGTTACATAGATTTATAAGAGTAGAAATAAATATTTTGATATTCGTTTCAAAAGATTAAGTCTTTGATTTATTTTAAACGAATAATTCTATTAATGAAAAAAAAAGCTTAACTAATTAAAGATATTTTAAAAGATAGGAAATAAATATGTAATGCCAATTGTGGCATCACAAATCAGTTAGAGGTCATTTCCTCCACAAAATACGTTAACAAGTTTAAAATGCTCTGAAATATTTTGGGAAATAGGGAAGGCGGATCTCAAAGAATAGTTCGCTCAATAGAAAATTCACTTCGCTATTTGGAAGTTCGTTAAATAGAAGTCCGACTGTATATATATATATATATATATATATATATATATATATATATATATATATATATATATATATATATATATATATATATATATATATATATATATATATATATATATATATAAAGAATAGTAATCAGTGTTTTATTTCTTCAAAAACACCTACGCAACCTGCAACCGCTATTTGGAGCTAGAGAAAATGCCAAAATGTGGTAAAATTGAGCACCCTTCTATGTAGCCAGTCAATGAATACCGATTTTTGGTGTCACGTGGCTCGGAATTTTTTACACTGTAGAAGGCGGTAAGGATTTAGCTGCTGCTGTCATTTAGATTGCAGATTATCGTCAGAGACTTGAGGTAAAAAAAAAACCCCATATGGATGTTTATTCCATAATCTTATTTTTTCCGTAGATTAAACTAAAGTGGTCGGGTCGTCATAAAATAAATGAGGCCCAAAAACATGAGAGTTCGAATATGGAATCGAAGGCACCCAGAGAATCTCATTTATAAATGTTTGGGGAATCACGTAAAAGATTCTCTCTCGAGTGTCATGAAATGATAATTCAGAGAGAGAGAGATGTCACCCAAATGATACCCTTACTCGGGAAGATTACTTCGATTTTTTTCAAGAGACATCAAATCCTGGAAAGTCAGTCTCGCATCTCTATTTGAGGAAACCATGATCTCAGAATAAATGTTTGAATAAAAATGAATAAGTAATAAATACATGGTAAAGAATTTGTAAGTCTCAGATGCAGTAGTTTGTATGTATGTATGTCTATATATATATAAATTTTTTCACGATAATTTTTAAAAGTGTCTTTGATCGCCTATTTAACATTGTGAGTCATCTCCGACCCCATAAGTTTTTGATGAGTTTAAGCAAATCAAGTAAATTTTCGGCTTCGAACCATACATTTTGTGCTCTTAGAAACGTGCCGTCGAAAAGTCATACCCTGAACTTCTGGGTAAGAAAATTTTTCCTAACGCTAAGTATTTGCCACATACGATAAAATCGCATCTATATTTTATTTTTATTTTCATAACCGTCGTTGAACAGTCGACTCAATTTTTCGGGTTTACTACAGCTCATGTTCAACTTCGTAGCTTTGTCATTTTGAGCCCAATCCAGAAGACAAGGGAACTCCTGGGTGAAATTTGCCTTCGCGGAGTATTTTTAGATGCAACTAAAAATACTCCGCGAACGGAATTCCTATCAACCAACCATCGCTGTTATTTGAGTCCGGTTCACCTCATTTAAAGGGGAATCCCCTGAGTCCCCTAAGACTTCTATAATTGGTGATATTTTTTGCGTGCGCTTATACTTTTTTCACCCACTGTACAAATGAAAAAAGTGGTGATCAACCGGTTTTTGTCTAATTTTATTGCTTTAAATATCGACATATTTTGAGCCGCAATGGCTCAGAGGATAGAGCGTTCGCCTTCCAATGAGATGACCTAGGGTTCGATCCCGGCGATGGCTGCTCGATACGAATTTCGCATCCGTCTCGCACCAACCACTGTGCTGACGTGAAATACTCTCAGTGGTAGACGGATCATGGGTGAGAGTCCCCTTGCCGTCAGGTTAACCGTGGGAGGTTCTCGTGGTCTTCCTCTCCATGTAACGCAAATGCGGGTTAGTTCCATCAAAAAGTCCTCCACGAAGGCAAATTTCTCCCATTACTCAATCCAGGAGCTCCCTTGTCTTCTGGATTGGGTTCAAAATGATAAGGTTACGCAGTTGAACATTAGTACTCGTAAACCCAAAAAATTGAGCCGGCTGTTCAACGACGGTTATAAAATAAAATAAAATAGGTAGTGTTTTATGATTAAAAAAAAATAATAAATGTTCAAAAAGAAAGTGGAAACTTTATTAAGGTAAAGCGAACGTAAGGTAATTTCCGACTACCATATTTGCTCTTTAAATCTGACAATCGGAAATATAACTAATAAATCACGTGAGTTTTTTTTTCTTCATTAATTTATCTTTTTTTTTGTCTTTAATTTACCTTATACCTTCTAGGTTTTAAAAGCAATTTGCTGGAATTAAATTGATGATTGATTACGCGAAGAAACAGGAAGTCATGCTTATTATCAGAGAAAATTGATCACTTTTTCTGATTATGAAAGCCATTGCTTATTTCTTACTGAAATCCAGGTTAAAAATCGCAATAATAACGATACAAAAAAAATAACTGCTGACTAGAGATAAGTAATGTAAAAAATAAAATAAAAACGTTAAATCAAAATGAAATTGATACAAAAACAAAAGGAATGAGATAAAGAAAATAAAGTTAAGTTTTAAACATGAACGCAAACAAGAAAAATAAAATTGTCAAAAATAGAGAAGTTTTTTCTTTTCTTTTTCGGACAAGACAGGGGAAAATGTATCCACTCTGCATGATTTTTATCTTCTTTTTTTTAATACCTTCGTTGAAGAGCCTACCCAATTTTCGGGTTACAAATTTTCAACTCCGTAGCCTTGCCATTTTGAACAAAATCCAGAAGACAAGGGAACTCCTGGATCGAGTATTGGGAGACATTTGCCTTCGTGGAGGACTTTTTGATGGAACTTACCGGCATTTGCGTTACATGGAGAGGAAGACCACGAGAACCTCCCATGGTTAACCTGACGGCAAGGGGACTCTCACCCATGATCCGTCTGAGTGTGAATGAGACACTGAGAATATTTCACGTCAGCACTGTGGTCGGTGCAAGCCGGATTCGGAATTCATATCGACCAGCCATCGACGGGATCGAACCCGGCTCACCTCATTGGAAGGCTAGCGCTCTATCCCCTGAGCCATCGCGGCTTAAGTTTTTTTTTTAAAATTACTTTTCTTTTTTAAAAATCAAAAGATAAAAATAAAGTAGATTCTGTATTGACTTAATTTATTAAATCAGGCGCTTTAAGGTTAAATCAAGCTATTAAATCAGGTGCTTTTATCAGGGGCCGCTGAAGGGTGGGGAAACATATTTGCGGGCCGGAATAGCCTGGTTGGTAGGGCACTGGGTCCATGTCCAACAGTTTGTGGATTCGATCCCCGCCGAGTCGAAGACTCCCTGTGTAGTAAATGGTGACTGATGCACGTTAAATCTGTCGAGTAGCAAAGTCCTCCATGTTCCCATAACAAATCAATACCTCTGGTGGTACTGATCTAGGAGCTTTCTTGTCTTCTGGATTGGGTTCAAACTTACAAGGCTACGGAGGTGAATATTAGCAGTCGTAAACCAAAAAATAAATACGGTCGGTTGTTCAACGACGGATATAATTCTCAATACTTGCGTAGTTAAATTTGCAATATAAAAATAGATAATTTTTTTTGGTGGCGAAAGAAATTACAAAAAAAAATTGAAATAGAGACTTTCTTAAAATAATGTTTCCATATCAAGCGTGCTTTAATATTTCCTTTTTGAAAACTCTTACTAAATCATCCCTTACTCATACTACAGCAGAAATGGATATACTACCCATAGTTTTTGGATGGGTGCACTCCCCCCAACCTTGTTACATCCCCCCCCTCTGTTAAATCCGAACTCGATATATTTCTCATACCTCCAACACAAACGGAAATAGGTCTGAGTATTACCCTATCCGTCTCCCCATTGTGAAAGTAAAATTTTAAAAGATAATGCACCTCTTTCGAAAAATATGAAAGTTTCTACTTGTCATTTATTTTTACAAACCAAATTTTTTTATGACTGGATCAAGTACTGGGAGAAATGTGGCCTCCGTGGAGGACTTTTTGATAGAACTAACCCTCATTTGCGTTACACGGAGAGGAAAATCACGAGAACCTTCCACGGTTACCCTGAGAGAAAGGGACTCTAACCCATGATCTGAGGATATTTCACGTCTGCACTGTGGTCGGTGCAAGCCGGATTCGTATTGACCAACCATCGGTGGGATTCGATCTCGGTCCACCTCATTGGAAGGTAAACGCTCTATCAACCATCGTGGCTCTCCTATTACGGTTCACATCAAAATAGACAACCAGCCATTTTGCTAATGGGTAACCCGTGATCGCCTTTTGGCTGTAACAATTTCTTGTGTACTATATTCACCGAAGAGCCATTACATTATGACCACCCTGCTATTAACATGTAGGACCACCTTTAGCCTTCAAAACTGCTAGCACCGCCGTGGCATTGATTCCACAAGGTGCTGATAGGCAGTCTGAGGTATCTGGTACCAAGCGCTCACCAACTGGTTCTGGGCGAGAAACCATGAAAACCTATATATATATATATATATATATATATATATATATATATATATATATATATATATATATATATATATATATATATATATATATATATATATATATATATATATATATCCAAAATCTTCTCTAGTTTACACCGGCAGCGGTTGCTAGTGTTTTTAATTTTCTTTATACGTTATTATTTTATTTAAAAAAAAATTTCGCAAACTTATGTATATTTAAGTGCATCATTTCCCCCCGATATTTTCTGATCATTGTAAATTTTGTCACTGACTTAGATCAGATGTTTTTGAATGGAGTGACTCTACAGAGAGAAAAATAAATACATAATGAGTCATACTAATTTATCATACTGTATAGATGATAACAAACATTGTCAAAAATTATGAAATCTTCTTAATTTTGGAATGAAGTATTGATTTTTGCTGACGAAGAGTTCCCTTTTTTAAGAGTGGCTGCAGCTCCGTGTCTAGCGTTCAATTTTTTGCAATTTAAAATATATATATATATTTATATATATATATATATTTTAAATTTTCCGTAGTGATTTGTTGTGTCCTTCGTCTTTGTATGTGTAAGGGATGTTATTATGCCCTGTAAGAATGGAGATAGAATATCTGAAAAGAAACTTAAAAGGTTTCTCTTTTAAAAGAAGAAAGGGAAGAGAGAGAACTATTTTTCCTGGTTAGAGAGACAGGTTGTTCGGGAGAAACCCTTTTCTTAAGTGACAAATGAGAGGTGAATTGCGCAGTCAGAAAGGAGTTTGATTGAAAGTCCGCCTGCTTCTTAATGTCTCTCCTCCCCCCCCTCGAAGATGAATCGGAAGCAACACTATGAGTGATCATAGAGAGAATGAAAGGGCACTAAAGGTATCAAGAAAATAAACTTTTATCATCTTAAAATCACAGACATTCAAGAAAAATAGAAACATACAAGATTATTATAAAATTAAAGAACAGAACGGATGTCATGTTCTTGTACTTAACTGATAACTTGCGAACATGATTTAAGTTAAGAGTAGTTAGAGTAGTTACTAAAACATATAATCAAGGATATATATATATATATATATATATATATATATAATATATATATATATATATATATATATATATATATATATATATATATATATATATATATATATATATATATATATATATATATATATATATATATATATATATATATATATATATATATATATATATATATATATATATATATATATATATATATATATATATATATATATATATATATATAACTACTTGCTTTATAGTCTATGTTTTATACTGTTTTTTCTTTTTGTTTTATTTTATTTTCTGTTTTTACATGTTATTTTTACTTATTTTTACTTATTGTGTTCTATTTTATTTGTTGTAATTTTTGTAAAAAATTTTTTTGAGTATTCCTCACACTATTGTATTAATATATTTTGCTTGGGCTATATTGATACAATATCAGAAAGCGCTCTTTTTTGCGGATATAATCGTGTGAGCTGATGAAAAGATTATATCTTTTTTTTCCGGTTTTTTTTAAATAAAATTTCATCCTTTTTCTTTTCTCTCTTTTTTTTTTAAACTGTTGTTTGTTATTTTTTTACTTATTACTTCCCCCCCCCTTTTTTTTTACTTCATATGTCAATAATTTTTCTTTGTTCTATCTTCATCTTGAACTTATCTAATGAGTTCTGTTTACTTGCAGCTTATGCGCAATAAATGAAAATTATTGTTTTTCTTAACTTTCTTCGTGTTTTCTTGTATTTATTTATTTATTAAATATATATATATAAATAGATAGATAATAGATAGATAGATAGATATAGCAAATTACCTTTCAGTACTGTAATGTATGAAAAAAAAAATTACATAAGGGAAAATAATAACTGAAAAATTTAAGCAACAAAATCCATAACAGGAAAAGGAGTTAATGAGAACAATAAAAAACGTATTTAAATTGTAAAAATCATTTAAAAAAAAAAAAAGAAGGAAAATATTGAAATCAGACATACAAACGTAAACTAGGAATATATATTAGTGAGTAATTATGTCATTCTCCACAGAGTGCTGAGGGCCAGAAGATCATCATCTTTGGCCAAAAGTCAAAAATTCAAATTTTCAACTAAAACATGCATAAGCAGTTTTAATGTAGCCAACATTAAGTATTCATCATCATTCCAAACATTATAATTTACTTTTTGGACCGACAAGCGTACAATGTCATGAAAAATATGTTTAAAATTTTTTTTTTAAATGTAACTTTTACATTTTTATTTCAGAAATATATATAGGAATTTCATCTTACTGTTACATTTTTATCAGAGTAATGAGTCTGAAATGATAGTACAATTTTTCAATGTGTTGAAATTAGTTAATACTCTTGACAAACGTATAGTTTATATCTTATCATTTGACATTTTACAATGTTTGAATCACTTTCGAAACTTAGTTCCAAAAAGTTCCACGAGGTCATTAGCTAAACCTTTTTTTGTTGTCCTCTTTGATGTTTCTTCTTTCGAAAAAACCTGCCCCCATTTTGCCCGTATGGCAAAGGTGGACTAAATACTATACCGAAAAACAAAAATTACGATTTTTTTTTTCCTCATGTTTTCGCGTTACTTTGTAATATTACTTCGGAAATATAATTTGCTTTTCATTTTTAATATAAAACGACGAAAATTATTATATTTTCATCGCTATATTTAATTATTTAAACGTACTTTATTATTATTTTTTTAATTTTTGCTCGCCCTACTTAAGCCACCATTTGGGGGGGGGGGTATTTTTAGTGTATTTCAAAATTTCAACTCTGAATTCAATTTACCTGCACATAAAAACCTCTAAATACAAATTTTATCGAAATACTAATTTTGGCCACGGATGCTGGCCCGCTGTGCAGAGGACAGTATATCTTGACATCATAATGAAAAAAAATAATAAAAATTTTTTCTATTGTAGGCATAATATGGGCAGCTTCTCCAAGGATATGCCATCGCAATTTTGATCTTCTGCAGAGGAGATAGACTCCTCCAACTTTGGTAGTCCGTCGACCTGCGCGGGGAGTCTTTATACTGTAGAACAGGGCCGATAGCGCCTGGATCCCCTTGCAGGCTGATCAAATCGCCCACTCACATTAATAAATGCTCGACTCCATTGAGATCACTTCACTGTGGGGAGTAGTTTTCAGAAGGTTTCCCCAACGTATGTGTGATTCGCCGAGAGACTCAATTTTCCAATGGGAGAAACGAAACAATGGCTTAAGTCAAGATATCTTTCTTTCCGACAGAATAAATTTTTCCTGCTTTTTGGAATCAAACTTAACTATTTGAAGTATTTATAATAATAAAAGCAAAGTAAGCGTTAAATATCCATATACATTTAGAAAAATGATTAGCTTTTGGAATCGTGCCAGATTGGTTTGGAATTTCATAGAAGTTATTTAGTTATTATAAATAGTAATATTTTGAGAAATATTAGTTATTTTGCTAACGAATTTTCATAGCAGCGAAGCTTTGCATGCGAATTAAAAATATAAAAATAAAGTTAACCATAAATAGCACAATTAGCCAATTGATTAATAGCTTATATAAAAAAAACTAAAGTCAGTCAGCTATTATAAAAACGTAACTTATTGGAAATAGGAAGCGAGATTTAAGTAACTGATTATCTTTCGCAGCTGTAATCTACACATTTTTCCCATTCTGTACACAAAATACATTCGAACAATGAAAACATACTCAATTTTAGGTGCTTTTAAATTCTTTTATTTGGGCACCGAAAAGAAGGCAGAAGTTTCGCGTTATAAATTATATGTAAAAATTTTACGCCTTCCAATGTGGCGAACCGGGTTCGAATCCCAATCAATACGAATTCCGCATCCGGCTTGCACCGACCACAGTGCTGACGTAAAATATCCTCAGTGGCGGACGCATCATGAGTTAGAGTCCCCTCACCGTCAGGTTAACCATGGGATGTTTTCGTGTTCTTCCTTTCCATGTAATGCAAATGCGGTTAGCTCCATCAAAAAGTCCTCCACGATGGTAAATTTCTCCCAATACTCGATCCAGGTGTTTCCTTGTCTTCCGGATTGGATTCAAAATGACAAGGCTACGGAGTTGAACATTAGCAGTCGTAACCGCATAAAATTGGGTCGGCTGTTCAACAACGGTTATAAAAGAATAAAAAATTATAAAAAAAAAATTATCAGATTACAGTTTTATTGTTTCTACGTGGTTTACACATACTTATGTTCCTGTATCAATTAATGAAGTTAGACGATACATAATATAAATTTGATAAACTAGGCGGTATTTTATATAAACATATAGAATATTTATTATATCAGGTATTATATTAGCATATTATAATTAATTAGATCAAATGATTAGAAGCACTGTAGTTTCTTAATAATTGCATGTTTTGCACGAGTTTATAGGCAATAACTCTTATACTTAAACGTATACATGTAATGGGTTTTTACAGAGAAGATTTTTTATGTTCTTCCCATTTGTATTTATTTTCACAGTATTGCATTACAATGTTTATTTTCACAGTATTGCATCCATTGATACACTAGCGTAACCAAGTGCAAACCGGTTTCAGTCACATAAAAACAATAAAGCCGTGTAGTATCAGCTGATAATTAAAATTTTACATAGAATCTTGCCGGGAACTGTACATAATCAAAAAAAAAAAAAACAAATTACAGTTTTAGGCCCTCTCTAATAAATTATGGAATTATCTGTTGCTTTTTTTTTTCAGGTTCTTTTAAAATGCCTTAATGCTTTTATCCTTAAAAATAGGAAAATTCCTATTTGACGCTTGTTATAAAGGAGTCCTTTTACCCACGAATCACGTGGGAAAATAATACCAGAAAGATAAAAGAATCGGGTAAAGTGCACCAGAAAAAAAAAATTTCTTATAAATATTGTTTGAATTTAACGTCTAATTCGATTCGGGCCTTTAAACCCCAATTTCAAATCTTCGATTGTTCCGGTTTTTCCAGAACTCTCAGATGCAGGCCTCCAATAAAAAATATTTCGCTCCATAATGTCATTGAATGGGCAGATAATGCATGGCAGGAAAATTTCTATACACTTTAACCCAGGGGCTCAACACTTGGAAGGTTAATCTCATTCAATAATTGTTCTAACAGTATTAGATAATTTTTAAATTTTTTTTTTAATTAATATACAAAGTTGAATGATATTTTAACCTGTTCCTTCGCCAATTTTTTTCAAATAAAAATGCAAAAAATCAACATGTTTTTTATTTGATTAATAGGTGCAAGGATCTAAAACAAAACATAATATACAAGTTCTAAGTTGAAATTTTAATTTTTTTATGTGTAGAGAAATATATAATTTACCATCAGTTTACTATCCCCAATTATCTCCGGTCAATGAAAAAAGTTAAACATTAGTCAATAAAAAAAGTTAAAAAAGTTAAATATTAGACAATGAAAAAAGTTAAAAGTGAAAAAAATTAAAAATTAAAAAGTCGAAAAAGTTAAATATTAGTCAATGAAAAAAGTTAAAAAAGTTAAATATTAGACAATGAAAAAAGTTAAAAATGAAAAAAGTTAAAAAAAGTTAAATATTAGTCAATGAAAAAAGTTAAAAATGAAAGAAATTGAAAATGAAAAGGTCGAAAAAGTTAAATATTAGTCGATGAAAAAAATTGAAAAAGTTAAATATTAGTCATTGAAAAAAGTTAAAAATGAAAAAAAGTTAAAAATGAAAAAAGTTAAAAATAAAAAAAGTTAAAAATTAAAAAAGTTAAGAAAAGTTAAATAATAGTCGATGAAAAAAGTTAAAAATGAAAAAGTCGAAAAAGTTAAATATTAGTCAATGAAAAAAGTTAAAAATGAAAAAAGTTGAAAAACATAAATATTAGTCAATGAAAAAAGTTAGAAATGAAAAAGGTTAAATATTAGTTTATAAAATAAGTTAAAAAATGAAAAAAGTTAAAAAAGTTTAAATATTATTAAGTAATAGTTTTCTAAAGATTTAAAATTTTTGTCTGTTTCTAAATTCAATTCAGTTTCCTCTCTCACTATTTTTTTTTTTTTGAAAAATAGTTCATGCAATCATAAAATAAAATTTCGCTTAGATTTTCAAGCCACTTTTAATAAAGCTTTGCTTTTTTTTTTTTTAAATGTCATTTAATTTTTGTTTTTATTTATTTTATCTTTTAACTTTTTAAAGAACTTTGAAAAATATCCGCCCATTTACTTCTTAAAAAGCAACGAATAAAACAATTGTTGCATCAAATCGTACCAGTTTAAAAAAAAAAATTCCATTTAATGTCCATCATAATTAATCATAAATTTATTTTTTTCTTAGATTTTAAGCCCATCTTACTAAAGCTTTGCTTTTTTTAAAAATATCATTTAATTTTTGTTTTTATTTATTTATTCATTTCATCTTTTACTTTTTGAAAAAAAAAAAGAACATTGAAAAATATCCGTCAATTTATTTCTTTAAAAAGCAACGAATAAAAAAATTGTTGCATCAATTCTCATACCAGTTTAAAAAAAAAGAAAAAAAGTCAATTTAATGTCCATCATAATTAATCATACAAATTTTTTTCTTCTTAGATTTTAAGTCACTCTTAATAAAGCTTAGCTTTTTTTTAAAATATCCTTTAGTTTTTGTTTTTATTTATTCATTTATTTTATCTTTCACATTTTGAAAAAAAAAGAACTTTGAAAAATATCCGTCAATTTATTTCTTTATAAAGCAACGAATAAAAAAATTTTTGCATCAAATCGTACCGGTTTAAAAAAAAAGTCCATATAATGTCCATCGTAATTAATCATAAAATTACTTTTTTCTTAGATTTTAAGTCACTCTTAATAGAGCTTTGCTTTTTTTTTTTTAAATATCCTTTAGTTTCTGTTTTTATTTATTTATTTATTTTATTTCTTACTTTTTGAAGAAAAAAAAAAGAACTGTGAAAAATATCAGTCAATTTATTTCTTTAAAAAGCAACGAATAAAAAAATTGTTGCATCAATTCTCATACCAGTTTAAAAAAAAGAAAAAAAGTCAATTTAATGTCCATCATAATTAATCATACAAATTTTTTTCTTCTTAGATTTTAAGTCACTCTTAATAAAGCTTAGCTTTTTTTTAAAATATCCTTTAGTTTTTGTTTTTATTTATTCATTTATTTTATCTTTCACATTTTGAAAAAAAAAGAACTTTGAAAAATATCCGTCAATTTATTTCTTTATAAAGCAACGAATAAAAAAATTTTTGCATCAAATCGTACCGGTTTAAAAAAAAAGTCCATATAATGTCCATCGTAATTAATCATAAAATTACTTTTTTCTTAGATTTTAAGTCACTCTTAATAGAGCTTTGCTTTTTTTTTTTTAAATATCCTTTAGTTTCTGTTTTTATTTATTTATTTATTTTATTTCTTACTTTTTGAAGAAAAAAAAAAGAACTGCGAAAAATATCAGTCAATTTATTTCTTTAAAAAGCAACGAATAAAAAAATTGTTGCAACAATTCTCATACCAGTTTAAAAAAAAAGAAAAAAAGTCAATTTAATGTCCATCATAATTAATCATACAAATTTTTTTCTTCTTAGATTTTAAGTCACTCTTAATAAAGCTTAGCTTTTTTTTAAAATATCCTTTAGTTTTTGTTTTTATTTATTCATTTATTTTATCTTTCACATTTTGAAAAAAAAAGAACTTTGAAAAATATCCGTCAATTTATTTCTTTATAAAGCAACGAATAAAAAAATTTTTGCATCAAATCGTACCGGTTTAAAAAAAAAGTCCATATAATGTCCATCGTAATTAATCATAAAATTACTTTTTTCTTAGATTTTAAGTCACTCTTAATAGAGCTTTGCTTTTTTTTTTTTAAATATCCTTTAGTTTCTGTTTTTATTTATTTATTTATTTTATTTCTTACTTTTTGAAGAAAAAAAAAAGAACTGTGAAAAATATCAGTCAATTTATTTCTTTAAAAAGCAACGAATAAAAAAATTGTTGCATCAATTCTCATACCAGTTTAAAAAAAAAGAAAAAAAGTCAATTTAATGTCCATCATAATTAATCATACAAATTTTTTTCTTCTTAGATTTTAAGTCACTCTTAATAAAGCTTAGCTTTTTTTTAAAATATCCTTTAGTTTTTGTTTTTATTTATTCATTTATTTTATCTTTCACATTTTGAAAAAAAAAGAACTTTGAAAAATATCCGTCAATTTATTTCTTTATAAAGCAACGAATAAAAAAATTTTTGCATCAAATCGTACCGGTTTTAAAAAAAAGTCCATATAATGTCCATCGTAATTAATCATAAAATTACTTTTTTCTTAGATTTTAAGTCACTCTTAATAGAGCTTTGCTTTTTTTTTTTAAAATATCCTTTAGTTTCTGTTTTTATTTATTTATTTATTTTATTTCTTACTTTTTGAAGAAAAAAAAAAGAACTGCGAAAAATATCAGTCAATTTATTTCTTTAAAAAGCAACGAATAAAAAAATTGTTGCATCAATTCTCATACCAGTTTAAAAAAAAAGAAAAAAAGTCAATTTAATGTCCATCATAATTAATCATACAAATTTTTTTCTTCTTAGATTTTAAGTCACTCTTAATAAAGCTTAGCTTTTTTTTAAAATATCCTTTAGTTTTTGTTTTTATTTATTCATTTATTTTATCTTTCACATTTTGAAAAAAAAAGAACTTTGAAAAATATCCGTCAATTTATTTCTTTATAAAGCAACGAATAAAAAAATTTTTGCATCAAATCGTACCGGTTTAAAAAAAAAGTCCATATAATGTCCATCGTAATTAATCATAAAATTACTTTTTTCTTAGATTTTAAGTCACTCTTAATAGAGCTTTGCTTTTTTTTTTAAATATCCTTTAGTTTCTGTTTTTATTTATTTATTTATTTTATTTCTTACTTTTTGAAGAAAAAAAAAAGAACTGTGAAAAATATCAGTCAATTTATTTCTTTAAAAAGCAACGAATAAAAAAATTGTTGCATCAATTCTCATACCAGTTTAAAAAAAAAGAAAAAAAGTCAATTTAATGTCCATCATAATTAATCATACAAATTTTTTTCTTCTTAGATTTTAAGTCACTCTTAATAAAGCTTAGCTTTTTTTTAAAATATCCTTTAGTTTTTGTTTTTATTTATTCATTTATTTTATCTTTCACATTTTGAAAAAAAAAGAACTTTGAAAAATATCCGTCAATTTATTTCTTTATAAAGCAACGAATAAAAAAATTTTTGCATCAAATCGTACCGGTTTAAAAAAAAAGTCCATATAATGTCCATCGTAATTAATCATAAAATTACTTTTTTCTTAGATTTTAAGTCACTCTTAATAGAGCTTTGCTTTTTTTTTTTTAAATATCCTTTAGTTTCTGTTTTTATTTATTTATTTATTTTATTTCTTACTTTTTGAAGAAAAAAAAAAGAACTGTGAAAAATATCAGTCAATTTATTTCTTTAAAAAGCAACGAATAAAAAAATTGTTGCATCAAATCGTACCGGTTTAAAAAAAAAAGTCCATATAATGTCCATCGTAATTAATCATAAAATTATTTTTTTCTTAGATTTTAAGCCACTCTTAATAGAGCTCTGCTTTTTTTTAATACTATTTAATTTTTGTTTTTATTTATTTATCTTTTTTATCTCTTACTTTTGGAAAAAAGGGGCTATGAAAAATATCCGTCAATTTATTTCTTAAAAAGCAACGAATAAAAAAATTGTTGAATCAAATCGTACCGGTTTAAAAAAAAAAAGTCCATTTAATGTCCATTATAATTAATCATAAAATTATTTTTTTCTTAGATTTTAAGCCACTCTTAATAGAGCTCTGCTTTTGTTTAGTACTATTTAATTTTTGTTTTTATTTATTTATTTATTTTACCTTTTACTTTTTGAAAGAAAGAAAAAAAAAAGAAGAACATTGAAAAATATCCGTCAATTCATTTCTTTAAAAAGCAACGAATAAAAAAAATTGTTGCATCAAATCGTATACCGGTTTAAAAAAAAAAAAGAAAAGTCCATTTAAAATAAAGTGTCCCTTTTTTGTATAAAACTCAATTTCAGTGTCCAACGATAGCTTTTCTGAAACGTTTAAGTAAATGACATTTTGAACAACGTCACCCCCCCCTCAACCCCTTGTCTAAGTGCGGCTGAAACATAAATGGTCGGTTAGGGTAAATATCCCCTCTTCCAAACAGTTCTCTTTTTTTTCCAGTAAAATCAAACGATCCCCGGGGTTTTGTAGGACCTTGCTATCGTAACTTTAGAAAAACAGCAGGCGGAGGGGCTATTTCCCGACCTGTCCATCAAAGCCGGAAGTGGTCAGGGAAATGAAACGAAATCATTCGATATTTTTTTATTAGGGGGGTCGTGACGGTGTTACCCTATGTGGCTGAATGGCTCTTTGCTTTCAGGTGACTTCGGTTCGGCCTTATTTTATATTTAAAAAAAAAGAAAGAAAAAAACCCTTTTTTTTCTGTTTTATGGTAGAGTCTATTCCATGACGGGAAATTTCTTTCAAAAATGTTTAAAGTGTATACAATTCAATTTGTTTAACTCTTTCAAGATAAGTTGGCACAGAATAAAAAATAACTGTCTATTCTTTTTTAGTGTTCGAATTATGTTGACGTATGCCTGTTAAGGCAGCGGAGTGCGATTGTACTTGTTTTCCAGTGGCGACATCTATTGCCAAGAATTCGACTTCTGACACACCCATACGTCACACCCGTTTATAGGGCGGACCCATTGATACAGCCATCCATTCGTCCACAGATCGTAATTTTGACCTGAGTCAGAGAACGTTCCATTTCCAATTCAGTACCCCCAGAGGTTTTGATTTGTTATGGGTACATGGAGGACTTTTCTGACTCGACAGATTTAACGTGCATTAGTCACCATTTACTACAAGGAAAGTCTTCGGCTGTCAAGGTTCGTACCCACGAACTATCTGACGTGGGATTAGGGCCCTACCGACCAGGCTATCTCGGCCTTGGTGTTCGAATTATGACCACCATAAGAGGTTCCAAGTTAACAAAAGGGAAAGAATGCACCACATCGACATTCATTTATTTGAAGTTCTTTTGCAAAGGAAAGCCTCGGATAAAAGTTATGATGTTGCCACAAAAAGGAATTTTTTTTTAGCTTTATAATATACTTCAAAATGTATAAGTTATTCAAAATCTTTTTAAAATTCTCTAATTTGGAGGGTTTTTTCAAATTTGATTAAAATTATTAAAAATCAATAAACAAGTGAGCAAATTCTTATGGTCCAGGACAATGCAAGGGTCACTTTATCGACAGACCATCGAATAGATCATTTCGTCGACAGGGTCGTTCAGTTGTAAAGCTCGTTTTATCGACAAAGTCATTTCGCAGACACAGTCATTTCGTCGACATGTTCTGTTTATTCACAGGGTCATGCGTAATTTTGAAACTACTTTTAGGGTTTGTTTGCTCTTTGCGTAATTTAGTATACCTTACCCTAAATATTTTTTTATTATTAATCAGAAAAATCTATATATATATTTCTCTTACACGGCGACAAAAAAAGCCTCATTACAACTCCCCGAATGGCAACGCTAGAAAATCGACCCATGATTGCCGCTAAAAAAGTCACATGCCACATCTAGCTGAGGTGGCTCAACATACAGCGCTTTTGAAAACGGAAACTGAAATAACCAGAGAGAGCATTCTCACGAAATTCACCCTATCAGCTGCGGCAATCTCATACTATTAAGCTAGGCAGAAGTGAGTCTTTGTCGACGATAGATCTCTATTTTGTCGAAAGCGATTTTTTTCACGAATTTATTATTATTGTTATTAGTTATTCATTGAAAAACGAGTCTCAGTCATGCTGTTACGCTTAGCCAAAATTTTAACCTTTTTAAAGAAATATCAGTTTTAGAAATTTTATCTTAAAATTTTATACTATAGCACACTTCTAATAGGTTTAACGAATTACATGTCATTTATTTTAATTTATTTTAATAACTTAGTATTTACTAAAAAGATGTAATTAAAAAAAAAAAAAAGTTGTTATATGGATTTGAATGATTGTTTTGAATTCTTAGAGTTTTGTGCATTTACAATGTACCTAAGTTAGTAGCGAGCGAAGCGACCTTGGTTTGCGAAGCAAACCATGTAAGATTGCGTAGCAATTTTCGAGCTTTGGCGAGCGTTAGCGAGCACTGGGCGCAACCCACTAGAACTATTATATAACTTTTAAATTAAGTAATTTTTTTTTTTTGAAATTGCAAGGCGGATATATTTATACAATATTTAAAGTGCCAGTCACCGGACCAAAAATGTTGAGAAACACTGGCATAAAGTCATTAACGTTGCAAGTATGTTTGTGCTCGCTGAGTATGTTGTGCTTTTCGAATAATGAATGAATTCTCTTCTTATTTGCAGGATTTATGTAATGGACGCATATTACTTAACAAAAAATCAAACCTGGAATTTAAACGTAAGAATAGGTAACTATTACTCAACGAAAGAAAAAAAGAAGAAATCTCTTGCAGAGTTAAGTGTTCAAATTTTAACTGGTTCTCCATACAAGATGGCAACCAAATTTTTATGCGCTCTCTGGCAGAATTTGTAGCCAATCGAAATTGTAATTATTTTCCGGCCTTAACAAACCGGGAGACACAAAACTAAAATGTAGAAAACATGAAAATAAAATTTTTTTCTATATTTAAAAAACCACATTTGTTTAGTAAACTATAATGGGAAAATAAATTAAGAAATTTTTTTTAATACATACGAAGAACCGCAAGGGCAAAATTTCACAATAAACTGCTATTCTCATTTAAAATTCGATTTTTTTTCGCTTCGATGACAAAAATTAACATTTATTTTTCTTTTTTCAGGACACTTATCAAACTTGATTTTTCCGAGTACACTTTTGAGAAGGATTTATCAGTACCGTCCTTTAAAATATATACTCTCATTATTAATTTAAATAAATTTGTGCTCTCTAGCAATTAAATATTATTTTAATATTTGGGTAAAGATAAAGTTTGGAAAACTTATTTTTCATTAAACATCAATGAGAATAAAATCAGATGCATATGAACAACATTCCACAATAATATGTTAAGTTCAAAAGTCAAGTGCCGGGATAGCCTGGTCTGTAGGGCGCTGGGCCCATGTCCAAGAGTTCGTGGGTTCGAACCCTTCCGGCCGAAGACACTCCATGCAGTAAATGGGGACTGATTTCACGTTAAATCTGTCGTGTCGCAAAAGTCCTCCATGCTCCCATAACAAATCAATACTTCTGGGGATACTGGATTGGAGATCGATCGTTCTCTGATTCAGGTCAAAATTTAATTTACGATCACTGGATGAACGAATGGATGTATGAATGGGTTCGCCCTATAAACGGTGTGACGTATGGATGTGGCAGAAGTCGAATTCTTGGCCATAGATGGCGCCATTGAAAAACAAGAAACGCACACTCTGCCTTAAATTTGCTCGGTTTCCAAAAGCAAGCTTGCCCGTGTGGCAAGTGGCATTAGAAACAACAAAAGTCAATTTATTTGTTATATCGTAATTATTTGAGTTTTTTCTTTCTTTTTTTTCTTTTCTAAACGTTTAAATCCTAAAAATCATTTAGACATGTTCCCTCCCCTACAGTGACTACATCCCATTCACAGGATTTGCAGAGTTATTCTGAAAATGTTAGCATTTTTTTCTCTTTAAACATTAACGATGTTTTTATCTCAAAGGTAAAAGAACTCGTAAATGTTTGGAGAACACATAGGGTAAAATAACACGATAAGAAATTAAAGTGTTATAAGTAAATTAAATTAAAAAATATATAAACTAAACTGGAAATGAACAAGTTTTCTGTTTCAAATAATATTTCATTTGAACTTCCCAAAAGTAGGTACAAAGCCCGGGATAGCCTGGTCGGTAGGGTGCTGGGCCCATGTCCGAGAGCTCGTGGGTTCGAACCCCGCCGGCCGTGATGGATCAGGGGATAGAGCGTTTGCCTTCCAATGAGGTGAACCGGTTTTGAATCCCAGCGATGGCTAGTCGATACGAATTCCGCATCCGGCTCGCACAGACCACAATACTGACGTGAAATATCCTCAGTGGCAGACGGATCACGGATGAGAGTTCCCTCTCCGCCAGGCTAACCGTGGGAGGTTCTCGTGATCCTCCTCTCTATGTAACTCAAAATGCGGGTTAGTTCCATCTAAAAATACTCCGCGAAGGCAAATTTCACCCAATACTTAATACAGGAATTCCCTCGTCTTCTGGATTGGGTTCAAAATGACAAAGTTACGGCGTTCAACATTCGTAGTTGTAAATCCAAAAATAGGGTCGGCCGTTCAACGAAAATTCAAAAAATAAAATATTCATACACGTAAATTTTATCTCAGAAAAATAGCCTTTAACTGCCTGCTTTTTACGAATGTATGTCCTAAAAATTTTTTTTATATATATATTAAATGGCAATAGTAAGACTGTGCTCATCAGTACGTTAATTTCTAAAAACAAATATTTAACTAGGATCCTGGAAAATTTAGTGCATCCATCACCCATATTTGTCTTGATTAAACTGCAGAGGAAGGAACAGAATATTCTAATAATATTCATCGTATGTTATCTTAAACAATAACATTCGAAAGGAATAAAGGTCGCTGTACATGTTTCTTCGATAAGCTGCCGGAATATTTGATAGAACACACATAAAATAGAAAAAGAAAAGGGGAACAAATTACTTCAAGAGTCTGTTCTCCAACCGATTGCAATTTGCAAAGCACTGAGTCAGTCGAGCTCTAAAATAATAACAATAATAATAATAAAAAGGATAAATAAAAAAAGAGTTTTAGAGAGGAGTAAAAGCGGGAAAAACAAAACATCTCGCCAAACGATTTCTTTTTAACATTATGTTCCACCGTCGAATTACCAAAAAATAAATAACTGAAATAAAGTGGAAAAAAAAAAGAAAAAGATAATATAGGGAAAGAGAAGGGAAGAAAACTCGTGGGAAGAAAGAACGAAGACATCGCTTTTAAAAGTAGAAGTAGCAGTTCTTTTTCTGCCGTTCCACGCTTTTTATTTTGTAAGGGGTAGGAGAGGATGGGGTTGAGGGCGGCGGAGGAGGGACTGGCGAATAAAAACGCTCGAAGAATAAATGAAATTTTTCTTCCTATTACATGAGCGTCACCTTCAGGGAATTAATGGCCTTTTTGGAAGCTGAGAAAACACTCTTTTTTGTTTTGTTTTTGCCTTCTCTTGTCCGCGAAATAAACCAATACCAGGGGGAGTTCAACTAAGCATGGCAATTATAGTGAGCGCGTAAAATTTTAGAGCCCTCCTCTGCCCCCCCATCCCACCTTTTTCCTTCTTAAAGGGCCAAAATAAGGCCCAATAGGAAGCCGTCCGTGAAATTGAATTGTCTGCTTCAACGTCAACGTCCCAACATTTCAACTTTCCACTCCCCCCCCCCAACCGTCTTTTGAGTTTCTAATCTTGAGCATTCTCTGGCATGCCTCCATCATTGATCGCACACATCGATATTCATTATTCTCATTAAAGAGAGAAAACTATTTATTTCTATTTTTAACAAGATAAAAATCCTTTTTGTGTTTGCCTTTCACACAAATCCTGCATATTTGCGCATTGTTTACGATGATAACTCAGAGGGAATAAAGTTCGCAGTTTATTTATGTCGCACTAGAGGTGCACTAGTGGCGATGATCCGAAGGCATGCCATCACCATTTTGATCCTCTGCAGAGGGGATGCCTCCCCGACTTCGGAATCCCGACGACCTGCAAGCGAAGTCGAGCACTTTACGGTAGAACAGTTTAACGAGGACCCATACCGCACACCCTCGGTCCCTACGCAGACTGATCCAAGTGGTCGCCCATCCGCACACTGACCGCAGTCAGTGATCAAGGCCGTAGCCAGGATATTTTTTCGGGGGGGGGGGATATGGTAAGAAGCAAGGACAATTTCAGACATGCAAAGTAGGGGAAAAACATTGTAACAAATATTGTTTATTCTGTTAATTGCAAAAGTTAAACTAGTAATTAAAAAATATTACATAATACTTATTTTTCAATTAATATTACATAATAATTATAATTAATTTGTAAACAAAGTTTAGAAAGACATGCGACGGGGATTTGAAGAAAATGTTTCGATTACTTTTTAGGATAAACCGGAATATCCCGAAATATGCTTAACAAAGTTAGTTAATAAAAGGTTTGATTCGACAGTTTTTGTTTTTCTTTTTACTGAGAGGCTCAAAGAAAGACTAAAAAGTTTGAATCCCAGAATTTCGGGGGGGGGGGATTTGTCCCGACGCCCCCCCCCCTGGCTATGGGCCTGTCAGTGATGCTAATAATTTTTCCACGCTTTAACCGCGTTAACATCTTTGTCGGCGATTGCCTTGTCTCTGACAGTTTTAAAATAAGTTAAAAGAAGAAGGAATTGCTTAAATTGTCTTCGACACGCAGTTTTAAAAAACGTTAAAATAAGTAGGAAATTTAATGACTGTTAAAATAATTAACAAAGGCTAAAACGAGCTAAATATTAGCTTTTCAACGGAAATAAAAGCTAATCATTAAAGTAAGCTATACAGTTAATCGTTATAAAAGCAAATTAACAAAGGATAACTAACAAAAAAATAAGCTAACAATTAATAATTAGCGAAAAGAAATAATTAACAAGAAATCACAAAAAAATAACAATGTAAAAAAAACTAACAGTTAATAACTATAGAAAACAAGCTAACAATTAATAACTAGCAAAAAAATTAAATAACTGTTACTAACTAATAAAAAATTAGTCGAAATAAATAAATAATCCCTTAATATGTACTACAAAAGCACGTTTATTATTTTATTTCACATTCAAAATTATTATCACAGACTATTTAACACAGCGCATTATTGGTAAGTAAGCAACTTTTAAACTATTTTTTTTTTTCATTGAGTGCCGTCCAATTTTGAAATCACTATAAGTGTGCCGCCACAAAAAAAAGGTTGAGAATCACTGCCTTAGATTCTAAGTTATATTCTATATTTTTTTTCTGAAAATTCAATATTTTTAATGAAATATGGATTGACGTATTTGCAATCTTGTATAATTTTTGACTTGTAAAAATCTGAGGCTCCTCGGTGACTTTGAAGAGCAAACCTGCGATCTTTTTTCGTCGCAGCCCGACATCCTGAGAGGGAAGTTGAGCACTTTGCGATAGAACAGTTTAACGAGGAACGATACCGCTTATCCTCGGTGCTTACACAGACTGACAGAAGTGGTCACCCATCCGCTTACTGACCGCAGCCAGTGATACTTGACTGCTGTGTTCTACTGGGAACCGTGTCTTTAAGATCAGTCCACTGCGGGCTGAGTTCGTCCGCTTTTTCTCAAAAAGTGAATGCTACACCCATCTATACATCTGAATTGAGCCCGTCATCCTCAAAAAATCTCTCTATATATTTCTCTTACACGGCGTCAAGAAAAAGTCTCATTACAACTCCCCAAATGGCAACGCTAGAAAATCGAACAATGATTGCCGCTAAAAATGTCACATGCCAAATCTAGTTGAGGTGGCTCAACTTTTAAAAACGGAAACTGAAATAACCAGAGAGAGCATTCTCACCAAATGTGATGTCTTCCGAAATTCACCCTATCAGCTGCGGCAATCTCATACTATTAAGCTAGGCAGAAGTGAGTAGTCTTTGTCGATTGATCTGTATTTTAGTATTTTGTCGAAAGCGCTTTTTCCCACGAATTTATTGACGATTTCTGATTTATATCACGAATTTATTTGACGATTTCTGATTTATATCACGAATTTATTTCTTTTATTATTGTTATTAGTTATTCATTGAAAAATGAGTCTCAGTCGTGCTGTTACGCTTTAAGATTTTATACTATAGCACATTTCTAATAGGTTTAACGAATTACATGTCATTTATTTGAATTCAAATTTATTTTAGTGACTTAGTATTTACTAAAAAGATTTAATTTTTTTAAAAAAAAAAAGTTATATGGATTTGAATGATTGTTTTGAATTCTTAGAATTTTGTGCATTTGCATTGTACCTACGTTAGTAGCGAATGAAGCGAACTTTGTGTGCGAAGCAAACCATATAAGATTGCGTAGCAATTTTCGGGGGTTGGCGAGCGTTAGCGAGCAGGGGGCGCAGCCCACTAGTGTTTAAAATTTCGGCCAAGAAATGATATGAAGTTAGAAAAATTTCACAGCGATAAAGTTTCCAAGTACAGGATTCTTCTCTGAATGTTTTATTTCTAGAAGTTATGAATGCAATAATAGTGAGAGATTAACATTGCCCCCACAAACATTAGAAGTATTCGTAATACAAAGAACTTTTCAGAATTGCTTGCTCTATATAAATATCACTTCATATTTAGCAAGAAGAGAGAAACTAAGTGTAACAACCTTGATTCACTGCAGCAGAAGCACTCTTTTCTTTATAAATGAATCTAAGTGTCGTCAGAATTAATCTGAGGTACATTTGGATTCAATTAGAAATGCTTCTTTGAAAAAAAAAGGACTGATTGACTGGTCTCAAAAATTTCTACCCGATTTGATTACGTTTTTGTCGTCCCGCAGTGGACTGATAGTTAAGACACGGTTCCCAGCAGATCACCGAAGTCAAGCAACACTGGCTGCGGTCAGTGTGTGGATGGGTGACCACTTGGATTAGTCTGCGTAGGCAAAGAGGGAGTGCGGTATGGGTTCTCGTTAATCTGTTAGTGATTCGCGTGCAGGTCGTCGGTTCTCTGCAGAGGATCAAAATTGCGAAAGCATGTCTTTGGATCATCCTCAGGAATGCATCCCAGGCCGTCGCCAATAGCCCATTGTGAAGCTCTAGTTCAGAGTAAATGAACTAAAAACAACAACAACAACGTTTTCAACGTTTTATTTTGAAAGAAAGATTTCGTCAAAAACTGTTGACACCTTCATTCTTCTTCCCTTAATTTCTACCCTCAAAAGATGTGATCAAAATTATTAATTTCATTTTTATTTCATAACCATCGTTGAACAGCAGACCCAATTTTCGGTTTTACGACTACCAATGCTCAACTGCGTAGCCTTGTCATTTTGAACCCAATCCAGAAGACAAGGGAACTCCTGGATCGAGTATTGGGAAACATTTGCATTCGTGGAAGACTTTGTGATGGAACTAACCTGCATTTGCGCTACGTGTAGAGGAGGTCAACGAGAACCTCCCACGGTTAGCCTGACGGCAAGGGGACTTTTCTTTTTTTTTTTCTTTTCTCCAAGCTTTGGACATGTACCTAGGTCATTATGGACTCTTTACCATATAGCCCAAAGCTTGGCTACTGTTCCGGCTCCACTCCAGCCTAGGAACGAGCCCAGTCAGCAAGAATTTATTAAGAATTTAGATCAGTACAAAGTCACAATATTTTTAAAGAATACAAAGATTAAATATGATACAAGTTAATAACACATAATAACAAAATATTGAAAGAAGTATAAAAAGAAAAAAAAAACTTAAAGGCCATAAGCTATTTGTTATTGCCTTAACTAAATAAACAATTTTGAAAAAGATCCCCCTCCCTTCTTTTTTTCATTGCTTTTTTTATATACAGAAACTGAGGTTGAATACTATATCAAAAAAGTTTAAGAGGTAATAAACACTTTCAAGATTACTTAAAAAGTCAGGTTTGATTAAAATTTTAATAAGGAGTCGTTTTCTGCTAGAAAGTTCATTACGTTAATTAATTTAGATTTTAATGTTTTATTTGTAAGAAAGATGGCAAGGGGACTCTCACCCATGATCCGTCTACCACTGAGGATATTTCACGTCAGCACTGTGGTCGGTGCAAGCCGGATGCGGAATTCGTATTAACCCGCCATTGAAGAGATAGAACCCCGGTTCAACTCATTGGAAGGCGAACGCTCTATCCCCTGAGTCTTCGCTGCTAAAAATTATTAATTGAAAATTAAGATTTGATGAAATAAACGAAACTACAAATTACAGAAAAAAATTGATAAATAATTACAAAATGACAAGAAGAGTGTACTGCCATAAAAAAACATGAATTTCTTCCATCGACAATCGGAAGCCAACGATCGGATGGTATCTGGACGAAACCCACCTTACAACCATTGCTCCACCGTGACTTTGTACTATTCGTATGAAAATCTATTTTAAGGCACGGCAGCTTATTACAGCTTCCTTTATCTGTATTTTCTTTGTATTTTTTAAAAAAAAGTGATTGACTCTTTAAGACATCTTTAAACTTGCTTCTGATAAAAAAAAAAATTAAAACGCTGAGTTGAGAGAATATCACGAAAGAGAAATCTATATATTTTCTGTGACTCGATTGTAGTCTTAACCAGGGCTAAAGTGAATAGAAGGGCTGGTTCACTCCTTTGAAGTATCTCTTGCCGCGCCGATCCTCCGACGTCACTCTAGTGACGTCACTTTGGCGCAAAGCTCGCACTTTTACTTCAAGAACGGAGCGTTTGGCCTTACTAGCTCTAACTAATATTGGATCATTTCTTTTTGCGAGATATTCTAAGACATTTGTTAGTTTCTATAATGACTTTCCTCAGTTTTTGCAGTGAATTTACAAGAATTTAAAACTATTATCGAAATGCCAGTTTGTGCGATTGCAACTTGCAAAAATTCTGATATAAAAACAAAAGGAAAGAGTATAATTTTTCGCGTGTTCCCTAAAGTAAATGAACAACTATGTAAAGAATGGATTCCGAAATGACACAGTTAATATAAAACAGCAATACGTTTATTCTGTCGTAAAGAACTTTTATAAAAATTCATTATCTAAATAGAAACCGCCTCGTTACTTCATAAAGAAAGGCAGGTGAAAAGAATTAAAAAATAGATAAAGTCAAAGAAAATTAAAATGCAAGTAAAAATTATAAATAAAATATATAGTATATAGTTGAAATTCTCCTAATTTCATAACATATTTTTTAATGTAGTTATTCTAAATATTTATGATTTTTTTTAAAAATTATATTCTCTTCAATTTAAATATCTATAAATTATATCATCGTAAATTTAAATGTCTATAAACAATTGTAAAATTTCTAATGTCATTATGAACCTAAATTATTATTTTGTTTCAGTAATTAACGTTTAAGGTTGATGTTTCCTAATGATGAAGTATGAACAAATTGCTATTAACGACATATTTTAAAATCAGGGATTCTAAATTTAACTTAACTTATCTTTATAAAAGAATATGTAGATAAAAAAAGTGTTGATATATGCCTTCATTTTTCTTAATAGTTAAAGTTAAAACTGAACTTTTTAAAATAAAGTATTTATCGTGTCATTTTCACCAACTAGCAAAACATTTTTATAAGTTTAAAATGGTATTTTTTTAATATAATAACCAAGAAAGTTTTTTTTGAACTATGTTTATGAACGGAAATAATGTGTTAATTACGTAAAGTTTAAAGGCTAATAACCAGAAAAAGTCTAACTTATTTTTACAAAGAGAAAGATGCAAAGTTATCATATTTTTGCTTGCGATCTCCGAGATCTGTGGACACAGTGACGTCATGAGGAGGGAACTCGTAGCTTCAGCTCTAAGAGCGGAGTGAACTAGCCCTTCTTTAGCCCTGAGTCTTAACTAATAAGGGATATATTTTTTTTCTTCTTTATAGATTCATTGTATGCGATTAAACTTGAATGTAAACAAGTTTTTATGCATAATATCCAATAACTGCGAATTCAGCTGACATTAATGTTACATGAAGTAGAATTTTTTCTAATTCCGCAGACGTATTCTGATTTATAAAAACAGTACAGCACAGATTCATTCCGTAAATTCTGCTACACACATATAATTCCAATTAACGAACTTCCATTTTGCGAATTTCTCTATTTTGCGAATTTTTTTGAGGAACCAAGATCATTTTGGAAAATGTCTTCGTAAAATGACTTCCAAATAGCGAAGTTCTATTGAACGAACTTTTCTTTGGGATCCACTTTCCCTATTTAAAATTACTTTGCAGCAAATAAATGCAGTCGAAATTTTATGCATTAATTTAGCTGTCTTTAGTTGGAAATGTATGTAGCATCAAGACCGTAGCCAGGATATTTTTTCGGGGGGGGGGGGATATGGTAAGAAGTAAGGACAGTTTCGGACATGCAAAGTAGGGGAAAAGCATTGTAACAAATATTGCTTATTCTGTTGTTTGCAAAAGCTAAACTAGTAATTAAAAAATATTGCATAATAGTTATTGTTCAATTAATATTACATAATAATTATAATCAATTTGTAAACAAAGTTTACAAAGACATGCGACGGGGATTTGAAGAAAATTTTTCAATCACTTTTTTAGGACAAACCGGAATATCCCGAAATAGGCTTAATAAAGTTAGCCCTGTTAGCCGTTCTTCTTTAGTGGCATTTCTTGTTGCTGTTTTTACGCGTTTAAGAGTAGAAAAAGTTCTTTCTGCAGTTGCTGTGGTGATTGGCAACGTAGCCAATATTGATAACAAGCAATAAATGTAATGGCCGAAGGAATGATGAGCCACAAGGTCAAGTGAAGATGATGCACTAGCGAAGGTGGTGTACTGGGAAAAGGTTTGATTCGACAGTTTTTGTTTTTCTTTTTTACTGAGAGGCTCAAAGAAAGACTAAAAAGTTTGAATCACAGAATGTCGGGGGGGGGGGATTTGTCCCGGCGGTCCCCCCCCCCCCCCGGCTACCGGCCTGTGTAGCATGATAGTGTAACACTGGATAGTGTTTTGCTCTATTCTTGCTTTCCATTCAGATTTCTTTTATGGTTAAGATTTATAAAATAAATAGTAGATACTAGTTTACAAGATAAAGGTGCATCCATTGATTTTTTAATTACGTCTAGTGTTTATGAATTTAAAACCTGTTTTGAGTCGTTTAAGTATTTTAAAAGGTGATTTTTCTATTTAACGAATTTTCCACATAACGAACTTATTATCGAGATTTAGTGATTTCGTTAAATAGAGGTCCGACTGTATTTTACTTTTTATAGTTTCTTTGTATGCAATGAAACTTGAATGTAAACGACGTAAAGTTTTTATGCATGATACCCAATAACTGCGAATTTTGCTGCCATTAATGTTAGATGAAGTTGAATTTTTTGCTTAATTTATTCTAAATAATTGCGTTAATATCGCAGAAATATTCGGATTTATAAAGATAGTACCACTCCGTCAATTCTGCTACACATATGTAAATAGATTAATTTGCTTTGGAAAAAAAAACAAAAAACATTAACCTTCACTGTTTTAACGAAAGCTGATCGGGTAGAAGAAGAAAATTAAACTACTTTAATGCAGCTGACGCTGAAAGAGTTCTTATTAACAAGTTTTAGTTGAAAACATTGAATCGGATCATCTTTCTCTAACAACAACAGAGGTTGGTTCCTTTCTGTCCGTCCATCGAATAACTGCCGGAAGACGTAGAGCAGCGGTCCGTGGAAAATGGGTCTCTAATGTGTCGCCTTTCGCTACTACAGCAACCACCGTTCTTTTTTTTCTATTTTTTTTATTTTTTTTTCATTCTTTCTTGCTTCGAAAGCGATTTCACCTTTCTTTTCTTCCTTTAGCACTCTTTCACCCTTTTATCTGTCTGAGAGTTTTAATTGCAGATACTTCAACAATCAAAAATGCGTATGATTGTGAAAAGAATGTACCGACCAGGTGGATGAGTAATTAGCGTGACTGACTGCGAAGCCGATGACTGCGTGCGGGTTCGAATCCCGCTCTGGGCATGGATGTTTCTCTCTCTGTGTGTTGTCTTCTGATGTATGAATGTGAACTGGTATTTGTAGCAGTGTGTCGTGGGTAATGTTGCTCGCCTCCGTGACTTTGGTTCACAGGTGCCCACTGGGTAACGATAAATGAGCAACACTTCCGGCATCTTCTAAGGCGAAGAACAAAAGTTATTTAAAAGAAAAAAAAATTATATATATATATATATATATATATATATATATATATATATATATATATATATATATATATATATATATATAATATATATTTAAATATATATATATATATATATATATATATATATATATATATATATATATATATATATATATATATATATATATAATATTTAAATATATATATATATATATATATATATATATATATATATATAATATTTAAATGTATATACAAAATATATAAATAAATATATAGGGTCATTCTCACGAAAACTGTCATTTTTCAGTACATAAAATCCCAAAAAAGTAAAGTGAATAAAAAGCTCTGAAACTTTTTATATTAATAGAAATATGTAATGGCATTATAAAGAAAGTATATATCCTATAAATTATACTTAATATTTAAATTAATTAATTTTTTAAATAATTAATTTATAATTAATTAATTTATAATAATTAATAATTAATTAATTTAATAAATAAATTAATTAAATAAATAAATTAATTAATTTAATAAATTAATTTATTAATTTTTTAATTTATTTTTCAAATTAATTAATAAGTGAATTAGATATTTTCACTATTTACAAAGTGAGGGAATGACACTAATAGTGAGGGAATGATATTTTATTTTAATACATGTTTTTATCTAAGTTACATCTACCTAAAGTTTGAAAATGATAACATACTAAGTATATCTAATATTTATTATAATTTAGTCTTATATATTTAATAGTTTTTACAGGTTTGGGAAATAAAATTGGCTGGCACGATTGAACAAAAAAAAATTTGATAATACACTCATCTTGAATCATTCCCTCACTTTATACACCAGTGAGGGAATGACGAATTCAATAAAATTTAAAAATAACAGTTAGGCCTAATTAATTTCTGAAGTCAATCGCATACAATTATATTCATACAAGAAAGCAACATATAATTATCCACTTTCTCGATGAAGTTGTATTTTATTTTACTCTAAAAAATGACATGAGGGAATGACGAATGTAAAAAATTTTACCTGGTTTGATTCATTCAAATTTATTCCACAGCAAAGCTTCTTTAAGTTGAAGATGGAAACATACTGCAATTTTGTTCTATGATGCCAGTTGTTAACTTCTGAAGTTTTTATTAAAATATTTTTATTCTAAGAAGATTTCAGGTGATAAGAACATTGTTGTGAGGGAATGACGCGAAACACTGGGGACAAAGTTTAAAATAGTGCTGTGTTACTATTTTCATCAGAAATTAAATTTGAAATTGATTTTCTGAATTCTATATTTCAGTATTCTGAAATAAAAAACACGAATTTGTAAAAAAAATTTTTTTATTTCAGAAACAATTTTTTTCTTTTTTTAAATCAGCAGTGGGGACAAGTGAGGAAATGACATATTGGTATATTTTAATTACCTAAAATAAATAAAAAATAAAAATTGATAATTTTATTTTTATTCTTTTGTTAGCTTGCATTCTGAAGGACACTTTCCCTGAATTTTTTTTCTTCGTAAGCTGTAAAACAAACATAAAATATACTGGGGACATGAAAATGACTGTTTTTGTGAGAATTACCCATATAATGTATACAAAAAGAAAACGAAAAAAATTAAGAAAAACAATAAGTTTTATTTTCGGGCCCATCCTTGCAACAAATCAAATCAAACACACTTCAGTACTGCAGTAAGAACTTGCACTTTAAACCAAAACCCTTCTATTTATGCTTCTACCTCAATTTGCGCTTCTGTTTTCATATTTTGTAATCTGGCAATCTTATTACGAAAATATTTTAAATCATTCTTGAAAGATTCAGAAACGAGTAAGTTCATCTGAATTCACTACTCGCTTCAGAGATTACCTTTAGTGTTTTACTCAATAAAGACAAAAAAAAAAAAAAAATAAATAAAAGAATTTTTTGTTCAACAAATGTTAATAATTTTTCGAAAATCAATCATTCTTATCAATTATAAACTTTGAATTATCCAGTTTTGGGGTACATTTTGGACCAATCTAACAAATCTCTTCTCTCCGAAGTATTTCTTGAGTTAAAAAGTGTTTCTTTCATAATTGTAAGGTATATGTGTTTATCCTGAAAAAGTTTGTTTGTATGTCTGATTTCGTAGCCTAATTAATAGTTAACTTTAATTAATTAGCATATTTGTATTTCGCTGCCCCGAAACATCAAGATTGACACCTAATATCGTTAGAGCGATAGTTTTTCCAGGTATATATATATATATATATATATATATATATATATATATATATATATATATATATATATATATATATATATATATATATATATATATATATATATATATATATATATATATATATATATATATATATATATATATATGTATTCATGAATAATGCAAATATTAATATAGTTTTAAAAGCTATAATATAGTAAAAATTATTTTATTCAATAATATATATTTGGGATATATTTTGCAAGCAACCATGAATTTATTTTTACCTCGGTATTATATTAAATTTGCTTGCTTTTTTTTTTTTTTTTTTGGACTTTTACATCTAGTGAGGTTTTTAAGAAATTTGCAGACAGGACATTAATTTCCACATAGGTTGACTGCCCACGCGAATTTATGTGTTTAGAAGCTTCTTCCGATTTAAATGTTTGTTGCTGCCATATCTTGTTGCAAATTTCTTTATAATGATTTCTGTTAAAGGCCTTTTTATATTACATTAGAAATATTCCTTCAGTTTTATTTATGATCGTTAGCTGTTAGTTTTGAATTAAATGTTCCTTACAAGAATAATTATTGAAGAATTTTCCCGAAGGCACGAACTTAAGGATAGTTACATTTTCGCTTTGCAAATAAAAGAAATGTTTTTACTCATAAAATGCTTGTCTCCAGCTATAATTACAGAATAGATACTTTGTAATAAATCTTTGACTCATTTGGTACATTTTAAATGTTGCCAGATTTTCTGACAGGTGAACTTTTAAGAATTCAAGTTCAGAGCACAATTTTTTTTTCTTTTTTTGGTTTTGTCACGATAAAAAAAATCGCATTATAAGTGTTAAAGGCGATGAACTAGATAATTTTCTTTTTTGGAATTCGAAAACGATAATAAATTACAAAATGATGGGTGATCTAGTTGCGCCTTCGTTATTGTTGTATTTTTTAAGTGATCTAGTTACGCGACCGATGTTTTTTTCAATTTTGATTTGTTCTTCTTAAGGCTCCTATACTATCAGAGCTGACCTATCAATCAATATTGGAGCAAAAAAGTTCACAAGTTAACGTTATGCTAGTATTGTGTTAGCTCTTTGGAGCAAAAATAGATGATGAGTCGGCCTGTCTAATTCAGGGGCTCTAGTTCTTCTGTATGATTTTGTTTTGTTTTGTAGGTAGAACTGTTAAGTTTAAGATTATTAAAAACGTTGTTAAGTTTTTAACGTTAGTATTAGTAGTTTTTTTCAAACAGAGTTGTGATTTAATTATGTTCTAGTTCATGCTTTGATATTACAGTTGTGTTTTTGATCAGTTCTAGTTCGTGTTTCAATATTTCAGTTATGTTTTTAATCAGTTCTAGTTCGTGTTTTAACAATAAGATCGTTCATTATTTTGTTTTATCGTTAAAAACAATTCAATTAAAAAATTGAATTCGTTTTTGTTGTATTTTTTAAGTGATCTATTTACGCTACAGATGTTTTTTTCAGTTTTGATTTGTTCTTGAGTATAATGATTTTTTTTATTATTGTAGAACTGTTATTGTTAAGATTATTAAAGAAGCTGTTAAGTTTTTATTGTTAGTATTGGTAGCTTTTTTAAACAGAGTTGTGTTTTAATTATATTCCAGGTCGTGCTTTAATATTTCAGTTATGTTTTTAATCAGTTATAGTTTGTGTTTTAATATTCCAGTTATGTTTTTAATCAGTTCTAGTTCGTGTCTTAATACTTCAGTTATGTTTTTAATCAGTTCTAGTTCGCGTTTTAATATTTCAGTTCTTGTTTTAACAAATAATATCGTTCTTTATTTTGTTTTATCGTTGAAAACAATTCAATTAAAAAGAAAAATCAATGTCACTAATTTAGCAGTAGATTGAAACGTTGTTTTCTGTTCTAAATGAATCGTAAATAATGTAGAGAGGGAGAGAGAGAGAAACTCCTTAGGAGATCTATTATCACCCAAAATGGTTGTAAGGGTCCTATTAAGGCGCCTCTCCAAATTACTCCCATGTTGCAAATTTGGCGATAAGTGAAGCGTGCCAAAAGCAGTTTGTGTGCTTCTAATGGGACCGGCGAAAACACCTCTCACATAAAATTTCTTACATTTTATGTGAATCTTACATAAGAGTGTGAATAAATTCTTCGAAATATTTCGCCCTCTAACATGAAAAGTATGGCCTCGCTTTCGAAAACGTGAATTCGTGGTGATATTTATGAAGAATGGGGAATGTTTTAGGATAGAAATACTCATACGCGCCTTTCAAATGTCGGTAGATTAGTTCCAGAGAAATCAAATTTTAAAGAAGTCGTAGATTCAAAATTCGATTTCTCTAACTATTCAACCGACTTTGCTCAAATGTTGCATTTGGCAGCATGAAATGACGTAAAAAGTTGCATATCTTACGATTTAAAAATTTTTCGACTCACATTAAATAAATAATAAAAAAATAAAAAATCAGCAAAAAAGTTGAAAGTTAAAAAAATCAACAAAAGTAAGTTGTCAGATTTCAAAGCATGAAATCAAATCGTAAATAGAGGGTAGTATAATTCGATTTCGCAAGAACTATTCGACCGACTTTGCTCAAATTTTGTATTTTGCAGCGTAATGACGTAAAAAGTTACATAACTTACAATTCAAAATTTTTTTGACAGAAATTAAGTAAATAATAAAAAAAATCAGCAAAAAAATTGAAAGTTAAAAATCAACAAAAATAAGTTGTCAGATTTCAAAGCATGAAATCAAACCGTAAACAGATTGTAGTGGGATATGTAATTCGATTTCTCAAGAACTATTCGGCCGACTTTGCTCAAATTTTGTATTATGCAGCTTAAAATGACGTAAAAAGTTGGATAACTTACAATTCAAAAATTTTTTCGACAGATATTAAGCAAATAATAAAAAAAAAATCAGCGAAGAAGTTGAAAGTTAAAAAATCAACAAAAGTAAATTGTCAGATTTCAAAGCATGAAATCAAACAGTCAATAGAGGGTAGTCGGCTATAATTTTAAGAACTAAAATAAAGAATCCCATTAAATTTCTCTCTCACCTTCGATGGGTCCAAAAACTGCATTTGCGCTAAGTAGTAATATATTATGCTGGATAATTTTTTCATATTTAGTAGAAGGACGTATTTTAAATAAAAAATTATAATGCGATAACTTTTATGAAAATTCAATTACATTTATTGAATACTATTGAAAAAGTCTGTTGGTGAGTTATAAAATTTTAGCAACGGATTTGCCCGAATTGGATTTGCACATGGCAAAAATATCAATCTAGATCTCTAAGTTTCATGTTAATATAATCATTTATTATTTGCAGTACAATATTCTTTTAATGATTTTTTATATAATTTAATTATTTGTTGGATATTCATTGTATTCGAATTTTTTTATTATTTTTATTTGAAAAACAAATTTTACTTCCAATTCTATTTAAAAAAAAAAGCATTTAAATAAATGCTTTAGAAACATTAGAATTCGTCGTAATTACTTTATTTATAGTGAACTTGAAAATCATTCCTTTTATCATATAAGTCAACTATAAACCTGTTTTTCTTTATGAATACTTAAATTTAAAGCATTTAAATTAATAATATTATGATGCTTACTACCTTAGGGGTAAATATTAAACAAAATTATACAATTTTAAAAATTAAGGACAATGAAATAATCAATAAATCTGTCAATATATCTAATAAACGAAATTGATATTTAAAGTATAATTCTTATCATAATAGCGTAAAAATAAGTTAGCCAGAAGTGATAAAAAACGAGATCTTTCGGACATTCCATTTATTTGGATAAAAAAAAATATTAAAAGATTACAGATATTAAAAGAAAGATTAAAAAAGAAACAAGATAATTCCGGCAATCAAGGATATTTTTATAATTCATAGTCAGAAATTTTTTATTTTATTTCTTCGCTTTGAAATAAGTTCTCTTAACATCTTCATCATATTTTGGGTGCTATTTGCTTGCACTTTATGCACAGTTAATAAAACTTATTAAATTCTTATTGTTATTTTGAATGTTTTTTTTCTTCTTTGTTTTACTTTATTTACTTTACGAAAAGCAGTAACAGGAAATAACAAACTAAATATCACTTTGATGTTGTTGTTGTAGTGCATTTACGTCGCACTAGAGCTGCGCAATGGGCTATTGGCGACGGTCTGGGAAGCATCCTTGATAATGATCCGAAGACGTGCCATCACAATTTTGATTCTCTGCAGAGGGGATGGTACCCCCGCTTCGGTAGCCCAACGACCTGCACACGAAGTCGAGCACTTTACGGTAGAACAGTTTTAACGCGGACCCATACCGCACACCCTCAGTCCCCTAAGCAGACTGATTCAAGTGGTCACCTACCTGCACACTGACCGCAGCCAGTGATGCTTGACTTCAGTGATCTGGTGGGAAACGTGTCTTAACGATCAGTCCACTGCGGGACAAATATCACTTTCAGAATACCACAACAAGGAAAGCCGAGAAGTTCGTAACAGAAAATAACTTCTTAAATATGAACAAGGAATTAAATGAAAGAGGAGGTGCTGACATACGTGGCAGCTTCATAACGGAGAGGGGGGCATTATCATGCAGTCCGTGCGGGAGCAGTTTCTACGGTTGTCGTTAAATAACCGCATGTTACTCATGTTCTTTCAAACCTAAATGAATTTTAACAAGAATTTCTGCGAACGAAAATATTATGCCCATGAGAAGTTCTTGGCCACTCTCTAACTTTTCACGCAGAAAAGTATTTTTTTTTTTATGGACCGGGAAGGCTTGGCTAGTAGGGCTGCTGGGCCCATGTCCAGGAGTTCGTGGGTTTGATCCCCACCGAACGAAGACTCCCCGTGTAGTAAATGGTGACTGATGCACGTTAAGCCTGTTGAGTCGCAAAGTCCTCGATGTTCCCATAACAATCCTCTAGGGCAGTGTTACCCAAACTTATGACTTTTGTGCACCCTCTCTAAATTTTTCGTAACGCTGTGTACCACTAATAAAAAAAAAAGAATTTATTTTATACTATAAAAAAGTTGCACAAAAGTTAAAAATCTCAACTGGCTGATTGACACCAATAATTATTAACTATTAACTCTCCAAAAAATAGCCAATAGAAAAATATGTAATCGTAAATTTTCATAACTAGCTTTGTTTTCAAATAAATTTTTTTAAAATTTTCGTTTGTTGCAAGATGTTTCGCATAAGAGCGCGTACCCCCGCTAAACTGTTACCGTACCCCTGGGGGTAAGCGTACCACACTTTGGGAAATACTGCTCCAGGAGTTCCCTTGTCTTCTGGATTGGGTTCAAAATGACGAGGCTACGGAGTGGAACATGAGCAGTCGCAAACCCATAAAATTGGGTCGGCTGTTCAACGACGGTTACATAAAATGAGAACATAATTTGATGTCTATCAAAACAGTACTTTTCAACAAAATATGCAAATATATCCTGTTTCGGTGCTTTTTTCTTCCTCTGTGTATGATAAAGACATGATTTAAAACGTCGACATTCTGAGTTCAATTAAGATAAAAGTTTTTGAGGGGGGGGGGGGGGTAGCAATTACAGCCGTTCTCAATCTTGAGACTGCGGCCAAACCTCATTAGCATCTTTTACGAGTTTTGTGTGAGATAACCTTAAAAGAGAGAGAGAAATTTTAAACTGCTTTCATCTAGTTTTCACTCCGCTCTCTCTCTCTCTCTGAAAGTCGTTATTATTCCTCTGCCTGCGCTCATAATCATTCATATATGCAGATGAGCGGTTCACGTGCTCTCTTATTGAGTACGTGTCATATGTACGACGATGGCTCTCTGTCGGCAGCATTTGGCGAGAAAGATGGCTTTCGCCAAAGGAACATTCTTAACCCTATTTCGAACAAGGCGTTTCACAGTTGGCCAGCATGCAAGGTTTCGTGGCCAAAATTAGTATTTCCATAGAAATTTGTTTCAAAATTTTGGGTTTTTTATGTGTAGGCAAATTGAATTAATAGTTGAAATTTTGAAATACACTAAAAATACGCCCAAAAACAAAACAAAATGGCGGCTAAAATAGGCCGAGCAAAAATGAAACAAAATAATATAGTACGTTTAAATAATTAAATATAGCAATGAAAATGTAATAATTTTCGACATTTTACACTAAAAATGAAAAGCAAATTATATTTCCGAAGTAATATTTCCAATTATTATTACTTTATATTAATATTACATGGCTATCGCCAAAGGAACATTCTTAGCCCTATTTCGAACAAAGCGTTTCACAGTGGGCCAGCATCCAAGGTCTCGTGGCCAAAATTAGTATTTGGATAAAATTTGTTTCAAAATTTGGGGGGTTTTATGTGCAGGTAAATTGAATTCATAGTTGAAATTTTGAAATACTCTAAAAATACCCCCCCCCCCAAAAAAAAAATGGTGGTTGAAATATGGCTAGCAAAAATTTAAAAAAATAATATAGTACGTTTAAATAATTAAATATAGCAATGAAAATATAGTAATTTTCGTAATTTTATGTTAAAAAATGAAAAGCAAATTATATTTCCGGAGTAATATTACAAAATGACGCTAATTAATTACAAAATAACGCTAAAACATGAAGAAAAAAAACATAATTTTTGTTCTTCGGTATATTGAGTTCACCTTTGCCATACTGGCAAAATGGGGCAGGTTTTTTCGAAAGAAGAAACATCAAAGAAGACAACAACAAAAAAATTTAGCTAATTTCCGCCTGGAACAAACTTTCGAAAGTGATTCGAACATTGTAAAATGTCAAATGATAATATATAAACTGTAAGTTTGTCAGGAGTATTAACTCATCCAACATATTGAAAAATTGTACTATCATTTAAGGCTAATTACTCTGATGAAAATGTAAACCGTAAGGTGAAATTCCTATGTATATTTCGGAAAAAAAATTTAAATGTTAAATTTAAAAAAAAAAAATTTTTAAGCATATTTTTCATTACATTGTATTCTCGTCGGTTCAAGAAGTAAATTATAATGTTCGGAATGATGATGAATACTTAATTTGGGCTATATTAAAACTGCCTACACATATTTTAGTTGAGAATTTAATTTTTGACTTTTTCCCAAAGATCATGGCCCACAGTGCGTTTGTGAAATCTAAAAGCGTTTTTTTTTCTTGTTGTTTTTGAAGATAATAAGCAATAAAATAATTATAAAACTAGGTAAAAAACGTAAAATTAACCCAACTGTGAAACTCTTCGAGACAAAAAATACACATACAGTCCCTGACCAATAATATTAGACTCACTATAAAATTATAATAATGCGGTGATACTATACCATACAGCTATATTGTTTTTACTCCGATGAAACCGGTTTGCACTTGTTAACGTTCCTGTATCAATGGGTTAACATTATACGTCAAAAATAAATACAAATGGGAAGTATATATATAAAAAAATCTCCTGAAGAAAACAATTCACATGTATGTTTAAATATAAAAGTATCGCCTATAAACTCGTGCAAAACATATCATTATTAAAAAACAACAGTGCGTCTAATCATTTGATCTCATTATTATAATATACTAATATAATACCTGATATAATAAATATTCTATCTATAATATATCGTTTAATTTAACCGATACATGAACGTAAACAAGTGCAAACCGGTTTCAGTTACATATAAACATACAATTCAGTTACATATTCAGTTACATTACAATTTTGCACTCAAAAATTGCATTTTTCGCCATCATTGAACCAAGATTTGCTCCTGTAGCTCAGAAAGAAAGTTGCTTTACGAAATTCTTTATCGTTTGACGCGTCGCCATTTTGGATTTCAACTCGTCTGTCGGTCGTTATCCAAGCCTATCGCACATGTACAATAAAATACATGAATTTTAATGTTTGATCAGTTGCATTTTGAGAATTAAAAAAAATAAAGCTGTATAGTATCACCTGATAATTAAGATTTTGCATTGAATCTCACAGTGCGTCTAATCATTTGGCCAGGCACTGTATTTCGATTCCTTTTCTTTTTCGCTTTTAGATAGAAAGTGAAAAAAATTCTTAACTCGTCTGAAGGATAATTCACGAATAAAGGGACGATCACAATCGATTTCTTTCAGACGATATATTAGTTCACAACGATTGTATCATGTATAGCAATTTAAGTAGAGAATCGAGGAAATCATCTTTGGAAAAAGGTAGTCAAAGTACATGAAGTGAATAAAATCAGTTACTTAAAACGCGAATATCATAAATTCGGAAAAAAAAATATTGATTTGATTGAATTTTACTGAAAAAAACCGAAGCAGTATATAAAAGAATTCGCCTTGTTTTTTCAAGAGAATTTATTTCTCAAAAACCAAATTAAAAAAAAATCTTTCTGAAATTGTAACATTTAAATGTCTCTAAAGAAGCATATTACGCATTTTTCATTTATACTATAACATAAATATTTTATATACACGCTTTTATGATACTTTATGGACAAATTTTACATAAGCGAGTGGAAAACTTATTCTGAAGCATACAACGGCTCTTTTTTACTTATTTGCAATCACGATTAAAAAAACTTATCGAAAATAGTTCCCACTTCACAGAATCTCAAAAAATAATTTAATAATTTTTGAATCAGCGATTTATAGAATGAATCTCCATTCCTCCACGAGCGAAAGAATTATCATTATTTTGTAAATTTAAGTTATAATAAATTATACTTTCTAAAAAAATATGCATGTATAAAAAAAGCTTTTATTCCTCTATAATTGATGTTTTTTATTCAGTGAAGAAAAATAATGACTAATAAACCATGTCCGAGAGTTCGTGGGTTGGTACCCCGCCGGCCGAAGTGACTGATGCACGTTAAATCTGTCGAGCTTTAAACCTTTGTTTCAAAAAACAGATGATATTCAAAATCAGTTCTTAAAATTATTCATAAGACCCGTTTGTACTATCTACTGAAAAAATTTAACAACGTTTTCAAAACATCTTTAACAACTTTCCTTACCAATTATTTTGAAGAAAAAAAAAGCAAAAATCAAAATTTTTTTTATATTAATAAACACAAGGAACTAAAACGAAACATAATGCACAAGTTTTAAGTTGAAATTTGAATTTTTTTTATGTGTAAGGAACATTTAATTTAAAATCAGTTTACTATCCCTAGCGTTTGTGGTATACTATCCGAGAGTTTGTGGGTTCAAACCCCGCCGGTTGAAGACTTCCCGTGAAGTAAAGTGACTGATACACATTAAATCTGTCGAGTCGCAAAAGTCCTTCATGTTTCCACAATAAATCAATACCTCTGGGGGTACTGGATTGGAGATCGATCGTTCTCTGATTGAGGTCAAAATGACGATCTGTGGATGAATGAATGGATATATGAATGGGTTCGCCCTATAAACGGGTGCGACGTATGGTGTGGCAGAAGTCGAATTATTGGCCATAGATGGCGGCATTGAAAAGCAAGAAACGCACATTTTACTTTAAATTTGTTCGATTTCACCAAGCAGGCTTGCCCGTGTGGCAAGTGACATTAGAAACAACAACAAGATTCCTTTTTTTCTTGCCGACCCGAGCCGGAACCACTCCGTTCTGTGACCCCGAACCCTTACTTGAAATAGTACATACCTCGTTACCATAGTCACCATCACAGGTCCAGACGATTGTCTGGGGGAGTTCTTATTTTAGAAAACTATATGTTCTCGGTGTAGTAGTACATTCATGAATGGATAGTTGTACTACTTCAAGTGTGTATTTCTGCAAATTACATTCTTGTCCTTCAAAATTAGCCATTTTGCTCCAATGGAACAATGCCAAGAGATTTTTTTCCCTCCACATTTGTCACAATATACGCAAACGCATTGTCTGTCTCATTAAATTAACTCCACTGGTCAGTTGTCGTTGACTATGGATATAAACTATTTCAAGTAGAGGTATGGGGTTTCAGTTGGCGAGAGAAATCGCTTTTATAGAAACGTTCCGAGAGGAGTTCTTTAACTAGAAGAACGGTATATTAAAAAGAGAATCCATACGAAAGTCAGTAATGATAAAAATTGTGCCTAGAGGTACATAATTTTAACTGCCATTTCATTTAAGAACTTTAGGCGAAAATAAATTTGAGCGCTGTGATATATTTTATAACCGTCGTTGAACAGCCGACCCAATTTTATGGGTACACGACTACGAATGTTCAACACATTGTCATTTTGAATCCAATCCAGAAGACAAGGGAACTCCCAGAAATTTTCCTTCATGGGGGACTTTTTGATGGAGTTAACCCGTACTGGCGTTACATGGAGAAGAAGACCACGAGAACCTCCCACTATTAGTAAAACGGCAAGAGGACTCTCAACCGTGATCCGTCTACCACTGAGCATAGTTCACGTCAGCATTGTGGTCGATGCAAGTCGAATGCGGAATTCGTATCGACTGGGATTCGAGCTCGGTTCTGAATGTCCTTAATATGAGACATCATAGTTAAAATTATATTTTTCAATCTATACGTAATTCATTTATTGGACCGCGATGGCTCAGGGAATAGAGCGTTCGCCTTCCAATGAGGTGAACCGGGTTCGAATCCCAGTGATGACTGGTCGATACGAATTCCGCATCCGACTTGCGCTGACAGCACTGTTGAAGTAAAATATGCTCAGTTGCAGACGGATCAGTGGTGAGAGTTCCCTTGCCGTCAGGCTAACCGTGGGTGGTCTTCGTGATTTTTCTTTCCATGCAACGCAAAGTTCCATCAAAATGTCCTCCGCTAAGGCGTGTTTCTCCTAATATTCGATCCAGGAGTTCCCTTGTCTTCTGGATTGGATTCAAAATGACAATGTGTCGAACATTCGTAGTCGTAAACCCAAAAAATTGGGTGAGATGTTGAACGACGATTATCAAATGAAATACAGTCAAACCTCGCTATAGTGAACCTTCAAGAGGCCGAAATTTCGGTTCACTATAACCGGGAGTACACTATATTCGGTACGCAAACAATTTTGACTACTCGTTCCGAACTCCTTCTTTTTATTAAACATTATTTAAATAAATGACCCATAGAATGAAATACAAAAAGTAACCGAATAGTAAGGAAAAATGTGTTAACTTGCTTTTATTTTTTATTACTCTTCGTTTTGTGAACAAAAAAAAAAATTAGTAATCTTTAGCTGATGCAGGGAAAAATTTGTCCATACATGTGCCTTTGTTTAGGGATGGAAAAGTGTGATAAAAGAAGCAAACAAGAGAAAATGCTTATCGCTACATTTCACTCTATAGATGGTTTTAAAAAAATCTGTACAAGTATTTATTTTGAAGTAGACATTTCAAAATTATTTTTAAAAAAAAGAAGAAGAAAAAAATCAGTCGAAGACGGAAAAAAGCTCATAATATCCAACTTCCTCACTTTTTTAGTTCACTCTATTCACAAAAAACAATATTATATGTGTATATCAAGGCACGGGACTGAACATTTCGTTCACTATATCCGGGAGTTCACTATAAAACTTGTTCACTATAGACTGTAATTCCTTTATTTCTGTTTTAAGAAGTGGGCCAAAAAGAGCGATGTGTGTGAAAGTGTGGAATGCCTTCGTATTTTATGGTGAAAGTTATTAAGGCAGTTAATGGTGGATGGTAGATGACGAAGCGAATGATTGTCGGAATCGCGCCAACAACGCATAAATTATTCACAACGCCGAAAAGGCGTCTCGCTTCCTTGCATTGTGGATATGGCTCTCTCTCATTACTTGTGGATGCATTTTTAGAACGAATTATTAATACTCTTCTTCTTTCTACGTCATCAGAGAAAGTAGTCGAAATAAACCTCGTTTTTATTTTATTTTATAAACACACACACAATGTGAAATAAACTTTTCGAAATACAGTATTTTTCATGAATAGTTACAGTCCGTGGCCAAATTATTAAACGCAGTATTAACATTCTATGTGAAATCTTAATTATCAGGCGATACTCTATACAGCTTTATTGTTTGGACACGACTGTTTGCACTTTTTTACGTTAGTGTATCAATGGGTGAAATGAGACGATATATAACATAAATTCGACGATCGGATAAATACGAAGATATATTAGATAAATACAGAATATTTATTATATCAAACATTGTATTAGTATATTATATTAATTAGATCAAATTATATAACATTCTATGTAAAATCTTAATTATCAGGCGATACTCTATACAGCTTTATTGTTTTGCCACAACTGTTTGCACTTTTTTACGCTAGTGTATCAATGGGTGAAATGAGACGATATATAATATAAATTCGACGATCGGATAAATTAGACGTTACAAATATATATAAATATAGAATATTTATTATATCAAGCATTATATCAGCATCAAGCATATAATAAGCTGGCAAAAAATCCAATTTTTTAGTAGAAAATTTAATGATATTTCGTTGTTTATTGTTTTATTTCATTACTTACAGTCGCTGGCCAAATTATTAGATGTACTCTAAGATTCTATGATTATCAGGTGATACTATACAGCTTTATTGTTTTTATGTAACTGAAACCTGTTTGCACTCGTTTATGTACGTGTATCAGTTGGTTAATATTGTCATGCAATACGTTAAAAATAAATACAAATCGGAAGTGTATAAAAAATCTCCCGAATAAAAACCCATTAGATGTCTATTTGAATATAAAAGTATTGCCTATAAATTCGTGCAAGTCATGTCATCATTAAAACACTACAGTTCCACTAATCATTTGATCTCATTATTATAATATACTAACGTAATACCTGATATAATAAATATTCGACATTTATGTAATGTATCGTCTCATTTATTCTATCGTCAAATTTATATTATATATCGTCTCATTTCACCCATTGATACACGAACGTAAACAAGTGCAAACCGCGTAAAAACAATAAAGCGGTATAATATCGCCTGATAATTAAGATTTTTTCATAGAATATTATAGTGCGTCTCATAATTTGATCTAATTATTATAATATACTAATATAATGCTTGATATAATAAATATTCTATATTTATATAACGTATCGTTTAATTCATTTATATTATATAGTCTAATTTAACCCATTGATACACGAACGTGAACAAGTGCAAACCGCGTATTATATTTATATAACGTATCGTTTAATTTATATTGTATCGTTTAATTCATTTATATTATATAGTCTAATTTAACCCATTGATACACGAACGTGAACAAGTGCAAACCGCGTATTATATTTATATAACGTATCGTTTAATTTATATTGTATCGTTTAATTCATTTATATTATATAGTCTAATTTAACCCATTGATACACGAACGTGATCAAGTGCAAACCGTGTCAAAACACTAAAGCTGTATAGTATCACCTGATAATTAAGATTTTACGTAGAATTCTAGAGTGCGTCTAATAATTTGGTCAGGGACTGTAAGTAAAGAAATAAAGCACTAAATAAAGAAATATCATACAATTTTGCACTCAAAAATTGCATTTTTTGCCAGTATTGAACCAATATTTGCCCCTGTAGCTCAGAAAGAAAGTTGCTTTACGAAATTCTTTATCGTTTGACGCGTCGCCATTTTGGATTTTAACTCGTCTGTCGGTCGTTATCCAAGCCTATCGCACATGTACAATAAAATACATGAATTTTAATGTTTGATCAGTTGCATTTTGAGAATTAAAAACAATAAAGCTGTATAGTATCATCTGATAATTAAGATTTTACATAGAATCTTAGAGTGCGTCGAATAATTTGGCCAGGCACTGTAAGTAAAGAAATAAAACAATGAATAAATATCATACAATTTTGCACTCAAAAATTGCATTTTTTGCCAGCATTGAACCAAGATTTGCCCCTGTAACTCAGAAAGAAAGTTGCGTTACGAAATTCTTTATCGTTTGACACTTCGCCATTTTGGATTTTAACTTGTTTGTCATTATCCAAGCCTATCGCACATGAAGAATAAAATACTCCATTTTTTTCTCACATAAATGGCAAAAAAAAGGAGGAGCAACTGATGGTAGTTTGAGTGTGAAATATCCCCATATTCTAAACATAGATTGAAGAAATGTAATTCAGCCTTTCATAAAATAACATCCATTGCTTTGGACTTTGTATAGCCCGATTTTAGAATCTTAAGAATTGTCGACTGAGCTTAGGCATCTTCAAGAGGACGAGAAAGGAAAAAACTTTTCGTCGCAAAATCTCTTTCATTTTCTTCTTATTTAAAAGAAAGAAAAAGTCTAGAGTAAGCCATGAAATTTCAATAGTTGAAAAAAATATTCAAAATTGAATCAAAATGCTGTGCGGAGAGTTGTTATGGACAATGTCAACCTTCATCTATGAAAAAGTATCCCATCATAGAATCGAGCTAACATGTCTTATGTACTAGTGAATTGGAATTTTGTAGTGGTAGATACACTACAGTACTCCCCCACCCGAATTATATCTGCGATAGAATTCGATGAATAAGATACCACTCTTTGTATTCATTGTTGTTTTGTGCGAAGTCGGGAGAGATGTATTAAGATCACCGCACTTATGCTGATCGTGATGATTCAATGTCTTGGTCTCTCCTGTGTTGCCATTAGCAGTCGAGAGTATACAGGCCGATGCTGTGTGTGATCGAGACTGAGTAGCAACAGCGCGAGGAGGTGGATAATGTTGCAGTCACAAGTAGCAAGTCAACTTTTCAATCTGGACAATAAATCGGAGTAGGCGTTCGAAGGTCACCCATGTGGAGAGTGTTGTTATCGAACCTGTAAACCTTCATCTATGAAAATGTACTCCATCATTGAGTCGAATTAATATGTCTTATATAATAAAATTTTGTATTTCGCTATGTATAATGATACTGTATGTAAAAATGTCTTAATCATCAAATGTCTTAAAAATAATGATGTAAAAATGTCTTAACAATCAAATGTCTTAACAATAATGATGTAAAAATGCCTTAACAATCAAAAGATTTTCGGCTATGTTAAAATAAAGTGTTAAAATTTTTTCTTACTACGAATTATTTTGGGATAAATAACTATTATAATTTTGCGCGAAAAGTTTTCGACTTACTTTGAAAGCTTAGAAATTATTGACTCACATTATAATAGTTATTGACAACAGTATGATCATTTAGCAAGCAATAAGAATTAATAAAAATTAATGAAAACAACTGACGGAAGAATAGAAAATATTGTTTCTTGTAAGCGATTTACTTTTACTGCGAAACAAGAGTAAAAATTCTTTATCTCGCATTTGATTTGTTAAAGGCAAGTTAGCGTAAGATGCACCATTTTTAGTGGTCCAATCAAATCCAATTCACTTGCAATGTCATATTGTTGTCTCTTTTTCAAGAATGTTCTACTTATAAATCGAAACATGTCACCAAGTATAGGATTCCAGTAAAGCTACGAAACTATAACCTTTAAACAAAAAAAAAATCTATGATATATATATATATCATAGAAGATAGTAAGAATTAAAAATCTTTCTAACATGTTTAACTTTTAAATTGTTTTGAAAGCATATTTGTATAATTTGATAACGAAACAAAATGGAACAAATTGCAGTCGCGGATGTTTACTTAAATCTTATACCGCTATGGAATTTTTTTTCTTCTTTTATCAACTTGCGTTGATACATTCCGTCGTTGAACAGCCTAATTTTCTGGGTTTACGACTACTAATGTTCAACTCCGCAGCCTTGTCATTTTAAGCCCAATCCAGAAGACAAGGGAACTCCTGGATCAAGTATAGCGAGAAATTTGCCTTCGTGGAGGACTTTTTTGATGGAACAAACAAGCATTTGCGTTACATGGAAAGGAAAACCACGAGAGCCTCCCACTGTTATCCTGACGGCAAAGGGACTCTAACCCATAATCCATCTACCACTGAGTATATTTCACGTCAGTACAGCTGGTGATACAAGCCGGATGCTGATTCGTATCGACCAGCCATCGCTGGGATTCGAACCCGGTTATTTTGAAACCATACGTTATTATTTAGAGTAACACTACAATTAATTTCGACTTTTTTTGTTTTAAATGATTCACGCATTATTATTTTAAATGATGTTAAAGTTTGAAATGAATCATTTTATGCAATTTTTGTTAAGCTTTCGCACCCTCAAAGGGTAGCAAACATTCTGTGTGTAATGCGTCCCGTGTGTCCAATGTGTCCCGCAGTGGACCGATCATTAAGACACCGTTCCTACCAGATCACCGAAGTCAAGCATCACTGGCTGCGGTCAGTGTGCGGGTGGGTGACCACTCAGATCAGTCTGCGTAGGGACCGAGGGTGTGCGACATGGGTTCACGTTAAACTGTTCTACCGTGAAATGCTCGACTTCGCGTGCAGGTCATCGGGCTACCGAAGCGGGAGTTCTATCCCCTCTGCAGAGGATCAAAATTGTGATGGCATGTCTTCGGATCATCCTCAGGGATGTTTCCCAGACCGTCGCCAATAGCTAATCGTGCAGCTCTTGTGCGACGTAAATAAAATACCTACCAATTTTGGGGTACCAGCTACCTATCAAATTGTTATAGTCGAACGATCCTTTCCCCTCTTTGGTGAATTGTGGCCGTCGCCAATAGCCCATTGTGAAGCTCTAGTGCGACGTAAATGAACTATAACAACAAGAACAAATAACGCGAATGTGTCATAAGTCTTATTACAAATATCACCAAAAATATAATTTATTTCAAGTTTATTCAATGTAAACTAGCTGTGAAATATGATTTTTTTTTTTTAAATATTCATATCCTTATTATTCAGAATTTTTGTAATATTATTTTAACTAATTATACTTATCTTTACTACTTCATTTTACATGGTGATTCTGAGATAATGATTGTCTACAGTTTATGACGTTGAATTTTGCTTCCATTATAACAGGGGCTTCCAACTTACATGAGGCCGGGGGCCACAATTTAAAACACCAATCAAGCCGCAACTTTATCAAAATTTTATATGGTACTCCTTTATATTTGAAGGAACAATAAATATTACTGTCAGATTTTTTATCAAGTTGTACAAAACAAAAGTATTGAATTTCAGGTTAAAATAGGAAGTAGATTTTTAAAAATATTTGATTGCATATTAAAAAATTCGGGCTACAATAACTTTAATGTGCACCTATGTAATAAGGGGGGACTCCACCCTGAATATTTCAAAAATTCCAATTTTTATTTTTTTTAATATTTTTCAAATCTTTGTACCCTTTCTAATGTCAGTCTAAAACGATTTCTCGGTACCTAACTTCGTTTGGAAGTTATACAGGAAAATAGAGAGTCGTCGGTAAGCAGGTAGAAAGGCCCGTTCGGCCGGATTAGGAGGGGCGACATTCTTTTTGTGTCTCATCCATTCTGTTGACGGAGAAGATATAAGGACTTAGAATTGCAGAATAACGGTTAATCATTACTAATTAAATAATTTACTAGATTGAACATAAGTCAAACGTGCTTTTCTCAAAGCGTTGGTTTTTGACCTGGCCTAAAGTTTTTCTCATGATCTATGCAACGAAATAAGCTGTTCTTTATTTTCAATTACGTAAAAATACATTCTTTAGAAAGTAGCATTAGATTTTTTCGATATTTTTATATTTCGATTTTATATTAGTATTTCAATGAATATTTTTTTATTGAAAAACGTAAATTTTTTTTTTGAGTTGCCGCCATTTTGGTAATTTTTCGAATATCAAAAAACTGCTAAGCTACTTTTTAGATAATGTCTTTGTTTCAGAAAATCTAAACAAAATCGTTTTCTTTTGTTTCAGGACTTCTAAATCCAGTGATGCCGGTGAGGTGCTACTTTTTGATGACCAGCCAAACACGGAGCTGCCACTAACTTACTTTGTATTATTTTGTAAAAGAATTTTTTTTAAAATAGACTTAACTTGTAGCTAAATAACATGGCTCAGCATTGTCTCTATTACTTAAAAAAAATTCAGGAAAAACGTTAATATTTTACCATCTCGGGGTGGGGTCCTCCCTTAAACAATTAATGTGCAATAGATATCTAATTGTTAAGATATAAAACTTTAAAAAGGTTGATATTAAAACTTACATAGTAGCACACAAAATGTTCAATGAGAAAATTGAGATTTGTCTGCTGCATCCACCAGAGAATAGATATTTACATTTTAAATTTAAAAATTTACAAATGTGTGTGTCAATATTTTCGCCCAAAATGAGTGGTTTCAAAAAGTTAAATCGGAGAATTTCTTCGAGAAAATTTCTGATACGCACATGCTAAATTATATTCACAAAATACAAAAAAAAATTTAAATGGAAAAGAGCAGCATACACGATTATTTCTGTATTTGAATAAATATTTTCTTGGATGCAAAACCTGAGAAATTAAATCTTTTTGCACCGTTGGTATAATAAATTTCACAGAAACGAAGAAATTAGGTTTTTATTAACGAGAAAAGTATTTTAAAGCCATGCAGATTTTTTACGAAAATTGTCAGCAAAAAAATGGCAGCTAATATATTTTAGTTCACGGGCCGCAAGGAAAGGCTTCGTGGGCTGGATGCGGCCCGCTGGCTGCCAGTTGGAAAACCACGGCATTATAAGATAATTACTGTAAATGCTTTGAGCTGGATGATCCCATAGAATGTCTTGTTCCATTACAGTTACAACAGTTCTATTCAATATTCTACTCACTGGTAGACTGTAAATCGGTTATTTAAGGGGGGATGATACACATGTTCCTTTTGAACAGTCAGTTAATTCCTCCCCCCCAAAAAAAACTAGTGTGGGTTGAGAGAAGTGTGTAATAAGGGAGGATTAAGGGCAATAACACTCCTCACTTTCGGAGGGATCAATTCGGTTATTTTGGAAAGAGGGCTTCCCTTCTCTACTCTAGGGTTAAGAGGGGAACAAAAGACGCAGTTTCATTTAAAAAGAGGTTGCACTCAAGGCAGATATATATATATATATATATATATATATATATATATATATATATATATATATATATACAGTCGGACCCCGATTTAACGAATTCATCGGGACCGGAAATTTTATTCGTTAAATCGGGGTCATTCGTAAGATCGGGGTTCAAAAAAAATTGTTTTTTATACATATGTATTTATTAAAAATTACTAGTTATAAACGACTATCTAAGATAAGAAAGAAATTTCCTGTTTGACTCATAGTTCACGTGACAAACCCCCGGAAAATGACCTTGCAAGTGTAATGTCTTATTGACTCTGCCCTTCTGCCCACCTACCCACGACGAATTTTGTTTTTCCCCGTTGCGGGCTTTTCTTTTGTTTGAGACGAAAATGCACTTTTTCTATTTTATTCCTCCCAGGAAAGATTTTTTTCCCTTTAGAATCTGCCAATTACAAAAAAAAATGCAATATTTTTCTGATTAAAATATTTTTTCCGGATGCTGAAATAATTCGTTAATTCGGGGTTAATTATTCGTTAATTAGGGGTTTTTGAATCTGTTTTTGCTGGGGATGAAAAAAATTTCGTTAAATCGCGAAATTCGTTAAATAAGGGTTCGCTAAATCGGGGTCTGACTGTATACGTAAAACCGTCGTTGAACAGCAGAACCAATTCTTTGGATTTACGACTACACTGTTAGAAATTTCTCGGAAAAGATGGTTAAATAACAATTTATTTCATTGTTATTTCACCATATTCAAATAAAACAGTCAAATCACCGTAAATAATATGGTAATCAAACTGTTAACTGTGAAAAAAATCGTTAATTGACTGCTTTCACATAATATGGTCAAACAACCAGAATTTTACCGAACCAACTATGCCAACCTGCACTGATAGAAATTTCTGAGAAAAATAGTTATATAACAATTTATTAAATTGTTATTTTATCATATTTTTCCAAAACAGTAGAATAAACGTAAAAAATATGGCATTCAAACAGTTAACATTGAGAAAAACCGCCGATTGATCATTTTAACCAAATACGTTAAAACAACAGTAAATTTATTCGCGCCATCTAGGTCTTTCGCCATAGAGAAGCGTTAGAAGCTCATGCGATAATGGAAATGTAAATATTATTCCATATCGCGTGAGCTTTGATGGGATGCATGGGATCTCCATCACCATCGAGCAAGACTAAGATACAAAAAGTAAGTATTTCATCATCAATTATTTCATGTTATTATATATTGTATTTAAGTTTGAATCCCTCGTAAAAATGTAATTTTGAGTACATGTGTTCTTATGCAGTGTCAAGTGATAAGTAATTTTTTTCTGAAGAAAAACGATAGTTACTTTTTGTATTCAGCAACTTATTTGTTTTGATCGTTATATTATTACTAAAAAACTTAAATGTAAATCGCTAATGCTGTAATTTTTTCATAATGTGCTTAATTTAACGCCATTGCACTTTAATATTCTACTAGCAACGAACTTTGATTTTCGAATGAAAGCACAATTCTTAATTAAATATATTATTACTATTAAAGTTTATTCATTGCATAAGAAATATTATTCGTGAAAGTCTAATACAGTGTTTCCCAACCTTTTTTGTACCATGTCCCACCTAAGCGTTTCTAAAATTCTTATGCCCCCCTATGTAACATATACATAATTTTTAATATAAGAAAATCGAATTGTTCACTTAAGAAACTTAGGAAATTGTTAGCGAAACAAAATAAGTAAATTTTCAGAACATATAATGAAAAATTCAAATTCGAAATAATTTTAATAAAGATTTTTCTATAATAGTTTAATATTTTAATTTAGTGAGATTCTCGCCCTTGATGCTTGCTGCACATAGATTTTATCTTAGGTTCCAATTTGGTTAGCTTCAGTCTCAAGTCTCCCCATTGTGTTATATCCAGACGATTTCTTTTTTTTACCAATGAAATGATTTACAGCACTAAATCCACGTTCAGCTAAATATGAAGATGGAATCGGTAACAATAGTTTTCTTGCACATTTGATTGAATTTGGGTATTTGTTTTATGTTTCCTCACGAAGCCATGACATCACTCATTTCATATTAAATAAAGTATTAACTGACTAATCATTTTCCATTTCTGCAAGTTCTTGATATATCAGACAAATCCACTAACATGGACTGCAACATCCATGTTGGAAAATAAATTTGTTTTAAATCAGAATATCTTTCTCTTAAATCAGCCGATAGAATTTTCAGATGAAAGACAATAACAAGTAAAGCGGTATCATTTACTTCACATTTTTGGAGCCAATGAAACTGTTCAAAGTTTTTGTTGTTAATATATTTCTCACATAACTCAATAAGGGTAATGAAGCCAAATATCTTCGTTTTTGCATCAACAAGAGTTTTATTGGTTCCTTGAAGTTTCTTATTTAATATATTCGGTTTTTCAAAGATATTGGCTAAATAACTCACAAATACTTTACCATCGACTGTAAACAGATACTTCATTTCAGGTTTGTCGCCTTAAAAATTCCTAAGTCGCATAATATTTATTGACTGCAATTATTTAAGAATTTATTATTGTATCTTTGTAGTTTATTTGTAAGTCGTATTTTTTTCTGATTCTTATTTTGTTATCCTAAATTTGGTAGTTTGAAATTCATTTGGCACATTGGTGATAGTGGCAGCACAGATCCTTGTATGGACTTATTCCCTAAATTATTTTAAGAAGTCTTTTTTACCTTAATATATATAATTAACATTTGACCTTGTGATAAATTAAAAGTTTTGATTAGTTCTGTTCTATACTAAATATTAAAATGAACTTGATGACATTCTGGTTACTTTTGATAGTATGAACCAACTCAAAAACTCATTGCTTTAATAAATTTATCGAGAAAAAAAACTGACTGGTAATAACTAATATTAAATGTTTATCTGATTGAAACAGCAAAAGAGGTTAATGCTACCTTGATTGATAGTTTGCGAATTAACCGTAAAATAAAGTTCAGAATATTATAAAGTCTTCTTAATGATTCCAATTTATTAAAATAGTAGTAAAAGGCATATTTTTTATGAAAAAAGTGACAATGTGACAACTAGCTAGCGAATTGCCATTTGTTATGTTTAGTGCCTTGAAGTAGGTGCTGACTGTTAATTTTGCACAATACTGTACAATATTGACAAAATTATACTGGAAATTGTTAAAGTGTTCTCTTCTAAACAAAATAATAATTAAAAATAGTAGGTTTTGAATTTAAAAATAGTTTTTTTTTTCTTTTATGTTGAAATTGCTTTTCTTGCACTTTAGTGGAGCAAATTATACTTCAGTTATACTTTATTTTATATCCGTTGTTGAACAGCCAACCCAATTTTTGGGTTTATGACAACAAATGTTCAACTCCGTAGCCTTGTAATTTTGAACCAATTCAGAAGACAAGAAAACTCCTGGATCAGTACTCCCAGAAGTATTGATTTGTTATAAAATCATGAGGGACTTAGAGACTCGACAGATTTAATGTTCATCAGTCACCATTTACATACACATAGAGTCTTTGGCTGGCATGGATCGAACCCACGAACTCTTGGACATGTGCCCTGGGCCCTATCGACCAAGCTATCCCAGCCTTTTATTTCAGTTATAGTTAGTCTGGTACATCCATTATGTACAAAAAATGTCTTTATTTATTTATTGTGTTTTTTTTTCAGGCCGACTACTAAACCTAAACATACCTAAATATTTAAAAAAGAGTCAAATTAAAAAAAATTTCTAGTTTTTATTTGTTTTTGTAAAGTGTAGTAGTGTATTTAGTAATTTTACACAATTAATTCCTTTTTAAAATTCTCATATTCATGATTTAGTCTTTATTTTCTAGCTTTTATCCCATTAATTGCTGTTACAACATATCTAGTGTGTTCATTTTTATTACTTAAATTCATTTTAAGTTATTTTAATGTAATGAGGCAAGGTGCTATATATTTTTACAGTTTGAAAAAGTGAAATGTAGGCTAAATTGAAAATGTGATGAATAATAATTTAAAAGCAAAATTTATAATGTATCATTGCAATATATGTAATTATGTAAGTTACTCATCTAGAGTGTACTATCTCCACATGTCAACTCATAGACATGAGTTCCGTGTTAAGTTTAAGTGTAACTCGTTAGTTGCAAATAAATTAATTTGCTGTTTTACTATTAATAAGTTTATTTAAATATAAATGTATTTCAAACTTATTACGTATGTACTTAGTGTAGGTACATCTAAATAGTTAATTTTCTTTCAGGTCTTCAAACCACTTGATCTGCAATCGCTAGCAAAGCATCCATGTCTTAGGTAACTGTGTGATCCACAAACATAGAGTTTCAATTTGCCAGTGACTAAAAATGTCAATATATTTTAAGTTTAATTTTAGCTATTGTTTAAAAAGAGAAAAATGATTAAAAGAATTAAAAGAATTCATCTGGGATATTTCTCTCCCTATTTAAACTTGCATATTGAATTTCATGAGAATAAATGTTGCAAGATATTTTTATTAATAATTGAGAAAATTAATTAGAATTTTATGAAATTTCTCACTGCTGGGAGATGTATCTCCACACGTTTGAAATAATCTATATCTAATTTTTGTTGTCTTAGCATTTGAATGTTTTCAGAAATGTTTTAATTTAAAATTTTGTGAAAATTATAAATTAATTTATAAGATAATGTATTTTTTTATTCTCATATCACTCATTGTTATTAATTTTTTTTTTAATTTTAGGGACATCAATGTTGAGGTGTGAGGAACTATGGATGGCATAGCCGTGAACACCAAAATTAAAGATGCAGTAGCTGTAGCGACTGGGTTTGCGTCTTATTACATATTAGAGGTACTAAAAATTTTATTGATTTTTCTTGTATTTTTCTTCTTCTCCCCCCCCCTCCCCTAAGCTCTAAAGTTCTTGAGCAAAAAAAAAAGAAAGTTTTAGCAAATCGTTAGAATGCCACAAGACTTATGAGCATGACTTTTTATACCATTCTTCCAATTGTTGCACAAAAATTTACCTGATGTGTGTTTCAATACATTATTCATTAAAACCAATTATATTTTAAATAAACCTATGATTGGAACAATATCTTATCAGAATTGCTGTTTATGATTAAAATTTAATTATTAATTCAAATAGTTCTAACTAATTACAAATGAATCTCAATTCAGTTAAGGGATAATCCATCAGTTATTTTGTGCTTTTTATCATAATGCAAACAACTTAAATTAACTGGGGTCTGTTTAGAAGAAATTTGGGTCCGTTAACGGACCCTTCACAAAATATCTTTTCATAAAAACGGACCCTTCACAAAATATCTTTTCATAAAAACGGACCCTTCACAAATTTGTTTATCTTCGTTATTGTTTTGTTAAAAACCCTTCCCAAGAAGGGGGGGGGGGAGAAAGACAGAAGTAAACGAACTAAATTTTGTCTTCGGTAGACGCTTCTTCCTTTATTCGTCCGAAATGAATATTCTGCGTTCAGCAGTATAGGCTAAATACTAAATATCTGTATGTTGCAACGCTAATTTAGTAGCTGCAATTGCTGTTTATTTTTAAAAATTTAATTTTTTTAATTATAATTATACAGTGTTGAGCATAATCTTGTATATCTTTACAATTTAAAAACTCCTTGAAAAAGTTTTTTTGCAATAACGGACCCTATTTGCACAAATTCACAAAAGCGGACCCTGGTTGAAAGAATGTGACTTAACGTTTATTTTATATTCACAAATTACGAGTAATTTTTTCACAATTTTACAAAAACGGACCTTTCACAAAATGTCTGGACAGACCCCTGATTAAAGATTAGAAGCTCTGATTTAACTCACGATTTTTTTTTCTTCACTGAAATCAAATCACTAATAAATCAAATATTATGATAAATAAGTTTAATTAAGAGAAATTTTAAATATTTTGTTATACAAATTAACAGCAGATTCTGCTTGGATGTGCCTTCGCCTTTTTTTTAATTTTTATTATGCTCTACTCTTAATAGATTAAATTAATATAAAAATGTTTGCAGATTAAGTCTGTTAAACAAATGTATGTGACTTTCTAATATTCTATAATTGTTTTCTTTCTCATGTGAAAATGTCATATCTAAAATGTTAGAAATAACTGAAAGTTACAATTCCTATGTCAGTAAAATATTTTAAACAAAATGAGGCTGTCACTAAAACAGTAGTGTTGTATTATGTTTTAAGAGCTTAAAAAGCTGCTGAATATATGCTATGCATCAATTTTATTCATTAAGTGTTCATACTGATTGAGAATAGATTCTTTTTGCTACAGATAACACATATTTACGCATTTTTTTAATCTAGTTCCGAGGTAATAAAATAAATTTGTTCATTAACTTTTGCATCAAGTTGCATTTGGCTTGGTCAACCTTTCTGTGCTGAGTTTACTAACAACTAACTGGTTTCTCTAATAATTAACAGTCTATAACTAATAATAAACTTGTCAATTTGTATAAATGTTTATGGTAATTTCTAATTTGCCTTTCAGTTGCTTTTGTTGATAGCCATTTTTTTAGCTTTTTGCTTTTATTTTCTTACATATGCGTATGTTGAGCGTTTCTAAATAAAAGGATTCTCCATGAAAACTTGGTATTAAAATAGTATTGAAAATATTTTTGACTTCGTGGAGTTTTTTTTTTCATTTTCCACAATATGAGATTTGAGATATGGTGTGGCAAGGTTTTCTATTTTGGCTAAATTTGTTTCTTAAAATTCAGTATTTGGAATATTGATATCAGTAATGTTTGTCTTGCAAAATTTTCAATAGAAATAGTCAGTTTGCTATTATATTGAATTTTATCATAATTATAGTTGTTTCTGAAGCCCAAGAAAATTGATGTACATAAAATTATTTTTTACTAATTTTAGCATATTTTTCAGGTGCTTTGTTAGAATAAATCCAGTGTCTGGCTCCAAAGTAGAAAGGGAAAAGATTGTTTATCAGAAATTCACCCTTAGATTTTAAGCTTTCTATCTTTGACAGTTGGGTGAAAGATTGTCGACATTAATAAATTCATCAATTTTTTATTCTTTCCTTCATTCACAGAATGCGTAACATTCTAAAAAAGTGTTTAAAGGTGTTTATTTTGCTTATATGAAATGATCTGTAGAAATTAATAAAGTCATTTTTGTTATTTGTAATTGTTTTCTTTTCATTATCTGCAATTTATCAACATGTTTATGAAGTTTTAATAAAAAACTTTATTTTACTTAAAAAGTTGAAACAGTTGATGTTAGAATTATCGTGTTTAGTTTTGAGAATAACTTAACTTTCAAAAATTGTGGTATTAATTGCTCTAATTATCATTTATATTCTGTTTTCGTATACATTAAATGATATATCTTGAAGTTCAGTATCTAACCTGTTGAAAATTTCATTCTTACTGGCCTTATGCCAAGCGAGCAATAAGGACCCTGTTGTTGTATTGTTCCTATTCAGGTAGACAAGCAATGTTAAGAAAATGGTCACCCGACAGGCCTTAGGTTACCATTAAATTTATTAAGTTTCTCCGCCAGAGTAATTTTATAGCTGCGAACTATTTTCATATTTCTTAGAAAAATTTAAACTATTTCAGCTCCTAATCTGTTTTCTGAAATCTTGGTCACTAATATTATAGAGTTAACAATTTACTAAACAGTTTTAATAAGCTGTTTGCATCTTCTGATCGTAATTCAATGTTTTAGTCTCATAAATTTATAAACGGCTTAATGTTATTTTTTTTTACCTGTATTAGTTCCAATTAGAAAATAAATCATAAAGATTCCATACATATTCAGTGACATTCCATATAAAACAATTATTCTATTTTATTGTTATAAATAATAGTTATCTCTTTAGCCCGAGATGTTGTAAATAGTTTCTAAACCATAGACTTTTATATTTACTGTTATTAAACAATACTGAACTATACGGTTATAAAGCAATTAAATTCTTTAGACCTGGTAAATTAACTGTATTAGGTGTATACAGTAGCACAACCGTTTAGTTTTGTTAACATTGTTTTTTAACCGTGTTAGTTGTAAACAGTATTAAATCTGTAAAGGTAAATAACTTTTCTCAACCGTAAACTTTACGGTTCATCGGATGGACAGACTGCTGCCGTTCATTTTACCGTAATTTTGGAAAGAAATTTTTAACAGTGTACTAATATTCAACACCGTAGCCTAGTCATTTTGAACCCAATCCAGAAGACAAGGGACCTCCTGGATAGAGTATTGGGAGATATTTGCCTTCGTGGAGGATTTTTTCATGGAACCAACCCGCATTTGCGTTACACGGAGAGGAAGACCACGAGAACCTTCCAAGTTTAGCCTAACGGCAAGGGGACTCTCAACCGTGATCCGTCTACCACTGAGGATATTTCACGTCAGCACTGTGGTCCTTGCAAGTCGGATGCGAAGATCGTATCGACTGGGATTCGAACCCGATTCGCCTCATTAGAAGATGAACGCTCTTTCCCCTGAGCCATCGCGGCTCTATCGTCAGTTATTGCGTGTATTTAAAAGACGTGTAAGAAATTGAACCCTATTCAAATACACAACCATTTTTTTTGAAGAAAAAAAATCCAAAAGATCAACACATTTTTTAATTTCATTAATAAATACAAAGAACTAAAACAAAACATAATACACAAGTTCCAAATTGACATTTTAATTTATTTATGTGCAAAAAAATATATAATTTACCATCAATTCCCAAATGATCTCGGGCAAATGAAAAAAAATTGAATATGAGTCTTTGTATATGTTCACATCTTCATGATCCGAAAAATCATCTGCATTACTGTCACTCGCGAACGCCATTTCTTTTATTCGTTCTTCTATGTCAATTCATCGATCATCGTATTGTACAAAACACGTCTGCAGTCCCATAAACACCCAAACAAATATTTGATTTTATTTTCTATCCGTCGTTTAACAGCGGACCCAATTTTTGGGTTTACGACTACTAATGTTCAACGCGTAGTCTTGTCATTTTGAATCCAATCCAGAAGATAAGGAAACTCCTGGATCAGTAGGGGAGAGTGGGGTCAATTGTAAAATTTTTTACTTAACTATTTTTAACCAACAAAAAATTCAATACATTATTAGCATACATGGCAACGTTACTTTTAAAAAGTAACGAGTAAAAGTACAAGTATTTTTAAAAAAAGTAACGAGTAAAAAGTAAAAAGTTCTTATTTTAAAAAGTAACGAGTAAAAAGTACAAGTAAAAGTTCAAGTACTAAACAAAAAAAGTAACGATTTAAAAGTACATTTGTAGGAAATCGAAAATTCAAAGTAACCTAAAATTTTAATGAATAATATTCTAATGTTCTTTAATGTTTTTGCAAAATTGTTGTTATTTATTTAATTATTTTTAATTTTGAAAGTTATGGATATTAATTTATTTTTAAATTCGGAGGAATATTATAATATAGTTTTATAATATAATCGTATAATATAATTTTAAAATCAAATATAATTTTAATATCAAACTTTTTATGGATTTGCACGAAAACGAAATTTTATCTATTGACTTTAATTTTTAGTTTATTATTTTTGTTTAATTAAATTACCATTGATTTAAAATTGTTTTACCCTTTAGAAACGCGTTTTAAAAACACAAACATAAACAAAGCAAACACGGGGTTTCAGATAGCTTTGTGATCTTTGAGCTAGTAAAAAATATTTGAATGTGTGTATAAGTTGAAACAGAAGGTATTTAAAAACGAAGTTAGCTGTGAATGCATATATATTGCATTCACAGCTTTTTTTTTTTTTTTTTTTTTTTTTTAAGAAAGCTTACCGAGTTTTAGAAAAAAGTAACGATTTCATTCGATATTTCCGTTACAAATACTTTTACTTTTTCCCTAAAAAAGTAACGAAAGTACAAGTAAAAGTACTAAATTTAAAAAGTAACGAAGTACAAGTAAAAGTACGTACTTTTTACTTGTACCGGCGGTACAAGTAACGAAAGTAAAAGTACTGCCATGTATGATTATTAGTATTAATTGACAGACGAGTAAAGTAGACTATCCTCTACTAGAAAAAAAAACCTTATTTTAAATGTTATTATATTAGTTATTAACAATTTTTGACAGTCGGGCACTTGTTACAATTGTCCCCACTTACGGGGTCAATTGTAACAGTTCATAAATTCAACTTACACGGCGAGTCTTCAGCCGGCTGGGTTCAAGCTCACGAACTCTTGGACATGGGCCCAGCGCACTACCGATCACCCCACCCCCCCCCCCCAAACAAATATTGACAAAATCCACAGCAGATGATTATTTTTTGTTTTGCTTCCGGCCGAATAAAAAAGTGATAAAACAAAACGTTCTGACGAATAATTCTGCTGTGCCCGAGTATACTCGGGATAACAAATATTTCCCAATCTATACATACCAGAGTTAACTCGGAATTGTCAGGGAATTGGTTACGAATGAGTTTATAAAATTTAACGTTTGAAACCCCCCCCCCCCCCCCGAATAGTTGGCCTGATGTTCACTTATAATCGGGGGTCTTCAATTAATGTAGAATCTCAGATGAATTGACGCTCCATCTAAGGAGTTTGCTTCCAATGGAAGAAGTAGCGAGAATGTCAAAAGAAGATACAAATTGGATCAAACAAATCAGCAAATTGGACCAAACAAACCAGCAAATTGGACCAAACAAACCAGCAAATTGGACCAAACAAGCCAGCGAATTGGACCAAACAAGCCAGCGAATTGGACCAAACAAACCAGGGAATTGGACCAAACAAGCCAGCGAATTGGACCAAACAAGCCAGCGAATTGGACCAAACAAACCAGCAAATTGGACCAAACAAACCAGCAAATTGGACCAAACAAACCAGCAAATTGGACCAAACAAGCCAGCGAATTGGACCAAACAAACCAGCAAATTGGACCAAACAGACCAGCAAATTGGACCAAACAAACCAGCAAGTTGGATAAAGCAAACCAGCAAATTGGACCAAACAAGCCAGCGAATTGGACCAAACAAACCAGCAAATTGGACCAAACAAACTAGCAAATTGGACCAAACAAACCAGCAAATTGGACCAAACAGATCAAAGCAGCTGCGGAATTCAATGGTCTTTAGAATCATATTTGGATTTCATAAAATGTTATTGAATTTGATTTAGCTTTTTGTCCCGCAGTGAACTAATCGTTAAGACCCGGTCCCCAGCAGATCACCGAAGTCAAGCATCACTGGTTACCGTCATTGTGCGGGTGGATGACCACTTGGATCAGTCTGAGTAGGGACCGAGGGTGTGCGGTATGGGTCCTCGTTAAACTGTTCTACCGTAAAGTGCTCGACTTCGCGTGCAGGTCATTGGGCTAGCGAAGCGAGGATGATGGTATGTCTTCGGATCATCCTCAGGGATGTTTCCCAAACCATTGCCAACAGCCGATTGTGCAACTGTGGTGCGACGTAAATTGACTACACCAACAACAACAACGATTTAGCTTTTTTTGTAGGTCATTTGGGTAAAAAAGATCTTGAACACCTTAACAGAGCTCAATTTTGTTGTATTCTAATACATATATGGAGCAACGGAACTGACACGTTTTAAGCCGGGGACAAAATGGGCGATTACCCAGAATACCAGGTTAGAGGGGCGTCAAACGAGATCCAGATTTATGTATTATAAACTACTAATTTTTTCACCAATAGCCCATTGTGTAGCTCGTGTGTGACGTAAATGAACTACAACCACAACTTCCTTTTTACATCCATTCATTCATTCATCCACAGATCGTCATTTTGATCTGAATCAGAGAACGATCGATCTCCAATCCAGTACCCGCAGAGGTATTGATTTGTTATGGGAACATGGAGGACTTTGAGACTCGACAGATTTAACGTGCATCAGTCACCATTTACTACACGGGGAGTCTTCGACTCGGAGGGGTTCGAATCCACTATCTCTCGGACATGGGCCCAGCGCCCTACCAACCAGGCTATCCCGGCCCATTGGACTCTAGGTATGACTGAACTGGAGAAGGAAAAAAAACTATCCATATTTTTCATGAGAAACATAACATTACTGGCTCTCTTCCAGTTAAGGATGCAAAGACCACTTAAACTCTCTTCTTAAAGTACACTTGATAATAATATACACGTGTCCGAAAACGCACTTGGTTTGAATGCTCAAATTCTTAAAATCTCGGACATGGGGCAGTGGCGGATCCAGGCAGGGGTCATACGGGTAATGACTCCCCAAAATTGAAAAAAAAAATTCATAATAATAATTTTTTTTAATAGTTTACGAATTATTTATTATTTGAAATATTTTAAAAATTATTTAAGGGGGCATTACACCTAGGTAGGGTGGAAAAATCGATTTTTTTTCTTCATCTAATTATGTTCTTCACTGTTTCAAGAATTTGAATAACTCTGCCAGTTAGTGCAGCAACAGCAGAAAGTTCATTTTCAGCTCTTCGACTTCTCAAAACTTGGCTTAGAGCAACTCAAAATCAAGAACGATTAAATGAACTCGCATTATTAAACATTCATCGAGAAATTGATTTGGATGTTGAAAAAAATCATTGACAGATTTGCTAAAGTTTCTAAAAAACGCATTACATTTATTATTTAAAGATGTTGAATACTTGAATTATTTATGTATTGTTCTATTGTTCATTACGAAAAAAATAAATGAGTAGACTAGCATTCAAAACCCCAGTTTTTTTTTTTTTTAGAAAAAAATATTTAAAAACATTTTTTATAAGAAAAAAATAAATTGTGAAGGGGAAAAGGGCCCCCCACCCCCCGGAAAAATTTCTGTATCCGCCCCTGGCCCAGTGCCCTTCCGTCCAGGCTATCCCGGCTGTACCGATATTTTGTTTTAAAAAAATTTACAAGGAAGGAAACGTAACATTAACTTTCTATTCGATTTTGGAGTCCCACTCTGATGTGGGGCAACTGCCCCCTGCCTCAGTCAGGCTCTGATAATGGCCGCTATCATAATCAATGCCAACATTTATTTTTTTTAAAAAAAATGTACGTTAAAAGGCAATAAGAAAAGCGATGAAGAAGTGACAATCGAGAAGCGGAAGTCGTAAAAAATGTGCGTCTAGAGAAAGGAGATCCTCTTCTTCTTCTGCGTCATTAAACCCCTATTTCCTGGAGGCTGATTGGTTGTCGGGAGAGAGAAGAGGGCTTCGCGATAACGCGACGTTTACGGTCCAGAGGCGTTCCTTAATCCCCACCGCTCTCTCTTTGGTGGACAGTGGACGACTTATTTTGTCCACTGCATTTGACCATTACGATTGCAAGTCAGAGGGGGATTTTCCTGCCAGCTGCTCATAAAAATAGTTTTTCTCCTGGGATTATTCCCCTTTTGTTTTATTTTTTTATTTATTTAAATCACATTTTCAGTTAGTATTTAATATTTTATTTTATAACCGTCGTTGAGCAGTCAACCCAATTTTATGGGTTTAGGACTACAAATGTTCAACTCCGTTGCCTTGTCATTTCGAACCCAATCCAGAGGACAAGGGAACTCCTGGATCAAGTATTGGGAGAAATTTGCCTTCGTGGAGGACTTTTTGATGGAGCTAAACCGCATTTGCTTTACAGGGATAAGAAGACTACGAGAACCTCCCACGGTTAGCTCGAGAGCAAGGAGACTCCAACCCGTGATCCGTCTACCACTGCGGATATTTCACTTCAGCACTGTGGTCGGTGCAAGTCAGATGCGGAATTTGTATCGACTGGAATTCGAACCCGATTCGCCGCATTGGAAGGCGAACGCTCTATCCCCTGCAAGACGCGAACTTGAAACACTTGACACTTGGGACACTTGAAACCCTTGGAACACTTGAAAAAAAAATCCAGTGGACAGATTCCAGGTGAAAAATATCACACATCAAACAAATTTTTGAATGCAATGTGGGGTCGCGATTAAAAAGGGAGGTCACCAGGAATAAATGCAAACGATAAATGGACGGTGCATTCATCGCATGTCTAAAGAAATGTTAGAATTATTCTTTTATGAATAGTGTCCATTTTTTCCCTCTTACGAACACTTGAATATTTTCACGCTACACTTAAAGTCGTTCGAAAGACCGCTATATTTTTCAAACAATGTTTTTAACATTAATTTGCATTTCACTCTACCTCAAACTCATTTCTAGCTATTAAAACTAACAAAAAGAAACTCTCAGCTCTTAACATTATCTGATTTTTGTTTTTATTACTGATTAAGTTTTTCAAATTTATTCTTCCAAAATTAATCCAAAGCTTAAATTGGTATTGCTTTTCTGTAATTAAATTTATATAATTATTAAAATAATATATATATATATATATATATATATATATATATATATATATATATATATATATATATATATATATATATATATATATATATATATATATATATATATATATATATATATATATATATATATATATATATATGGCATAATAAGTAAATACAAAAAAACACGAAGAAAATTGAGAAAAACAATAAGTTTTATTGATTGCGCATAAGCTGCAAATAAATAGAACTCATAATTGCGTATAGTTCAAAATGTAGAGAAAACAAGGGAAAATCACAGAACAATGAAGAGAAGGGTGAAAAAAAAGAAAAATAATAAAAAAATTAAAAATAGCAGAAAACCGGAGAAAAAAAAATTCCGAAAAAAATTGCAACAAATTAAAAAAAAATCCGGAAAATAAAAGATATAATCTTTTCATCAGCTCATACGATTACATCCGCAAAAAAGAGTGCTTTCTAACATTGTATCAATATAGCAAAAGCAAAATATATCAATGCAATAGTGTGCGGAGCACTCAAAAAATAATTCATTTCATGTTTTATCCTGTTTTTTCTTTATATCTTATTTGTTGTAGTAGATCTTATTTGTTATTATTATTTTTTATCTCTATCTTATTTGTTGTAATTTTTGAGTGCTTTCAGGATTTTTTAAAATTTTTTTGTCCTTTATTGCGGATTTTTTTTCTCCGGTTTTTTGTTATTTTTATTATTATTATTATTTTTCTTTTTCCCCCATTTTTTCATTGTTCTGTAATTTTCCCCTTGTTTTGTCTACATTTTGAACACACACACACGCACACACACACACACACATATATATATATATATATATATATATATATATATATATATATATATATATATATATAATTTACTTGGTTTATGCCTAAAACAATAAAATAACATAAATTAAAAAAAAAAGCTATCAATGAAACAAATATTCTTTTAATGTATAAAATAGAATATTTTTTTCATTTATTCCTGCTTTATCATTCCCAAAGAGTTATTGTTCTATAAATGTGACTCCATTTTTCGAAAGAAAAAAAGAAGAGGGGGGTGTGTGGGTAGCAAGGATATGAAGAGAGAGAGACGAAGACATAACGCCATGAAAAATGGAGGACCCATGAAATATCGGACGATAAATAAACGATATTCCTGCTGCTGGCGTTTCTAATACGCTTTACTGTGTGTGCCCCCCCCCCCTGCAGCACACGAGGGGGGAGGGAGGAGGGAGAAACTATAACCCTCTAAATCAACGGAACAAAAAAAAATAATAGGGGGTGGTTGGAATCGGTGATTTGACGACCGTTTTCATGTTACTGAACTGAATTGAAGTGATGGGATCGCTTGAGATTCTGATCGATGAGATCGAGTTAATATAAAGGATACACTCTTAACACTTCAAGGAGGCGATCCTGACATCCAAGCATTTCATTTTTGAATCAAGGAAATTGTTTATTTCCTTGGATGTTATCCTACGATCCCAGATAGCAAAATAAGGTTTTCTTTCCACTCAACCTTTAAACTTAAACATAAAAAGGTTTGTTATGCTGTTTACGTGTAAACCTGCTAACCTTAAAACGAGATCCTTGACAATCTGCTCTATTCTACGCACATTACCCTCCTCCAAAACCTCAGCAAAACAACCTTCTCTATAAAAACCTTAAATCGAGGTTGACTTAGGGGGTTTTCAAGCGTGAAACAATCCCTTTCATGAATCTAGTCTCAGGGATGAAAATAATCTAAGGTCATTATAAGGTTTCTTTTGCGCATGCTCAGCTGAAATCCACCCCTTGTCATGAAATTTCAATATTTGATTCTATCGCTATAGTGTGACGCCATCTAAAACGTCATTATGAACCTCAACTGACAATACTTTTTTTAAAAAAAATAATTTTTAATCATTTTAGGATGAAAAGGTTTGAAACTGCAAATATTTTTGCTTTATTAGAAAAAAGGTTTTTAGTAGAAACATTTTCGTGACACTAAAAGGAAACACAAGGTTGTGCCGTAAAGGTTATATGCTTTCTCGAAATGAATCTCAAAATCACACTTGAATCCCGTTTGAGGAAATGCCCTCATCTTTAGAGCCTTGCCTTTAGGAAAAGTTGCCACAGAGGAACCAATGGTAATCTATGGCAACCTATGGTTACCATAGAAATTTGTATGGCAAGACACCATGCGCCTATGGTAACCATCGAGATCTGTATGGCCATTTATATGTCACAACACCATAAGCCTATGGCAACCATAGAAATTTGTATGGCAAGATACCATAGGCCTATGGTAACCATAGAGATCTGTATATCATTTATATGTCACAGCGCCATAAGCCTATGGCAACCATAGAAATTTGTATGGCGGTATACCATAGGCCTATGGTAACCATAGAAATCTGTATATCATTTATATGGCAGGACATCATAGTCTTATGACAAACTTGGTTGGCTGGAGTAGTGGCCAGACGCGGATTATACGTGCAAGGGTTTTACTAACCTAGGTACGTAGCCGCGTCTGGAAGGAAAGAAAGTCTAATAGCAACCTTAGAAAGTTGTATGGCAGGAGGAAATAGGTCTATGGTAACCATAAAGATTTTTATAGCATTTATATGGCAAGACATCATAAACCTATGGTAATCATATTACATCTGTATGGTATTTATATGGCAAGACAATCCCTTTTGGATATGTACCATACATATATGGCAAATGTATTCTCTTAGGAAAATTTGCCGTAAGAAAATGCCATATGATATTCATATGAAGTTTTGCCAATGGTAAAATTTTGCCATATACGTATGGCAGAATTTTTCCATACATTTATGACAATATTTTGCAATACGTATATAGCAAAAGTGTATGCCAAAATTTTACCATAGGCCAACATTTACGTCAAACCTATGGCAAATTTTCCTAAGGGTGAGGGTATGGTCATTCGTAATTTGAGTAACTCTTTTTTTTCAAAAGATACAATACATTTAATAATCATACTTTTCTTGTTTGAAAACTTTCTTCACTGTTTTTGTGAAATGCCATTTCCTTCCTGTTGTTTATTTTCAAGTTCAAACATTGGGTCTTCGCAGTTATTTATCTTGCAGACCCGAACCATTTTATTACTCAATCATTATGCATTTTCATCAATGAAGTATGATTTTTAAGGGGCACATTTACCCACAGTATACGTAACATAGAGAGGAAAGTCGCGTTTTTACCAATCCTTTTGTTAATTTCTAGATTTGTATTATTGTTAAAGGGGGTCAATTTCATTTATTTATTTATTACTTTTTGCTAATTAACTAATTATTTGGGCCGGGATAGCCTGGTCGGTAGGGCGCTGGGCCCATGTCCGAGAGTTCGTGGGTTCGAACCCCGCTGGCCGAAGCGGGTTTACATACCCGCTTCCCGTGTAGTAAAGTGACTGATGCACGTTAGATCTGCCGACTCGCAAAAGTCCTCTATGTTCCCATAACAAATCAATACCTCTGAGGGTACTGGATTGGAGATCGATCGTTCTCTGATTCAAGTCAAAATGAGGATCTATGGATGAATGAATGGATGTATGAATGGGTCCACCGTATAAACGGGTGTGGCGTATGGTGTGGCAGAAGTCGAATTCTTGGCCATAGATGACGCCACTTGAAAACAAGAACAATAGCACCCCCTCTGCCTAAACAGGCATACGTCAACAACAACAACAACAACTAATTATTAAATTTTTTAGCAGTGAGTTAATATTTTTCATGTGTTCGATCCTCGGGCCGGGCAAGGTGGACTCAGCCTTTCATCCCTTCAGTGGGTCGATAATTGAGTACCAGGCATGCTTGGGTTCTAAACACTGGGGGTTTCGCGTTCGACTGACCACTTGACCGAAACATCTGTTCTTGCACCCCGGAGCCCAAGGTCAAGAAAACTGAGATGTGCGCAGTAGGCTTTGGCCCTCTATGGGCTGTCGCGCCACTGATTTTGGTTTTTAGTTTAGAGTTAATATTTGTGTCATTTTTGTGCACCACTCACGATAGAACGACCTCTGTATACAATCTCTATTTTGTACCCGGAAGACCATGACCGTTTTTAGTGTAATTCCATTCATTTCATAGAATAAATAAATGCTTAGGGTATTTTAAAAAAAAATACCCTATCAAGACGGGAGAGGATATGTTTAAATGTTAAACATCCTGAGTTCCCTTTGATTGAAATGATGGGGAGAAAATGCTGTGATCTACAATCGTCTTTAGTGTTACGAGACAGTACTTATACTACCTTTGTACAGTTGGCAGAAGAAAAAACGATATCACCCTGAACAACTTTCGTTCTAATGATCAGATTTTCACGAGCTAAGAGTCTATCTTAATGGTTCTTGGGGGTAACCACAAATATGCTAATTGTTAACTATTAATTAAGTTACGAAATCGGGCCCAAAAACGTACTTTCTCTGAGTGAACATATATATTACATATTTGGATTCTTAATCCTCACCATAAAGGGATTAGCCGCAATCTGGAAAATGTGGTCCCCATAGTTTGGTCGGGAGAGCGATTCAAAGTTTGGACCCCTTAATGTTAATTTCACTTTTTGCGTGTTTAGTCATATTTTAAAAACTAATTAAGCAATTCAAAAATAAAAATTGCACCCACTCATAAAACTCATTTACCCAAATATAATTTAGTGCAAAAAATAATTTTTAATAATTATTTTTTTTTTTAATTTAATTAAACTGAGAATGAGAAAGTTTTGAATTATAAGGTGCGAATTTTTTTTAATACCATATTAATCGACATATTTTTCAAGTTTCAACTGTTTTTATTCAGTATGAACTGAGAAAAATTAAAATTAATTATTTCTTAAAAAAATAATTTGGCTTCAATGAAGAAATATTTACGACTGTACAATCACGAAATCACGTTTTCTTATTAGAACGTTCTTTTTGTTCTATAGAAGACGGAAGTCGAACGTCCAGAACATAGAAATTATAATATATTTGTTCTCGTTTAAATAATTTTTAAAATTTAATTTTTTTTTTACTTGGTTTATCAGAAGATATCTTCTTGAAAATTCGTATTTTAAAGGGTATTACTTCAACAACGAAGTAAAAAAGGAAGATTTTTCTTTTAAATACTATCTTTATTTAAGAAATAAGAGGAAAACAATGTAGTTTCAACAACAGCGCGTGAATCTGAAAACAACAAAGACGCGTTTTTTTTAATTTTCAAGAACTACATGAAAACAAAATACGCAAGAAGATTGCATAATGGTCAAAAAAAAATTTATTTAAGCAATTTGTGGGCACAAACACCACGTCTGCAGCAAAATCCATTCAAAAATATACAGAATGATTTCTTAAAACGATTGATTTTGGTCTGCTTTAATATTGATTGCGACTCGCATGAAATTGAGGAATGTTTATAAACCCTCAAAAGAACAATTTCAATCTACAAGGGGGGGGGGGTGAAGGATCCAAATCGATGCCCCCCTTCTAGAGTTATCAGAATACAATACGAAAAAAGGAAGAACAACTGGCATAAAAAAATGATAAGTCAAAAAGTCGCATATTTAAAACTCCATTTTTCAGGAACTACTCGACTTACAAAATAATAGCTTTTAAAAAATGATGTGAAAATTTATATATTTAATAATTCAAAAAATTTCGACTGTTATATTAGATAAGAAAAATTCATCATGAATAATTGAAACAATTTTTTTTTTTTTATGGAAATGTGTTTAAATAAATGAATTTTCTAATTGTGTCCAAAATGTTTTCGATTTGCAGAAAAATGTATCGAGAAATGGTAAAAACACGAAAAAAAATTGAAAGTAACGTTAAGGAATCCAAACTTTCAACTACTCTCCTGTGCAAATTACAACTCTCAGATTGCAGTTACTCGACATATTTTGAGAATCAGGAATCCAAATATGTTTCTGTGTCTGATTTCGTAACTAACACTAAACATACCAAAACTTTATTCATACTTATTTCAACCATAGCCGGACTTTATGTTTCTTGATTGAATGTATGAAACACGGATGTTAGGAAGGAAACAAACTAAAAAAAAAACTTTATTATAATTAAACAAAATTGTATATTGCCAATTTTTATGTATTACAAACACAAAGATTGAGAATTTTTGATACATTGATCAAAGCATTTTTTACGTATACAGGGTGTTTGCATTGTACATTTTCCGCAAGCATATTTCTCCCGATTATTATTATTTCCATAATTCCTATAACTATAAAAATATATAAGAATTATAAGAATATATAAGAATTATAATTTGTATATTCTTATAATTAATATTGTTTCTTCTAAGAACTTGAGCTATCTTGCAGAAATGTGCAACTCATCGAATGCAATACGTTGAACACGCATGACATCCTCATTTCTGATCCTTGTAAAGCAATACATTGTTCTCCCGGTCAAATGACCGGTTGTGGTAGAAATAGGTAGACGACAAGTATTATTCAAAACAAACAAAATACAAAACGAAAAAAATAGAATATTAACTGTATATAATTGTTAGAAAAAGTCATAAAGTCAAGTCCCACAGTGGACTGATCATTAAGACACGGTTCCCAGCAGATCACCGAAGTCAAGTATCACTGGCTGCGGTCAGTGTGTGGGTGGGTGACCACTTGAATCATGGATCAGCCTGCGTAGGGACCGAGGGTGTGTGGTATGGGTCCTCGTTAAACTGTTCTACCGTAAAGTGCTCGACTTCGCGTGCAGGTTGTCGGGCTACCGAAGCGGGGGTGCCCTCCCCTCTGCAGAGGATCAAATGGATGTTTCCCAGACCGTCGCCAATAGACAATTGTGCAGCTCTGGTGCGACGTAAATGAACTACAACAACAACATAAAGTCAGATGTGCAATAACGATAAGATGATAAGTGCATGCAAATTTTCTTAAACGGTCATTTGACCGGTTATAGTATGTTTAGCGTTAAAATATTGTTTGCTCTATTGCAAGGAGGTAAATCATGAAAGTTTGAATGCGATTATTATCTCATAATTCATTGGAGGTGCTCCAATAGAGTCAACCATTTTATTTTCTATATTTAAAGATGTTTTGAAAACGATGTTGAACTTTTTCAATAGATAGTGCAACGAGTCTTATGAATAATTTTAAGAATGAGAAGAAAAGAACTTCCTGTGAATATCATCTGAAACAAAGGTTTAATATAGTATTGAGATTCGCCTGTCTGTTTGCATGTCCATTTCGGGGTTCTAACAGTCATAAAAACGTTCCTCGTCTCATGTGTTATTCATGAATAAATGTCACGCCTTTCCTTATCAGTAACAAAACTGTCTCCCTCTTTCTCTCTCTCACCAGTCAGTTCTTTAAAAAAATGTCCGAGAGTTTCCCTGTCAAGCTGAGCTTGACAAGAGAGTTGCATACTTATTTCAAACCCCCCCCCCCCGCCTCCGTGTTAAAAGGAATCCACATTCTAAACACACTTGCTGTCCAATCTCGCATCCTAAAATATCTGCGCTTTTTTCTTCTTATTTTCTTCTTTTTTCTCTCCTTTTTTTACTGTTAATGTAAGAAACTCTGAGAAAAAAAATTCTATTACATTTAACCCAACTCAACCAATCGTCAAGCATCACGGCGGTTTTCATTTTATTTCATAACCGTCATTGAACAGCTGATCCAATTTTTGGGTTTACGACTACCAATGGTCAAGTCTGTAGCCTTGTCATTTTGAACCCAATCCTGAAGACAAAGGAACTTCTGGATCAAGTATTGGGATAAATTTGCATTCGTGGAAGACTTTTTTGATGAAGTTCCCCCGCATTTGCGTTACACGGAGAGGAAAACAACGGGAACATTCCACAGTTTGCCTGACGGCAAGGGGACTCCAACCAGTGGTCCATCTACCACAGAGGATATTTCAGCACTGTGGTCGGTGCAAGCCGGATGCGGAATTCGTATCGACTGGGATTCGAACCCGGTTCGCCTCATTGGAAAGCGAGCGCTCTACCCCCTGAGCCATCACGGCTCATTGCAGTGGTTTGTTGAAATCCTATTTCTATTTATTGGATTCCAAATTAAATTAAAATAAATTGAAAACAATACCTTATGTACAGCGCACAAAATAATTTTAAAAAAAACCGAACCACTTTAAATAATTCTTGATTAAATGATCGGATTCTTACGTTCCAAGTGCGTTTGTATGTCTAATTTCGCAACCTAAAATTTCCTCTGTACTGACTAATTAGCGTGTTTGAGGTCATCCCCTTGAACCATTAAGATTGAGTCCTAGAACGTGACGATCCGATCAGTAGATCAAAAGTTATTCAAAGTTATTATACTCCAATGAGAAAATGCAATTTGCAATGAGTTATTCAATTATATACTCCAATGAGAAAAGATCTGGTGATCTCGCAGGCCATTGCAACTTGTTGTATGTGGGGTTAAAACAGCAGTATGAGGGCCAGCGTAATCCTGTTGGAAAAATACCCCTTGAATGCTGCGTATAAGTAGCAATAAAACATGCGCAATCACCAGATTGACGCACAAATTTGCAGTCAGGGTCTGTGGAATAATCACGTGAGTGCTCTTGCTGTTATGGAAAATTGCTCCCCAGACCATAACTCTAGGTGTAGGTCTAGTGTGTCTAGGCCGGAGACAGGTCGGTAACAGCCACTCTACTGGTCTCTTTCTAACCCATGACTGCCACCAGAACCGACTTCAAGAAGCATACGCCACTGAGCTTGCAGAAGTTAGGAGTGAACATGCAAGCTATATTCATATAAAGGAAGTAGCTGATTTGTAACAGTTCGTTCTGTAACGGCTGTTTCAACTGTAGCTCTGTACCAGACGCAGTAGTGGGCTCCACAGTGATACGCCGTGCACGGTGGTCTTGAAGCAGTACGTTTCCTTCACCACTGCTACCAACAGTCATCCACAGTCTACGGCGGGATAGCCATGTAGTAAGGCACGGGACCCATGTCCAAGAGGTAGTGGATTCGAGCCCCACTGGCAGAAGACTCCCCTTGTAGTAGATGGTGACAGGTGCACTTTAAATCGATCGAGTAACAAAGTCTCCATGTTACCATAACAAATCATGCCTCTTTGGGTACTGATCCAGGAGTTTCCTTGTCTTCTGGATTGAATTCAAAATGACAAGGCTCCGGATTTGAACGTTTGTAATTATAAACCCTTAATTGGGTCGGCTGCTCATCGACCGTTATAAAATGAAAGTCGTGTACATTTCTCCCCCGTCTGTCCGCAGAAAGAAAAATTCTCCGTCTCGCAGCGATGTTACATGAAAACGCTCAAAGTCAGTGAGCTGTTGATAATGGCTTCTTCTTAAAAGCAATCTTGACTAACAGCAACTCACTGTGTCAAAAGTTAACGAAATATAACGCTTACGAACACGTATATAAAGCAACCCTTATTTGCATGTTCGCGACAACGCTACTAGTTCCAAACTTATGAGACATTTGAGTGACATAATCTTTCAGTTGTATAACCAAGCGTGCCAAATTTAGTTTATTTATCACAATACCTTCTCGGTTTCCTTGTCTTCTGGATTGGTTCAAAAATACAAGGCTTCGGAGTTGAACATTAGTAGTCGTAAAACCAAAATGGGGTCGACTGTTCAATTACGGATATTAAAAAAAAGTAAATAAATTGATGAAATATATACATATATATTCGAATGGATTACTTTTTAATAGTTAAGAGATATTTGTTGTTGTGAAAAGGGGTCAAAAGAATCTAAAATGGTGAAGAGAAGAAGATACCAGGACAGATAGGGGTGTCAAATCCGATGATGGAAGGCGAGACAAAAGGGAAGATGGGGAGAAGATAAGGATTGCTAGAGACAAGCGTGATGGATTAACCGATTTCCCTCCCCCCTTTATTGCATTAACTCTCTGACATCTTCTCCCCTCTCTCCCCACATCAACTGTCGCGGAAGGGAAGAAAAGAAAAATCAGAGTCTTTCTGCCGTTAAGGGAAGAAGATGTTGATCAAGGAGGATAAAAGAGTATTGATATTTATGAATTGACCTATTTTCCTTTATCATCTAGATACAAAAATCGTTATTTACATACTCTACTTAAAAATATTAAAAAAACATACGCAAAACAACAGAAAAAGTATTGATCGGTTTTAATACTCTTCGTAAATGTCGGGGAGAAAAAGAGGATTCATTGAAAGAGTTCCGTTGTTGTTGTGTCTAATGCAACTTGCCACACGGGCCTGCTTGGTGAAACCGAGCAAGTTTAAGACAGAGTGTGCGTTTCTTGTTTTTCAGTATCATCATTTCTATGGCCAAGAATTCGACTTCTGTCACACCATGCGTCGCACCCGTTTATAGGGCGAACCCATTCATTTACGTCGCACTAGAGCTGCACAGTGGGCTATTGGCGACATCCTGAATATATGATCCGAAGGCAGGCCATCACAATTTTGATCCTCTGCAGAGGGGATGGCACTCCCTCTTCGGTAGCCCGACGACTCTGGTAGCACGTGAAGTCGAGCATTTTACGGTTGAACAGTTTAACGAGCACCCATACCGCACTCCCTTGAACCCTACGATAACTAATCTAAGTGGTCACCCACCCGCACACTGACCGCAGGCAGTGTTGCTCGACTTCGGTGATCTGAGAACTATAATGAACCTACGAGGGCTGGGATAGCCTGGTTGGTAGGGCACTGGGCCCATGTCCAGGAATTCGAGGGTTCGTTCCCCCGACCGAAGACTCCCCGTGTAGTAAATGGAGACTGATGCACGTTGAATTTGTCGGGTCACGAAGTTCGCCTTGTTCCCATAAAAAATCAAAACATCTGGGGGTACTTAACCAGTTGTTTCCTTGTCTTCTGGATTGGGTTCGAAATGACAAGGCTATGGAGTTGAACATTAGTCGTAAACCCCAAAATCTGGTCAGCTGTTCAACGACCCTTATAAAATAAAATAAAATTAACCCATTCAGCTCAGAGGAAAGAGGGAGCAGATTTGATTCCCAGTAATGGCTGGTAGGTACGAATTATGTTCCCGGGTTGAAATGACTGCAGTGCTAACGCAAACTGTCTTCAGTGACGTCAAGGGTTAGTATCCCCTTGACGTCGGGGAAACCGTGGGAGGTTTCCGGGGCTTTGCTCACCATGTAACCCAAATTCGGTTTAGTTTTTTGAAAAAATCACCCACGAAAGCTAGTTTATCACAATGCTTGAACCAGGAGTTCTGGTTTAGGTTCAAAACTAATAATCTAGATGAGAGTTGAACATTGACTGTCGTAGGCCCAAAATTGAGTTAACCGTTCTATGCTGGTTGTTGTTGACGTATGCCTGTTACGGCTTAGGGGAGCGATTGTTCTTGATTTCCAGTGGCGCCATCTATGGCCAATAATTCGACTCCTGCCACACCCATACATCACACCCGTTTATAGGATGGACCCATTCATACATCCACAGATCGTAATTTTGACCTGAATCAGAGAACGATCGATATCCAATCCAGTACCCTCAGAGATTTTAATTTGTTATGGGAACATGGAGGACTTTGTGACTCGACAGATTTAACGTGCATAAGTCACCATTTTACTACACGGGGAGTCTCCGGTGGGGTTCGAGCCCACGAACTCTCATACACGGACCCTACCGACCAGGCTATCCCGGCCCGTTCTATGTCGATAATATAAAATAAAATACATTTAAACCTGGTTCAGAAACTCCTTTAAAAAGAGTTTACTCACCGAGACATTTTGTTTTCAAAACATAGTTTTCAAACCCCGGAGTTTTTAATACGATGTTATTATGACGTGCCAATTTCGAATTTCAGTTTGTCGCGTTCGATTTGCAACAATTCAATCGTAACACATCGTTTATTTTTTCAGAGGTTATTTCTTTTCGGCCTTTCACACATTTATATATATATATATATATTTATATATATATACATATATATATTTATACATATATACATCCTTTTTGACACGTTCGAATCGTCACAATCCCATCGTAATGTTACATCGTTCGATGTTTTTCCGGCAGTTATTTAAAAATTTTTGTTGTCCTTTTCATATGGTTTTTAAAATCTTAGTGTTTTTTGCAAACGATCGGGTGCATTTTTTGCAAATGACTTTGGAATTTGTGCTATCACTATAAAACGTGTTCGATTTGTAACGTTTTTATCGTAATTTTACGTCTTTCGTGATCGCTTTTTTTCCACTAATTTTAAATTGTTTTTACCTCTTTCATATGGTTTTTCTAATTCCGATATTTTTTAATACGACGCTATTACGACACTTGATTTTGAGTTATCATTTCTGGTCGCGTTTGATTGATTACGACTCCATCTTATTTTTTCGTCGCTAATATTTTTAAGTCGAAATTTAAGTAAGATAAATTTTGTTATTTTTAAATCAATGCAATGGCTAATGAATTTTATATTTCAATAAGCACTCTTTCAGATGCCTAACACGCGATGATTGCAGCGTAAATTCATATTTATTTCTGATCGCTTTTCAGCAGTTAGTTTTCAGTTTTCGAGAAATTTCGTCATCGCTTTTAAAACTCCGATATTTTTAATACATCGCTACTACGACACGTAAAATTTCTGAAATTCGAGAATTTTCCTTACTTTAAAACTGATTAATAGAATATGAGAATTGAACTGAAGAATTATCTCTTTGAAAAAAGAAAAAGATTGCCTTTTTTTTTAATGATAAAAATACGAATTTTTATCATTAAAATGCCGTTATAATATACTTTTTCAGTTCTTAGTGCCCTTAAATTTGAGGTTCTAGAATAAATTTTTAATAAAAGTTTTTAAAAAAAAAAAAAAAAAAAGAATAAATAGTGTAGTTAAAATTATAATTTTAAAATTACGCCGTTTTTGCAACTGAGAAAAAATATTTTCATTTTGATATTTGAATAAAAATATTTGAATTTTCTGATTGTGACTGGAACGTTATTGTTAACAGTAACTACTTCTTATTAAATAAATAACAGTGTTTTTTTTTCTTTCTTTCTGGTTCTTTAAAAGAAACAAGTATTTTTCCCTTTTCAAGTTCTTCCATCTTGCCTGCCTACTTTTTTTAGTCTTTTCAAACAGGTAATCTTTTTCTTCCCTTAGGAAAATTTGCCATAAAGAAAATTACGGTAACCTATGGCAACCCATGTTTACCATAGAAATTTGTATGGCAAGATACCATACGCCTATGGTAACCATAGAGATCTGTATATCATATATATGATATGACATCAAAGTCTTATGGCAACCATAGAAATTTGTATGGCAGGATGCCATAGGTCTATGCTAACCATAAAGATTTATATGGCAAGGATACGTACCATGCGCATATGGCAAATGTATTCCCTTAGGAAAATTTGCCGTATGATATTCCTATGGGGTTTTGCCAATGGTAAAAGTTTGTCATATATGTATGGCAAAATTTTTCCATACATGTATGACAAGAGTTTGCCATACGTATATGGCAAAATTTTACCAAAGGCAAAACCCCATAGGAATGTTATATGGCATTTCTTTAAGGCAAACCTATACCAAATTTTCCTAAGGGTTGTTACATTTTCAAAAAAAAAAAAAAAAAAAAAAAAAAATGATTCATAAAATTGTTTAAGAAAAGTTTTTAAAGATTCAAAAAAAAAAAAAAAAAAAAGAGTTTTTATTCTACAAAAAAAGGGTTAGGGATAATTCATGAAGTCGAGAAATTGGATTTTTTTGTTTGCAACGAAAATGGTATTCGGTGATTTTGAAAAGGAATCTAATGTCATAAAATAATTTTTTTGGTGGTTCTTTTACCTTGGTGTTTGGGTGTTACCTTGTGAATTTATTTTTCTGTTATACACTAGTTATCACATAAATCAAAGAAAAAGATAAAATAACATAAAAAGTAATAATGTGGTCAATTTTAGTGTTACAGAAATTATATACGCTATTACACAGTATTTTATATTATAACCGTCGTTGAACAGCCGATCCAGTTTCATGGGTTTACGACTACTAATGCTCAGCTCCATAGCCTTGTCATTTTGAACTCAATCCAAAAGACAAGGGAACGCCTGGGTCGAGTATTGGAAGAAATTTGCCTTCGTGGAGGACTTTTTGATGGAGCTAACTCGCATTTGCGTTACACGGAGAGGAAGACCACGAGAGCTTCCCATGGTTAGCTTGACGGCAAGGGAACTCTCACCCATGATCCGTCTACCACTGAGGATATTTTCGCGGCAGCACTAAGGTCGGAGCAGGCCGGATGCGGAATTCGTATCGACTGGGATTCAAACCCGGTTCGCTCATTAGAAGGCGAACGCTCTATCCCCCGTGCCACCGAAACTGGAATAGAATAAAAGTGTGGTGTACGATCACCTCCAATTCTTTTATCTCAAACAACAAAAAGGAGATGGCTCAGGAGAGAGAGCGCTCGTCTTCCGGAACGAGGCGAAACGGATTCGAATCCCAGTGATGGATGGCGACCGGCCACAGTGCTAACGTAAAATATCCTCAGTGGCAGACGGATCATGGGTGAGAGTCTCCTTGTTGTCTGTGGGAGGCTTTCGTGGTTTCCTTCTCCATGCGGGTTAATTCTGCCGAAAAGTCCTCCACGAAAGTCTCCCAAAACTTGATCCAGGCGCTCTTCTGGATTTTCTTCAAAATGTCAAGGAGTTGAACATCATAGTTGTAAACACAAAATATTGGGTTGACTGTTCATCGACGGTAATATACTATATATATATATATATATATATATATATATATATATATATATATATATATATATATATATATATATATATATATATATATATATATATATATATATATATATATATATATATATATATATATATATATATATATATATACATAAAATATGTAACAACCAAAGATGGCGTGTGTTTGCTTTCCTATTGAGGATGCACTTCATCAAAAATCACAACATTTAAGGACCATTCTTGTCAGCTTGTTTCTGACATTCTACACGAAAAGGGGAAATCAACTCACAGATTCGTTTCTTGTTCAAACATTGACACGACAGCCCTCTTCCCCATAATTGTCCCCCCAATTAGGAATATAAAAGGGGGCAGTAAATGAAAATATTAAAAAAAAAAAAAAAAAAACGCCACAAATGCGGTGATCACCATTAAAATGGTAGCCAGATGGCCCCCAATGTATTTATTCACTCTCCCATCCCCGAGGCAGCTGCGGTTACGGTTTGTGACTTTTAAGGGGGGGAGTGCTCATCCCACGGGTGCAGTTATGATTAGCAAATCTTACATTTATTTCCCCCTATCATCCCCGGAATAGATCACTTTGATTATTGCACTACACACGTGAGGTACAATTACGCATTCAATTCTGGATAAAACAGTCATCGTTTTCCTTTGATTCATTGCACAAAATGACATTTTTTAAACCATCCCACAGTGGGCCAGCATCCAAGGTTTCGTGGCCAAAATTAGTATTTCGATAAAATTTGTTTCAAAATATGGGGGTTTTCATGTGCAGGTAAATTGAATTCATAGTTAAAATTTTGAAACACTCTAAAAATACCAACAAAAAAAAATGGCGACTGAAATAGGGCGAGCAAAAATAAAAATAAAAAATAATATAGTACGTTTAAATAATTAAATATACCAATGAAAATATAATAATTTTCGTCATTTTATATTAAAAATGAAAAGCAAATTATATTTCCGATGTAATATTGCAAAATAACGCGAATTAATAGCAAAATAACGCTAAAACGTGAAGAAAAAAAAAACATAATTTTTGTTTTTCGGTATATTTAGTCCACCTTTGCAATACGGGCAAAATGAGCAGGTTTTTTCGAAAGAAGAAACATCAAGGAAGACAACAACGAAAAAGTTTAGCTAATTACCTCGTGGAACTTTTTGGAACTAAGTGTCGAAAGGCATTCAAATATTGTAAAATGTCAAATGATAAGATATAAACTATAAGTTTGTCAAGAGTATTCACTAATCCAACACATTGAAAAATTGTACTATCATTTCAGACTCATTACTCTGATAAAAATGTAACAGTAAGGTGAAATTCCTATGTATATTTCTGAAATAAAAATTTAAAACTTACATAAAAGAAAAAAAAAAATTCAACATATTTTTCCTTGCATTGTACTCTCCTAATTCCAAAAAGTAAATTATAATATTTGGAATGATTTTGATTACTTAATTTGGTCTACATTAAAACTGCCTACTGTTATTTTAGTTGAAAATTTAATTTCTGACTTTTGGCCAAAGATCATGGTCTTCTGGCCCACAGTGCATCCATGGTTTGAGAGCAAATCTAAAAGAGGGTTAAAAATTCACGAAAATGATTGCTTAAAAAAATTTAAAGAAACATTTTTTTAAAGGTTATTTCTTACACCAAGGAACATGCATCATTGCCCAATTCCTGAGGCCAAAAGCAGTGCTTGACCTCAAGTACATGAAGAGTTTGTATATTTCTGTTATCTTTAAAAAGCTTCTGATTTTAGATATTACCTAATAAATAATACTCCTTCATAATAAATTGAACGACTTCTCAAAAACAGTATTTTTAAAAGGACTCTCGGATAGAAAACATGTTTTTTTACAAATCTATAGAGAAAGAACACTAAATAAAATGATATTTTTCTTTTACCTAAAAATATTCCGGACTTATTAAATAAATAATCTTTTTTATTTAAAGTAAAAAATTGTTTTCAGATAGCTTATCTCACCTTCAAATAATATCATGCCTATTCATGAAAAAACCTATTTCAATTGCAAATAGTAGACAACTGAAAAATCAGAACTTAAGATTAGTGTCTTATTCCATAAATAAATAAACATTAACAATGGGATGATACTTAGTGAGGGTATCTCCAGTCTGATTTGTTGTTGAAACACGTTAACGTTAGCAACTGTTCTTTCCATTCTGTTTCGAGTGAGCCAAGTATCCATTCTCTTCAATGGAACGTTCTATATTCTTTCACAAAAATTCTTTCTCAAAGATTTCCATTCTTTCACTCTATATTTGTCCCGCAGTGGACTGATCGTTAGGACACGGTTCCCAGCAGATGACCGAAGTCAAGCATCACTGGCTGCAGTCCGTGAGCGGGTGGGTGACCACTTGGATCAGTCTGCGTAGGGACCGAGGGTGTGCGGTATGGGTCCTCGCTAAACTGGTCTACCTTAAAGTGCTCGACTTCGCGTGCAGGTAGTCGGGCTGCCGAAGCTGGAGTGCCATCCCCTCTGCAGAGGATCAAAATTGTGATGGCATGTCTTCGAATCATCCTCAGGGATGTCTCACAGACCGTCGCCAATAGCCCATTGTGTAGCTCTAGTGCGACGTAAAGAAACAGCTACAACAGCAGCACTATATTTACACAGAGACTTAACACAAAGACAGGCATGAAGCCACGAGGAACATAAACATACTAATTATGCATCAAAGTTGCCAGGTACACAAAGCAAAAATAGATCACGGTAACAGTAAAATGCAAAAACAAATAATAAAATTAAGTTAAGCAAAAGAAGCAGATGCGAAAAAATTATAATTCAACAAATTCCATGAGTGATAAGGAGCAGTATTTAATTAAATTCAAGTTATTTAACATTGTAATTGATGTGAGGGAAACTTTTGCTAATAAGCGATCAGCTGACGCCATAAGTCACACGCGGGGTGGGTATTGTGATCTTCTTCTTGAAGTACCCAATTGGGCATGAGAAAATAGCTCTTGCTGCACATAATTTTTTGAAAACATTACATGTTGTCATTAGTTAACAGTTGCAGATAATGTAAAGTTATGAACACAATAGTTCATTTGTTGCTTTTCTTTTGTACCCTAATATCTAATTATCTAATCTTTTGTACCCTAATGTCTAATCTTTTATACCCTAATATCTAATTATCTAATCTTTTATACATTAATATCTAATCTTTTATACCCTAATATCTAATAATAGAGATATGAGTTGATGAAATGATGCTCATGACGCACACTGATCAACAAAAAGAAATTGTTGCAGATCTTCATATTGAGTTATTTTTGAAATAACGAACTCCTGAGCTCATTTTTTAATTTTATTTTTCGGGCCGTTATTGCTTCCATTTTATTGAGTTCATTCAATTTTCAAATGCAATTATTTTAATATTTATAAAATTTAACTCTCTCTTTCTAAGAGTTCTATGCTCTTGAAAGCAAAGGTCACCCAAACAGAAATAATTAATAGTATAATATAAGCCTGACATAAGCCTAAAATAACTATATTATTTTAAAACTCAGATTGACTCTTTAATAGTCAGATTACTTCTTTAATAGTCAGATTAACTCTTTAATCAGATGAACTCTTTAATAGTCAGATGAACTCTTTAATAGTCAGATGAAGTCTTTAATAGTCAGATTGACTCCTTAATAGCCAGATGAACTCTTTAATAGTCAGATGAACTCCTTAATAGTCAGATTAACTCCTTAATAGTCAGATGAACTCTTTATAGTCAGATTACATCTTTAACCCCTTAACGATCGGTTAATTTTCAAGAAACCGGTCGTAAAAGTGCCTATTTTTTGGCTTTTGTATTTGTATTACGTATTTGATTAGTGCTGCAACGAGTTTAAAATAAACTAACTATCTACAATTACCTTAATATCCTGGTACTGCCATCGGGTGTGTAAAATGAGAAATAAAATGTTTTCCTGGCAAAAGAAATGAATTAGTTTTATTCTTATTAGCGCGTTACTACTGAACACTCCAGCCCGTCAATATCATGGGAGCGAGAAGTAGCGGAGGAATTCTCACCCTCTTTTTAATACTCAGATTGACTCCTTAATAGTCAGATTGACTCTTTAATAGTCAGATGAACACTTTAATAGTCAGATGAACTCTTTAATAGTCAGATGAACTCTTTAATAGTCATATTGACTCTTTAATAGTCAGATTGACTCCTTGATAGTCCGCTGAACTCTTTAACAGTCAGATGAACTCTTTAATAGTCAGATGGACTCTTTAATAGTCAGATGAGCACTTTAATAGTCAGATGAACTCTTTAATAGTCAGATGAACTCTTTAACAGTCAGATGAACTCTTTAATAGTCAGATTGACTCTTTAATAGTCAGATAAACTCTTTAATAGTCAGATGAACTCTTTAACAGTCAGATGAACTCTTTAATTGTCAGATTGACTCTTTAATAGTCAGATTGACTCCTTAATAGTCCGATGAACTCTTTAACAGTCAGATGAACTCTTTATTAGTCAGATTGACTCTTTAATAGTCAGATGAACACTTTAATAGTCAGATGAACTCTTTAACAGTCAGATGAACTCTTTAATAGTCAGATGGACTCTTTAATAGTCAGATGAACACTTTAATAGTCAGATGAACTCTTTAATAGTCAGATGAACTCTTTAATAGTCAGATTGACTCCTTAATAGTCAGATGAACTCTTTAATAGTCAGATGAACTCTTTAACAGTCAGATGAACTCTTTAATTGTCAGATTGACTCTTTAATAGTCAGATGAACACTTTAATAGTCAGATGAACTCTTTAACAGTCAGATGAACTCTTTAATAGTCAGATGGACTCTTTAATAGTCAGATTGACTCCTTAATAGTCAGATGAACTCTTCAATAGTCAGATGAACTCTTTAACAGTCAGATGAACTCTTTAATTGTCAGATTGACTCTTTCATAGTCAGATGAACACTTTAATAGTCAGATGAACTCTTTAATAGTCAGATGAACACTTTAATAGTCAGATGAACTCTTTAATAGTCAGATGAACTCTTTAATAGTCAGATGGACTCCTTAATAGTCAGATGAACTCTTTAATAGTCAGATGAACTCTTTAACAGTCAGATGAACTCTTTAATTGTCAGATTGACTCTTTAATAGTCAGATGAACACTTTAATAGTCAGATGAACTCTTTAACAGTCAGATGAACTCTTTAATAGTCAGATGGACTCTTTAATAGTCAGATGAACACTTTAATAGTCAGATGAACTCTTTAATAGTCAGATGAACTCTTTAATAGTCAGATTGACTCCTTAATAGTCAGATGAACTCTTTAATAGTCAGATGAACTCTTTAACAGTCAGATGAACTCTTTAATTGTCAGATTGACTCTTTAATAGTCAGATGAACACTTTAATAGTCAGATGAACTCTTTAACAGTCAGATGAACTCTTTAATAGTCAGATGGACTCTTTAATAGTCAGATGAACACTTTAACAGTCAGATGAACTCTTTAATAGTCAGATGAACTCTTTAATAGTCAGATTGACTCCTTAATAGTCAGATGAACTCTTTAATAGTCAGATGAACTCTTTAACAGTCAGATGAACTCTTTAATAGTCAGATTGACTCTTTAATAGTCAGATAAACTCTTTAATAGTCAGATGAACTTTTTAACAGTCAGATTGAACTTTTTAATCGTCAAATGAACTCCTTAATAGTCAGATTAATTTTTCATGAGTCGACAGTACAGTACTCTTTATTAAAGAAAAATTTTGGATTGAGTTATAATTTGTTCTGAACAGAAAAGTGACAAAAATAAATTAAAAAAAAACGTAAAACTCACTAGAATTTGAATGTTTTATTATTCTTATTAGCATTGAAGATAAATTCATAAGATTTTTTGCTTCTTCCATTCAACTGACGTCACTTGATATTGCTTCCCCCCACCCCTGGAGAACAGTTCCTCACTCGGTGACATCCACCCTTATTAAACAGGTCACCGAAATCTTGGGCAGTTTCACACGCTTTTGACGTCAAATAAAATTAAGGATCATCGCCGCGCTTCTCTGATGATAATGATTCCATCATCGTTCTTTCTTTCTTTCTTTTTTTGCTTTCTGGATGAAGTAGTGAGCATTTGAGTTTCATTACTTTTACAAATAAATACTAGGATTAAAGTGGTGGAATATACCCTGGAGAGAGTGTGAAAAATGAGATGCCCCCCCTCCTACCCCCTCACACACACACACACGGTGTTATTTACCGGCTAATCAAAGGGCGCCGACCAGAACACCCCAGGGACATATCAGACACTAATGGTCTGCACCCCCCTGAGGCTCTGGACCCATCAACTATCTCAATCTCTTCTTCTTTCTTTCTATTCCTTGAAATAGTTCAAATTATGAGAGTGAATGTGTTTAATGTCTCTCTTTATATCTCTACTATGACCCCCCGATAACAGACGATCTAATATGGAATTCTGTAGTTTTCCTTACTTTTTATACGAAAGTACTTTTATATATATATATATATATATATATATATATATATATATATATATATATATATATATATATATATATATATATATATATATATATATATATATATATATATATATATATATATATATATATATATATATATATATATATATATATATATATATATATATATATATATATATATATATATATATATATATATATATATATATATATATATATATATATATATATATATATATATATATATATATATATATATATATATGTGTGTCTACAAGTAAATAGAACTCATAAAATATGTTCAAAATGTAGAGAAAACAAGGGAAAATACAGAACAATGAAAGAAGGGGAAAAAAAGAAAATTAAAAATAAAAGTAACAAGAAACCCGGGGGGGGGGGGAAAGGAAGAAAAAAAATTATCCGAAGAATAAGACAAAAAAGTTTTTAAAAAAACCGGAAAATAAAAGATATAATCTTTTGATTAGCTCACACGATTATATTTGTTTGCGAATATAATCGTGTGAGCTGATGAAAAAATTATATTTTTTATTTTCCGGATTTTTTAAAAACTCTTTAGTCCTTTTCTTCGGATAATTTTTTTTCTCTCCCGGTTTCTTGTTATTTTTGTTTTTATAATTATTTTTCCTTTTTCCCCTTCTTTCATTGTTCTGTAATTTTTCCCTTGTTTTCTCTCTCTCTTTTTATATATATATACATAAATACAAAGAGGACAAAAAGATAAAAGAGAAAAACGAGCAAAATTAAGTTCCATTTACTGGAGGAGATTCCGTCTTTTTTTCTCCTGTTTCTTATAATTTTTTTAAAATTATTTTCTTTCTCTCTATCTTAATTACTCTGTAATTTTCTCCATGTTTTCTCTCTCTCGCTCTCCTCTTCTCTCCTCTTAACTTCTCTTCTCTTCTCCAAGAATTCGACTACCGTCACTCCCATACGTCACACCCGTTTATAGGGTGGACCCATTCATGCATACATTTATTCATCCACAGATCGTCATTTTCGACCTGAATCAGAGAAAGATGAATCTCCAATCCAGTACCCCCAGAGGTTTTGATTTGTTATGGGAGTATGGAGGACTTTGACTCTTCACAGATTTAACGTGCATCAATCACTTTACTACACGGGGAGTCTACCGTCGAGGTTCAAACCCACGAACTCTCGGACATGGGCCCAGTGCCCTACCAACCAGGCTTATTTTAGACCACCAAACTTTTTTTTTTTAATTTTTTTTGCTCTCGACGCAGAAAGTTCGCCCATCCCTGGTATAGACTTTAATCGTTTCTCTTCATCTTTCTTACATTACCCAGTCTAAAAATATACTTTCTTTCAAAAAAATGGGAATGGAGGATGATAATTTTGAAAATCTTCTCTGACTACTGCCATTTGTGAATACTGCTGTTAAGTGAAAACAACAGATTATGAAGAAGGGGAGAAAATCCATTAAGGAGAGTAATGAAATCGTCTGTTCATTTGTATCATTCTTCCATTTGTTTCCATTGGGCAGGAGGAAGAACGATTTTATGGATCGTTACAGATGCCAACGAACTCTGATAATCAGAGATTTTCCCTTCTGGATTCATTTTTAAACAAATCATGTAGGGCGTTCCATAAAAACCGCTCTTAACATATATGTTTTTAAAAATCTTATTAGTAATGAAGGCGAAAAAAAAGTGTGGGTGCCCAAGTGGATGGCTTTCCATTGATGGACCAACATAGCTGGGGCCGGATCGGAAGGGCACTGGGCCTATGTCCGAGGGTTCGAACCCCACCGGCGGAAGACTCCCTGTGTAGTAAATGGTGACTGATAGCACGTTGAATCTGTCGAGTCGCATAAGTCCTCCCATGTTCCCCATAACAAATCAATACCTCTGGGGGGATTGGAGATGGATCGTTCTCTGATTCAGGTCAAAATGGCGATCTGCGGATGAATGAATGTAATGCATGCATGGGTCCGCCCTATAAACGGGTGTGACGAAAAGTGTGGCAGAAGTCGAATTCCTGGCCATAGCTGGTGCCACTGGAAAACAAGAGCAATCGCACCCCCTTCTGCCTAAATCAAGCATACGTCAACAACCAACATAGCTTTGATGGTTGAACCATCAATAATTCCTTCATGAACCATTATATTTTTTGATGATAACCAACAACATGATGTAGGAATTCTGACTGATTCATGAGGGTCTAACATAAGAATAACAACTTGTTTTGATGGTTGAACCATCAGAAATTTCCATCGTAGTTTCTTAGATATCAAATGTTGGAGCGATCATGAACCACCCAATGTAGCAATTTGAACTGATTCGTGATGGACCAACATAAAAAAAAAAATTGTTTTGATGGTTTATTTCTGAGAACCAACAAGAAGTCCCATCGAACCATTACGGAAGAACCGTCACGGATCATCATCGATTGTTGGTCCACGAGAATCAAAATCCTCCGATTGTTGGTCCACGAGAATCAAAATCCTCCGATTGTTGGTCCACGAGAATCAAAATCCTCCGATTGTTGGTCCACGAGAATCAAAATCCTCTTGATAGTTGACCATCATAGCGTATAAACACTAGATTGCCCTAGGAAGTCATTTTGACTGCTTTCAATTAGATAGACAATGATATATATAATAACAACACAATTTCTTACAATTTTGTACTATATATAATTTTCTTATTGTTAATATTTACTAATATAACTTGTTATATAACTGTATATAATAAAAAGGGAATAGAAAATTAATTTTAAGCAAATTTCTTGACACATTATTTATTCTTTTAACAATCCACTCATTTTGACTGCTTTTGGGCAATATAGGTATTACATACTAAGTTTCAGTCTTTCTAGTGTTAAAGAAGAATTTTCCATCACGGAATGACGGAAGTGTGTTGACATATCAGAAAGCATAATGGAAAATGTTGGATGATGATGACTATCCAATGATGCTGAACCATCATCAATCGTACTGAAACCAACATAAACCATCAACGTTTTTTATGGGACCAGCAAGAATTTTGACTCGGGTGGACTCTAAGTATTTATTTGCATCTATTTATATCCGTCGTTGAAGAGCCGACCCGATTGTGGGTTCACGACTACCAATGTTCGACTCCGTAGACTTGTCATTTTGAACCCAGTCCTGAAGACAAGGACACTCCTGGATCAGTGGTATTGATTTGTTATGGGAACATGGAGGACACTGCGACTCGACAGATTCAACGTTTCATCATTCACTACATGGGGAGTCTTCGGCTGGTGGGGATCGAACCCACGAACATGGGCCCTGCGCTCTACCAACCAGGCTCTCCCGGCCCATTGGACTCTAGGCATGACTGAACCGAAGAAGAAAAAAATAGCTACCACTATCAGAGAATTCCAGATGAAAGGACCAGTTTCATGAGAAACATTGCGGGACCAGTTAATGATTCAAAGACCATTTAAACTCTTGACAATAATATACTTGATACTTGACAATATTGATTAATATACTTGACAATAGTACACTTGATAATAATATAACGCGTATCCGGTTGTATAATAATATAACGCGTGTCAGGTTGTATAATAATATAAGACCAATTCTTTAAATCAGTATAGAATGACGGATTTTTTTGTACGCTTGTGAGTAAGTTCGAAAACAAAAGCTGCTTAGAGTCAAGTAAGTGGCGAGTTCAAATCCCTTGGGGGGGGGGGAAGGTGGTCAATGTGGCGTTAAATGTCCTGTCCGGAGGGTGGATTAGAAGCTGCCACGGATTATTTAATGCCCCATCTATCCGGACTCTTTATAGGAAGAGAGGGGTGATGGTCATTTCGGACCGCTGAAGACCTTTCTATTTCATACTTCCGAAACATCTGTCGAATTTTATTGAGTTGATGAACAAAAATGATTTCCCTATCAATCCATATTTTTTATTTGAAGTCTATGTTTTATAAAATGTGTAAGGTCTTTCTTTCTTTCTTTTTTTCTTACCACGTTTATATCAACTTCCCTTTGTGTATGTCTGTTCGGGAGGATATTTGTAATCGATTTTAAACTAACTTCCCGACTAGCTACAGACTTCTAAATTTAAGACACATAGTTTAGAATTGGATGACGATGCATGAAAATGAAGAGAAAAAAAGACATACAAAGAAAAATAAAATTAAAATTAAAGAAAAATTAATTTTTTCGCGATTGTCTTTTGCTGTTGATTCGATTATTTCAAATGTTCAACTTTTCAACTGTCACATGGCAGATGAAAAGTTTTGTGCACAGTAAGTGAAAAAATTTAGATTTTGGAAGTGAGTACAAAAAAAAATCGAATTAAAAAATAATATTTTTAAAAACCACGTTTTTGTAGTGGAGAATAATAATTATAAAATAAAAATTTTAAAAACGTGGGGGAAGCTACATAACAGCACACATACATATACACATTTTGTTGCTCATACACATGTACAACCACATACATATCACATACACGTGCATGTACACAAACATATTCCACATCCACTTTCAGATACAATTACAGATATACATACACATATTCTCATGAGCACACATTCACACACTAATATAACATTACTGTTATGTATTTCATGCGCCCCACGTTTTTCGTTTTTCAAATTTTTGTTTTTAAATTATTATTCTCCACTACGAAAACGTGGTTTTAAAAAATATTATTCTTTATTTGGATTTTTTGAGAAGAGTACCAATACAAAACACTCTTTTGTGACGCATTTTCTACTCTTGCGATAATACTGAATCTCAGAAACTACATATGGATAAACTTTGTTTCTTAACATTAATCATACCATACCCGGTCAAAAGACTGTTTAAGAAAATTTGCATCGAAAATTCATTTATCATCTTATGGTTATTGCACATTTGACTTTATAACTTTTTCCAACAATTATATACAGTTAATATTCTATTGTTTTTATTATTATTTTTTTTGCATTTTGCTTGTTTCGAATAATACTGGTCGTACACTAAACACACTACAACCGGTCAAATGACCGTTTAAGAAAATTTGCATCGAAAATTCATTTATCATCTTATGGTTATTGCACATTTGACTTTATAACTTTTTCCAACAATTATATACAGTTAATATTCTATTGTTATTATTATTATTTTTTTTGCATTTTGCTTGTTTCGAAAAATACTGGTCGTACACTAAACATACTATAACCGGTCAAATGACCGTTTAAGAAAATTTGCATCGAAAATGCATTTATCATCTTATGGTTATGGCACATTTGACTTTATAACTTTTTCCAACAATTATATACAGTTAATATTCTATTGATATTATTATTTTTTTTTTTGCATTTTGCTTGTTTCGAAAAATACTGGACGTACACTAAACATACTATAACCGGTCAAATGACCGTTTAAGAAAATTTGCATCGAAAATGCATTTATCATCTTATGGTTATTGCGCATTTGACTTTATAACTTTTTCCAACAATTATATACAGTTAATATTCTATTGATATTATTATTTTTTTTTTTTGCATTTTGCTTGTTTCGAAAAATACTGGACGTACACTAAACATACTATAACCGGTCAAATGACCGTTTAAGAAAATTTGCATCGAAAATGCATTTATCATCTTATGGTTATGGCACATTTGACTTTATAACTTTTTCCAACAATTATATACAGTTAATATTCTATTGATATTATTATTTTTTTTTGCACTATGCTTGTTTCGAATAATACTGGTCGTACATTAAACATACTATAACCGGTCAAATGACCGTTTAAGAAAATTTGCATCAAAAATGCATTAATCATCTTATCGTTATTGCACATTTGACTTTATAACTTTTTCCAACAATTATATACAGTTAATATTCTATTGTTATTATTATTATTTTTTTTGCATTTTGCTTGTTTCGAATAATACTGGTCGTACACTAAACATACTATAACCGGTCAAATGACCGTTTAAGATAATTTGCATCGAAAATGCATTTATCATCTTATGGTTATTGCACATTTGACTTTATAACTTTTTCCAACAATTATATACAGTTAATATTCTATTGTTTTTATTATTTTTTTTTGCACTATGCTTGTTTCGAATAATACTGGTCGTACACTAAACATACTATAACCGGTCAAATGACCGTTTAAGAAAATTTGCATCGAAAATGCATTTATCATCTTATGGTTATTGCGCATTTGACTTTATAACTTTTTCCAACAATTATATACAGTTAATATTCTATTGATATTATTATTTTTTTTTTGCATTTTGCTTGTTTCGAAAAATACTGGACGTACACTAAACATACTATAACCGGTCAAATGACCGTTTAAGAAAATTTGCATCGAAAATGCATTTATCATCTTATGGTTATGGCACATTTGACTTTATAACTTTTTCCAACAATTATATACAGTTAATATTCTATTGATATTATTATTTTTTTTTGCACTATGCTTGTTTCGAATAATACTGGTCGTACATTAAACATACTATAACCGGTCAAATGACCGTTTAAGAAAATTTGCATCAAAAATGCATTAATCATCTTATCGTTATTGCACATTTGACTTTATAACTTTTTCCAACAATTATATACAGTTAATATTCTATTGATATTATTATTTTTTTTTTTGCATTTTGCTTGTTTCGAAAAATACTGGACGTACACTAAACATACTATAACCGGTCAAATGACCGTTTAAGAAAATTTGCATCGAAAATGCATTTATCATCTTATGGTTATGGCACATTTGACTTTATAACTTTTTCCAACAATTATATACAGTTAATATTCTATTGATATTATTATTTTTTTTTGCACTATGCTTGTTTCGAATAATACTGGTCGTACATTAAACATACTATAACCGGTCAAATGACCGTTTAAGAAAATTTGCATCGAAAATGCATTTATCATCTTATGGTTATTGCGCATTTGACTTTATAACTTTTTCCAACAATTATATACAGTTAATATTCTATTGATATTATTATTTTTTTTTTTGCATTTTGCTTGTTTCGAAAAATACTGGACGTACACTAAACATACTATAACCGGTCAAATGACCGTTTAAGAAAATTTGCATCGAAAATGCATTTATCATCTTATGGTTATTGCACATTTGACTTTATAACTTTTTCCAACAATTATATACAGTTAATATTCTATTGATATTATTATTTTTTTTTTTGCATTTTGCTCGTTTCGAAAAATACTGGACGTACACTAAACATACTATAACCGGTCAAATGACCGTTTAAGAAAATTTGCATCGAAAATGCATTTATCATCTTATGGTTATGGCACATTTGACTTTATAACTTTTTCCAACAATTATATACAGTTAATATTCTATTGATATTATTATTTTTTTTTTTGCATTTTGCTTGTTTCGAAAAATACTGGACGTACACTAAACATACTATAACCGGTCAAATGACCGTTTAAGAAAATTTGCATCGAAAATGCATTTTTCATCTTATGGTTATTGCACATTTGACTTTATAACTTTTTCCAACAATTATATACAGTTAATATTCTATTGATATTATTATTTTTTTTTTTGCATTTTGCTTGTTTCGAAAAATACTGGACGTACACTAAACATACTATAACCGGTCAAATGACCGTTTAAGAAAATTTGCATCGAAAATGCATTTATCATCTTATGGTTATGGCACATTTGACTTTATAACTTTTTCCAACAATTATATACAGTTAATATTCTATTGATATTATTATTTTTTTTTTTTGCATTTTGCTTGTTTCGAAAAATACTGGACGTACACTAAACATACTATAACCGGTCAAATGACCGTTTAAGAAAATTTGCATCGAAAATGCATTTATCATCTTATGGTTATTGCACATTTGACTTTATAACTTTTTCCAACAATTATATACAGTTAATATTCTATTGATATTATTATTTTTTTTTTTGCATTTTGCTTGTTTCGAAAAATACTGGACGTACACTAAACATACTATAACCGGTCAAATGACCGTTTAAGAAAATTTGCATCGAAAATGCATTTATCATCTTATGGTTATTGCGCATTTGACTTTATAACTTTTTCCAACAATTATATACAGTTAATATTCTATTGATATTATTATTTTTTTTTTTGCATTTTGCTTGTTTCGAAAAATACTGGACGTACACTAAACATACTATAACCGGTCAAATGACCGTTTAAGAAAATTTGCATCGAAAATGCATTTATCATCTTATGGTTATGGCACATTTGACTTTATAACTTTTTCCAACAATTATATACAGTTAATATTCTATTGATATTATTATTTTTTTTTGCACTATGCTTGTTTCGAATAATACTGGTCGTACATTAAACATACTATAACCGGTCAAATGACCGTTTAAGAAAATTTGCATCAAAAATGCATTAATCATCTTATCGTTATTGCACATTTGACTTTATAACTTTTTCCAACAATTATATACAGTTAATATTCTATTGTTATTATTATTATTTTTTTTGCATTTTGCTTGTTTCGAATAATACTGGTCGTACACTAAACATACTATAACCGGTCAAATGACCGTTTAAGATAATTTGCATCGAAAATGCATTTATCATCTTATGGTTATTGCACATTTGACTTTATAACTTTTTCCAACAATTATATACAGTTAATATTCTATTGTTTTTATTATTTTTTTTGCACTATGCTTGTTTCGAATAATACTGGTCGTACACTAAACATACTATAACCGGTCAAATGACCGTTTAAGAAAATTTGCATCGAAAATGCATTTATCATCTTATGGTTATTGCGCATTTGACTTTATAACTTTTTCCAACAATTATATACAGTTAATATTCTATTGATATTATTATTTTTTTTTTGCATTTTGCTTGTTTCGAAAAATACTGGACGTACACTAAACATACTATAACCGGTCAAATGACCGTTTAAGAAAATTTGCATCGAAAATGCATTTATCATCTTATGGTTATGGCACATTTGACTTTATAACTTTTTCCAACAATTATATACAGTTAATATTCTATTGATATTATTATTTTTTTTTGCACTATGCTTGTTTCGAATAATACTGGTCGTACATTAAACATACTATAACCGGTCAAATGACCGTTTAAGAAAATTTGCATCAAAAATGCATTAATCATCTTATCGTTATTGCACATTTGACTTTATAACTTTTTCCAACAATTATATACAGTTAATATTCTATTGTTATTATTATTAATTTTTTTGCATTTTGCTTGTTTCGAATAATACTGGTCGTACACTAAACATACTATAACCGGTCAAATGACCGTTTAAGATAATTTGCATCGAAAATGCATTTATCATCTTATGGTTATTGCACATTTGACTTTATAACTTTTTCCAACAATTATATACAGTTAATATTCTATTGTTTTTATTATTTTTTTTTGCACTATGCTTGTTTCGAATAATACTGGTCGTACACTAAACATACTATAACCGGTCAAATGACCGTTTAAGAAAATTTGCATCGAAAATGCATTTATCATCTTATGGTTATTGCGCATTTGACTTTATAACTTTTTCCAACAATTATATACAGTTAATATTCTATTGATATTATTATTTTTTTTTTTGCATTTTGCTTGTTTCGAAAAATACTGGACGTACACTAAACATACTATAACCGGTCAAATGACCGTTTAAGAAAATTTGCATCGAAAATGCATTTATCATCTTATGGTTATGGCACATTTGACTTTATAACTTTTTCCAACAATTATATACAGTTAATATTCTATTGATATTATTATTTTTTTTTGCACTATGCTTGTTTCGAATAATACTGGTCGTACATTAAACATACTATAACCGGTCAAATGACCGTTTAAGAAAATTTGCATCAAAAATGCATTAATCATCTTATCGTTATTGCACATTTGACTTTATAACTTTTTCCAACAATTATATACAGTTAATATTCTATTGTTATTATTATTATTTTTTTTGCATTTTGCTTGTTTCGAATAATACTGGTCGTACACTAAACATACTATAACCGGTCAAATGACCGTTTAAGATAATTTGCATCGAAAATGCATTTATCATCTTATGGTTATTGCACATTTGACTTTATAACTTTTTCCAACAATTATATACAGTTAATATTCTATTGTTTTTATTATTTTTTTTGCACTATGCTTGTTTCGAATAATACTGGTCGTACACTAAACATACTATAACCGGTCAAATGACCGTTTAAGAAAATTTGCATCGAAAATGCATTTATCATCTTATGGTTATTGCGCATTTGACTTTATAACTTTTTCCAACAATTATATACAGTTAATATTCTATTGATATTATTATTTTTTTTTTGCATTTTGCTTGTTTCGAAAAATACTGGACGTACACTAAACATACTATAACCGGTCAAATGACCGTTTAAGAAAATTTGCATCGAAAATGCATTTATCATCTTATGGTTATGGCACATTTGACTTTATAACTTTTTCCAACAATTATATACAGTTAATATTCTATTGATATTATTATTTTTTTTTGCACTATGCTTGTTTCGAATAATACTGGTCGTACATTAAACATACTATAACCGGTCAAATGACCGTTTAAGAAAATTTGCATCAAAAATGCATTAATCATCTTATCGTTATTGCACATTTGACTTTATAACTTTTTCCAACAATTATATACAGTTAATATTCTATTGTTATTATTATTAATTTTTTTGCATTTTGCTTGTTTCGAATAATACTGGTCGTACACTAAACATACTATAACCGGTCAAATGACCGTTTAAGATAATTTGCATCGAAAATGCATTTATCATCTTATGGTTATTGCACATTTGACTTTATAACTTTTTCCAACAATTATATACAGTTAATATTCTATTGTTTTTATTATTTTTTTTTGCACTATGCTTGTTTCGAATAATACTGGTCGTACACTAAACATACTATAACCGGTCAAATGACCGTTTAAGAAAATTTGCATCGAAAATGCATTTATCATCTTATGGTTATTGCGCATTTGACTTTATAACTTTTTCCAACAATTATATACAGTTAATATTCTATTGATATTATTATTTTTTTTTTTGCATTTTGCTTGTTTCGAAAAATACTGGACGTACACTAAACATACTATAACCGGTCAAATGACCGTTTAAGAAAATTTGCATCGAAAATGCATTTATCATCTTATGGTTATGGCACATTTGACTTTATAACTTTTTCCAACAATTATATACAGTTAATATTCTATTGATATTATTATTTTTTTTTGCACTATGCTTGTTTCGAATAATACTGGTCGTACATTAAACATACTATAACCGGTCAAATGACCGTTTAAGAAAATTTGCATCAAAAATGCATTAATCATCTTATCGTTATTGCACATTTGACTTTATAACTTTTTCCAACAATTATATACAGTTAATATTCTATTGTTATTATTATTATTTTTTTTGCATTTTGCTTGTTTCGAATAATACTGGTCGTACACTAAACATACTATAACCGGTCAAATGACCGTTTAAGATAATTTGCATCGAAAATGCATTTATCATCTTATGGTTATTGCACATTTGACTTTATAACTTTTTCCAACAATTATATACAGTTAATATTCTATTGTTTTTATTATTTTTTTTTGCACTATGCTTGTTTCGAATAATACTGGTCGTACACTAAACATACTATAACCGGTCAAATGACCGTTTAAGAAAATTTGCATCGAAAATGCATTTATCATCTTATGGTTATTGCGCATTTGACTTTATAACTTTTTCCAACAATTATATACAGTTAATATTCTATTGATATTATTATTTTTTTTTTTTGCATTTTGCTTGTTTCGAAAAATACTGGACGTACACTAAACATACTATAACCGGTCAAATGACCGTTTAAGAAAATTTGCATCGAAAATGCATTTATCATCTTATGGTTATGGCACATTTGACTTTATAACTTTTTCCAACAATTATATACAGTTAATATTCTATTGATATTATTATTTTTTTTTGCACTATGCTTGTTTCGAATAATACTGGTCGTACATTAAACATACTATAACCGGTCAAATGACCGTTTAAGAAAATTTGCATCAAAAATGCATTAATCATCTTATCGTTATTGCACATTTGACTTTATAACTTTTTCCAACAATTATATACAGTTAATATTCTATTGTTATTATTATTATTTTTTTTGCATTTTGCTTGTTTCGAATAATACTGGTCGTACACTAAACATACTATAACCGGTCAAATGACCGTTTAAGATAATTTGCATCGAAAATGCATTTATCATCTTATGGTTATTGCACATTTGACTTTATAACTTTTTCCAACAATTATATACAGTTAATATTCTATTGTTTTTATTATTTTTTTTTGCACTATGCTTGTTTCGAATAATACTGGTCGTACACTAAACATACTATAACCGGTCAAATGACCGTTTAAGAAAATTTGCATCGAAAATGCATTTATCATCTTATGGTTATTGCGCATTTGACTTTATAACTTTTTCCAACAATTATATACAGTTAATATTCTATTGATATTATTATTTTTTTTTTTGCATTTTGCTTGTTTCGAAAAATACTGGACGTACACTAAACATACTATAACCGGTCAAATGACCGTTTAAGAAAATTTGCATCGAAAATGCATTTATCATCTTATGGTTATGGCACATTTGACTTTATAACTTTTTCCAACAATTATATACAGTTAATATTCTATTGATATTATTATTTTTTTTTTTGCATTTTGCTTGTTTCGAAAAATACTGGACGTACACTAAACATACTATAACCGGTCAAATGACCGTTTAAGAAAATTTGCATCGAAAATGCATTTATCATCTTATGGTTATGGCACATTTGACTTTATAACTTTTTCCAACAATTATATACAGTTAATATTCTATTGATATTATTATTTTTTTTTGCACTATGCTTGTTTCGAATAATACTGGTCGTACATTAAACATACTATAACCGGTCAAATGACCGTTTAAGAAAATTTGCATCAAAAATGCATTAATCATCATATCGTTATTGCACATTTGACTTTATAACTTTTTCCAACAATTATATACAGTTAATATTCTATTGTTATTATTATTATTTTTTTTGCATTTTGCTTGTTTCGAATAATACTGGTCGTACACTAAACATACTATAACCGGTCAAATGACCGTTTAAGATAATTTGCATCGAAAATGCATTTATCATCTTATGGTTATTGCACATTTGACTTTATAACTTTTTCCAACAATTATATACAGTTAATATTCTATTGTTTTTATTATTTTTTTTTGCACTATGCTTGTTTCGAATAATACTGGTCGTACACTAAACATACTATAACCGGTCAAATGACCGTTTAAGAAAATTTGCATCGAAAATGCATTTATCATCTTATGGTTATTGCACATTTGACTTTATAACTTTTTCCAACAATTATATACAGTTAATATTCTATTGTTTTTATTATTTTTTTTTGCACTATGCTTGTTTCGAATAATACTGGTCGTACACTAAACATACTATAACCGGTCAAATGACCGTTTAAGATAATTTGCATCGAAAATGCATTTATCATCTTATGGTTATTGCACATTTGACTTTATAACTTTTTCCAACAATTATATACAGTTAATATTCTATTGTTTTTATTATTTTTTTTTGCACTATGCTTGTTTCGAATAATACTGGTCGTACACTAAACATACTATAACCGGTCAAATGACCGTTTAAGAAAATTTGCATCGAAAATGCATTTATCATCTTATGGTTATTGCGCATTTGACTTTATAACTTTTTCCAACAATTATATACAGTTAATATTCTATTGATATTATTATTTTTTTTTTTGCATTTTGCTTGTTTCGAAAAATACTGGACGTACACTAAACATACTATAACCGGTCAAATGACCGTTTAAGAAAATTTGCATCGAAAATGCATTTATCATCTTATGGTTATGGCACATTTGACTTTATAACTTTTTCCAACAATTATATACAGTTAATATTCTATTGATATTATTATTTTTTTTTGCATTTTGCTTGTTTCGAAAAATACTGGTCGTACATTAAACATACTATAACCGGTCAAATGACAGTTTAAGAAAATTTGCATCGAAAATGCATTTATCATCTTATGGTTATGGCACATTTGACTTTATAACTTTTTCCAACAATTATATACAGTTAATATTCTATTGATATTATTATTTTTTTTTGCACTATGCTTGTTTCGAAAAATACTGGTCGTACATTAAACATACTATAACCGGTCAAATGACCGTTTAAGAAAATTTGCATCGAAAATGCATTTATCATCTTATGGTTATGGCACATTTGACTTTATAACTTTTTCCAACAATTATATACAGTTAATATTCTATTGATATTATTATTTTTTTTTGCATTTTGCTTGTTTCGAAAAATACTGGTCGTACATTAAACATACTATAACCGGTCAAATGACCGTTTAAGAAAATTTGCATCGAAAATGCATTTATCATCTTATGGTTATGGCACATTTGACTTTATAACTTTTTCCAACAATTATATACAGTTAATATTCTATTGATATTATTATTTTTTTTTGCATTTTGCTTGTTTCGAAAAATACTGGTCGTACATTAAACATACTATAACCGGTCAAATGACCGTTTAAGAAAATTTGCATCGAAAATGCATTTATCATCTTATGGTTATGGCACATTTGACTTTATAACTTTTTCCAACAATTATATACAGTTAATATTCTATTGATATTATTATTTTTTTTTGCATTTTGCTTGTTTCGAAAAATACTGGTCGTACATTAAACATACTATAACCGGTCAAATGACCGTTTAAGAAAATTTGCATCGAAAATGCATTTATCATCTTATGGTTATGGCACATTTGACTTTATAACTTTTTCCAACAATTATATACAGTTAATATTCTATTGTTATTATTATTATTTTTTTTGCATTTTGCTTGTTTCGAATAATACTGGTCGTACACTAAACATACTATAACCGGTCAAATGACCGTTTAAGATAATTTGCATCGAAAATGCATTTATCATCTTATGGTTATTGCACATTTGACTTTATAACTTTTTCCAACAATTATATACAGTTAATATTCTATTGTTTTTATTATTTTTTTTTGCACTATGCTTGTTTCGAATAATACTGGTCGTACACTAAACATACTATAACCGGTCAAATGACCGTTTAAGAAAATTTGCATCGAAAATGCATTTATCATCTTATGGTTATTGCGCATTTGACTTTATAACTTTTTCCAACAATTATATACAGTTAATATTCTATTGATATTATTATTTTTTTTTTTGCATTTTGCTTGTTTCGAAAAATACTGGACGTACACTAAACATACTATAACCGGTCAAATGACCGTTTAAGAAAATTTGCATCGAAAATGCATTTATCATCTTATGGTTATGGCACATTTGACTTTATAACTTTTTCCTACAATTATATACAGTTAATATTCTATTGATATTATTATTTTTTTTTGCACTATGCTTGTTTCGAATAATACTGGTCGTACATTAAACATACTATAACCGGTCAAATGACCGTTTAAGAAAATTTGCATCAAAAATGCATTAATCATCATATCGTTATTGCACATTTGACTTTATAACTTTTTCCAACAATTATATACAGTTAATATTCTATTGTTTTTATTATTTTTTTTTGCACTATGCTTGTTTCGAAAAATACTGGACGTACACTAAACATACTATAACCGGTCAAATGACCGTTTAAGAAAATTTGCATCGAAAATGCATTTATCATCTTATGGTTATGGCACATTTGACTTTATAACTTTTTCCTACAATTATATACAGTTAATATTCTATTGATATTATTATTTTTTTTTGCACTATGCTTGTTTCGAATAATACTGGTCGTACATTAAACATACTATAACCGGTCAAATGACCGTTTAAGAAAATTTGCATCGAAAATGCATTTATCATCTTATGGTTATTGCACATTTGACTTTATAACTTTTTCCAACAATTATATACAGTTAATATTCTATTGTTTTTATTATTTTTTTTTGCACTATGCTTGTTTCGAAAAATACTGGACGTACACTAAACATACTATAACCGGTCAAATGACCGTTTAAGAAAATTTGCATCGAAAATGCATTTATCATCTTATGGTTATGGCACATTTGACTTTATAACTTTTTCCTACAATTATATACAGTTAATATTCTATTGATATTATTATTTTTTTTTGCACTATGCTTGTTTCGAATAATACTGGTCGTACATTAAACATACTATAACCGGTCAAATGACCGTTTAAGAAAATTTGCATCAAAAATGCATTAATCATCATATCGTTATTGCACATTTGACTTTATAACTTTTTCCAACAATTATATACAGTTAATATTCTATTGATATTATTATTTTTTTTTGCATTTTGCTTGTTTCGAAAAATACTGGTCGTACATTAAACATACTATAACCGGTCAAATGACCGTTTAAGAAAATTTGCATCGAAAATGCATTTATCATCTTATGGTTATGGCACATTTGACTTTATAACTTTTTCCAACAATTATATACAGTTAATATTCTATTGTTATTATTATTATTTTTTTTGCATTTTGCTTGTTTCGAATAATACTGGTCGTACATTAAACATACTATAACCGGTCAAATGACCGTTTAAGATAATTTGCATCGAAAATGCATTTATCATCTTATGGTTATTGCACATTTGACTTTATAACTTTTTCCAACAATTATATACAGTTAATATTCTATTGTTTTTATTATTTTTTTTTGCACTATGCTTGTTTCGAATAATACTGGTCGTACACTAAACATACTATAACCGGTCAAATGACCGTTTAAGAAAATTTGCATCGAAAATGCATTTATCATCTTATGGTTATTGCGCATTTGACTTTATAACTTTTTCCAACAATTATATACAGTTAATATTCTATTGATATTATTATTTTTTTTTTTGCATTTTGCTTGTTTCGAAAAATACTGGACGTACACTAAACATACTATAACCGGTCAAATGACCGTTTAAGAAAATTTGCATCGAAAATGCATTTATCATCTTATGGTTATGGCACATTTGACTTTATAACTTTTTCCTACAATTATATACAGTTAATATTCTATTGATATTATTATTTTTTTTTGCACTATGCTTGTTTCGAATAATACTGGCCGTACATTAAACATACTATAACCGGTCAAATGACCGTTTAAGAAAATTTGCATCAAAAATGCATTAATCATCATATCGTTATTGCACATTTGACTTTATAACTTTTTCCAACAATTATATACAGTTAATATTCTATTGTTATTATTATTATTTTTTTTGCATTTTGCTTGTTTCGAATAATACTGGTCGTACACTAAACATACTATAACCGGTCAAATGACCGTTTAAGATAATTTGCATCGAAAATGCATTTATCATCTTATGGTTATTGCACATTTGACTTTATAACTTTTTCCAACAATTATATACAGTTAATATTCTATTGTTTTTATTATTTTTTTTTGCACTATGCTTGTTTCGAATAATACTGGTCGTACACTAAACATACTATAACCGGTCAAATGACCGTTTAAGAAAATTTGCATCGAAAATGCATTTATCATCTTATGGTTATTGCGCATTTGACTTTATAACTTTTTCCAACAATTATATACAGTTAATATTCTATTGATATTATTATTTTTTTTTTTGCATTTTGCTTGTTTCGAAAAATACTGGACGTACACTAAACATACTATAACCGGTCAAATGACCGTTTAAGAAAATTTGAATCGAAAATGCATTTATCATCTTATGGTTATGGCACATTTGACTTTATAACTTTTTCCAACAATTATATACAGTTAATATTCTATTGATATTATTATTTTTTTTTGCACTATGCTTGTTTCGAATAATACTGGTCGTACATTAAACATACTATAACCGGTCAAATGACCGTTTAAGAAAATTTGCATCAAAAATGCATTAATCATCTTATCGTTATTGCACATTTGACTTTATAACTTTTTCCAACAATTATATACAGTTAATATTCTATTGTTATTATTATTATTTTTTTTGCATTTTGCTTGTTTCGAATAATACTGGTCGTACACTAAACATACTATAACCGGTCAAATGACCGTTTAAGATAATTTGCATCGAAAATGCATTTATCATCTTATGGTTATTGCACATTTGACTTTATAACTTTTTCCAACAATTATATACAGTTAATATTCTATTGTTTTTATTATTTTTTTTTGCACTATGCTTGTTTCGAATAATACTGGTCGTACACTAAACATACTATAACCGGTCAAATGACCGTTTAAGAAAATTTGCATCGAAAATGCATTTATCATCTTATGGTTATTGCGCATTTGACTTTATAACTTTTTCCAACAATTATATACAGTTAATATTCTATTGTTATTATTATTTTTTTTTGCACTTAGCTTGTTTCGAAAAATACTGGTCGTACACTAAACATACTACAACCGGTCAAATGACCGTTTAAGAAAATTTGCATCGAAAATGCATTTATCATCTTATGGTTATTGCGCATTTGAATTTATAACTTTTTCCAACAATTATATACAGTTAATATTCTATTGTTATTATTATTTTTTTTTGCACTTAGCTTGTTTCGAAAAATACTGGTCGTACACTAAACATACTACAACCGGTCAAATGACCGTTTAAGAAAATTTGCATCGAAAATGCATTTATCATCTTATGGTTATTGCGCATTTGAATTTATAACTTTTTCCAACAATTATATACAGTTAATATTCTATTGTTATTATTATTTTTTTTTGCATTTTGCTTGTTTCGAAAAATACTGGTCGTACACTAAACATACTATAACCGGTCAAATGACCGTTTAAGAAAATTTGCATCGAAAATGCATTAATCATCTTATCGTTATTGCACATTTGACTTTATGCCTTTTTCCAACAATTATATACAGTTAATATTCTATTGTTATTATTATTTTTTTTTGCATTTTGCTTGTTTCGAATAATACTGGTCGTACACTAAACATACTATAACCGGTCAAATGACCGTTTAAGAAAATTTGCATCGAAAATGCATTTATCATCTTATGGTTATTGCACATTTGACTTTATAACTTTTTCCAACAATTATATACAGTTAATATTCTATTGTTTTTATTATTTTTTTTTGCACTATGCTTGTTTCGAATAATACTGGTCGTACACTAAACATACTATAACCGGTCAAATGACCGTTTAAGAAAATTTGCATCAAAAATGCATTAATCATCTTATCGTTATTGCACATTTGACTTTATAACTTTTTCCAACAATTATATACAGTTAATATTCTATTGTTATTATTATTATTTTTTTTGCATTTTGCTTGTTTCGAATAATACTGGTCGTACACTAAACATACTATAACCGGTCAAATGACCGTTTAAGATAATTTGCATCGAAAATGCATTTATCATCTTATGGTTATTGCACATTTGACTTTATAACTTTTTCCAACAATTATATACAGTTAATATTCTATTGTTTTTATTATTTTTTTTTGCACTATGCTTGTTTCGAATAATACTGGTCGTACACTAAACATACTATAACCGGTCAAATGACCGTTTAAGAAAATTTGCATCGAAAATGCATTTATCATCTTATGGTTATTGCGCATTTGACTTTATAACTTTTTCCAACAATTATATACAGTTAATATTCTATTGTTATTATTATTTTTTTTGCACTTAGCTTGTTTCGAAAAATACTGGTCGTACACTAAACATACTACAACCGGTCAAATGACCGTTTAAGAAAATTTGCATCGAAAATGCATTTATCATCTTATGGTTATTGCGCATTTGAATTTATAACTTTTTCCAACAATTATATACAGTTAATATTCTATTGTTATTATTATTTTTTTTTGCACTTAGCTTGTTTCGAAAAATACTGGTCGTACACTAAACATACTACAACCGGTCAAATGACCGTTTAAGAAAATTTGCATCGAAAATGCATTTATCATCTTATGGTTATTGCGCATTTGAATTTATAACTTTTTCCAACAATTATATACAGTTAATATTCTATTGTTATTATTATTTTTTTTTGCATTTTGCTTGTTTCGAAAAATACTGGTCGTACACTAAACATACTATAACCGGTCAAATGACCGTTTAAGAAAATTTGCATCGAAAATGCATTAATCATCTTATCGTTATTGCACATTTGACTTTATGCCTTTTTCCAACAATTATATACAGTTAATATTCTATTGTTATTATTATTTTTTTTTGCATTTTGCTTGTTTCGAATAATACTGGTCGTACACTAAACATACTATAACCGGTCAAATGACCGTTTAAGAAAATTTGCATCGAAAATGCATTTATCATCTTATGGTTATTGCGCATTTGAATTTATAACTTTTTCCAACAATTATATACAGTTAATATTCTATTGTTATTATTATTTTTTTTTGCACTTTGCTTGTTTCGAATAATACTGGTCGTACACTAAACATACTACAACCGGTCAAATGACCGTTTAAGAAAATTTGCATCGAAAATGCATTTATCATCTTATGGTTATTGCACATTTGACTTTATAACTTTTTCCAACAATTATATACAGTTAATATTCTATTGTTATTATTATTTTTTTTTGCATTTTGCTTGTTTCGAATAATACTGGTCGTACACTAAACATACTATAACCGGTCAAATGACCGTTTAAGAAAATTTGCATCGAAAATGCATTTATCATCTTATGGTTTTTGCGCATTTGAATTTATAACTTTTTCCAACAATTATATACAGTTAATATTCTATTGTTATTATTATTTTTTTTTGCACTTTACTTGTTTCGAATAATACTGGTGGTACACTAAACATACTACAACCGGTCAAATGACCGTTTAAGAAAATTTGCATCGAAAATGCATTTATCATCTTATGGTTATTGCGCATTTGAATTTATAACTTTTTCCAACAATTATATACAGTTAATATTCTATTGTTATTATTATTTTTTTTTGCATTTTGCTTGTTTCGAATAATACTGGTCGTACACTAAACATACTATAACCGGTCAAATGACCGTTTAAGAAAATTTGCATCGAAAATGCATTTATCATCTTATGGTTATTGCGCATTTGAATTTATAACTTTTTCCAACAATTATATACAGTTAATATTCTATTGTTATTATTATTTTTTTTTGCATTTTGCTTGTTTCGAATAATACTGGTCGTACACTAAACATACTACAACCGGTCAAATGACCGTTTAAGAAAATTTGCATCGAAAATGCATTTATCATCTTATGGTTATTGCGCATTTGAATTTATAACTTTTTCCAACAATTATATACAGTTAATATTCTATTGTTATTATTATTTTTTTTTGCATTTTGCTTGTTTCGAATAATACTGGTCGTACACTAAACATACTACAACCGGTCAAATGACCGTTTAAGAAAATTTGCATCGAAAATGCATTTATCATCTTATGGTTATTGCGCATTTGAATTTATAACTTTTTCCAACAATTATATACAGTTAATATTCTATTGTTATTATTATTTTTTTTTGCATTTTGCTTGTTTCGAATAATACTGGTCGTACACTAAACATACTACAACCGGTCAAATGACCGTTTAAGAAAATTTGCATCGAAAATGCATTTATCATCTTATGGTTATTTCACATTTGACTTCATAACTTTTTCCAACAATTATATACAGTTAATATTCTATTGTTGTTAATATTTTTTTTGGAATTTGCTTGTTTCGAATAATACTAGTCGTACACTAAACATACTATAACCGGTCAAATAACCGTTTAAGAAAATTTGCATCAAAAATGCATTTATCATCTTATGGTTATTGCGCATTTGACTTCATAACTTTTTCCAACAATTATATACAGTTAATATTCTATTGTTGTTAATATTTTTTTTGGAATTTGCTTGTTTCGAATAATACTAGTCGTACACTAAACATACTACAACCGGTCAAATGACCGTTTAAGAAAATTTGCATCGAAAATGCATTTATCATCTTATGGTTATTGCGCATTTGAATTTATAACTTTTTCCAACAATTATATACAGTTAATATTCTATTGTTATTATTATTTTTTTTTGCATTTTGCTTGTTTCGAATAATACTGGTCGTACACTAAACATACTATAACCGGTCAAATGACCGTTTAAGAAAATTTGCATCGAAAATGCATTTATCATCTTATGGTTATTGCGCATTTGACTTTATAACTTTTTCCAACAATTATATACAGTTAATATTCTATTGTTGTTAATATTTTTTTTGGAATTTGCTTGTTTCGAATAATACTAGTCGTACACTAAACATACTACAACCGGTCAAATGACCGTTTAAGAAAATTTGCATCGAAAATGCATTTATCATCTTATGGTTATTTCACATTTGACTTCATAACTTTTTCCAACAATTATATACAGTTAATATTCTATTGTTGTTAATATTTTTTTTGGAATTTGCTTGTTTCGAATAATACTAGTCGTACACTAAACATACTACAACCGGTCAAATGACCGTTTAAGAAAATTTGCATCGAAAATGCATTTATCATCTTATGGTTATTTCACATTTGACTTCATAACTTTTTCCAACAATTATATACAGTTAATATTCTATTGTTGTTAATATTTTTTTTGGAATTTGCTTGTTTCGAATAATACTAGTCGTACACTAAACATACTATAACCGGTCAAATAACCGTTTAAGAAAATTTGCATCAAAAATGCATTTATCATCTTATGGTTATTGCGCATTTGACTTCATAACTTTTTCCAACAATTATATACAGTTAATATTCTATTGTTGTTAATATTTTTTTTGGAATTTGCTTGTTTCGAATAATACTAGTCGTACACTAAACATACTACAACCGGTCAAATGACCGTTTAAGAAAATTTGCATCGAAAATGCATTTATCATCTTATGGTTATTGCGCATTTGAATTTATAACTTTTTCCAACAATTATATACAGTTAATATTCTATTGTTATTATTATTTTTTTTTGCATTTTGCTTGTTTCGAATAATACTGGTCGTACACTAAACATACTATAACCGGTCAAATGACCGTTTAAGAAAATTTGCATCGAAAATGCATTTATCATCTTATGGTTATTGCGCATTTGACTTTATAACTTTTTCCAACAATTATATACAGTTAATATTCTATTGTTGTTAATATTTTTTTTGGAATTTGCTTGTTTCGAATAATACTAGTCGTACACTAAACATACTACAACCGGTCAAATGACCGTTTAAGAAAATTTGCATCGAAAATGCATTTATCATCTTATGGTTATTTCACATTTGACTTCATAACTTTTTCCAACAATTATATACAGTTAATATTCTATTGTTGTTAATATTTTTTTTGGAATTTGCTTGTTTCGAATAATACTAGTCGTACACTAAACATACTACAACCGGTCAAATGACCGTTTAAGAAAATTTGCATCGAAAATGCATTTATCATCTTATGGTTATTGCGCATTTGAATTTATAACTTTTTCCAACAATTATATACAGTTAATATTCTATTGTTATTATTATTTTTTTTTGCATTTTGCTTGTTTCGAATAATACTGGTCGTACACTAAACATACTATAACCGGTCAAATGACCGTTTAAGAAAATTTGCATCGAAAATGCATTTATCATCTTATGGTTATTGCGCATTTGAATTTATAACTTTTTCCAACAATTATATACAGTTAATATTCTATTGTTATTATTATTTTTTTTTGCATTTTGCTTGTTTCGAATAATACTGGTCGTACACTAAACATACTACAACCGGTCAAATGACCGTTTAAGAAAATTTGCATCGAAAATGCATTTATCATCTTATGGTTATTGCGCATTTGAATTTATAACTTTTTCCAACAATTATATACAGTTAATATTCTATTGTTATTATTATTTTTTTTTGCATTTTGCTTGTTTCGAATAATACTGGTCGTACACTAAACATACTACAACCGGTCAAATGACCGTTTAAGAAAATTTGCATCGAAAATGCATTTATCATCTTATGGTTATTGCGCATTTGAATTTATAACTTTTTCCAACAATTATATACAGTTAATATTCTATTGTTATTATTATTTTTTTTTGCATTTTGCTTGTTTCGAATAATACTGGTCGTACACTAAACATACTACAACCGGTCAAATGACCGTTTAAGAAAATTTGCATCGAAAATGCATTTATCATCTTATGGTTATTTCACATTTGACTTCATAACTTTTTCCAACAATTATATACAGTTAATATTCTATTGTTGTTAATATTTTTTTTGGAATTTGCTTGTTTCGAATAATACTAGTCGTACACTAAACATACTATAACCGGTCAAATAACCGTTTAAGAAAATTTGCATCAAAAATGCATTTATCATCTTATCGTTATTGCACATCTGACTTTATGACTTTTTCCAACAATTATATACAGTTAATATTCTATTGTTATTATTATTTTTTTTTGCACTTTGCTTGTTTCGAATAATACTGGTCGTACACTAAACATACTACAACCGGTCAAATGACCGTTTAAGAAAATTTGCATCGAAAATGCATTTATCATCTTATGGTTATTGCACATTTGACTTTATAACTTTTTCCAACAATTATATACAGTTAATATTCTATTGTTATTATTATTTTTTTTTGCATTTTGCTTGTTTCGAATAATACTGGTCGTACACTAAACATACTATAACCGGTCAAATGACCGTTTAAGAAAATTTGCATCGAAAATGCATTTATCATCTTATGGTTATTGCGCATTTGAATTTATAACTTTTTCCAACAATTATATACAGTTAATATTCTATTGTTATTATTATTTTTCTTTTGCATTTTGCTTGTTTCGAATAATACTGGTCGTACACTAAACATACTATAACCGGTCAAATGACCGTTTAAGAAAATTTGCATCGAAAATGCATTAATCATCTTATCGTTATTGCACATTTGACTTTATGCCTTTTTCCAACAATTATATACAGTTAATATTCTATTGTTATTATTATTTTTTTTTGCATTTTGCTTGTTTCGAATAATACTGGTCGTACACTAAACATACTATAACCGGTCAAATGACCGTTTAAGAAAATTTGCATCGAAAATGCATTTATCATCTTATGGTTATTGCGCATTTGAATTTATAACTTTTTCCAACAATTATATACAGTTAATATTCTATTGTTATTATTATTTTTTTTTGCATTTTGCTTGTTTCGAATAATACTGGTCGTACACTAAACATACTATAACCGGTCAAATGACCGTTTAAGAAAATTTGCATCGAAAATGCATTAATCATCTTATCGTTATTGCACATTTGACTTTATGCCTTTTTCCAACAATTATATACAGTTAATATTCTATTGTTATTATTATTTTTTTTTGCATTTTGCTTGTTTCGAATAATACTGGTCGTACACTAAACATACTATAACCGGTCAAATGACCGTTTAAGAAAATTTGCATCGAAAATGCATTTATCATCTTATGGTTATTGCGCATTTGAATTTATAACTTTTTCCAACAATTATATACAGTTAATATTCTATTGTTATTATTATTTTTTTTTGGAATTTGCTTGTTTCGAATAATACTAGTCGTACACTAAACATACTATAACCGGTCAAATAACCGTTTAAGAAAATTTGCATCAAAAATGCATTTATCATCTTATCGTTATTGCACATCTGACTTTATGACTTTTTCCAACAATTATATACAGTTAATATTCTATTGTTATTATTATTTTTTTTTGCACTTTGCTTGTTTCGAATAATACTGGTCGTACACTAAACATACTACAACCGGTCAAATGACCGTTTAAGAAAATTTGCATCGAAAATGCATTTATCATCTTATGGTTATTGCACATTTGACTTTATAACTTTTTCCAACAATTATATACAGTTAATATTCTATTGTTATTATTATTTTTTTTTGCATTTTGCTTGTTTCGAATAATACTGGTCGTACACTAAACATACTATAACCGGTCAAATGACCGTTTAAGAAAATTTGCATCGAAAATGCATTTATCATCTTATGGTTATTGCGCATTTGAATTTATAACTTTTTCCAACAATTATATACAGTTAATATTCTATTGTTATTATTATTTTTCTTTTGCATTTTGCTTGTTTCGAATAATACTGGTCGTACACTAAACATACTATAACCGGTCAAATGACCGTTTAAGAAAATTTGCATCGAAAATGCATTAATCATCTTATCGTTATTGCACATTTGACTTTATGCCTTTTTCCAACAATTATATACAGTTAATATTCTATTGTTATTATTATTTTTTTTTGCATTTTGCTTGTTTCGAATAATACTGGTCGTACACTAAACATACTATAACCGGTCAAATGACCGTTTAAGAAAATTTGCATCGAAAATGCATTTATCATCTTATGGTTATTGCGCATTTGAATTTATAACTTTTTCCAACAATTATATACAGTTAATATTCTATTGTTATTATTATTTTTTTTTGCACTTTGCTTGTTTCGAATAATACTGGTCGTACACTAAACATACTACAACCGGTCAAATGACCGTTTAAGAAAATTTGCATCGAAAATGCATTTATCATCTTATGGTTATTGCACATTTGACTTTATAACTTTTTCCAACAATTATATACAGTTAATATTCTATTGTTATTATTATTTTTTTTTGCATTTTGCTTGTTTCGAATAATACTGGTCGTACACTAAACATACTATAACCGGTCAAATGACCGTTTAAGAAAATTTGCATCGAAAATGCATTTATCATCTTATGGTTTTTGCGCATTTGAATTTATAACTTTTTCCAACAATTATATACAGTTAATATTCTATTGTTATTATTATTTTTTTTTGCACTTTACTTGTTTCGAATAATACTGGTGGTACACTAAACATACTACAACCGGTCAAATGACCGTTTAAGAAAATTTGCATCGAAAATGCATTTATCATCTTATGGTTATTGCGCATTTGAATTTATAACTTTTTCCAACAATTATATACAGTTAATATTCTATTGTTATTATTATTTTTTTTTGCATTTTGCTTGTTTCGAATAATACTGGTCGTACACTAAACATACTATAACCGGTCAAATGACCGTTTAAGAAAATTTGCATCGAAAATGCATTTATCATCTTATGGTTATTTCACATTTGACTTCATAACTTTTTCCAACAATTATATACAGTTAATATTCTATTGTTGTTAATATTTTTTTTGGAATTTGCTTGTTTCGAATAATACTAGTCGTACACTAAACATACTATAACCGGTCAAATAACCGTTTAAGAAAATTTGCATCAAAAATGCATTTATCATCTTATCGTTATTGCACATCTGACTTTATGACTTTTTCCAACAATTATATACAGTTAATATTCTATTGTTATTATTATTTTTCTTTTGCATTTTGCTTGTTTCGAATAATACTGGTCGTACACTAAACATACTATAACCGGTCAAATGACCGTTTAAGAAAATTTGCATCGAAAATGCATTAATCATCTTATCGTTATTGCACATTTGACTTTATGCCTTTTTCCAACAATTATATACAGCTAATATTCTAAACACAGCTTTACCGACTGCGCCATAATTCACATGCCTGCCCGCGGATATTTAGCTTAAATCGCCTCCTCCCGTTCAGTAAACAAAACTTATTTATGCCCATTGCGGGCCTACTAATTGGGCTATAAATAAATCCTTCAGTACAATTGTTCGATATATTAAACTCTAATTTTGGGCGGAGTTTGAAATTTATAGGTTAATATTATAGGGAGTTACGGGGTGGGATGTGTGAGTGCCTCCTAATATGACTTCAGTCCCTTCTTCGGCCGTTATTCGCTCTTTAACAAAGATAAATAATTCTTTTCGCATATAGAACACTTTATTCGCTTTAAAATATTGAAAAAAAGTTAAAAAAATAATATAAATTAAAATAAATAAATAAATAAAAATTATCCGAAATTTATCCGTTTATTAGATATTATTCGCTATTTCCCAAAAAAAAGAAAATTCTTTTTATAAACATAACACTTGATTCACGTTAAAATATAAAAAAAATTATTTAAAAAGAACAATATAAAAGAAAAAATTTCAACGTTGATCCTCGCAGGGTTTCGAACCCATGGTCCCCGGGACGACAAATCTAACTTGCAACACAGCTTTACCAACTGCGCTATGCTTCACATGCAACCCTGCGAATATTTGGCTTAAAACACCTCCTCCCGGTTTGTAAACAAAACTTATTTTGGCGTATTACGGGCCCACTAATTGTGTTATAAAAAAATCCTTCAGTACAATTGTTCGATACATTAAACTCTAATTTTGGGCAGAGTTTGAAATTTATAGGTTAATATTAAAGGGAGTTACGGGGTGGGATGTGTGAGTGCCTCCTGATATTACTTCAGTCCCTTCTTCGGCCGTTATTCGCTCTTTAACAAAGATAAATAATTCTTTTCGCTTATAGAACACTTTATTCGCCTTAAAATATTAAAAAGAAGTTAAAAAAATAATATAAATTAAAATAAATAAATAAATAAAAATTATCCAAAATTTATCCTTTTATTAGATATTATTCGCTATTTCCCAAAGAAAAAAAATTCTTTTTATAAACATAACACTTGATTCACGCTAAAATATCAAAAAAATTATTTAAAAGAAACAATATAAAAGAAAAGAAAAAATTTAAACTTTGCCCCTCGCAGGGTTTCGAACCCATGGCCCCCGGTACGACAAATCTAACTTGCCACACAGCTTTACCAACTGCGCTATGCTTCACATGCAACCCAGCGAATATTTGGCTTAAAACACCTCCTCCCGGTTCGTAAACAAAACTTATTTTGTCCCATTACGGGCCCACTAATTGGGTTATAAAAAAATCCTTCAGTACAATTGCTCGATACATTAAATTCTAATTTTGGGCGGAGTTTGAAATTTATAGGTTAATATTAAAGGGAGTTACGGGGTGGGATGTGTGAGTGCCTCCTGATATGACTTCAGTCCCTTCTTCGGCCTTTATTCGCTCTTTAACAAAGATAAATAATTCTTTTCGCATATAGAACGCTTTATTTGCTTTAAACTATTGAAAAGAAGTTAAAAAAATAATATAAATTAAAATAAATAAATAAATAAAAATTATCCGAAATTTATCCGTTTATTAGATATTATTCGCTATTTCCCAAAGAAAAAAAATTCTTTTTATAAACATAACACTTGATTCACGCTAAAATATCAAAAAAATTATTTAAAAGAAACAATATAAAAGAAAAGAAAAAATTTAAACTTTGCCCCTCGCAGGATTTCGAACCCATGGCCCCCGGTACGACAAATCTAACTTGCCACACAGCTTTACCAACTGCGCTATGCTTCACATGCAACCCAGCGAATATTTGGCTTAAAACACCTCCTCCCGGTTCGTAAACAAAACTTATTTTGGCCCATTACGGGCCCACTAATTGGGTTATAAAAAATTCCTTCAGTACAATTGCTCGATACATTAAACTCTAATTTTGGGCGGAGTTTGAAATTTATAGGTTAATATTAAAGGGAGTTACGGGGTGGGATGTGTGAGTGCCTCCTGATATGACTTCAGTCCCTTCTTCGGCCTTTATTCGCTCTTTAACAAAGATAAATAATTCTTTTCGCATATAGAACGCTTTATTTGCTTTAAACTATTGAAAAGAAGTTAAAAAAATAATATAAATTAAAATAAATAAATAAATAAAAATTAACCGAAATTTATCCGCTTATTAGATATTATTCGCTATTTCCCAAAGAAAAAAAAATTATTTTTATAAACATAACACTTGATTCACGTTAAAATATCAAAAAAATTATCTAAAAGAAACAATATAAAAGAAAAAATTTCAACGTTGACCCTCGCAGGGTTTCGAACCCATGGCCCCCGGCACGACAAATCTAACTTGCCACACAGCTTTACCAACTGCGCTATGCTTCACATGCAACCCTGCGAATATTTGGCTTAAAACACCTCCTCCCGGTTTGTAAACAAAACTTATTTTGGACCATTACGGGCCCACTAATTGGGTTATAAAAAAATCCTTCAGTACAATTGTTCCATACATTAAACTCTAATTTTGGGAGAAGTTTGAAATTTATAGGTTAATATTAAAGGGAGTTACGGGGTGGGATGTGTGAGTGCCTCCTGATATGTCTTCAGTCCCTTCTTCGGCCGTTATTCGCTCTTTAACAAAGATAATTAATTCTTTTCGCTTATAGAACACTTTATTCGCTTTAAAATATTGAAAAGAAGTTAAAAAAATAATATAAATTAAAATAAACAAGAAAATAAAAATTATCCGAAATTTATCCGTTTATTAGATATTATTCGCTATTTCCCAAAGAAAAAAAAATTATTTTTATAAACATAACACTTGATTCACGTTAAAATATCAAAAAAATTATCTAAAAGAAACAATATAAAAGAAAAAATTTCAACGTTGACCCTCGCAGGGTTTCGAACCCATGGCCCCCGGCACGACAAATCTAACTTGCCACACAGCTTTACCAACTGCGCTATGCTTCACTTGCAACCCTGCGAATATTTGGCTTAAAACACCTCCTCCCGGTTTGTAAACAAAACTTATTTTGGACCATTACGGGCCCACTAATTGGGTTATAAAAAAATCCTTCAGTACAATTGTTCCATACATTAAACTCTAATTTTGGGAGAAGTTTGAAATTTATAGGTTAATATTAAAGGGAGTTACGGGGTGGGATGTGTGAGTGCCTCCTGATATGTCTTCAGTCCCTTCTTCGGCCGTTATTCGCTCTTTAACAAAGATAAATAATTCTTTTCGCTTATAGAACACTTTATTCGCTTTAAAATAATGAAAAGAAGTTAAAAAAATAATATAAATTAAAATAAACAAGAAAATAAAAATTATCCGAAATTTATCCGTTTATTAGATATTATTCGCTATTTCCCAAAGAAAAAAAAATTCTTTTTATAAACATAACACTTGATTCACGTTAAAATATCAAAAAAATTATCTAAAAGAAACAATATAAAAGAAAAAATTTCAACGTTGACCCTCGCAATGTTTCGAACCCATGGCCCCCGGCACGCCAAATCTAACTTGCCACACAGCTTTACCAACTGCGCTATGCTTCACATGCAACCCTGCGAATATTTGGCTTAAAACACCTCCTCCCAGTTTGTAAACAAAACTTATTTTGGCCCATTACGGGCCCACTAATTGGGTTATAAAAAAATCCTTCAGTACAATTGTTCGATACATTAAACTCTAATTTTGGGCGGAGTTTGAAATTTATAGGTTAATATTAAAGGGAGTTACGGGGTGGGATGTGTGAGTGCCTCCTGATATGACTTCAGTCCCTTCTTCGGCCGTTATTCGCTCCTTAACAAAGATAAATAATTCTTTTCGCATATAGAACACTTTATTCGCTTTAAAATATTGAAAAGAAGTTAAAAAAATAATATAAATTAAAATAAATAAATAAATAAAAATTATCCGAAATTTATCCGTTTATTAGATATTATTCGCTATTTCCCTAAGAAAGAAAAATTCTTTTTATAAACATAACACTTGATTCACGTTAAAATATCAAAAAAATCATTTCAAAGAAACAATATAAAAGAAAAGAAAAAATTTCAACGTTGCCCGTCGCAGGGTTTCGAACCCATGGCCCCCGGGACGACAAATCTAACTTGCCACACAGCTTTACCAACTGCGCTATGCTTCACATGCTACCCTGCGAATATTTGGCTTAAAACACCTCCTCCCGGTTTGTAAACAAAACTTATTTTGGACCATTACGGGACCACTAATTGGGTTATAAAAAAATCCTTCAGTACAATTGTTCGATACATTAAACTCTAATTTTGGGAGAAGTTTGAAATTTATAGGTTAATATTAAAGGGAGTTGCGGGGTGGGATGTGTGAGTGCCTCCTGATATGTCTTCAGTCCCTTCTTCGGCCGTTATTCGCTCTTTAACAAAGATAAATAATTCTTTTCGCATATAGAACACTTTATTTGCTTTAAACTATTAAAAAGAAGTTAAGAAAATAATATAAATTAAAATAAATAAATAAATAAAAATTAACCGAAATTTATCCGTTTATTAGATATTATTCGCTATTTCCCAAAGAAAAAAAAATTCTTTTTATAAACATAACACTTGATTCACGTTAAAATATCAAAAAAATAATCTAAAAGAAACATTATAAAAGAAAAAATTTCAACGTTGACCCTCGCAGGGTTTCGAACCCATGGCCCCCGGGACGACAAATCTAATGTGCCACACAGCTTTACCAACTGCGCTATGCTTCACATGCAACCCAGCGAATATTTGGCTTAAAACACCTCCTCCCGGTTTGTAAACAAAACTTATTTCGGACCATTACGGGCCCACTAATTGGGTTATAAAAAAATCCTTCAGTACAATTGTTCGATACATTAAACTCTAATTTTGGGCGGAGGTTGAAATTTATAGGTTAATATTAAAGGGAGTTACGGGGTGGGATGTGTGAGTGCCTCCTGATATGACTTCAGTCCCTTCTTCGGCCGTTATTCGCTCTTTAACAAAGATAAATAATTCTTTTCGCATATAGAACACTTTATTCGCTTTAAAATATTGAAAAGAAGTTAAAAAAATAATATAAATTAAAATAAATAAGAAAATAAAAATTATCCGAAATTTATCCGTTTGTAAGATATTATTCGCTATTTCCCAAAGAAAAAAAATTCTTTTTATAAGCATAACACTTGATTCACGTTAAAATATCAAAAAAATTATTTAAAAGAAACAATATAAAAGAAAAAAAATTTCAACGTTGACCCTCGCAGGGTTTCGAACCCATGCTCCCCGGGATGACAAATCTAATATGCCACACAGCTTTACCAACTGCGCTATGCTTCACATGCAACCCAGCGAATATTTGGCTTAAAACTCCTCCTCCCGTTTTGTAAACAAAACTTATTTTGGACCATTACGGGCCCACTAATTGGGTTATAAAAAAATCCTTCAGTACAATTGTTCGATACATTAAACCCTAATTTTGGGCGAAGTTTGAAATTTATAGGTTAATATTAAAGGGAGTTACGGGGTGGGATGTGTGAGTGCCTCCTGATATGACTTCAGTCCCTTCTTCGGCCGTTATTCGCTCTTTAACAAAGATAAATTATTCTTTTCGCATATAGAACACTTTATTCGCTTTAAAATATTGAAAAGAAGTTAAAAAAATAATATAAATTAAAATAAATAAATAAATAAAAATTAACCGAAATTTATCCGTTTATTAGATATTATTCGCTATTTCCCAAAGAAAAAAAATTCTTTTTATAAACATAACACTTGATTCACGTTAAAATATCAAAAAAATTATTTAAAAGAAACAATATAAAAGAAAAATTTCAAAGTTGACCCTCGCAGGGTTTCGAACCCATGGCCCCCGGCACGACAAATCTAACTTGCCACACAGCTTTACCAACTGCGCTATGCTTCACATGCAACCCAGCGAATATTTGGCTTAAAACACCTCCTCCCGGTTTGCACACAAAACTTATTTTGGCCCATTACGGGCCCACTAATTGGGTTATAAAAAAATCCTCCAGTACAATTGTTCGATACATTAAACTCTAATTGTGGGAGAAGTTTGAAATTTATAGGTTAATATTAAAGGGAGTTACGGGGTGGGATGTGTGAGTGCCTCCTGATATGTCTTCAGTCCCTTCTTCGGCCGTTATTCGCTCTTTAACAAAGATAAATAATTCTTTTCGCTTATAGAACACTTTATTCGCTTTAAAATATTGAAAAGAAGTTAAAAAAAATAATATAGATTAAAATAAATAAGAAAATAAAAATTATCCGAAATTTATCCGTTTGTAAGATATTATTCGCTATTTCCCAAAGAAAAAAAATTCTTTTTATAAACATAACACTTGATTCACGTTAAAATATCAAAAAAATTATTTAAAAGAAACAATATAAAAGAAAAAAAAATTTCACCGTTGATCCTCGCAGGGTTTCGAACCCATGGCCCCCGGCACGACAAATCTAACTTGCCACACAGCTTTACCAACTGCGCTATGCTTCACATGCAACCCTGCGAATATTTGGCTTAAAACACCTCCTCCCGGTTTGTGAACAAAACTTATTTTGGACCATTACGGGCCCACTAATTGGGTTATAAAAAAATCCTTCAGTACAATAGTTCGATACATTAAACTCTAATTTTGGGAGAAGTTTGAAATTTATAGGTTAATATTAAAGGGAGTTACGGGGTGGGATGTGTGAGTGCCTCCTTATATGACTTCAGTCCCTTCTTCGGCCGTTATTCGCTCCTTAACAAAGATAAATAATTCTTTTCGCATATAGTTCACTTTATTCGCTTTAAAATATTGAAAAGAAGTAAAAAAAATAATATAAATTAAAATAAATAAATAAATAAAAATTAACCGAAATTTATCCGTTTATTAGATATTATTCGCTATTTCCCAAAGAAAAAAAATTCTTTTTATAAACATAACACTTGATTCACGTTAAAATATCAAAAAAATTATTTAAAAGAAACAATATAAAAGAAAAAATTTCAAAGTTGACCCTCGCAGGGTTTCGAACCCATGGCCCCCGGCACGACAAATCTAACTTGCCACACAGCTTTACCAACTGCGCTATGCTTCACATGCAACCCAGCGAATATTTGGCTTAAAACACCTCCTCCCGGTTTGTACACAAAACTTATTTTGGCCCATTACGGGCCCACTAATTGGGTTATAAAAAAATCCTCCTGTACAATTGTTCGATACATTAAACTCTAATTGTGGGAGAAGTTTGAAATTTATAGGTTAATATTAAAGGGAGTTACGGGGTGGGATGTGTGAGTGCCTCCTGATATGACTTCAGTCCCTTCTTCGGCCGTTATTCGCTCCTTAACAAAGATAAATAATTCTTTTCGCATATAGAACACTTTATTTGCTTTAAACTATTGAAAAGAAGTTAAAAAAATAATATAAATTAAAATAAATAAATAAATAAAAATTAACCGAAATTTATCCGTTTATTAGATATTATTCGCTATTTCCCAAAGAAAGAAAAATTCTTTTTATAAACATAACACTTGATTCACGTTAAAATATCAAAAAAATTATTTAAAAGAAACAATATAAAAGAAAAAATTTCAAAGTTGACCCTCGCAGGGTTTCGAACCCATGGCCCCCGGCACGACAAATCTAACTTGCCACACAGCTTTACCAACTGCGCTATGCTTCACATGCAACCCAGCGAATATTTGGCTTAAAACACCTCCTCCCGGTTTGCACACAAAACTTATTTTGGCCCATTACGGGCCCACTAATTGGGTTATAAAAAAATCCTCCAGTACAATTGTTCGATACATTAAACTCTAATTGTGGGAGAAGTTTGAAATTTATAGGTTAATATTAAAGGGAGTTACGGGGTGGGATGTGTGAGTGCCTCCTGATATGTCTTCAGTCCCTTCTTCGGCCGTTATTCGCTCTTTAACAAAGATAAATAATTCTTTTCGCTTATAGAACACTTTATTCGCTTTAAAATATTGAAAAGAAGTTAAAAAAAATAATATAGATTAAAATAAATAAGAAAATAAAAATTATCCGAAATTTATCCGTTTGTAAGATATTATTCGCTATTTCCCAAAGAAAAAAAATTCTTTTTATAAACATAACACTTGATTCACGTTAAAATATCAAAAAAATTATTTAAAAGAAACAATATAAAAGAAAAAAAAATTTCACCGTTGATCCTCGCAGGGTTTCGAACCCATGGCCCCCGGCACGACAAATCTAACTTGCCACACAGCTTTACCAACTGCGCTATGCTTCACATGCAACCCTGCGAATATTTGGCTTAAAACACCTCCTCCCGGTTTGTGAACAAAACTTATTTTGGACCATTACGGGCCCACTAATTGGGTTATAAAAAAATCCTTCAGTACAATAGTTCGATACATTAAACTCTAATTTTGGGAGAAGTTTGAAATTTATAGGTTAATATTAAAGGGAGTTACGGGGTGGGATGTGTGAGTGCCTCCTTATATGACTTCAGTCCCTTCTTCGGCCGTTATTCGCTCCTTAACAAAGATAAATAATTCTTTTCGCATATAGTTCACTTTATTCGCTTTAAAATATTGAAAAGAAGTAAAAAAAATAATATAAATTAAAATAAATAAATAAATAAAAATTAACCGAAATTTATCCGTTTATTAGATATTATTCGCTATTTCCCAAAGAAAAAAAATTCTTTTTATAAACATAACACTTGATTCACGTTAAAATATCAAAAAAATTATTTAAAAGAAACAATATAAAAGAAAAAATTTCAAAGTTGACCCTCGCAGGGTTTCGAACCCATGGCCCCCGGCACGACAAATCTAACTTGCCACACAGCTTTACCAACTGCGCTATGCTTCACATGCAACCCAGCGAATATTTGGCTTAAAACACCTCCTCCCGGTTTGTACACAAAACTTATTTTGGCCCATTACGGGCCCACTAATTGGGTTATAAAAAAAATCCTCCTGTACAATTGTTCGATACATTAAACTCTAATTGTGGGAGAAGTTTGAAATTTATAGGTTAATATTAAAGGGAGTTACGGGGTGGGATGTGTGAGTGCCTCCTGATATGACTTCAGTCCCTTCTTCGGCCGTTATTCGCTCCTTAACAAAGATAAATAATTCTTTTCGCATATAGAACACTTTATTTGCTTTAAACTATTGAAAAGAAGTTAAAAAAATAATATAAATTAAAATAAATAAATAAATAAAAATTAACCGAAATTTATCCGTTTATTAGATATTATTCGCTATTTCCCAAAGAAAGAAAAATTCTTTTTATAAACATAACACTTGATTCACGTTAAAATATCAAAAAAATTATCTAAAAGAAACAATATAAAAGAAAAAATTTCAACGTTGACCCTCGCAGGGTTTCGAACCCATGGCCCCCGGCACGACAAATCTAACTTGCCACACAGCTTTACCATCTGCGCTATGCTTCACATGCAACCCTGCGAATATTTGGCTTAAAACACCTCCTCCCGGTTTGTAAACAAAACTTATTTTGGCCCATTACGGGCCCACTAATTGGGTTATAAAAAAATCCTTCAGTACAATTGTTCGATACATTAAACTCTAATTTTGGGCGGAGTTTGAAATTTATAGGTTAATATTAAAGGGAGTTACGGGGTGGGATGTGTGAGTGCCTCCTGATATGACTTCAGTCCCTTCTTCGGCCGTTATTCGCTCCTTAACAAAGATAAATAATTATTTTCGCATCTAGAACACTTTATTCGCTTTAAAATATTGAAAAGAAGTTAAAAAAATAAAATAAATTAAAATAAATAAATAAATAAAAATTATCCGAAATTTATCCGTTTATTAGATATTATTCGCTATTTCCCTAAGAAAGAAAAATTCTTTTTATAAACATAACACTTGATTCACGTTAAAATATCAAAAAAATTATTTCAAAGAAACAATATAAAGGAAAAGAAAAAATTTAAACTTTGACCCTCGCAGGGTTTCGAACCCATGGCCCCCGGGACGACAAATCTAATATGCCACACAGCCTTACCAACTGCGCTATGCTTCACATGCCACCCAGCGAATATTTGGCTTAAAACACCTCCTCCCGGTTTGTAAACAAAACTTATTTTGGCCCATTACGGGCACACTAATTGGGTTATAAAAAAATCCTTCAGTACAATTGTTCGATACATTAAACTCTAATTTTGGGCGGAGTTTGAAATTTATAGGTTAATATTAACGGGAGTTACGGGGTGGGATGTGTGAGTGCCTCCTGATATGACTTCAGTCCCTTCTTCGGCCGTTATTCGCTCTTTAACAAAGATAAATAATTCTTTTCGCTTATAGAACACTTTATTCGCTCTAAAATATTGAAAAGAAGTTAAAAAAAATAATATAAATTAAAATAAATAAGAAAATAAAAATTATCCGAAATTTATCCGTTTGTAAGATATTATTCGCTATTTCCCAAAGAAAAAAAATTCTTTTTATAAACATAACACTTGATTCACGTTAAAATATCAAAAAAATTATTTAAAAGAAACAATATAAAAGAAAAAAAAATTTCAACGTTGATCCTCGTAGGGTTTCGAACCCATGGCCCCCGGCACGACAAATCTAACTTGCCATACAGCTTTACCAACTGCGCTATGCTTCACATGCAACCCTGCGAATATTTGGCTTAAAACACCTCCTCCCGGTTTGTAAACAAAACTTATTTTGGCCCATTACGGGCCCACTAATTGGGTTATAAAAAAATCCTTCAGTACAATTGTTCGATACATTAAACTTTAATTTTGGGCGGAGTTTGAAATTTATAGGTAATTATTAAAGGGAATTACGGGGTGGGATGTGTGAGTGCCTCCTGATATGACTTCAGTCCCTTCTTCGGCCGTTATTCGCTCCTTAACAAAGATAAATAATTCTTTTCGCATATAGAACACTTTATTCGCTTTAAAATATTGAAAAGAAGTTAAAAAAATAATATAAATTAAAATAAATAAATAAATAAAAATTATCCGAAATTTATCCGTTTATTAGATATTATTCGCTATTTCCCTAAGAAAAAAAAATTCTTTTTATAAACATAACACTTGATTCACGTTAAAATATCAAAAAAATTATTTCAAAGAAACAATATAAAAGAAAAAAAAATTTCACCGTTGATCCTCGCAGGGTTTCGAACCCATGGCCCCCGGCACGACAAATCTAACTTGCCACACAGCTTTACCAACTGCGCTATGCTTCACATGCAACCCTGCGAATATTTGGCTTAAAACACCTCCTCCCGGTTTGTAAACAAAACTTATTTTGGACCATTACGGGCCCACTAATTGGGTTATAAAAAAATCCTTCAGTACAATTGTTCGATACATTAAACTCTAATTTTGGGCGGAGTTTGAAATTTATAGGTTAATATTAAAGGGAGTTACGGGGTGGGATGTGTGAGTGCCTCCTGATATGTCTTCAGTCCCTTCTTCGGCCGTTATTCGCTCTTTAACAAAGATAAATAATTCTTTTCGCTTATAGAACACTTTATTCGCTTTAAAATATTGAAAAGAAGTTAAAAAAAATAATATAGATTAAAATAAATAAGAAAATAAAAATTATCCGAAATTTATCCGTTTGTAAGATATTATTCGCTATTTCCCAAAGAAAAAAAATTCTTTTTATAAACATAACACTTGATTCACGTTAAAATATCAAAAAAATTATTTAAAAGAAACAATATAAAAGAAAAAAAAATTTCACCGTTGATCCTCGCAGGGTTTCGAACCCATGGCCCCCGGCACGACAAATCTAACTTGCCACACAGCTTTACCAACTGCGCTATGCTTCACATGCAACCCTGCGAATATTTGGCTTAAAACACCTCCTCCCGGTTTGTAAACAAAACTTATTTTGGACCATTACGGGCCCACTAATTGGGTTATAAAAAAATCCTTCAGTACAATAGTTCGATACATTAAACTCTAATTTTGGGAGAAGTTTGAAATTTATAGGTTAATATTAAAGGGAGTTACGGGGTGGGATGTGTGAGTGCCTCCTTATATGACTTCAGTCCCTTCTTCGGCCGTTATTCGCTCCTTAACAAAGATAAATAATTCTTTTCGCATATAGATCACTTTATTCGCTTTAAAATATTGAAAAGAAGTAAAAAAAATAATATAAATTAAAATAAATAAATAAATAAAAATTATCCGAAATTTATCCGTTTATTAGATATTATTCGCTATTTCCCTAAGAAAGAAAAATTCTTTTTATAAACATAACACTTGATTCACGTTAAAATATCAAAAAAATTATTTCAAAGAAACAATATAAAAGAAAAGAAAAAATTTAAACTTTGACCCTCGCAGGGTTTCGAACCCATGGCCCCCGGGACGACAAATCTAATGTGCCACACAGCTTTACCAACTGCGCTATGCTTCACATGCAACCCAGCGAATATTTGGCTTAAAACACCTCCTCCCGGTTTGTAAACAAAACTTATTTCGGACCATTACGGGCCCACTAATTGGGTTATAAAAAAATCCTTCAGTACAATTGTTCGATACATTAAACTCTAATTTTGGGCGGAGGTTGAAATTTATAGGTTAATATTAAAGGGAGTTACGGGGTGGGATGTGTGAGTGCCTCCTGATATGACTTCAGTCCCTTCTTCGGCCGTTATTCGCTCTTTAACAAAGATAAATAATTCTTTTCGCATATAGAACACTTTATTCGCTTTAAAATATTGAAAAGAATTTAAAAAAATAATATAAATTAAAATAAATAAGAAAATAAAAATTATCCGAAATTTATCCGTTTGTAAGATATTATTCGCTATTTCCCAAAGAAAAAAAATTCTTTTTATAAGCATAACACTTGATTCACGTTAAAATATCAAAAAAATTATTTAAAAGAAACAATATAAAAGAAAAAAAATTTCAACGTTGACCCTCGCAGGGTTTCGAACCCATGCTCCCCGGGATGACAAATCTAATATGCCACACAGCTTTACCAACTGCGCTATGCTTCACATGCAACCCAGCGAATATTTGGCTTAAAACACCTCCTCCCGTTTTGTAAACAAAACTTATTTTGGACCATTACGGGCCCACTAATTGGGTTATAAAAAAATCCTTCAGTACAATTGTTCGATACATTAAACTCTAATTTTGGGCGAAGTTTGAAATTTATAGGTTAATATTAAAGGGAGTTACGGGGTGGGATGTGTGAGTGCCTCCTGATATGACTTCAGTCCCTTCTTCGGCCGTTATTCGCTCTTTAACAAAGATAAATTATTCTTTTCGCATATAGAACACTTTATTCGCTTTAAAATATTGAAAAGAAGTTAAAAAAATAATATAAATTAAAATAAATAAATAAATAAAAATTAACCGAAATTTATCCGTTTATTAGATATTATTCGCTATTTCCCAAAGAAAAAAAATTCTTTTTATAAACATAACACTTGATTCACGTTAAAATATCAAAAAAATTATTTAAAAGAAACAATATAAAAGAAAAATTTCAAAGTTGACCCTCGCAGGGTTTCGAACCCATGGCCCCCGGCACGACAAATCTAACTTGCCACACAGCTTTACCAACTGCGCTATGCTTCACATGCAACCCAGCGAATATTTGGCTTAAAGCACCTCCTCCCGGTTTGCACACAAAACTTATTTTGGCCCATTACGGGCCCACTAATTGGGTTATAAAAAAATCCTCCAGTACAATTGTTCGATACATTAAACTCTAATTGTGGGAGAAGTTTGAAATTTATAGGTTAATATTAAAGGGAGTTACGGGGTGGGATGTGTGAGTGCCTCCTGATATGTCTTCAGTCCCTTCTTCGGCCGTTATTCGCTCTTTAACAAAGATAAATAATTCTTTTCGCTTATAGAACACTTTATTCGCTTAAAATATTGAAAAGAAGTTAAAAAAAATAATATAGATTAAAATAAATAAGAAAATAAAAATTATCCGAAATTTATCCGTTTGTAAGATATTATTCGCTATTTCCCAAAGAAAAAAAATTCTTTTTATAAACATAACACTTGATTCACGTTAAAATATCAAAAAAATTATTTAAAAGAAACAATATAAAAGAAAAAAAAATTTCACCGTTGATCCTCGCAGGGTTTCGAACCCATGGCCCCCGGCACGACAAATCTAACTTGCCACACAGCTTTACCAACTGCGCTATGCTTCACATGCAACCCTGCGAATATTTGGCTTAAAACACCTCCTCCCGGTTTGTGAACAAAACTTATTTTGGACCATTACGGGCCCACTAATTGGGTTATAAAAAAATCCTTCAGTACAATAGTTCGATACATTAAACTCTAATTTTGGGAGAAGTTTGAAATTTATAGGTTAATATTAAAGGGAGTTACGGGGTGGGATGTGTGAGTGCCTCCTTATATGACTTCAGTCCCTTCTTCGGTCGTTATTCGCTCCTTAACAAAGATAAATAATTCTTTTCGCATATAGATCACTTTATTCGCTTTAAAATATTGAAAAGAAGTAAAAAAAATAATATAAATTAAAATAAATAAATAAATAAAAATTAACCGAAATTTATCCGTTTATTAGATATTATTCGCTATTTCCCAAAGAAAAAAAATTCTTTTATAAACATAACACTTGATTCACGTTAAAATATCAAAAAAATTATTTAAAAGAAACAATATAAAAGAAAAAATTTCAAAGTTGACCCTCGCAGGGTTTCGAACCCATGGCCCCCGGCACGACAAATCTAACTTGCCACACAGCTTTACCATCGGCGCTATGCTTCACATGCAACCCTGCGAATATTTGGCTTAAAACACCTCCTCCCGGTTTGTAAACAAAACTTATTTTGGCCCATTACGGGCCCACTAATTGGGTTATAAAAAAATCCTTCAGTACAATTGTTCGATACATTAAACTCTAATTTTGGGCGGAGTTTGAAATTTATAGGTTAATATTAAAGGGAGTTACGGGGTGGGATGTATGAGTGCCTCCTGATATGACTTCAGTCCCTTCTTCGGCCGTTATTCGCTCCTTAACAAAGATAAATAATTATTTTCGCATCTAGAACACTTTATTCGCTTTAAAATATTGAAAAGAAGTTAAAAAAATAAAATAAATTAAAATAAATAAATAAATAAAAATTATCCGAAATTTATCCGTTTATTAGATATTATTCGCTAATTCCCTAAGAAAGAAAAATTCTTTTTATAAACATAACACTTGATTCACGTTAAAATATCAAAAAAATTATTTCAAAGAAACAATATAAAAGAAAAGAAAAAATTTAAACTTTGACCCTCGCAGGGTTTCGAACCCATGGCCCCCGGGACGACAAATCTAATATGCCACACAGCCTTACCAACTGCGCTATGCTTCACATGCCACCCAGCGAATATTTGGCTTAAAACACCTCCTCCCGGTTTGTAAACAAAACTTATTTTGGCCCATTGCGGGCCCACTAATTGGGTTATAAAAAAATCCTTCAGTACAATTGTTCGATACATTAAACTCTAATTTTGGGCGGAGTTTGAAATTTATAGGTTAATATTAACGGGAGTTACGGGGTGGGATGTGTGAGTGCCTCCTGATATGACTTCAGTCCCTTCTTCGGCCGTTATTCGCTCTTTAACAAAGATAAATAATTCTTTTCGCATATAGAACACTTTATTTGCTTTAAAATATTGAAAAGAAGTTAAAAAAATAATATAAATTAAAATAAATAAATAAATAAAAATTAACTGAAATTTATCCGTTTATTAGATATTATTCGCTATTTCCCAAAGAAAAAAAAATTCTTTTTATAAACATAACACTTGATTCACGTTAAAATATCAAAAAATTATTTAAAAGAAACAATATAAAAGAAAAATTTCAAAGTTGATCCTCGCAGGGTTTCGAACCCATGGCCCCCGCACGACAAATCTAACTTGCCACACAGCTTTACCAACTGCGCTATGCTTCACATGCAACCCAGCGAATATTTGGCTTAAAACACCTCCTCCCGGTTTGTGCACAAAACTTATTTTGGCCCATTACGGGCCCACTAATTGGGTTATAAAAAATCCTTCAGTACAATTGTTCGATACATTAAACTCTAATTTTGGGAGAAGTTTGAAATTTATAGGTTAATATTAAAGGGAGTTACGGGGTGGGATGTGTGAGTGCCTCCTGATATGTCTTCAGTCCCTTCTTCGGCCGTTATTCGCTCTTTAACAAAGATAAATAATTCTTTTCGCTTATAGAACACTTTATTCGCTCTAAAATATTGAAAAGAAGTTAAAAAAAATAATATAAATTAAAATAAATAAGAAAATAAAAATTATCCGAAATTTATCTGTTTGTAAGATATTATTCGCTATTTCCCAAAGAAAAAAAATTCTTTTTATAAACATAACACTTGATTCACGTTAAAATATCAAAAAAATTATTTAAAAGAAACAATATAAAAGAAAAAAAAATTTCAACGTTGATCCTCGTAGGGTTTCGAACCCATGGCCCCCGGCACGACAAATCTAACTTGCCATACAGCTTTACCAACTGCGCTATGCTTCACATGCAACCCTGCGAATATTTGGCTTAAAACACCTCCTCCCGGTTTGTAAACAAAACTTATTTTGGCCCATTACGGGCCCACTAATTGGGTTATAAAAAAATCCTTCAGTACAATTGTTCGATACATTAAACTCTAATTTTGGGAGAAGTTTGAAATTTATAGGTTAATATTAAAGGGAGTTACGGGGTGGGATGTGTGAGTGCCTCCTGATATGTCTTCAGTCCCTTCTTCGGCCGTTATTCGCTCTTTAACAAAGATAAATAATTCTTTTCGCTTATAGAACACTTTATTCGCTCTAAAATATTGAAAAGAAGTTAAAAAAAATAATATAAATTAAAATAAATAAGAAAATAAAAATTATCCGAAATTTATCCGTTTGTAAGATATTATTCGCTATTTCCCAAAGAAAAAAAATTCTTTTTATAAACATAACACTTGATTCACGTTAAAATATCAAAAAAATTATTTAAAAGAAACAATATAAAAGAAAAAAAAATTTCAACGTTGATCCTCGTAGGGTTTCGAACCCATGGCCCCCGGCACGACAAATCTAACTTGCCATACAGCTTTACCAACTGCGCTATGCTTCACATGCAACCCTGCGAATATTTGGTTTAAAACACCTCCTCCCGGTTTGTAAACAAAACTTATTTTGGCCCATTACGGGCCCACTAATTGGGTTATAAAAAAATCCTTCAGTACAATTGTTCGATACATTAAACTCTAATTTTGGGCGGAGTTTGAAATTTATAGGTTAATATTAAAGGGAATTACGGGGTGGGATGTGTGAGTGCCTCCTGATATGACTTCAGTCCCTTCTTCGGCCGTTATTCGCTCCTTAACAAAGATAAATAATTCTTTTCGCATATAGAACACTTTATTCGCTTTAAAATATTGAAAAGAAGTTAAAAAAATAATATAAATTAAAATAAATAAATAAATAAAAATTATCCGAAATTTATCCGTTTATTAGATATTATTCGCTATTTCCCTAAGAAAAAAAAATTCTTTTTATAAACATAACACTTGATTCACGTTAAAATATCAAAAAAATTATTTCAAAGAAACAATATAAAAGAAAAGAAAAAATTTAACCTTTGACCCTCTCAGGGTTTCGAACCCATGGCCCCCGGGACGACAAATCTAATATGCCACACAGCTTTACCAACTGCGCTATGCTTCACATGCAACCCAGCAAATATTTGGCTTAAAACACCTCCTCCCGGTTTGTAAACAAAACTTATTTTGGACCATTACGGGCCCACTAATTGGGTTATAAAAAAATCCTTCAGTACAATTGTTTGATACATTAAACTCTAATTTTGGGCGGAGTTTGAAATTTATAGGTTAATATTAAAGGGAGTTACGGGGTGGGATGTGTGAGTGCCTCCTGATATGACTTCAGTCCCTTCTTCGGCCGTTATTCGCTCTTTAACAAAGATAAATAATTCTTTTCGCTTATAGAACACTTTATTCGCTTTAAAATATTGAAAAGAAGTTAAAAAAATAATATAAATTAAAATAAATAAATAAATAAAAATTAACCGAAATTTATCCGTTTATTAGATATTATTCGCTATTTCCCAAAGAAAAAAAATTCTTTTTATAAACATAACACTTGATTCACGTTAAAATATCAAAAAAATTATTTAAAAGAAACAATATAAAAGAAAAAATTTCAAAGTTGACCCTCGCAGGGTTTCGAACCCATGGCCCCCGGCACGACAAATCTAACTTGCCACACAGCTTTACCAACTGCGCTATGCTTCACATGCAACCCAGCGAATATTTGGCTTAAAACACCTCCTCCCGGTTTGTACACAAAACTTATTTTGGCCCATTGCCGGTCCACTAATTGGGTTATAAAAAAATCCTCCTGTACAATTGTTCGATACATTAAACTCTAATTGTGGGAGAAGTTTGAAATTTATAGGTTAATATTAAAGGGAGTTACGGGGTGGGATGTGTGAGTGCCTCCTGATATGACTTCAGTCCCTTCTTCGGCCGTTATTCGCTCCTTAACAAAGATAAATAATTCTTTTCGCATATAGAACACTTTATTTGCTTTAAACTATTGAAAAGAAGTTAAAAAAATAATATAAATTAAAATAAATAAATAAATAAAAATTAACCGAAATTTATCCGTTTATTAGATATTATTCGCTATTTCCCAAGGAAAGAAAAATTCTTTTTATAAACATAACACTTGATTCACGTTAAAATATCAAAAAAATTATCTAAAAGAAACAATATAAAAGAAAAAATTTCAACGTTGACCCTCGCAGGGTTTCGAACCCATGGCCCCCGGCACGACAAATCTAACTTGCCACACAGCTTTACCAACTGCGCTATGCTTCACATGCAACCCTGCGAATATTTGGCTTAAAACACCTCCTCCCGGTTTGTAAACAAAACTTATTTTGGCCCATTACGGGCCCACTAATTGGGTTATAAAAAAATCCTTCAGTACAATTGTTCGATACATTAAACTCTAATTTTGGGCGGAGTTTGAAATTTATAGGTTAATATTAAAGGGAGTTACGGGGTGGGATGTGTGAGTGCCTCCTGATATGACTTCAGTCCCTTCTTCGGCCGTTATTCGCTCTTTAACAAAGATAAATAATTCTTTTCGCATATAGAACACTTTATTTGCTTTAAAATATTGAAAAGAAGTTAAAAAAATAATATAAATTAAAATAAATAAATAAATAAAAATTAACCGAAATTTATCCGTTTATTAGATATTATTCGCTATTTCCCAAAGAAAAAAAAATTCTTTTTATAAACATAACACTTGATTCACGTTAAAATATCAAAAGAATTATTTAAAAGAAACAATATAAAAGAAAAAATTTCAAAGTTGATCCTCGCAGGGTTTCGAACCCATGGCCCCCGGCACGACAAATCTAACTTGCCACACAGCTTTACCAACTGCGCTATGCTTCACATGCAACCCAGCGAATATTTGGCTTAAAACACCTCCTCCCGGTTTGTACACAAAACTTATTTTGGCCCATTACGGGCCCACTAATTGGGTTATAAAAAAATCCTTCAGTACAATTGTTCGATACATTAAACTCTAATTTTGGGAGAAGTTTGAAATTTATAGGTTAATATTAAAGGAAGTTACGGGGTGGGATGTGTGAGTGCCTCCTGATATGTCTTCAGTCCCTTCTTCGGCCGTTATTCGCTCTTTAACAAAGATAAATAATTCTTTTCGCTTATAGAACACTTTATTCGCTTTAAAATATTGAAAAGAAGTTAAAAAAAATAATATAAATTAAAATAAATAAGAAAATAAAAATTATCCGAAATTTATCCGTTTGTAAGATATTATTCGCTATTTCCCAAAGAAAAAAAATTCTTTTTATAAACATAACACTTGATTCACGTTAAAATATCAAAAAAATTATTTAAAAGAAACAATATAAAAGAAAAAAAAATTTCAACGTTGATCCTCGCAGGGTTTCGAACCCATGGCCCCCGGCACGACAAATCTAACTTGCCACACAGCTTTACCAACTGCGCTATGCTTCACATGCAACCCTGCGAATATTTGGCTTAAAACACCTCCTCCCGGTTTGTAAACAAAACTTATTTTGGCCCATTACGGGCCCACTAATTGGGTTATAAAAAAATCCTTCAGTACAATTGTTCGATACATTAAACTCTAATTTTGGGCGGAGTTTGAAATTTATAGGTTAATATTAAAGGGAATTACGGGGTGGGATGTGTGAGTGCCTCCTGATATGACTTCAGTCCCTTCTTCGGCCGTTATTCGCTCCTTAACAAAGATAAATAATTCTTTTCGCATATAGAACACTTTATTCGCTTTAAAATATTGAAAAGAAGTTAAAAAAATAATATAAATTGAAATAAATAAATAAATAAAAATTATCCGAAATTTATCCGTTTATTAGATATTATTCGCTATTTCCCTAAGAAAAAAAAATTCTTTTTATAAACATAACACTTGATTCACGTTAAAATATCAAAAAAATTATTTCAAAGAAACAATATAAAAGAAAAGAAAAAATTTAACCTTTGACCCTCGCAGGGTTTCGAACCCATGGCCCCCGGGACGACAAATCTAATATGCCACACAGCTTTACCAACTGCGCTATGCTTCACATGCAACCCAGCGAATATTTGGCTTAAAACACCTCCTCCCGGTTTGTACACAAAACTTATTTTGGCCCATTACGGGCCCACTAATTGGGTTATAAAAAAATCCTCCTGTACAATTGTTCGATACATTAAACTCTAATTGTGGGAGAAGTTTGAAATTTATAGGTTAATATTAAAGGGAGTTACGGGGTGGGATGTGTGAGTGCCTCCTGATATGACTTCAGTCCCTTCTTCGGCCGTTATTCGCTCCTTAACAAAGATAAATAATTCTTTTCGCATATAGAACACTTTATTTGCTTTAAACTATTGAAAAGAAGTTAAAAAAATAATATAAATTAAAATAAATAAATAAATAAAAATTAACCGAAATTTATCCGTTTATTAGATATTATTCGCTATTTCCCAAAGAAAGAAAAATTCTTTTTATAAACATAACACTTGATTCACGTTAAAATATCAAAAAAATTATCTAAAAGAAACAATATAAAAGAAAAAATTTCAACGTTGACCCTCGCAGGGTTTCGAACCCATGGCCCCCGGCACGACAAATCTAACTTGCCACACAGCTTTACCAACTGCGCTATGCTTCACATGCAACCCTGCGAATATTTGGCTTAAAACACCTCCTCCCGGTTTGTAAACAAAACTTATTTTGGCCCATTACGGGCCCACTAATTGGGTTATAAAAAAATCCTTCAGTACAATTGTTCGATACATTAAACTCTAATTTTGGGCGGAGTTTGAAATTTATAGGTTAATATTAAAGGGAGTTACGGGGTGGGATGTGGGAGTGCCTCCTGATATGACTTCAGTCCCTTCTTCGGCCGTTATTCGCTCTTTAACAAAGATAAATAATTCTTTTCGCATATAGAACACTTTATTTGCTTTAAAATATTGAAAAGAAGTTAAAAAAATAATATAAATTAAAATAAATAAATAAATAAAAATTAACCGAAATTTATCCGTTTATTAGATATTATTCGCTATTTCCCAAAGAAAAAAAATTCTTTTTATAAACATAACACTTGATTCACGTTAAAATATCAAAAAAATTATTTAAAAGAAACAATATAAAAGAAAAAATTTCAAAGTTGACCCTCGCAGGGTTTCGAACCCATGGCCCCCGGCACGACAAATCTAACTTGCCACACAGCTTTACCAACTGCGCTATGCTTCACATGCAACCCAGCGAATATTTGGCTTAAAACACCTCCTCCCGGTTTGTACACAAAACTTATTTTGGCCCATTGCCGGTCCACTAATTGGGTTATAAAAAAATCCTCCTGTACAATTGTTCGATACATTAAACTCTAATTGTGGGAGAAGTTTGAAATTTATAGGTTAATATTAAAGGGAGTTACGGGGTGGGATGTGTGAGTGCCTCCTGATATGACTTCAGTCCCTTCTTCGGCCGTTATTCGCTCCTTAACAAAGATAAATAATTCTTTTCGCATATAGAACACTTTATTTGCTTTAAACTATTGAAAAGAAGTTAAAAAAATAATATAAATTAAAATAAATAAATAAATAAAAATTAACCGAAATTTATCCGTTTATTAGATATTATTCGCTATTTCCCAAGGAAAGAAAAATTCTTTTTATAAACATAACACTTGATTCACGTTAAAATATCAAAAAAATTATCTAAAAGAAACAATATAAAAGAAAAAATTTCAACGTTGACCCTCGCAGGGTTTCGAACCCATGGCCCCCGGCACGACAAATCTAACTTGCCACACAGCTTTACCAACTGCGCTATGCTTCACATGCAACCCTGCGAATATTTGGCTTAAAACACCTCCTCCCGGTTTGTAAACAAAACTTATTTTGGCCCATTACGGGCCCACTAATTGGGTTATAAAAAAATCCTTCAGTACAATTGTTCGATACATTAAACTCTAATTTTGGGCGGAGTTTGAAATTTATAGGTTAATATTAAAGGGAGTTACGGGGTGGGATGTGTGAGTGCCTCCTGATATGACTTCAGTCCCTTCTTCGGCCGTTATTCGCTCTTTAACAAAGATAAATAATTCTTTTCGCATATAGAACACTTTATTTGCTTTAAAATATTGAAAAGAAGTTAAAAAAATAATATAAATTAAAATAAATAAATAAATAAAAATTAACCGAAATTTATCCGTTTATTAGATATTATTCGCTATTTCCCAAAGAAAAAAAAATTCTTTTTATAAACATAACACTTGATTCACGTTAAAATATCAAAAGAATTATTTAAAAGAAACAATATAAAAGAAAAAATTTCAAAGTTGATCCTCGCAGGGTTTCGAACCCATGGCCCCCGGCACGACAAATCTAACTTGCCACACAGCTTTACCAACTGCGCTATGCTTCACATGCAACCCAGCGAATATTTGGCTTAAAACACCTCCTCCCGGTTTGTACACAAAACTTATTTTGGCCCATTACGGGCCCACTAATTGGGTTATAAAAAAATCCTTCAGTACAATTGTTCGATACATTAAACTCTAATTTTGGGAGAAGTTTGAAATTTATAGGTTAATATTAAAGGAAGTTACGGGGTGGGATGTGTGAGTGCCTCCTGATATGTCTTCAGTCCCTTCTTCGGCCGTTATTCGCTCTTTAACAAAGATAAATAATTCTTTTCGCTTATAGAACACTTTATTCGCTTTAAAATATTGAAAAGAAGTTAAAAAAAATAATATAAATTAAAATAAATAAGAAAATAAAAATTATCCGAAATTTATCCGTTTGTAAGATATTATTCGCTATTTCCCAAAGAAAAAAAATTCTTTTTATAAACATAACACTTGATTCACGTTAAAATATCAAAAAAATTATTTAAAAGAAACAATATAAAAGAAAAAAAAATTTCAACGTTGATCCTCGCAGGGTTTCGAACCCATGGCCCCCGGCACGACAAATCTAACTTGCCACACAGCTTTACCAACTGCGCTATGCTTCACATGCAACCCTGCGAATATTTGGCTTAAAACACCTCCTCCCGGTTTGTAAACAAAACTTATTTTGGCCCATTACGGGCCCACTAATTGGGTTATAAAAAAATCCTTCAGTACAATTGTTCGATACATTAAACTCTAATTTTGGGCGGAGTTTGAAATTTATAGGTTAATATTAAAGGGAATTACGGGGTGGGATGTGTGAGTGCCTCCTGATATGACTTCAGTCCCTTCTTCGGCCGTTATTCGCTCCTTAACAAAGATAAATAATTCTTTTCGCATATAGAACACTTTATTCGCTTTAAAATATTGAAAAGAAGTTAAAAAAATAATATAAATTGAAATAAATAAATAAATAAAAATTATCCGAAATTTATCCGTTTATTAGATATTATTCGCTATTTCCCTAAGAAAAAAAAATTCTTTTTATAAACATAACACTTGATTCACGTTAAAATATCAAAAAAATTATTTCAAAGAAACAATATAAAAGAAAAGAAAAAATTTAACCTTTGACCCTCGCAGGGTTTCGAACCCATGGCCCCCGGGACGACAAATCTAATATGCCACACAGCTTTACCAACTGCGCTATGCTTCACATGCAACCCAGCGAATATTTGGCTTAAAACACCTCCTCCCGGTTTGTACACAAAACTTATTTTGGCCCATTACGGGCCCACTAATTGGGTTATAAAAAAATCCTCCTGTACAATTGTTCGATACATTAAACTCTAATTGTGGGAGAAGTTTGAAATTTATAGGTTAATATTAAAGGGAGTTACGGGGTGGGATGTGTGAGTGCCTCCTGATATGACTTCAGTCCCTTCTTCGGCCGTTATTCGCTCCTTAACAAAGATAAATAATTCTTTTCGCATATAGAACACTTTATTTGCTTTAAACTATTGAAAAGAAGTTAAAAAAATAATATAAATTAAAATAAATAAATAAATAAAAATTAACCGAAATTTATCCGTTTATTAGATATTATTCGCTATTTCCCAAAGAAAGAAAAATTCTTTTTATAAACATAACACTTGATTCACGTTAAAATATCAAAAAAATTATCTAAAAGAAACAATATAAAAGAAAAAATTTCAACGTTGACCCTCGCAGGGTTTCGAACCCATGGCCCCCGGCACGACAAATCTAACTTGCCACACAGCTTTACCAACTGCGCTATGCTTCACATGCAACCCTGCGAATATTTGGCTTAAAACACCTCCTCCTGGTTTGTAAACAAAACTTATTTTGGCCCATTACGGGCCCACTAATTGGGTTATAAAAAAATCCTTCAGTACAATTGTTCGATACATTAAACTCTAATTTTGGGCGGAGTTTGAAATTTATAGGTTAATATTAAAGGGAGTTACGGGGTGGGATGTGTGAGTGCCTCCTGATATGACTTCAGTCCCTTCTTCGGCCGTTATTCGCTCTTTAACAAAGATAAATAATTCTTTTCGCATATAGAACACTTTATTTGCTTTAAAATATTGAAAAGAAGTTAAAAAAATAATATAAATTAAAATAAATAAATAAATAAAAATTAACCGAAATTTATCCGTTTATTAGATATTATTCGCTATTTCCCAAAGAAAAAAAATTCTTTTTATAAACATAACACTTGATTCACGTTAAAATATCAAAAAAATTATTTAAAAGAAACAATATAAAAGAAAAAATTTCAAAGTTGACCCTCGCAGGGTTTCGAACCCATGGCCCCCGGCACGACAAATCTAACTTGCCACACAGCTTTACCAACTGCGCTATGCTTCACATGCAACCCAGCGAATATTTGGCTTAAAACACCTCCTCCCGGTTTGTACACAAAACTTATTTTGGCCCATTGCCGGTCCACTAATTGGGTTATAAAAAAATCCTCCTGTACAATTGTTCGATACATTAAACTCTAATTGTGGGAGAAGTTTGAAATTTATAGGTTAATATTAAAGGGAGTTACGGGGTGGGATGTGTGAGTGCCTCCTGATATGACTTCAGTCCCTTCTTCGGCCGTTATTCGCTCCTTAACAAAGATAAATAATTCTTTTCGCATATAGAACACTTTATTTGCTTTAAACTATTGAAAAGAAGTTAAAAAAATAATATAAATTAAAATAAATAAATAAATAAAAATTAACCGAAATTTATCCGTTTATTAGATATTATTCGCTATTTCCCAAGGAAAGAAAAATTCTTTTTATAAACATAACACTTGATTCACGTTAAAATATCAAAAAAATTATCTAAAAGAAACAATATAAAAGAAAAAATTTCAACGTTGACCCTCGCAGGGTTTCGAACCCATGGCCCCCGGCACGACAAATCTAACTTGCCACACAGCTTTACCAACTGCGCTATGCTTCACATGCAACCCTGCGAATATTTGGCTTAAAACACCTCCTCCCGGTTTGTAAACAAAACTTATTTTGGCCCATTACGGGCCCACTAATTGGGTTATAAAAAAATCCTTCAGTACAATTGTTCGATACATTAAACTCTAATTTTGGGCGGAGTTTGAAATTTATAGGTTAATATTAAAGGGAGTTACGGGGTGGGATGTGTGAGTGCCTCCTGATATGACTTCAGTCCCTTCTTCGGCCGTTATTCGCTCTTTAACAAAGATAAATAATTCTTTTCGCATATAGAACACTTTATTTGCTTTAAAATATTGAAAAGAAGTTAAAAAAATAATATAAATTAAAATAAATAAATAAATAAAAATTAACCGAAATTTATCCGTTTATTAGATATTATTCGCTATTTCCCAAAGAAAAAAAAATTCTTTTTATAAACATAACACTTGATTCACGTTAAAATATCAAAAGAATTATTTAAAAGAAACAATATAAAAGAAAAAATTTCAAAGTTGATCCTCGCAGGGTTTCGAACCCATGGCCCCCGGCACGACAAATCTAACTTGCCACACAGCTTTACCAACTGCGCTATGCTTCACATGCAACCCAGCGAATATTTGGCTTAAAACACCTCCTCCCGGTTTGTACACAAAACTTATTTTGGCCCATTACGGGCCCACTAATTGGGTTATAAAAAAATCCTTCAGTACAATTGTTCGATACATTAAACTCTAATTTTGGGAGAAGTTTGAAATTTATAGGTTAATATTAAAGGAAGTTACGGGGTGGGATGTGTGAGTGCCTCCTGATATGTCTTCAGTCCCTTCTTCGGCCGTTATTCGCTCTTTAACAAAGATAAATAATTCTTTTCGCTTATAGAACACTTTATTCGCTTTAAAATATTGAAAAGAAGTTAAAAAAAATAATATAAATTAAAATAAATAAGAAAATAAAAATTATCCGAAATTTATCCGTTTGTAAGATATTATTCGCTATTTCCCAAAGAAAAAAAATTCTTTTTATAAACATAACACTTGATTCACGTTAAAATATCAAAAAAATTATTTAAAAGAAACAATATAAAAGAAAAAAAAATTTCAACGTTGATCCTCGCAGGGTTTCGAACCCATGGCCCCCGGCACGACAAATCTAACTTGCCACACAGCTTTACCAACTGCGCTATGCTTCACATGCAACCCTGCGAATATTTGGCTTAAAACACCTCCTCCCGGTTTGTAAACAAAACTTATTTTGGCCCATTACGGGCCCACTAATTGGGTTATAAAAAAATCCTTCAGTACAATTGTTCGATACATTAAACTCTAATTTTGGGCGGAGTTTGAAATTTATAGGTTAATATTAAAGGGAATTACGGGGTGGGATGTGTGAGTGCCTCCTGATATGACTTCAGTCCCTTCTTCGGCCGTTATTCGCTCCTTAACAAAGATAAATAATTCTTTTCGCATATAGAACACTTTATTCGCTTTAAAATATTGAAAAGAAGTTAAAAAAATAATATAAATTGAAATAAATAAATAAATAAAAATTATCCGAAATTTATCCGTTTATTAGATATTATTCGCTATTTCCCTAAGAAAAAAAAATTCTTTTTATAAACATAACACTTGATTCACGTTAAAATATCAAAAAAATTATTTCAAAGAAACAATATAAAAGAAAAGAAAAAATTTAACCTTTGACCCTCGCAGGGTTTCGAACCCATGGCCCCCGGGACGACAAATCTAATATGCCACACAGCTTTACCAACTGCGCTATGCTTCACATGCAACCCAGCGAATATTTGGCTTAAAACACCTCCTCCCGGTTTGTACACAAAACTTATTTTGGCCCATTACGGGCCCACTAATTGGGTTATAAAAAAATCCTCCTGTACAATTGTTCGATACATTAAACTCTAATTGTGGGAGAAGTTTGAAATTTATAGGTTAATATTAAAGGGAGTTACGGGGTGGGATGTGTGAGTGCCTCCTGATATGACTTCAGTCCCTTCTTCGGCCGTTATTCGCTCCTTAACAAAGATAAATAATTCTTTTCGCATATAGAACACTTTATTTGCTTTAAACTATTGAAAAGAAGTTAAAAAAATAATATAAATTAAAATAAATAAATAAATAAAAATTAACCGAAATTTATCCGTTTATTAGATATTATTCGCTATTTCCCAAAGAAAGAAAAATTCTTTTTATAAACATAACACTTGATTCACGTTAAAATATCAAAAAAATTATCTAAAAGAAACAATATAAAAGAAAAAATTTCAACGTTGACCCTCGCAGGGTTTCGAACCCATGGCCCCCGGCACGACAAATCTAACTTGCCACACAGCTTTACCAACTGCGCTATGCTTCACATGCAACCCTGCGAATATTTGGCTTAAAATACCTCCTCCCGGTTTGTAAACAAAACTTATTTTGGTCCATTACGGGCCCACTAATTGGGTTATAAAAAAATCCTTCAGTACAATTGTTCGATACATTAAACTCTAATTTTGGGCGGAGTTTGAAATTTATAGGTTAATATTAAAGGGAGTTACGGGGTGGGATGTGTGAGTGCCTCCTGATATGACTTCAGTCCCTTCTTCGGCCGTTATTCGCTCCTTAACAAAGATAAATAATTCTTTTCGCATATAGAACACTTTATTTGCTTTAAACTATTGAAAAGAAGTTAAAAAAATAATATAAATTAAAATAAATAAATAAATAAAAATTAACCGAAATTTATCCGTTTATTAGATCTTATTCGCTATTTCCCAAGGAAAGAAAAATTCTTTTTATAAACATAACACTTGATTCACGTTAAAATATCAAAAAAATTATCTAAAAGAAACAATATAAAAGAAAAAATTTCAACGTTGACCCTCGCAGGGTTTCGAACCCATGGCCCCCGGCACGACAAATCTAACTTGCCACACAGCTTTACCAACTCCGCTATGCTTCACATGCAACCCTGCGAATATTTGGCTTAAAACACCTCCTCCCGGTTTGTAAACAAAACTTATTTTGGCCCATTACGGGCCCACTAATTGGGTTATAAAAAAATCCTTCAGTACAATTGTTCGATACATTAAACTCTAATTTTGGGCGGAGTTTGAAATTTATAGGTTAATATTAAAGGGAGTTACGGGGTGGGATGTGTGAGTGCCTCCTGATATGACTTCAGTCCCTTCTTCGGCCGTTATTCGCTCCTTAACAAAGATAAATAATTATTTTCGCATATAGAGCACTTTATTCGCTTTAAAATATTGAAAAGAAGTTAAAAAAATAATATAAATTAAAATAAATAAATAAATAAAAATTATCCGAAATTTATCCGTTTATTAGATATTATTCGCTATTTCCCTAAGAAAGAAAAATTCTTTTTATAAACATAACACTTGATTCACGTTAAAATATCAAAAAAATTATTTCAAAGAAACAATATAAAAGAAAAGAAAAAATTTAAACTTTGACCCTCGCAGGGTTTCGAACCCATGGCCCCCGGGACGACAAATCTAATATGCCACACAGCCTTACCAACTGCGCTATGCTTCACATGCCACCCAGCGAATATTTGGCTTAAAACACCTCCTCCCGGTTTGTAAACAAAACTTATTTTGGCCCATTACGGGCCCACTAATTGGGTTATAAAAAAATCCTTCAGTACAATTGTTCGATACATTAAACTCTAATTTTGGGCGGAGTTTGAAATTTATAGGTTAATATTAAAGGGAGTTACGGGGTGGGATGTGTGAGTGCCTCCTGATATGACTTCAGTCCCTTCTTCGGCCGTTATTCGCTCTTTAACAAAGATAAATAATTCTTTTCGCATATAGAACACTTTATTTGCTTTAAAATATTGAAAAGAAGTTAAAAAAATAATATAAATTAAAATAAATAAATAAATAAAAATTAACCGAAATTTATCCGTTTATTAGATATTATTCGCTATTTCCCAAAGAAAAAAAAATTCTTTTTATAAACATAACACTTGATTCACGTTAAAATATCAAAAAAAGTATTTAAAAGAAACAATATAAAAGAAAAAATTTCAAAGTTGATCCTCGCAGGGTTTCGAACCCATGGCCCCCGGCACGACAAATCTAACTTGCCACACAGCTTTACCAACTGCGCTATGCTTCACATGCAACCCAGCGAATATTTGGCTTAAAACACCTCCTCCCGGTTTGTACACAAAACTTATTTTGGCCCATTACGGGCCCACTAATTGGGTTATAAAAAAATCCTTCAGTACAATTGTTCGATACATTAAACTCTAATTTTGGGAGAAGTTTGAAATTTATAGGTTAATATTAAAGGAAGTTACGGGGTGGGATGTGTGAGTGCCTCCTGATATGTCTTCAGTCCCTTCTTCGGCCGTTATTCGCTCTTTAACAAAGATAAATAATTCTTTTCGCTTATAGAACACTTTATTCGCTTTAAAATATTGAAAAGAAGTTAAAAAAAAATAATATAAATTAAAATAAATAAGAAAATAAAAATTATCCGAAATTTATCCGTTTGTAAGATATTATTCGCTATTTCCCAAAGAAAAAAAATTCTTTTTATAAACATAACACTTGATTCACGTTAAAATATCAAAAAAATTATTTAAAAGAAACAATATAAAAGAAAAAAAAATTTCAACGTTGATCCTCGCAGGGTTTCGAACCCATGGCCCCCGGCACGACAAATCTAACTTGCCACACAGCTTTACCTACTGCGCTATGCTTCACATGCAACCCTGCGAATATTTGGCTTAAAACACCTCCTCCCGGTTTGTAAACAAAACTTATTTTGGCCCATTACGGGCCCACTAATTGGGTTATAAAAAAATCCTTCAGTACAATTGTTCGATACATTAAACTCTAATTTTGGGCGGAGTTTGAAATTTATAGGTTAATATTAAAGGGAATTACGGGGTGGGATGTGTGAGTGCCTCCTGATATGACTTCAGTCCCTTCTTCGGCCGTTATTCGCTCCTTAACAAAGATAAATAATTCTTTTCGCATATAGAACACTTTATTCGCTTTAAAATATTGAAAAGAAGTTAAAAAAATAATATAAATTAAAATAAATAAATAAATAAAAATTAACCGAAATTTATCCGTTTATTAGATATTATTCGCTATTTCCCAAAGAAAGAAAAATTCTTTTTATAAACATAACACTTGATTCACGTTAAAATATCAAAAAAATTATCTAAAAGAAACAATATAAAAGAAAAAATTTCAACGTTGACCCTCGCAGGGTTTCGAACCCATGGCCCCCGGCACGACAAATCTAACTTGCCACACAGCTTTACCAACTGCGCTATGCTTCACATGCAACCCTGCGAATATTTGGCTTAAAATACCTCCTCCCGGTTTGTAAACAAAACTTATTTTGGTCCATTACGGGCCCACTAATTGGGTTATAAAAAAATCCTTCAGTACAATTGTTCGATACATTAAACTCTAATTTTGGGCGGAGTTTGAAATTTATAGGTTAATATTAAAGGGAGTTACGGGGTGGGATGTGTGAGTGCCTCCTGATATGACTTCAGTCCCTTCTTCGGCCGTTATTCGCTCCTTAACAAAGATAAATAATTATTTTCGCATCTAGAACACTTTATTCGCTTTAAAATATTGAAAAGAAGTTAAAAAAATAATATAAATAAAAATAAATAAATAAATAAAAATTATCCGAAATTTATCCGTTTATTAGATATTATTCGCTATTTCCCTAAGAAAGAAAAATTCTTTTTATAAACATAACACTTGATTCACGTTAAAATATCAAAAAAATTATTTCAAAGAAACAATATAAAAGAAAAGAAAAAATTTAAACTCTGACCCTCGCAGGGTTTCGAACCCATGGCCCCCGGGACGACAAATCTAACTTGCCACACAGCTTTACCAACTGCGCTATGCTTCACATGCAACCCTGCGAATATTTGGCTTAAAACACCTCCTCCCGGTTTGTAAACAAAACTTATTTTGGCCCATTACGGGCCCACTAATTGGGTTATAAAAAAATCCTTCAGTACAATTGTTCGATACATTAAACTCTAATTTTGGGCGGAGTTTGAAATTTATAGGTTAATATTAAAGGGAATTACGGGGTGGGATGTGTGAGTGCCTCCTGATATGACTTCAGTCCCTTCTTCGGCCGTTATTCGCTCCTTAACAAAGATAAATAATTCTTTTCGCATATAGAACACTTTATTCGCTTTAAAATATTGAAAAGAAGTTAAAAAAATAATATAAATTAAAATAAATAAATAAATAAAAATTATCCGAAATTTATCCGTTTATTAGATATTATTCGCTATTTCCCTAAGAAAGAAAAATTCTTTTTATAAACATAACACTTGATTCACGTTAAAATATCAAAAAAATTATTTCAAAGAAACAATATAAAAGAAAAGAAAAAATTTAAACTTTGACCCTCGCAGGGTTTCGAACCCATGGCCCCCGGGACGACTTGCCACGCAGCTTTACCAACTGCGTTATGCTTCACATGCAACCCTGCGAATATTTGGCTTAAGCAGTAGAATAAATCCATGGTGATATATCCCCATGTCTCCAAAATGCATTTTGTAGATTTCAATGTTTTATTTTCTTCTCTCTTTTACCGTTTTGAATCATTCTATAGTTACAATATAAGACTGTTTTGTTTTAATCGCTTCTCTGATTATCCCGAGTTATCTCGGGTATGTATATATTGCAAATATTTATTAACCCGATTAAACTCGGGCCTATCAGAATTCGTCAATACCTTTTGTTTTATCACGTTATTATTCGGCCGGAAGCTAAGTAAAAAATAATAATAATCTGCTGTGATTGGATGTTTACCACTCTTTGTTAGGGGAGTTTTCTGGGACTGCAGACGTGTCTTGTACGATTGTATAAACGAGGGTGGATGAATTTAGGTAGAAAAAAAGAGTTCGCGAGCGAAAGTAAAAGAAATGCAGATGATTTTTCAGATGGTGAAGATGTGAAGATATACAGAGACTCATATTCAACTTTTTTCATTTGCCAGTGATCATTGGGGATAGTAAACTGATGGTAAATTATATATTTTTTCACACATAAAAAAATTAAATTTCAGCTTAGAGCTTGTGTCAAATTTTGTTTCAGTTCCTTTATTAATGAAATAATAAAAAAATATGTTGATTTTTTGCAATTTCTTTTCTTTAAAAAAATTGATAAGGAAAGCGGTTAAATTCCAAATAGATTCCGATTTTTATTTCTCTAATTATTATAATATACTAATATAATACCAGATATTATAAATATTCTATATTTTTATAACAAATCACGAAATTTATGTTATATATCGTCTCATTTAACCCATTGATACACGAACGTGAACAAGTGCTAACCATCAAATTAATAAAGCTGTAGAGTATCACCTGATAATTATAATTTTACATAGAATCTTATTGTGCATCTAATAATTTAGTCTAATTAATATAATATACTAATATAGTACCTTATATAATATTCTATATTTATATAATCTATCGTCTCATTTACCCAGTCGTGAAATTTATGTTACATATCGTCTCATTTAACCCATTGATACACTAACGTAAACAAGTGCAAACTGCGTAAAAACAATAAAGCTGCAGAGTATCACCTGATCATTAAAATTTTACATAGAATCTTGTAGTGCGTCTAATAATTTGATCTAATTAATATAATATGCTAATATAATGTTTGATATAATAACTATTATATATTTATATAATAAACATCGTCTCATTTATTCTATCGTCGAATTTATGTTACATATCGTCTCATTTAACCCATTGATACACTAACGTAAACAAGTGCAAACTGCGTAAAAACAATAAAGCTGCAGAGTATCACCTGATCATTAAAATTTTACATAGAATCTTGTAGTGCGTCTAATAATTTGATCTAATTAATATAATATGCTAATATAATGTTTGATATAATAACTATTATATATTTATATAATAAACATCGTCTCATTTATTCTATCGTCGAATTTATATTATATATCGTCTCATTTAACCCATTGATACACTAACGTGAACAAGTGCAAACTGCGTAAAAACAATAAAGCTGCAGAGTATCACCTGATCATTAAAATTTTACATAGAATCTTGTAGTGCGTCTAATAATTTGATCTAATTAATATAATATGCTAATATAATGTTTGATATAATAACTATTATATATTTATATAATAAACATCGTCTCATTTATTCTATCGTCGAATTTATATTATATATCGTCTCATTTAACCCATTGATACACTAACGTAAACAAGTGCAAACTGCGTAAAAACAATAAAGCTGCAGAGTATCACCTGATCATTAAGATTTTACATAGAATCTTGTAGTGCGTCTAATAATTTGATCTAATTAATATAATATGCTAATATAATGTTTGATATAATAACTATTATATATTTATATAATAAACATCGTCTCATTTATTCTATCGTCGAATTTATGTTACATATCGTCTCATTTAACCCATTGATACACTAACGTGAACAAGTGCAAACTGCGTAAAAACAATAAAGCTGCAGAGTATCACCTGATCATTAAGATTTTACATAGAATCTTGTAGTGCGTCTAATAATTTGATCTAATTAATATAATATGCTAATATAATGTTTGATATAATAACTATTATATATTTATATAATAAACATCGTCTCATTTATTCTATCGTCGAATTTATGTTACATATCGTCTCATTTAACCCATTGATACACTAACGTGAACAAGTGCAAACTGCGTAAAAACAATAAAGCTGCAGAGTATCACCTGATCATTAAGATTTTACATAGAATCTTGTAGTGCGTCTAATAATTTGATCTAATTAATATAATATGCTAATATAATGTTTGATATAATAACTATTATATATTTATATAATAAACATCGTCTCATTTATTCTATCGTCGAATTTATATTATATATCGTCTCATTTAACCCATTGATACACTAACGTAAACAAGTGCAAACTGCGTAAAAACAATAAAGCTGCAGAGTATCACCTGATCATTAAAATTTTACATAGAATCTTGTAGTGCGTCTAATAATTTGATCTAATTAATATAATATGCTAATATAATGTTTGATATAATAACTATTATATATTTATATAATAAACATCGTCTCATTTATTCTATCGTCGAATTTATATTATATATCGTCTCATTTAACCCATTGATACACTAACGTGAACAAGTGCAAACTGCGTAAAAACAATAAAGCTGCAGAGTATCACCTGATCATTAAGATTTTACATAGAATCTTGTAGTGCGTCTAATAATTTGATCTAATTAATATAATATGCTAATATAATGTTTGATATAATAACTATTATATATTTATATAATAAACATCGTCTCATTTATTCTATCGTCGAATTTATATTATATATCGTCTCATTTAACCCATTGATACACTAACGTGAACAAGTGCAAACTGCGTAAAAACAATAAAGCTGTATAGTCTCACCTGATAATTAAAATTTTACATAGTATCTAATAGTGCGTTCAATAATTTGTCCAGGGTCTGCGTAACTTAAGGGAAAGAACCTTATTTTAACAGTTCACTTTATTTATAACAGTTTGAACTCGGTGAACGGGTTAATTTCCAGCAAATATGCTTCATTGACAACCATATTGATAGACCTAATAAGTTAGTGTAAATCCAACTAGAATGAGTTTTTAAAAATTCATTCTGTGAGATTCCGTAGAATTCGATGACAATAAATCGAAAACGTCGTGAGAAACTCTTTTCCTATTCGAACCTTTCTTTCTTTTTCGAATGGAATGAGCTTACAATTCTGAAACGATATGCACTTCGTCACTGCCATGGCGGTCGTCTTAGGGGACCATCTGCGGCCCCTGCATGAATAATAACAACGTCGCGTCTGCCAATTACACGCCCCGGTTCACTTCCTTCCTTCGTTGAATACGCAAAATATTGTCTCTCTGCTCTCTCTCTCTCTTTGGGTCCCATGTGGTGGTTAACTTCGGTGATACATATTCGGACCATGTCCATCTTCTTCTTCTTCTTTTTTTAAATAATCAATAATTCTCTCTCTTTAAATCGATGTATATACAGTCTCTGACCAAATTATGAGACGCACTATAACATTCTATGTAGAATCTTTAATTATCAGACGATACTATACAGCTTCATTGTTTCTACGCGGTTTGCACTTGTTCACGCTAGTGTATCAGTTGGTTAAATCAGACGATAGGATGAACAGACGATATATTATATAAATATAGAATATTTATAGCTTCAAGCATTATGTTTATTATATTAATCAGATCAAATTATTAGACGCACTACAACATTCCGTGTAGAATCTTAATTATCAGTTGATATTATACAGCCTTATTGTTTATTCGCAGTTTGCACTTGTTCACGCTAGTGTATCAGTTGGTTAAATCAGACGATGGGATGAACTGACGATATATTATGTAAATATAGAATATTTATTATATCAAGCATATTATTTATCATATTAATCAGATCAAATTATTAGACGCACTATAACATTCTATGTAGAATCTTAATTATCAGACGATACTATACAGCTTCATTGTTCTTAAGTGTTTTGCACTTGTTTACGTTCGTGCGTCAATTGGTTAAATCAGACGTTAGGATAAACAGACGTTATATTATATAAATATAGAATATTTATTGCATCAAGCATTATGTTTATTATATTAATCAGATCAAATTATGAGACGCAATATAACATTCTGTGTAAAATCTTTAATTATCAGACGATACTATACAGCTTCATTGTTTTTACGCCGTTTTCACTTGATTGCGTTCGTGCGTCAATTGGTTAAATCAGACGATACGATAAACAGACGATATATTATGTAAATATGGAATGTTTATTATACCAAGCATTATATTAGTATATTATAATATTTAATTAGACCAAACAATTAGACGCACTGTAGTTTCTTAATAATGACATGATTTGCACAAGTTGATAGGCAACACTTTTTTATTTAAACATACATGCAATGAGTTTTTTTTAGGAGATATTTTATATACTTATATACACTTCCTATTTGTATTTATTTTTAAGGAATTACATTACAATATTAACCCATTGATACAGGAGCGTAAACTTATGCAAACCGGCTTCATTCGGTTCATCCTTTTTCTTTTACAATTACTTTTTCTAAGTATATACACACAGACTGAACTCAAATATTTAGATAAGGCGACGATTTTCCGTAAAAATGAATTTTTCCGTCGCCAATCGATTTCGTTCTAGTGAGAATGTACTTTTGAATTTGGAATGTTGCTGCGGAAAGAAATCAGTTGCAAATTAGAGTGACTAAAACCCAGATAGCAATATAAGATTTATTTTCACTCAGCAAAAACCTTTTAATGTAAACCTAAAAAGGTTTTTTATGCAGTTTACGTGTAAACCTTCTCACCTTAAAACGAGATGTGTGACAATCTGCTCTATTCTACGCACATTAACCTCCTCCAATACCCGGGAAAACAACCTTCTATATAAAAACCTTAAATTGAGGTTGACTTAGGGTTTTCAAGCGTTAAACAATCCTTTATTAAAGCTAGTCTCAAGGTGAAAATAATCTTAAACCTAGGTAATTATAAGGTTTCTTTTCACAAAGTCTTGTAAGCTCAGTTAAAATCCACCTTGTCGTGACATTTTAATGGACAATGCCATTTGATCCTGTCGCTAGTGTGACGTCAGCTAAAACGTCATTATGAACCTCAAGTGACAATACTTTTTAAAAAAATAATTTTCAATCCTTTTTAGGATGAAAGGTTTGAAACTGCAAATAGTTTTGCTTTATTGAAAAACGGTTTTTAGTACAAACATTTTCGTGACAATAAAAAGGAAATTCCAACACAAGGTTGCCGCATGCATTCTGGGAAGAATGTCCTTTTAACTACACAGTTTTTTATTTCTTTCATAATTACTTTTTCTAAGTATATACACACAGACTGAACTCAAATATTTAGATAAGGCGACGATTTTCCGTAAAAATGAATTTTTCCGTCGCCAATCGATTTCGTTCTAGTGAGAATGTACTTTTGAATTTGGAATGTTGCTGCGGAAAGAAATCAGTTGCAAATTAGAGTGACTAAAACCCAGATAGCAATATAAGATTTATTTTCACTCAGCAAAAACCTTTTAATGTAAACCTAAAAAGGTTTTTTATGCAGTTTACGTGTAAACCTTCTCACCTTAAAACGAGATGTGTGACAATCTGCTCTATTCTACGCACATTAACCTCCTCCAATACCCGGGAAAACAACCTTCTATATAAAAACCTTAAATTGAGGTTGACTTAGGGTTTTCAAGCGTTAAACAATCCTTTATTAAAGCTAGTCTCAAGGTGAAAATAATCTTAAACCTAGGTAATTATAAGGTTTCTTTTCACAAAGTCTTGTAAGCTCAGCTAAAATCCACCTTGTCGTGACATTTTAATGGACAATGCCATTTGATCCTGTCGCTAGTGTGACGTCAGCTAAAACGTCATTATGAACCTCAAGTGACAATACTTTTTAAAAAAATAATTTTCAATCCTTTTTAGGATGAAAGGTTTGAAACTGCAAATAGTTTTGCTTTATTGAAAAACGGTTTTTAGTACAAACATTTTCGTGACAATAAAAAGGAAATTCCAACACAAGGTTGCCGCATGCATTCTGGGAAGAATGTCCTTTTAACTACACAGTTTTTTATTTCTTTCATAATTACTTTTTCTAAGTATATACACACAGACTGAACTCAAATATTTAGATAAGGCGACGATTTTCCGTAAAAATGAATTTTTCCGTCGCCAATCGATTTCGTTCTAGTGAGAATGTACTTTTGAATTTGGAATGTTGCTGCGGAAAGAAATCAGTTGCAAATTAGAGTGACTAAAACCCAGATAGCAATATAAGATTTATTTTCACTCAGCAAAAACCTTTTAATGTAAACCTAAAAAGGTTTTTTATGCAGTTTACGTGTAAACCTTCTCACCTTAAAACGAGATGTGTGACAATCTGCTCTATTCTACGCACATTAACCTCCTCCAATACCCGGGAAAACAACCTTCTATATAAAAACCTTAAATTGAGGTTGACTTAGGGTTTTCAAGCGTTAAACAATCCTTTATTAAAGCTAGTCTCAAGGTGAAAATAATCTTAAACCTAGGTAATTATAAGGTTTCTTTTCACAAAGTCTTGTAAGCTCAGCTAAAATCCACCTTGTCGTGACATTTTAATGGACAATGCCATTTGATCCTGTCGCTAGTGTGACGTCAGCTAAAACGTCATTATGAACCTCAAGTGACAATACTTTTTAAAAAAATAATTTTCAATCCTTTTTAGGATGAAAGGTTTGAAACTGCAAATAGTTTTGCTTTATTGAAAAACGGTTTTTAGTACAAACATTTTCGTGACAATAAAAAGGAAATTCCAACACAAGGTTGCCGCATGCATTCTGGGAAGAATGTCCTTTTAACTACACAGTTTTTTATTTCTTTCATAATTACTTTTTCTAAGTATATACACACAGACTGAACTCAAATATTTAGATAAGGCGACGATTTTCCGTAAAAATGAATTTTTCCGTCGCCAATCGATTTCGTTCTAGTGAGAATGTACTTTTGAATTTGGAATGTTGCTGCGGAAAGAAATCAGTTGCAAATTAGAGTGACTAAAACCCAGATAGCAATATAAGATTTATTTTCACTCAGCAAAAACCTTTTAATGTAAACCTAAAAAGGTTTTTTATGCAGTTTACGTGTAAACCTTCTCACCTTAAAACGAGATGTGTGACAATCTGCTCTATTCTACGCACATTAACCTCCTCCAATACCCGGGAAAACAACCTTCTATATAAAAACCTTAAATTGAGGTTGACTTAGGGTTTTCAAGCGTTAAACAATCCTTTATTAAAGCTAGTCTCAAGGTGAAAATAATCTTAAACCTAGGTAATTATAAGGTTTCTTTTCACAAAGTCTTGTAAGCTCAGCTAAAATCCACCTTGTCGTGACATTTTAATGGACAATGCCATTTGATCCTGTCGCTAGTGTGACGTCAGCTAAAACGTCATTATGAACCTCAAGTGACAATACTTTTTAAAAAAATAATTTTCAATCCTTTTTAGGATGAAAGGTTTGAAACTGCAAATAGTTTTGCTTTATTGAAAAACGGTTTTTAGTACAAACATTTTCGTGACAATAAAAAGGAAATTCCAACACAAGGTTGCCGCATGCATTCTGGGAAGAATGTCCTTTTAACTACACAGTTTTTTATTTCTTTCATAATTACTTTTTCTAAGTATATACACACAGACTGAACTCAAATATTTAGATAAGGCGACGATTTTCCGTAAAAATGAATTTTTCCGTCGCCAATCGATTTCGTTCTAGTGAGAATGTACTTTTGAATTTGGAATGTTGCTGCGGAAAGAAATCAGTTGCAAATTAGAGTGACTAAAACCCAGATAGCAATATAAGATTTATTTTCACTCTGCAAAAACCTTTTAATGTAAACCTAAAAAGGTTTTTTATGCAGTTTACGTGTAAACCTTCTCACCTTAAAACGAGATGTGTGACAATCTGCTCTATTCTACGCACATTAACCTCCTCCAAAACCTCAGCAAAACAACCTTCTATATAAAAACCTTAAATTGAGGTTGACTTAGGGTTTTCAAGCGTGAAACAATCATTTATTAAAGCTAGTCTCAAGGTGAAAATAATCTTAAACCTAGGTAATTATAAGGTTTCTTTTCACAAAGTCTTGTAAGCTCAGCTAAAATCCACCTTGTCGTGACATTTTAATGGACAATGCCATTTGATCCTGTCGCTAGTGTGACGTCAGCTAAAACGTCATTATGAACCTCAAGTGACAATACTTTTTAGGAAGCTTTAAAAAATTACTTTTAATAATCCTTTTAGGATGAGAGGTTTGAAGCTGCAATATTTTTGCCTTATTGAAAAAAGGTTTTTAGTACAAACATTTTCGTGACAAGAAAAAGAAAATTCCAACACAAGGTTTCCGCATGCATTCTGGGAAGAATGTCCTTTTAACTACACAGTTTTTTATTTCTTTCATAATTACTTTTTCTAAGTATATACACACAGACTGAACTCAAATATTTAGATAAGGCGACGATTTTCCGTCGCCAATCGATTTCGTTCTATTGAGAGAATGCACTTTGTATGTGAATGCTGTTGCAGAAAGAAATCAGCAGCAAATTAGAGTGACTAAAAGAATGTCTTCGTAACTACTCAGTTTTTTTTCTTCTTTTATAATTACTTTTTCTAAATCTATAAACAGACTAAACTCAAATATTTAGCCATGGCGACGATTTTCTGTAAAAATGAATTGTTCCGTCGCCAATCGATTTCGTTCTATTGAGAGAATGCACTTTGTATGTGAATGTTGTTGCGGAAAGAAATCAGCGGCAAATTAGAGTGACTAAAAGAATGTCCTCTTAACTACACGGATGAAAGGTAAAAGCTCATCAAACTAATCATCTAGTGGTGAAAACGGCCGCACCTTTTCTATTACACTTTATTTTTTTTTTTAATTTTTATGATGTAGTCGACGACTAAAGTTCACCATGCGTAAATGCTGCTGCAATGGAACAACACGCACGCTTTTACGAACGACGCACTTCTATTCCACGCTTCATGTCCGACGCATTTCACCAGAATCATCCATACCCTTCACCGGACGTTTAAATATTAAAGAGGATATAAGAATGGGGCAGTTTGACCCATCACGCGCCGACGATTCTGAAAAAGGTTCTGGAAGAATGGAACGTCCATTAGCAGCCGAACAATCAGATGAGAGAGCCCCCTTCATTTCTGTTAGATGTTATTTTAAATCACTGTGTTGTTGTTTTTTTTCTTCATATATTCGCACCCATTTTCTTATAAAAAGCATATTTATGAAAAGGCCATTTAATTATTATAAGCAAATAAATTGTTACTCATGTTTTAAAAATCCAAAAAAATAATCTGCATACGTAACAGTCGACATTTTGATTGCATATTGAATAGCCATTAAGTAAGATCGTAATAATAATGAATGTGATGAAGAATATAATTTATTAATTATAATTTATTAAGAATTTTATAAAAATTTTTACTCATCTGGTTGTTTTAAAAACCCCAAAATATAATTTATGTAATTTATTAATTATAATTAAGAATTTTATAAGAATTTTTACTCATCTGGTTGTTTTAAAAACTCCAAAAAATAATCTGAATTTTGATTGCATATTGAATAGCCATTTAATAAGATACTGTCGACATTTTGATTGCATATTGAATAGCCATTTAATAAGATACTGTCGACATTTTGATTGCATATTGAATAGCCATTTAATAAGATACTGTCGACATTTTGATTGCATATTGAATAGCCATTTAATGAAGTCGTAATAATAATGAGTGTAATGAAGAATATAATTTATTAATTATAATTTATTAATTTCAGAATTTTATAATAATTTTTACTCATCTGCTTGTTTTAAAACCCCCCAAAAATAATCTGCATATGAAACAGTCGATATTTTGATTGCACATTGAATTGCCATTGAATAAAACCTTAATAATAATGAATGTGATGAAGATTATAATTTATTGATTTCAGAATTTTATAAGAATTTTTACTCATCTACTTGTTTTAGAAAGAAAAAAAAAACAGAGATAATCTTCATATGTAACAGTCGACATTTTGATTGCATATTCAATAGCCATTGAATAAAATCGTAATAATAATGAATGAGATGAAGAATATAATTTATTAATCATAATTTATTAATTTTTCAAGAGTTAAAATAGTAATTATAATAGTTTTCAATAGCACAAATAGTTTTGAAGTTCTTAGAGATTTGACTGGGCGTTATTTAACAAGGTCGGGCATGAACATAATTTTAGTAAAAAATGTACTAGGTAAAAGTGTATTTAGTAAAAAATGTATTATTAGTGAGTTCAAACAGAAAATTGAAAAACGTAATAACAAAATCCGAAATTTTCTATTTAAAATGTATTAAATAAATGCATAAAACTCGAAAATGAATGAAAATAACTTGCTAATTAATATTTTTATTCATTTTGTAAAATAATTGCATTTCGAAAGTGGTGTCACTGAGTCTGCTGCGAGAATTTCTCAGAACGTGCTTAGCCACGCTGAATAAGCGCTCCACGGGAGCACTAGAAGGTACTGCAGTATTATATTTCACATATAATTTTTTTACGATTGGATATCGATTCGAAATTGATATGTTTTCGGTTTCGACATTTGAGCTCATGTATGCCATAAATTCTTCTGTCGCTGGTGATTGGCATGATGTTTTCAACTTTAGAAAATTTAAAATCCCTGGTTTTTTTTCTGTTACGTTATAGTTATAGCAGGGTGTTCAGCTTGGACAATTCTTTCCAGTTTTTTTTTGTAGCCTCCTCCCTAGCTTTTTCTTCCAACCAATTAAATTTGATTCAAGGTACCAGACCTGCGGCATATAATAAATCTTCCTGCGATTTCACATAGCGAAACCTTTCGCGCACGCCATCTAAAAGAGCTTTGTTTAAGGTTTACAAACTGTTGTTTTAATAATGTTACTATGAAGCTCTTCTTCAAAAGAGCCATCTTTTTCCTTTCAGGAATGATAATTTTAAAAGATAAAGGTATTTAAACACGAAGTTAGCTGCGAATGCATAGATATGTCACATTAATTTTATAAATTAAAAAACATAAGCATTTTTTTTTCTTTTTTTTCTCTCTTTTTTTTTAGAAAGCTTACCGAGTTTTAGAAAAAAGTAACGATTTCATTCGACATTTCCGTTACAAATACTTGTACTTTTTCCCTAAAAAAGTAACGAAAGTACAAGTAAAAGTATTAAATTTAAAAAGTAACGAAGTACAAGTAAAAGTACGTACTTTTTACTTGTACCGGCGGTACAAGTAACGAAAGTAAATGTACGGCCATATATGGATTTGTGTAAAATCAAGAATATTAGAGTAAATTATTTTAACATTTTGGTATTTTTTTTAAAAAACGTAAATTACCATGCCATTTTTATTTTTCATCGCGTAATCACACTCAAGGTTTTAACTCTCATCAGAAACGACACTTTTGATGTAGGGCAATTCTTTTTCTCTAGGCTTATTAATTTAGTTTTTTTTTTAATTTTTAAAATCTAAAAAGTGACTTAAAACTTTTTTTTATATTAAATTATCGGTTTCACATATTCCACGATTGTAATATTACGCGCAACAAAAATAATAAATAAAATAAAATAAACAGACCACCCTGAATAACTTATGAATATCGGAACTTCAATTTATAAATTTTTGAAAAAAATGACTGGCGCGGGGGGGGGGGGGGGGGAGACCCTTTACTGTCAGCGGAGGTGAACATTTTTGGTGATTCCTCAATGTAATTCTAAGCATGCAAAAAATAATTTATAGGTTATTTTCTAACTTAAAAAACTACAGTCCGTGGCCAAATTACTTGACGCACTATAAGATTCTACGTTAAATCTTAATTATCAGGTGATACTATACAGCTTTGCTGTTTTTACACTACTAAAACCGGTTTGTACTTGTTTATGATCAATGGGTTAAGTGAGACGATACATAATATAAATTCGACAATTGGATAAATTAGAAGATATATTATATGTTGTTGTTGGCGTGTACCTGTTAAGTCAGATGGGTGCGATTGTTCTTGTTTTCCAGTGGCGCCATCTATGGTCAAGAATTCGACTTCTGCCACACCCATACGTCACACTCGTTTATAGGGTGTAACCCATTCATTCTTCCACAGATCGTCATTTTAAACAGAATCAGAGAACAATCGATCTCCAATTCAGAGCCCCCATAGGTATTGATTTGTTATGGGAACATGGAGGAATATGCAACCCGACAGATTTAACGTGCATCAGTCACCATTTTACTACACGGGGAGTCTTCGGCAGGCGTTGTTCGAACCCATGAACTCTTCTGCATGGGCCCAGCACCTACCGACCAGGCTATCCCGGCCTGAAATAAAGATAAAATATTTTTTATATCAGGTATTATATTAGTGTATTATAAAAGTTAGCCCAAATGTTTAGACGCACTGTAGTATTTTAATAATTGCATGTTTTGCGCTAGTTTATAGGCAATACTTTTGTACTTAAACATACATGCAATGAGTTTTGATTCGGGGGATTTTTTTTATATACTTCCTATTTGTATTTATTTTCAACGTATTGCATTACAATGTGAACTCATTGATACGCCAACGTAATCAAGTGCAAGCCGGCGTGAAAACACTACAACTGCATAGAGTATCAACTGATAATTAAGATTTTGCATAGAATCTTACAGTGCGTCTAATGATTTGGCCTGTATCTGTTAAATGTAAGTGGAAAAGTATTACGAACAATTTAATGAACCTCAATAACATTAACAGCAATATCGATTTATTACATAATGTCGTGCAATAGAGGAAGTTCAGGGAGAAATTATTTCTTTTCTCTTTTATAGTATCGATTGTATTCAATTTTATAATTGTACGCAATATGTTTAAACGCTTTTAAGATTGTTTTTTCTCTTTTATATCTATCTAATTTCATTGGCGGGTCAGAACACCTCAAAGGTTTTCATTTTATTATTTTTATTTATTCCTTTTTTTTTTCTCTCTTCCCTTGAAAATAAAAAAAAATGAAAAACTCTTCAAATATTCGACGCATGTTCCAAGCATTTTTCCTCTTTGCCCCGCCTTCTCAATTAAGAACAAAATGATTTGTTTTCTAATTGATTTTTGATTCAAAAGGATAATTATTGCGAACACCTGCTTTCAACACATCTGCTGAGTTTTTTAACACCCTGATGAAGATGACGCTTACAAACTCTTTATCTTTTCTCGGAATCGTGTTTAGATTTTTTTTAATGTCTTCAATGGATACCGTTTATGACACAGAATAACAAAACATTTGTTGTTGCACAACGGCTGTGTTTTTTTTCTTTCTCGACACTATGCGTAGCTCAGGGAGATGATAAAAGTGTAGATTCGATCAGACCGATGATAATTCGTTCACGGAAGTTGTTAAGATTCTGTCAAGGCCCCAAAGAACATCTGAATCCCTTTTAGTGAAAATAGGAAATAATTATGTTTAGATGTTGAGCTCAATGTCGGTTTAATTTAAATAATCTCCGGTTGTCATAAATTATAACGAAATAAATCGGTTAAAATTCTATCGGAATTTTTCACATTTATCGGTCATTATTAATAATGAATGAATCTTATTTGGGTAGAGATTTCATTTAAGCATTCCCGCGCAGCAATATATATATATATATATATATATATATATATATATATATATATATATATATATATATATATATATATATATATATATATATATATATATATATATATATATATATATATATATATATATATATATATATATATATATATATATATATATATATATATATATATATATATATATATATATATATATATATATATATATATATATATATATATATATATATATATATATATATATATATATATATATATATATATATAATAATTAGTATTGTCAAAAGCCAGTTTACTTTGGTGCAATTTTTTTATGGTAAAAAATAAAATAATTTTTTTATGAGTGGTACACAGCGTTACGAAGAATTTAGAATGGGTACACAAAACTCATGAGTTTGCGAAAGGCTGCTCTACCAACAAAAAATTTATTGGGTCCCCAAAATATTGTTGTAGCGAAGTTTTACAGGATTTCGAAATGAGTAGTACCTTTGAGTGAAAACAGAATCTGGAGTGAAAAAACCGTACATTGTGATGATGAGTCATCCGTGACGTCATCAATCCCAGAGAGAGGAATCACTGGTGTCTGTTTGGAATCATTTTGTTCTAATGAATCGTCGTTGCTACGACTTATGATGTCTGCTGCCATTTCATTATCTTCTTTTGATGATATCTGTTCATCGTTGATTGCCTTTCAACCTTTCTTTCGAGGATAGATTCGACGTTAGTTTTGAAGTACTCGCCCAGTTGCATCGCGAAATAAATAAATAGACAAAAATGCAAAATAATATTTTTAAAAACCACGTTTTTGTAGTGAAGAATAATGATTAAAAAACAAAAATTTGAAAAACGAAAAACGCGGGGTGCATGAAATACAACATAACAGTTCATATACACATACATGTGCACATTTTCTTACTCATACACATGCACAACCACATACGCATCCACATATACATCCGCATACACATGCATATACGCAAACATATTCCACATGCACATCCACATTCAGATACAATTACGAACATACATACACATATTCTCATGAGCACATATACTGTTACTGTTATTTATTTCATGCTCCCCACGTACATATACACATAACAGTACATATACACATACATATACATATAACAGTACATATACACATACATATACACATAACAGTACATATACACATACATATACATATAACAGTACATATACACATACATATACACATAACAGTACATATACACATACATATACATATAACAGTACATATACACATACATATACACATAACAGTACATATGCACATTTTCTTACTCATACACGTGCACAATCACATACACATATACAACCACATACATATACACAAACATATTCCACATGCACATTCAGATACAATTACGGATATACATACACATATTCGCATGAGCAAATATACTGTTACTGTTATGTATTTCATGCACACCACGTTTTTCGTCTCTCAAATTTTTATTTTTTAATTACTATTCTCCACTACAAAAACGGGGTTTTTAAAAATATTACTTTTGATTTTGAATTTTTTTTTTCTGTACTCACTTCCATAATCTCAATTTTTTCACTCGCTGTACACAAAACTTTTCAACTGACATGCGACACTCATTTGAAATAATCGAATCGACAACAAAAGACGATCACGAAAATATTAATTTTTCTTTAATTTTATTTTACTTTGTATGTCTTCTCTCTCTTCATTTTCATGCATTGTCATCCAATTCTGAACTATGTGCCAAATTTGAAGTCTGTTGCTAGTCGGGAAGTCAGTTTGAAATCGATTACAAAATTCCATCCGAACAGACATACACGAAGGCAAGTTAATGTAAACGTGGTAATAAATAAAATAAAATAAAAAAAAACAGTATTTAATATGAAATAAAAGTTGTGATCGTCTTATTATGATCATGCTTTTTTTTTTTCTGGATAGACTCCGTTAAACGCCGCAACATTCCATGCGCATAAACTGTCTCTATTGATGTTTGGTTTTCATATCCTGACTATGTGCGCGTTTCAAGACATCACAAAATACTTTTCCTTCTTCAGCATTTATATTTATATTGAAATCAACGTCATTATACGTTAATAATAAAAAGAATATAAAAAATACTTTAAATTATTATTATGTAAATACAATAAAAATGCCTGCTAGGAAAATAAAAATGCCTGCTGCTGAAAATAAAAAGAAAAACAGCAACGATCGCCATAGGAACGCAATGACGACGCATGCGCACTGTTAACTATGACTCTTGAACACAGTTGAAAAGTGTGTGGACGCCATCAAATCCAAAACACGACCCACTTTGAAAATAGGTAATAAATTTTTGTCATTTTTCACTGCAACTCTTGATGAATTTTTTCAGCATCCAAGGTGTAGGGATAAATTAAATCATTTCTACTGAAAAATATCCAGTTGCTTTCATAGAGCCGTGATGGCTCCGGGGACAGATTTAACGTGCACCAGTCACCACTTACTACACGGGGAGTCCTTTGCCGGCCTGGGATCGAACCCACGAGCTCTTGGACATGGGCCCAGTGCTCCGCCAACCAGGCTATCCCAGCCAGAATGTCCCTATTACAAGAAATCATCTTTAAAATTATATTTTTTAATCCATACATAATTCATTTATTGAACCGTGATGTCTCAGGGAATAGAGGGTTCGTTTTCCAATGAGGTGAACCGAGTTCGAATACCAGCGATAGAGGATCGATGATATGAATTCCGCATCCGACTTGCACCGACCACAGTGCTGACGTAAAATATCCCCAGTGTGAGACGGATCATGGGTTAGAGCCCCCTTGTCTTCTGGCTAACCGTAAGATTTTCTCTTGGTTTTCCTTAGCGTGTAACGCAAAGGTTAGTTAGTTCCTTAAAAAAGTCCTCCACGAAGGCAAATTTCTTCCACTACTTTATCCAGGAGTTCGTCCCTCTTTGTCTTCTGGATTACGTTCATTACTGCGAGGCTGTGGAGTTGACCATTAGTAGTCGTAAATCCAAAAAAAATGGGTCGGCTATTCAATGAAGGTGATACTTTAATAATATTATATTCTAATATAATATATATATCATGTTGTTGAGCTCTTTTATGGATGCACAGGTTGAAAATCAATGATATTCTCTTAAAACTGATAGGGGACTCTAACCCATGACCCGTCTACCACTGAGGATATTTTATGTCAGCACTGTGATCGGTGCAAGCGGTATCGGAAATTCGTATCGACCAGCCATGGCTGGATTTCGAACCAGAGTCACCTCATCGGAAGGCGAGAGCCTCTGAGCCATAAAAGTGTGTATTTTATGAGACTACCTCCTGTAATGTTTCTTTGATTATTAAATTCGTATAATTATGTAACTATATGTCTCAAATGACTTTTTGATGAACACTGAGGTTAAAATAAAAAACGCCTCAATAATTTAATGATCAGATTTTTTTCAAGAGGAAGATTTTAACTATCTCAATTAACCGGTTTTAAAATTTATGAAATCAGACACAAGAACAACTTTTTTCGCAATAATTTTGTTGAAGTTTGGATTTCTTTATGTTTAACGTTTTTCACCATATCCCAAGAAACATTTATCGAATCCACACATTTATAGAGCTTGTTTTTTCCGAATTCCGTATAAAATATATAATCCAAATATTTATTTGTCACTTAATTAGTATTTGTCAAAAAAAAAAAACTTTTAAATTGTATGTAAAATATTTGTTCTATCATTTAAAACTATGTAAATTTAAATGAGATGTACCAACTCTTGCATTGAACGTTATGCTACTAATCATTACAAAAATAAAACTCTAAGGAAGTAACTTAAATACAAATGAACAATTTTTTCTACTCCATAAATCTAAAGAGTTTTGTGCAATTACATTTTGAGATAGTAATATTAATAAAGCGTGTGGAAATGTTTACTTCATTTTTGTCTACCTTTTTAAACGATCTTTTTATTCCTGTGACCCAATTTTTATGTTTCACTAAATAGTTTTAGTTAACTTCTATTTTGGTTGGTTAACACTAAACATACCATAACCGCTCAAATGACCGTTTAAGAACTTTTGCATCGCATATCATCTTGCACATTTGACTTCATGACTTTTTCTAACAATTATGTACAGTTAATATTCTATTGTTATTTTTTAAAGTATTTTGTTTTGTTTTGACGTGTCGTATACTTATTTCCACCACAATCGATCAATTGACCGGGAGAACAATTTATTGCTTTATAAGATCACACTTCTGCAAAGACTGTTGCGTAGTTAGTTGAACCAGATTAACTGTGAATTCGAATTTCAAGAAAGTACTAGAACTTTAGATTGAAATTTTTATGTCAGAAAAAGTTCAAAAAAAAATTTTTTTTATATGTTTTGGTAAGTAGCTTATATTTTATGTTGATAGCTTTATTTAATTTCTAACTGACTTCTGAAAAATGTCGAAACCATCAAGACAGCACAAGTTCTTCGAAGAAATAATGTTAATTATAAGAGTTATAATTCTTATAATTATAAGAATAATTATAAGAATTGAAGAAATAGTAATAATTAGAAAAAATATGCTTGCGGAAAATGTACAATGGAAACACTCTGTATATGGAAAAATGCTTTGACCAATGAATTAAAAATTCTTATTCTTTGTGTTTATAATACATAAAAATTGGAAATATACATATTTGTTTCATCATAATAAAGTTTTTGTTTAAGTTTATTTCCTTCCTAACATCCATATTTCATGCATTCAATCAAGAAACATAAAATCCGGTTATTTGACCGGCTATGGTAGAAATAGGTATACTATATTAAGTGTTGGTATGTTTAGTGCTAATTCGCATTACTATCAAAAGGGAAGATTACTCCTAATTACCCCGATAGTTATCAATATCAAACAGAAATTGTTCTTATTGGGTTGTTAGAAATTTTATCTTGATAGCGACGTTTTACTCTCATTTAACATAATTGATATAATAAATATTCTATATTTAGATAATATATCTTCTAATTTATTCTATCGTGAAATTTATATTATATGCAGTCTCATTTCACCCATTGATACACGAACGTAAACAAGTGCAAACCGCGTAAATGTACTAAAGCTGTATAGTATCTCCTGATAATTGAGATTCTACATGGAATCTTATAGTGCGTCTCATAATTTAATCTAATTAATATAATATACTAATATAATGCTTGATATAATAAATATTCTATACTTATATAATATATCGTCTCATTTATTCTATCGCCAAATGTATTCTATCGCCAAATTTATATTATATACAGTCTCATTTCACCGATTGATACACGAACGTAAACAAGTGCAAACCGCGTAAAAGTACTAAAGCTGTATAGTATCTCCTGATAATTGAGATTCTACATGGAATCTTATAGTGCGTCTCATAATTTAATCTAATTAATATAATATACTAATATAATGCTTGATATAATAAATATTCTATACTTATATAATATATCGTCTCATTTATTCTATCGCCAAATGTATTCTATCGCCAAATTTATATTATATACAGTCTCATTTCACCGATTGATACACGAACGTAAACAAGTGCAAACCGCGTAAAAGTACTAAAGCTGTATAGTATCTCCTGATAATTGAGATTCTACATGGAATCTTATAGTGCGTCTCATAATTTAATCTAATTAATATAATATACTAATATAATTGCTTGATATAATAAATATTCTATACTTATATAATATATCGTCTCATTTATTCTATCGCCAAATGTATTCTATCGCCAAATTTATATTATATACAGTCTCATTTCACCGATTGATACACGAACGTAAACAAGTGCAAACCGCGTAAAAGTACTAAAGCTGTATAGTATCTCCTGATAATTGAGATTCTACATGGAATCTTATAGTGCGTCTCATAATTTAATCTAATTAATATAATATACTAATATAATGCTTGATATAATAAATATTCTATACTTATATAATATATCGTCTCATTTATTCTATCGCCAAATGTATTCTATCGCCAAATTTATATTATATACAGTCTCATTTCACCGATTGATACACGAACGTAAACAAGTGCAAACCGCGTAAAAGTACTAAAGCTGTATAGTATCTCCTGATAATTGAGATTCTACATGGAATCTTATAGTGCGTCTCATAATTTAATCTAATTAATATAATATACTAATATAATGCTTGATATAATAAATATTCTATACTTATATAATATATCGTCTCATTTATTCTATCGCCAAATGTATTCTATCGCCAAATTTATATTATATACAGTCTCATTTCACCGATTGATACACGAACGTAAACAAGTGCAAACCGCGTAAAAACACTAAAGCTGTATAGTATCTCCTGATAATTAAGATTCGACATGGAATCTTATAGTGCGTCTCATAATTTGATCTAATTAATATAATATACTAATATAATACCTGATATAATAAATATTCTATACTTATATAATATATCGTCTCATTTATTCTATCGCCAAATGTATTCTATCGCCAAATTTATATTATATACAGTCTCATTTCACCGATTGATACACGAACGTAAACAAGTGCAAACCGCGTAAAAGTACTAAAGCTGTATAGTATCTCCTGATAATTGAGATTCTACATGGAATCTTATAGTGCGTCTCATAATTTAATCTAATTAATATAATATACTAATATAATGCTTGATATAATAAATATTCTATACTTATATAATATATCGTCTCATTTATTCTATCGCCAAATGTATTCTATCGCCAAATTTATATTATATACAGTCTCATTTCACCGATTGATACTCGAACGTAAACAAGTGCAAATTGCGCAAAAACACTAAAGCTGTAGAGTATCACCTGATAATTAAGATTCGACATGGAATGTTATTTAAACTTACAAAATATCGAAATGAAACTCTAACGTACACATCGACTACATTTTTAAGAATTACAATCACCTGATTTTATTAATTTCTTTTCCCTCCTGATTAGCAAGTTTCTTTTTCAAAGCAGATAAAAATGAAACTCTTAAGAAGGAAGGAAAACAGAACGCATTAGGCAGTTTTTTAAAAGAGTAATTTCGGGGTTTAGTTGTTTCTCTCCTAGTTGCAACAACAATAGGTGACACGTACCTGGATAATGACATAATCTAACTCGATTGCCCAGCATTTCATTACAGTTTTTTTTTGTAATTACAGTTATTGAAGTGTAGAAGGGAACCTCCTGTTGTCGGTATCTTTTGAAGTGACTTCTTTTTCTCTTAAGAGGGAACGACATGAATAAAATACAATCTTTCTTCGCGTGTGGCTCTCCTAACAGTGGTTGGGCGTTCCTCGTCCTTTTTGCATTCAAAAAGAGTGCCACTACCGATTTGACTTCGGGGCGACTGCATTTAATGTATTTAATTCAATCTTATACAGTAAAACCTCTGCATAACGATATTTTGGGGACCCAGTAACTAAGGTGTTCTAGAGGAATACAGTCGCACTTCAATTTAACGAACTTTCATTTCGCGAATTTCTCTATTTTGCGAATTTTTTTCGAGGAACCATAAAAACATTTTGGAAATTTTTTCGTAAAATAACTTCCAAAATGCGAAGTGAATTTTCTGTTTAACGAACTTTTTTTGGAGATCCACTTTCCCTATTTCCGTAAAATTTCAGAGCATTTTAAACTTGTTAACGCATTTTATGGGGGAAATGCCTTTGAATTGATTTTTGAAACTACTTAAGGGTGGACCCCACCCTGTTATGGTAAAATATTAACGTTTTACTTGAATTTTTTTTAAGTAATAGTGACAATGCAGAAACTCCTTGTTTTTTTATGTTATTTAGCTACAATTTAAGTCTATTTTAAAAAATGTTCTTCTACAAAATAATAAAAGATAAGTTGGTGGCAGCTCCGTGTGTGGCTGGTCATCAAAAAGTAGCACCTCACTGGCCTCATGGATTTAGAAGTCCTGAAACATAGGAAAACGATTTTGTTTAGATTTTCTGAAACATAAAGACATTATCTAAAAAGTATCATAGCGGTTTTTTGATATTCGCAAAATTACCAAAATGGCGGCCACTTAAAAAAAAGTTAAGTTTTTCATTAAAAAAATATTTATTAAGAAAATATTCATAAAATCGAAATATTAAAATATCAAAAAAATTCTATGCTACTTTCTAGAGAATATATTTTTACGTAATTTAAATAAAGAACAGCTTATTTCTCTGTATAGATCATGGGAAAAACGTTAGGCCAGGTCAAAAAACAGCGTTTTTCGCTTTTAAAGTTTTGATTTATGGTAAAGGAAAACGTTTAATTTCGTATATATAATGGTCGATAGATGAAATGCCTAATCCGGTCGAACGGGCCTTTCTACCTGCTTACCGACGACTCTCTATTTTCCGGTATAACTTCCAAACGAAGTTAGGTACCGAGAAATCGTTTTAGACAGACATTAGGAAGGGTACAAAGATTCGAAGAATGCAATAAAATTTTTGCAATATTCAGGGTGGGATCCCCCCTTAACTTTTAGAGAAAGCAGTAAAATTCGTTTCCCCCCCCCCTTTTTTTTTCTTGCATTTCAAACGAAATACTCAAGCAAAATTAACGGATTTTATCGGTAGCCATTTAACTTAAGAGCGCCTGCGGTAATGTATGTTCAAAATTACTTTTATAATAAATGCAGCTATAATTTTACTCATAAATTTAGCTTCTTTTAGTTGAAAACATATAGAGCATGATAGTGTAACACTGGACAATGTTTTGCTCTATTCTTGCTTTTCCATGCAGATTTCTTTTATGATTAACATTTATAAAATCCTACTACTTTACATGATAAATGTCAATTGCTATTTTAATTATGTCTAGTGCTTAAGAATTTAAAACCTGTTTCGTGGTGTTTAAGTATTTCAAGAGGCGATTTTCCATTTCACGAATTTTCCATATAACAACCTTATTATTGGGATTTAGAGACTTCGTTAAATAGACTGCATATTGTTATATCGAGGGTCTTCATACACTCGGAGTTATATTTAACGAAGTTGCTAAATCCCGATAATAAGTTCGTTACATGGAAAATTCGTTAAATATAAAAATCGCCTTTTAAAATGCTTAAACGACTGAAAACAGGTCTTAAATTCATAAGCACTTGACATAGTTAAAATAGCAATGGATACGCCTTTATATTGTAAACTATTTATTTTATAAATCTCCGCCATAAAAGAAATCAATCTGCATGGAAAGCAAGAATAGAGCAAAACATTGTCCAGTGTGACACTATCATGCTACATACATTTTAAACTAAAATCAGCTAAATTTATGTATAAAATTATGACTACATTTATCTGCTGTAGAAAATTATAACTGAGAAAATTATGAGTTATAAATAGGGAAAGTGGAAGTTAAATGGGGAAAGTGGATCTCAAAGAAAGTTTCGAAAAAATTCGCAAAATAGAGAAATTCGCGAAATGGAAGTTCGTTAAATAGTAGTCCGACTGTACTTTGATGACACAATAAGATTTTGTTTAATTTTAATGTTATGTCGGACTTCTATTTAACGAACTTCCATTTTGCGAATTTTTTTCGACAACTCAAGAGCATTTTGGAAATTTCTTTGTAAAATGACTTCCAAATAGCGAAATGAATTTTCTATTGAACGAATTTTTCTTTGAGATCCACTTTCCCTATTTTCCATTTCACTTCCCTATTTAACTTCCACTTTCCCTATTTTAAATTTCCGCAGTTATAATTTTCTACAGAAAATAAACGTAATAATAATGTTATATATAAATTTAGCTTTTTCTAGTTCAAAATGTATGCAGCATGATAGTGTCACACTGGATAATGTTTTGCTCTATTCTTGCTTTCCATGCAGATTTCCTTTATGATTAAGATTTATAAAATAAATAGTAGATACTAGTTTACAAGATAAAGATATATCCATTGCTATATTAATTATGTCTAGTGTTTATGAATTTGAAACTTGTTTTGGGTTGTTTAAGCATTTTAAAAGGCGATTTTCTATTTAACAAATTTTCCATGTCACGAACTTATTATCGGGATTTAGCAATTTCGTTAAATAGAGGTCAGACTATATTTTTTGAAAAAGAATGTTATAATAATCTTGCTTATCACGAACGCGCTATTCGTTCGTTATAGCTGAGTGTCCCTAAGAAAGGGTTATGTAAAAAAAATTGTACAGTTTCCTACTAATTTCTAAATGTATTACTTCCTAATAAATTATTGATAACTATTTCTTTTACAATATACCCTCCTACTCATCTATGAAACGCATACTTCATAATTTACACTAGTCAATTATGAATAGTAATATAGTATAAATTATTAGGAGTGCAAATTTTGAAATAAATAATTGTTAAGTAAAATAATAATAGTATAAATTATAAATTGTAATAATATAGTAATAAATTATAAATAGAGTGTATTGTATGTACATTTATTTTTTCTTTCTGTATAGTACAAATAAAGTTAGTTAATCTGCTCTGAGCAAATTTCTTGTAAGAGAGATTGGACTATTCTGTCATCAGTAAACTGCCAACTAAAAAGCATAATCTTCCACAAAATTATTATTTTTTTCCTGTTGACTTATCGTAACAATAAAAGGAAGATAATTAAATGTTAAAGACGAATCATAACCATTCATTTATAAGCTACACATCATTCTTCTGGAAAAAGGACGCGCTGTTTGAAATTAAAAATTAAAAAAAAAAACAAAGAAGAAGAAAAAAACAATCACGCGAAGTCACGTAAACTCTCGTTAGTTGAGTGGTGTCATTTTTGAGGGATAAACACCGTTTCTCCCCTCCCCCTACACATAAGGGGGGGGGATATAAATTTGATTATTCCCTTTTCACGGGCTCTCATTTTTCCCGCCTCGAGGAGAGATGCTCCCTTAATCGCACGGAATAGAAATTAAATCCGTTTTTCTTTCAATATGCATGAGGATATATTCCCCTAATTTGAGGACATTTAACCCTATTTTCTTCGCTAATTCCATAAAGGACACAAAAATGCGCTTCTTTATGACAACCTTCCCCCTTGTTTATGGGCGGAGCATTTACTTTTTTTCTCTTAATTCCCTTTTAGGGGTATTTTTTTCTCTTCCCCTTTTATCAAGATTGCCAAGATTTTCACAATTAATTCCTTAACTGTTAATTATGATCGTTTCGCGAAAATGGTGTTTTAATTATGCATTGAAATGAATGAAAAGAAAAACCCATTTCTAATGAGCTGTTTCATGTAAACGCCGAGCATTTTAAGGCTTTTAATTTTGTTTCTTTTCTTCATAGTTGCCATTTAGCTAAGCAGTTAAGTAAAAATTTGTTTTTATGAGTCTTTTGCAAAGATTAATTCTTCACCCACTTTTCCTTCATTTTTGTAACTTGTTAAAACATTCCAATCGTTGTCTTTTCTTTCTTTTTTTTTTATGACTGTTGCGATAAATTATAATTTATTCATTTACTTTGAGAACTTTCATTTACGGGGCACAAATTAAAAATGCAAGTCAAGTAGCGTGAAAAACAGTTCTCGAAGATAAACAAATAAGTTCATTCTTTTACCGAGGTTATGCAAATAAATCAAATATATTTAATAATGATTTTTTTTCCCTCTTCAAAAGTAGCAAAAGTTTAAATGTTTATTCTTTTAAAGAGTGATGAAAAAAAAAAGATAAAGAAAAGAAGATAGGACTTGTAAATTGTCAGTCAAGTAGCGTGATAAACAATTTTCGAAGGTAAACAAATAAGTTCATTCTTTTACCGAGGTTATGGAAATATATCAAATATATTTAATAATATTTCTTTTTTCTTCAAGAAGTAGCAAAAGTTTAAATGTTTATTCTTTTAAAGACTGATAAAAAAAATATAAGACTTGTGAATTGTAAAACAATATTTGTTGTTGTTTCTAATGCTACTTGCCACACGGGCAAGTCTGCTTGGTGAAACCGAGCAGATTTAAGGCAGAGTGTGCGTTTCTTGTTTTTCAGTGGCGCCATCTATGGCCAAGAATTCGACTTCTGCCACACCCATACGTCACACCCGTTTATCTGGCGGATAAACGGGTATTTTCCCTAGCAGTCATTGTATTTACATAATAATAATTTAAAATATTTTTATATTCTTTTTATTATTGACGTATAATGACGGTGATTTCAATATAAATATGAATGCTGAAGAAGTCCTGAAACACGTACATAACCAGGATATGAAAATTAAGTAAAAATACATTAGTTAATCGATTTCGCAAGAACTGTACTGTTTTGAAAATTCATTTAGAGAAACTTTATTTTTTAATACATAAAATTTATCGAAAAACAAGATGTCACACATTCTCCCCTAAAAGGATAGTTGGAGAAAAGGTTTATTTGCAAACTTCAAATCCGTATAGAAGCAGTCTTCTTATTTTGTGTAACTGTTGGTGTCTTTTACATTTGCTCCAATTATTATTAACGTCCCTCAGGGCCTGATTATAGCCTAAGCCCAATAGGCACAATTTCTGAGGAACCTCAAAAATTGGTAAGAAAGTCTAATAAAAGGTGGTCTAGGTATGTGTTGGTTTAAGTACTAAATAAAAAAATAATGACAGCTTACAATAAAAAATAATTCAGCTAATCAGTGACTTTTAGCAAAAATCACCGATTTCAATTGTTTGTGGTCACCAGACTATTTCTATTTTGACATAACATTGTTTTATTGTTTTATATTTTGCTTTAATTTATAGATACGCAAATGTTATCTCAGAAAAAATAATCTTCAATTGTCTGCTTTCAAAATTTCTCAGAATGCTCCTCTTGAATCAGGCAGTTCAATGGATTCTTTTTCATTATTAAGTCATTTAATTTGAAAAGATTTTGTAAGGGGGCCCAGAAAATTGGGTTGAATTTGTCTTGATTGGTCCCTAGATTAAAAATGTTTAAACAAAAAATTGCTTTTATGAACGCGCGTCTGTGACAGACAGTTTTTAAATCTTCATAAAAATATGTGCATGATCAAAAAATTATTAAATCTTCTTTTAGTGAAGTTATGTGCTCATTACCTGTTTAAAAATATATAAAGAAGGAAAATTTGAGACGAATGATCAAATAATATCTCACAGCTTCTGTTTTTTGAAATTATTTACATAATGTGCAGTTAAAGCAGGGCTCGAAAAACCGCCCGTCCTCGGCTGTCACAAATTCCCCGCGGACAACAAATTTCTCGAATCCGACGTCCGCGCGGACGGCCTTTTTCCCGTTAATGTTCGTGATACGTTTTAAATTTTTGCTATTTTTCAAGAATCTAGCGCCTCATACACAATACAGCAGCATACTGCGCATGGTGGAATTAATGTTTTCTCGGTCTGGGAGTACTGCAGCGGTTGAAAGGGGCTTTTCAGCAATGACCTTACAAAAAAACGCATTACATACTGGTCTTGAACAAGAAGCGTTAAACGCAATTATGAGCATCTACCTAAATGGAAAATCTCTTTCAGATTTCTGTGCAGAAACCTCTGTAAATCATTGGCTTGATTGTGGAACAGGCAAACGTCATATTTGATTCATTTAAAAAACGCAGTACCCTCGGATAAATTGACATTCCAGATAACTTGACATTTGTCATTTAAATTATTTCATAAAAGAAATAAATTATTTCATAAAAGAAATACTAGGTTATTATTAGCAACCTAGTATTTCTTTTATTACTGTATAATGTAATCCTAGTAACTACTAATTCATTGTGCAATTTATATAAATGTTTGTGATAAGTAAGAGGAAATTATATTTTTATGCTACGGGTTAGTTTCAGAGGAGGACGGGTACATTGTTGGACAAGCCGTCCTCGGTGACGGGTAAAATTTCTGAGTTTTTTTCGAGCCCTGATTTAAAGGTTACATCAATCATGATGAAATTGCACAGCTCTAAAATGAAAATAATAACTGTTTATAAACTGAAAGTATTCATGCTTAAAATGAAAAAAAAAATATCCATATTTAAAGCGGAAAATACCGGCTTGTAAAGAGGAAAATAATTCATATTAATGTAAAATGATAATAGTTAGAAAAACGAAAAGTATGTGTATTAAAAAAAGAAAACAGCAGTTTGTAAAATTAAAAATATCCAAAATAAAAACGGAGAAAAAAATCAGTTTATGAAAGGAAAACTATCCGTATTAACACTATAGAAAGACTGAACCTTAGTCTATACCTATATTGCCCAAAAGCAGTCAAAATGACTGGATTGTTGAAAGAATAAATAACGTGTAAAGAAACTTCTTTGAAATTTATTTTTAATACTTTTTTATATTGTTTACAGTTATATAACAAGTTATTAGTAAATATTAATAATAAAAAAAAAATTATATGTTGTACAAAATTCCAAGAAATTGTGTCGTTATATACATCATTGTTGTTCTTCTAATTGAAATTAAGAAGCAGTCTAAATGACTTCCTTGGGCAATCTAGTGTTACAGTAAAAACTCGCAACAACACTATTTTGGGGACTCAATAAATATGTTGTTGTAGAGGGATATATTGTTATATCGAGGGTCCACATATTTTGGGGACGAAATAAGATTTTTTTTTTTCAAATTTAAATGTTAGACATGCATTACTATACTATAACTATACTTACTATGTATTACTATACTATGTATTACTATATACTATGTATTACTATATACTATGTATTACTATATACTATGTATTACTATATACTATGTATTACTCGTACTTTACTTACTATAACTATATTTATATATTATATAAGAAATAAGATTAAATTAGATTTTTTTTAAGTCTAAATGTTATACTTGTATTAACTATAAATATACAGTCGGACTTCTATTAACGAACTTCCATTTTGCGAATTTTTTCGAGGAACTGAGAACATTTTGAAAATTTATTCGTAAAATAACTTCCAAATAGCGAAGTGAATTTTATATTCCAATCTAGTGCTAAAAACAGGCAAAAATTACTTCTGGATAATAACGGGAAAAAAGTCTGATGCCAGTACTCCGTTTTTGGAGGGAATTTCAAATTACAGTGTATATGGATGCACCGACAATAATGAGAAACTTTTTTTAGACCATTTGTTTGTTTTTTTTTAATTTTTTTTTATATACATAACTGTCGTTGAACAGCCGACCCAATTTTTGGGTGCACGACTACTAATGTTCAACTCCGTAGCCTTGTCATTTCGAACCCAATCCAGAAGACAAGGAAAGTCCTGATTCAAGTATTGGTAGAAATTCACCTTCTTTGAGGACTTTCTGGTGGAACTTACCCACATTTGCGTTACACGCAGAGGAAGACCGCGAGAAACTCCCACGGTTAGCCTGACGGCAAGGGGACTCTCACAAATGATCCGTCTACTACTGAGGATATTTCACGTCAGGTCGGTGCAAGCCGGATGCGGAATCCGGCACACCTCATTGGAAGGCCTCTATCCCATGAACCATTGCGGCTCAGACCATTACCTTCATAAAAAGAGAAATGTTTTTATAGCCTGAATTCTTTTTCGATTGGACATTAAATTCAATGTCAGAAACAGAAAATATTGCTCTTCTTTCCAATTCTAATTTGGAGACTTGCCTAGTAGATCAGTGTTTCCCAAACTTATGATTTTTGTGTACCCTTTCAAAAATGTTCGCAACGCTGTGTACCACTCATAAAAAAGAATGAATGTACTTTTTACTATAACAAAGTTAAAAATCACAACTGGCTGTTGACACCACTAACTGTTAACTCTGCAAAAGATACGTAATCGTGAATTTTTACGCTACTTTTGTTTTTAAATAATATTTTTTGAAATTTTCTTTTGTTGCAAGATATTTCGTATAAGAACGCGTCCCCCCGCTTAACTGTTGCCGTACCCCTGGGGGGTACGCGTACCACACTTTGGGAAACACTGCAGTGGTTTATATGTGAAAATCAGTTTATTAGAGAACAAGGATGAGATTAAAAAGCACATTCAGATGATTTGAGTAAATAGCTCAATCCATTCGAGTCTATGCCACCTAGAATTGAAGATCTTTAAAACAATGATGGGTCTTATAGAGAAGATATTGAAAAGGTTAAATTGACCACCTGCATTTCGTAGTTGTGAACACATCTCCCCGCCCTATATAAATTGCATTTTAAACGCGGAGAACACGCACGAAAAAAAGGTGCCATCTTAAATTACAGGGCGGCACATTAGAAGGTCAAGACCCCTGGCGGTAACTTTCACACCTACCTGGGTAATTTAAAACCATTAAACGGTCCCGAGAAAGTTTCCTTTTTTAACTTATATAGTAGTTGGATTGCAGACACGCGAAGCTAGATCAACTTTCTTTTCTTTCAGCGCTTTCCTTAATCCAAAATAACTATAGAATTCGCCAAAAATAAATAAATAATTAAAGTTGGTGCATGGCAGTAGATCCAAGATATGTTTTTTCTTTTAAAAAGAAATTTAATTGAAGAATTGGCATGATTTTGACAGATTTCCTTCGTTTACAATTTTTAAAAAAATGCCACCCTGTTAACAATAAATAAATTGTGCAACTCATTAATAGAAGAAAATCACTGCAGTTTGTGGGGAGTTATAATTATCGACTATGTCAACCGTCATCCATCAAAAGGTACCTCAAGGATGGATTCAACATGTCTTATATACTAGTGATTTGATATTTAATATTTATACTGGTAGTTACGCCGCATTACTTATTCTTAATCTATAATGAATCGATTAAGCAAGATGATTATAAATTATCTCTTATATGTTGGATGGCAACAGTCTGGTTGAAAAATAGAACAACTATGGTGAATAAATATTTGTTAACCTTCTGAATAAGTCTCACTTGTATTAAAGTGATAAAACAATGCTTCAATTTAAATATTTTTTTGTTGAAATACATACAGTCAAACTCCGATATAGTGAACCTTCGAGGTACCGAAATTTTGGTTCACTATAACCGGAATTTCACTATATCCGTTCCTCAGATAATTTAACGAATGGTTCTGAGGCACAACTATCACTACAAATATTAAAAAAAATACAAAATCAGTAGTATATAAGACAGGTTAACTTGATTCCAACTTGCGTGATATGAACTTGCCAATAATGGTCTGCAATAAAAAAAAAAGTTGATTTGCTTAAAAATATATTGCTCAAAGAAAGAGGGAAAAAAAATCAGGTGAAATAAATAAAGTCTCCCGGTTTATAAGTAGGGTGACCAGACGTCTCCGATTTCCGGGGATTGTCCCCGGTCGGTTTGCGTCCCCGGTTTTGTCCCCGGTTATAAAATTTGAAAAATTTTGTGTAAAATATTTGATAAAAATATGTTATATGTCATTTTTATTTTCTCAAAAATGTTCATACGAATTAATGTAAGCATTGAAAATTAAATGTAAACTAGTTTTTACGAACACACTATAACTTATGCTACAGAAATTTTGGAACACGTAACTTTAATATCTAGTTATGTTTACATTTTTACTAGGCTGTACGCCAGACATGTTTATATAAGAAAAGAAGTTTAAAACAAGACGTAACATGAATATTAGTTGCTGCTTTTAAAACAATTAATATCTTGGGTTACATAAACTGCCAATATTAGCTGATTTCCACTAAAAACAACAACAATTACTACATTTCCGTTTTATTTTAGAAAAATAACTAAAACATTTTATTTTATAATTAGGTAAACATTTTATAAATATCTAACCAATAAAGTATAAAACCATTATTTATGAAATTGTTATTATTATCACTTACGACTAATTAATTTTTAAAATTCTAATTATTCTACATTTTGAAAACCTCATAATTTGTTAACGTAATATATATTTAGAAAAATACTTTTATTTCTTTAAAATAGATGTCAATATGGCAACAGAAACAAAAAAAAGAAAATGCCATTATTTGGAAGATTGGAAAAACGAGTTTCCATTTATTGAACCGAATCCTGATAATTCTTCCAAAGTAAAATGTACAATGTGTGGAGCAACGTTTTCAGTTGGAAGTGGAGGACGAACAGCTATAGCAGATCACATTCTTACAATTAAACACAAAGAAGCTTTGGCAGCAAAAACAAAAACGAAATCCGTCAAACAGTTTTTTCGTAAGCTGGAACCATCCAAAGAAGAGTTTGACTTAGCAACATATGAAGGAACGCTTGTATCACTATATGAACTTAACTGTATAAACTGTATAACTGTATAACTCTATAAACTTGTATCACTAAACGAAATTAAAGGAGAAACTGCTAAGATTTTATCTTCAGAAATATTAAACGCACTATTCGAGATCCAATTGAAGGATAAAATGGCTGGTTTATCTGCGGATAATACTAACACTAATTTTTTGAGGATTGTTAAGAAGAGGAACAGAAAATGTTCATACTAAACTTCAAACTGAGTTAGGAAGAGATATTTTTGGTTTTGGGTGTAATGCGCATATTATACATAATGGTGCTAAAACTGCTTTTGATTGTTTGCCTGTAGATATTGAAGTTATGGTATCTAAACTTTTCAGTTATTTTAAAATTTTCACAGTCCGAATTGAAAGACTGAAAGAATTTTGTGAGTATGCTGACCAAGAATATCATCAAATTTTAGGACACATTCATGTTAGGTGGTTGACATTACTTCCTGCTGTAGAAAGAATTCCTAAAATTTATTCATCTCTTAAAGAATTTATGTTGTCTGAAAAAAAGTGCCCAAAAATCTTGAAGAATTATTTTGAGAGTGAAACAACCGAGTTATGGTTGTTTTTTGCGCATTCGCATGCTGCAATTTTTAATCAAAGCATCTTGAAAATTGAAAGCGATGACAAATGTGTTATTGAATCTGGAGCGGTTGTCAAGGATTTGATATTTAAATTGAAAGCACGAAAGAATGCCAAATTTGTTCCACTTGTTGTAAAACCTGAATTGACTAAATTGATTGCTGAGAATATCATTACTGAAGATTCTTATTTAGAAACGTCGAAAGAATTCTATGAAGCTGCGATTTCATATTTAGAAGCTTGGAACGATAACAACGATGATATGTCTGATTTGAAGTGCCTTCTTTTAGATTGTAAGCCTTCACGGTCTGAATTCGACGAGGCAGTTCTGTCTCTCTCTTCAAAATGTGCAATTTTGAATGTTAATTCCGACGATTTATTTGACGAGTTTACTTATCTTGAAGGTTATTTGGATTCAAAAGACGATAAATGGTACCAATCCGTACACATAACAGACAAATGACGCGAAATAAACAATTATTTTCAAAAAAACTATATACCATTTACAAATATCAAAAGAATTGTTGAGCTTGCAATGTGCTGGCCAAGCAGCAATGGGCCTGTAGAACGGGTATTTTAGCGCATAAATAACTATTGGACTAAAGAAAAATCGCGAATGGATGTGAATACAGTGAAAGCGATTTTATCTGTACTGATTAATTTTGATTTTTCATGTGACATATTTTCTCAATTACTCGAAAAAAATCCTGAAATTTTAAAGAAGATTCATTTTTTAGAAAAATACGGTGTTTAGAAATAGTATAATTTTGAAAGCAATACAATTATTTTGTTAACAGATTTTAAAATTGTCTATTAATGTTATGATCGCGACTTTAACGATATAATTTATAGACTAAATTATAAAAAAAAATGCAAACGAAAAAAAATAAATATTTTTTAAAATAAATGATTAATTTTTTTTAAAATTTTTTCTGACGATAAAATGGGGGGGTGGGGGTGGAGATGAGTGTCCCCGGAATTGCCCGAAAAAATCTGGTCACCCTATTTATAAGCGACAATGAGAAGAAAAAGAAAAGGAAAAGGAGCGAAATGCTATAAATAAAAAGAAAAAAAAATTGAGAAATGCTATAAACAAAAATAAATAAATAAATAAAAATAAAAATGAAAGAAAAGAAAAAATAGCAAAAAACAAGAAGAACAAGAAAATAAAAACAAGAAGAAGAAAAAATAATGAGCGAAATGCTATGAAGAAAAAATTTAATGAACAAAAATTATATAAATATAAAGAAAATAAAAAAACAGCATGAATCAACTAGTGGTATCCGTTCATCGAATTCTATCCCAGATAAAATTCTGGAAGGGGAGTAATGTTGTATAACTACCACTATAAATATTAAATACCACTTCACTATTATATAAGACATGTTAACTCGATTCTATCTTAAAGTACCTTATGATATATGATGGCTGACATAGTCGATAATTAATTCCTTTCAGTTCCAAACTCCTCCTTTTATTACACATTATTTAAATAAATGACTGAAAAATAATAAGTAGTGACAAAAAATGTGTTAACTTTTATTTTTATTGCAAACATCGGCTTTGATTGCATCCATTTAAAATTTTTCTGTTTGTGTCCACTAGGTCTTCAATGAAGAACGTTTTACGTTTACTGCTCGCCACAGTTTAATTTGTGACACTTATTTGCAAGATTCTTTAACTGAACTGAGAGAGTAAAAAAGAGTTGAAATCAGTGCCTTATCTTCACAGATTAGTGTCCACCCCTTTGATCATTTCTGTTGTTTCTAATGCCACTTGTCATACTAACAATCCTGCTTGGTGAAACCGAGCAAATTTAAGGCAGAGTGTGCGTTTCTTGTTTTTCAGTGGAGCCATCTATGGCCAAGAATTCGACTTCTGCCACACCATATGTCGCACCCGTTTATAGGGCGGACCCATTCATACATCCATTCATTCATCCACAGATCGTCATTTTAAACAGAATCAGAGAACGATCCATCTCCAATCCAGTACCCCCAGAGGTAGTGATTTGTTACGGGAACATGGAGGACTTTTGCGACTCGACAGATTTAACGTGCATCAGTCCCTTTACTACACGGGGAATCTTCGACCGGCGGGGTTCGAACCCACGAACTTTCGGACATAAACCCAGCACCCTACCGACCATGCTATCCCGGCACCCTTTGATCATTAATGAATAACTACGCATTCCAACCTCTCTGATAGGAAATAAATATTGACCCCCCCCCTTACAGTTGCTGGTGTTGCCCTTTGTTTAGGGATGGGAGAGAAAGAAGCTAGCAAGAAAAAATGCTTATTGCTATATTCCATGATATGTATGGTTTCAAAAATCGGTATATGTATATATTTTGAAGTAGAAATTTCAAAATTATTATTAAAAAAAAAATGAAGGGAAAAAACTAGCCGAAGTAGAAGACAGAAAAAAGTTGATTATATCCGATTTCCTCCCTCCCTTTGGTTCACGATATCCACAACCACCAAGCAGGCTTGCCCGTGTGGCATTAGAAACAACAACTATATCCACAAAAAATAGCTTTATACGTGTATAGCAAAGCACGGGAGGAACTTTTCGTTCACTATATCCGAGAGTTCACGATAGCGGAGTTTGACTGTATAAAAATTATAATTCGGTTCAGTTGATATTCATGTGAAGCTCAACAAAATTTTGCATCATTATAAAAAGTTGAAATGATATTTTGATCAGACTTCATTATAAATGAACGCAGTAACAAAAAAGGAGGTTAAATAATTTGAAAACTTATTTTCTACAAATTCTTTTGGAATTCCACACATTTTTTTAGATGTTTGTCGAAGGTTTAATAAGGGATTTTTAAAGTGAAAAAAAAGTCATTTTAAATTTGTTAACATAACGAAATGTCTTATTTAAATATATTTTATTCCAGTTTTTATTTTAAATTTTATTTATTTTAAATTCCAGTTTTTCTGATTTGTATTGGTTTTTTTATTTCCTCCTTTTTTCTTTCTTTAATTTTTCTTGGAGTAGATGTGGAGGGCATTGAACCCACCAAAAAATAAGTAAATAAATGAATAAAACGTATATTTTGTGCTTATTTATTTCATATTTCATTCTAGGGATATGGTACTAGTTTTTTTTAAAAAAACTTATCATGGATTTCGGTACAATTTTATTCATAAGAGATGAAAAAAACGTATTTTAAATTTAAAAAAGAAAAGAAAAGTAGTTCATTTTTTTTTTTTTTTATAAGTTCAATTTGTAACCCAAGTTTTACAATGTCACTTCTTTTTCAGTTTAGAATATTTTTTTCATGAAACGTTTACTCTATAACCATTATATTCTAGGGGATACATAGATAAAAGGTAAAAATGATTTGAAATTCTAATAAAAAAAATTCTAAAAACTAAACTTTCAATTTTTTTTTTTAAATTTACAGCTAGATTTAAAGAACTCATATTCTCCTTTAATTATCATATTATATTAACATGTGCTCAAGCTATCTAAGACTTTAAAGCTATGAAAAAAATAAGAATATTCTGTGTTTTATTAGCAACTTTTCATTTATTTTTTTTAAAGGTGGGCACTTGGGATGTATTGTCCCATTGGCCAGGAGTGCCAGAACTGCTACTCTCTTCTCGTTACCCAGTGGGCACCTGTAGCGATGCCACGGCGGTGGAGCAGCGTCGCCCACGTCACACAAACACAAACCCGTTTATAGGGCGGGTCACATACACACAAAGGAGAAAAGATATAAAACACAGAGAGAAAGAAACATCCATGCCTTGGTCGGGATTCGAAGTCAGAACCTTTCTGATGCTTTATTCCGGCTTCATTAGCAACTAAAACTGCAAAATTTTAGTTTAGCGAAAACTAAGTGCGAGTTTTTTTCCGCGGGAATCACTCGTATTTGTTTAGCAAGTATAGACAATTTAAAAAGAACTATTTTAATCAACTTTTGGTGAAATGTTTTATTTACCATGTCTTCTTAATATTTCAACTCAATAGCAAGAAGAGAAAAAAAAAACGCTAGAACTTTAAACTTTTATTAAAACATAGAACGTGTGATTTTATTTTTTAAATAAACCAACAAATGAGTTTTCCCAAAGACAGGCATGAAAGATACACAAAGCAAAAATATGCTGTTTGTCTATGGTAAGAACTCCCTCCGCCACAAAGTCTAAGGCAGTCTGTTGCTGTGGAAACAAGAATGACGCATATCAGGGAGAGTAGATTCTCTTCACTCAGGACTAACACAATAAACCGAAGAAAAAGATTCCCTTTCTTACACCGACTCGAGCCAAAACCTGTCCCACACCCCTACTTGTTATAGTCATACCTCGTTATCATAGTCACCGCCAAGTGGCTAGGGGAGTTCTTACTATAGACGAACTGTACCACTGTTACAATAAAATACAAAAACAAATTATAAATCTAATTTAAGTAAAAGACGTAGACGAAAAAGAACTATTTCTCAACAAATTTGATGCGGCTGGTGCTGACGTCATAGGTCACATGTGTGGGTATCTGTGATCTTCTTCTTCTTGAAGTGCAAGTACCCAATTGTCTTCAGAGAAGAAGTATTACTATGCGAAAATAGATTTTAAACTTTCACTTGCGGGCCAAAAATTTTCGTCTTGCAAGGAAGCCTGTGCAAAACTTTCAAATCCAATAAATATGGTGAAACAAGCTTTAGCCACTTTCAGCCAACCTCAACAAACGACTCCTTAAAGTGTTAGCATTCCGTTTGCACTTCGAATTAGTTAATAATCTCAGTGTTCTTAATTATTCCGTAAACAACTTAAAAAAACACAAAATGGTTCATTTACAAAAATAAAAAAAATAAAAATTCTCTCTTAATCAATGAAACTCGAAACACTCAAAGACATAAAAGGGCGTAAATATGATTATATTAATGCTCAAAAATAAATAAATATCAACACAAAACCACTTTTGTTTCTTCTCCAAAGGAAGAGAAAAAAAAACTTCGTAATGTGGAAATAAAAATAGGAAGGGGTAGAAATTGATTTTTAGTGAAATCACATTGTTTCTTTAAGACAAACTTTATTAACATTGCTTACAATTCACAATTGATCGCATCTTTTAACTATCATTTTCGAGTGGAGAAATATCCAAACCTATAACAGTTACAATGGGATTATGATAACTAAAGCAAGATACGAAATGCTTGAGTTCTATTTTTTCAATATTTCTTGCAAAAACTGCATTAATGGTAGACGAGAAATTCATATTAAAATCTCCTGCAAGGATCACAGGCTGCTCACAATAATCAATTTTTTCACCAGTAACGTCTGTCAGAGCTTGTGAACCTACAGTGGATAGTGGCAATGAAGATTTTGCAATAAATGATTTAATAACCCTCATGGCTGCATTTGGTGAAATATAAATGGCAATTAGAAAAGAGAAGACCTAACAATCCATTGATATTCACAAGAGACGTACCTTGACATAACCTTAAATCCGTCGCATTGTCCGTGGGATTGTTTTCACTCATTTTTTACAATTGTTATCCACTAAGTTTGAAAATAAAAAAATACTACCCTATTAAATTATATGTGTATCAAATCAAACTAAAAAAATATATACGGAAAAACAATACTTTTCTGCTAGTGAGAACCAAAACAATATTGAAATGAATGAGGGAAAACTGGATCCTACCACGTTATTTCCCGGCCAATAAAAATGTAACGTTAACCCCTTGGGGACGGGTGATTCAGAAAAGCATTCGTACAAAATCAGAATCAAGTTGCAATTAAATAAAAAACGGTAACTTAAATGTAGTCGTTACTAATTTGACAGACTTACTTTGCTTTTATTTTAATTATTGTTAGTTTAATAATATATATAATCGATGTTAATTCAAAGTATAACTAAATAGTTTTATTTTGAACAAAGTAATGGTGAATTAAATAAATCAAACAATTATAACTCCGCCCACAAATAAACTGCTAAAGAAATACTTTGATTACCAGTTTTATCTTTCCACCCTGATTGATACGATTTTTTGCTGTCACGTATTTGTGACAGTCGGCGCGAAAGGGTTAAACGTTTAACGCAACCTTGTTGGAAGTCGCATAAGAAGTATCACTTCAAAAAAAACTTTTAACCATTTCAACTTAATTTTATAAACAATCGATCAACGTTAAAGATCAAACATGAAATAACTGAACAGTTATGCTCTTAATACTATTGACAAGTGGTACCTAGAATATGAGTGGTTGCATTGTATATAAATACAAAAAGAACAAATAGAAGAAAGAAAAAAAAAACGAAGAAAATTAAGAAAAACAATAAATTTTAGTTACTGCATATAAGCTATAAGTAAATAGAACTCATGAAGCAAGTTCAAAACGTAGAGAAAACACGAAGAAAATTACAGCACAATGAAAAACGGGAAAAAGAAAAATGATTATAATAAAAATCAGGAGGAAAAAAATCCGAAAAAAAGGAAAAAAGTAATAAAATTCCGGAAAATAAAAGATAATATTTCCATCAGCTCGCACGATTATATCCGCGAAAAGGATTTTGTTTTAATATTGAATCAATATAGCCAAACCAATATATATCAATATAAAATACAATACAAAATATATCATAATATCCAATTTCCATCCTTTTTTTGAATAAATAACATTATCTGTGTGTAGCAAGGCAAGAGATCGAACATTTCGTTCACTTTATCTGGGAGTTCATTATAAACCGTGTTCACCATAGCGGGATTTGACTGTATTTATTTTTGAGAAAAATCCCGAGACTGTTGGAACGAATTCATTCGTTGTATTGGTCTCAGTTAAAAATACATTGGCTCCACCGACGTTCTTCACTGTGGGCCAGAAGACTCAAAGGTAAATCAAGAATTCAAGATGACATATCAGTGATTAAACACGTTTAAAAATCGAACTCCATTGTGGGCCAAAAGACCATGATCTTTGACAAAAAGTCAAAAATTAAATTTCAACTAACATATGTGTAGAGAGTTCTAATATAGCTCAAATTAAGTATTCATCATCATTCCAAACATTATAATTTACTTTTTGGACCGACGAGAGTACAATGGAATGAAAAATATGTTTAAAAATTTTTTTTTTAAATGTAACTTTTGCATTTTTATTTCAGAAATATATGTATAGGAATTTCACCTTACTGTTACAATTTTATCACAGTAATGAGTCTGAAATGATAGTACAATTTTTCAATGTGTTGGATTAGTTAATACTCTTGACACACTTATAGTTTATATCTTATCATGTGACATTTTACAATGTTTGAATGACTTTAGAAACTTGGTTCCAAAAAGTTCCATGAGGTAATTAGCTAAACTATTTTTGTTGTTGTCTTCTTTGACGTTTCTTCTTTCGAAAAAACCTACCCCATTTTGCCCGTATTGCAAAGGTGGACTAAATATACCGAAATACAAAAAGTATGTTTTTTTTTCTTCACGTGTTAGCGTTATTTTGTAATTAAGTCTCTTTATTTTGTAATATTACTTCAGAAATATAATTTGTTTTTCTTTTTAGACATAAAATGACAAAAATTACTATATTTTCATTGCTATATTTAATTATTTAAGCGTACTATATTATTTTTTTTTTTATTTTTGTTCGTCCTATATCAGCCGACATTTTGTTTGCTTTTCGGATATTTTTTGTGCATTTCAAAATTTCAACTATGAATTCAATTTACATGCACATAAAAACCCCTAAATACAAATTTTATCGAAATGTACTGATTTTGGCCACGAAACCTTGGATGCTGACCCACTGTGAAACGCTCTGTTTGAAATAGGGCTAAGAATGTTCCTTCGGCGAAAGCCATGTAATATTAACATAAAGTAATATTATTTTGCAATATTACTTCGGAAATATAATTTGCTTTTCATTTTTAATCTAAAATTACGAAAATTACTATATTTTCGTTGCTATTTTAATTATTTAAGCGTACTATATTATTATTATTATTTATTTTTTTTTTTGTTCACCCTATATCAGCCGCCATTTTTTTATTTTTGGGGGGGTATTTTTAGTGTATTTCAAAATTTCAACCATGAATTCAATTTACCTGCACATAAAACCCCCCAAATTTTACCGAAATACTAATTTTTGGCCACGAAACCTTGGATGCTGGCCCACTGTGTACTGTAACGAATATTTTTTCTTTAGTATTCTACGTTTTACGCAAACTCTAATAATTGTGTTGGAAAGGAAACAAGTTGATTTGGAACACAAAAATAAATCTGCTCAGTCATTAGAAATGATCCCTTCTTTCTGTGGGATTGTCAACGAAAAGGAAGGAGCTTAATTAGGGACATATTCTTGGACCTCCCAAGATGGCCCACCCGGGGAAATGGCACTCGGAGCATTTAAACGGGTCACCTTCCACCCCTGCCGACAGGAACTCTTGGTGACAGACGACAAGAGAGATTGTTTCTTTTTCACTCTTTATTTACATTTTTTTTTCTTTCGAACGTTTCTTTGGGGCTGGCAAAAAAGAAACTCTCAGCTTCCACTCCCAGACGTGAAAACGAGAAAATTAGATTCTTTCGAGAACGATCCTTCCTTTTCCATCCCTAAATGAATCCTCTAACGACGTGTCATATTCTTTTTTTTTCTTTCTTTTTTCTCCCTCAACTGAGAACATGAAACTTCCGCCAACCAATGTTTATTTTTAAACATCTTCCAGTTCTGGATAATCATAGCACGTGACGCAATTTGTTTGAAGTTATAGTTTTATTCCTTGAAGTTTTGAATACATAGTCGGACCTCTATTTAACGAAATCGCTAAATCCCGATAATAAGTTCGTTGCATAGAAAATTCGCTAAATAGAAAGTCACATTTTGAAATACTTAAACAACACAAAACAGGTTTTAAATTCATAAACACTAGACATAATTAACATAGCAATTAATTCGCATTTATCTTTTAAACTAGTATCTACTATTTATTTTATAAATCTTAGCCGTAAAAGAAATCTGCATGGAAAGCAAGAATAGAGCAAAACATTATCCAGTGTTACAATATCATGCTACATACATTTACAACTGAGAAAAGCTAAATTTATGCATAAAATTATATCTGCATTTATTATTAAGGTAATATTAATATGCATTATCGCATGCGTTCTTAAGTTTAACTACTACTGATAAAACCCGTTAAATTTGTTGGAGTTTTTCGTTTGAAATGCAAACAAACAGGGATCTAACTGCTTTCTCTAAAAGTAAAGTGACTTCAAAAATCAATTCGAGGGCATTTCCGCCATAAAATGAGTTAACAAGTTTAAAATGTTCTGAAATATTGTGGAAAATAGGAAAAGTGGATCTCAAAGGAAAAGTTCGTTCAATGGAAAATTCACTTCGCTGTTTGGAAGTTATTTTAAGAAGAAATTTCCGAAATATATTCTTGGTTTCTCGAAAAAATTCGCAAAATAGAGAAATTCGTGAAAGGGAAGTTCGTTAAATCTGACTGTATATACAGTCCCTGGTTACATTATTAGACGAACTATAAAATTCTATGTAAAATCTTTGATACCCGATATAACATATATATATATATATATATATATATATATATATATATATATATATATATATATATATATATATATATATATATATATATATATAGTCTCTTCGATCCATCTGAACCTTTTTACTAACAGAGAGACAATCACTTTTTTTCTAATAAGGAACTTAAAATGTTTCTACTTGTCGTGCAAACGACTTCTTCAATGGTTTTTATATCGTTTGCACCTTCTCAAAAACAATGAGAGAAAATAAAGTAGTGCTTGAAAAAAAAAAGAAAAGGATAAAAAGAGGAAGAAGAAAAAAGAAAAATACAATTTGGTGAGGTTGTTGGCAACACTGCCATGGGTGGCTCTTTCTGGTGACGATTTGCAAATGTCAGCAGGCATCTCTTCCGAGTGTCAAAAACAGAGGAGGGGTGATGGGGGAATGGGTGTCGGAAGAGGCTCAAAACAAGCTTTGTACGCGTAGAGAGGACTGTTCTGTCTGTATCTAATTTCCTATTTTAAGACAGTGTCAGCTTGATTGGTTGAAAAGTAGAGATTGCATATAGTATATATATATAGAGAGAGAGAGAGATCGATGTATACAAACATTCTCAAATCCCTACATATCAATTGACTTTCCAAACGTGTGGCAATTTTTTCTTAACTTTTCTAATAGTTTCGGATATTACATTCTATTCAACGAACTTCCATTTAGCGAATTTTTTCGAGGGACTAAGAACATTTTGGAAATTTCTTCGTAAAATAACTTCCAAACAGCGAAGTGAATTTTCCATTGAACGAACTTTTCCTTTGACATCCACTTTTCCTATTTTCCACAATATTTCAGAACATTTCAAACTTGTTAACTCATTTTATGGGAGAAATGACCTTGATTTGATTTTCGAAGTCACTTAAGTTTTCGAGAAAATTCCGTTCCCTTTTTGTTTGCATTTCGAACGAAAAACTCCGACAAAATTGACGGATATTATCTGCGCAATTAAACTTAGGAACGCATGTGATTGTGTATGTTTTAAATTACTGTTATAATAAATGCAACTATAATTTGATACATAAATTTTGCTTTATTTGGTTGAAAATGTATGTAGCATGATAGTGTAACACTGGATAATATTTTGATCTATTCTTGCTTTCCATGCAGATTTCTTTTATATGGTTACGATTTATTAAATAAATAGTAGATACTAGTTTACAAAATAAATGTGTATCCATTGCTATTTTAATTATGTTCAGTATTTATGAATTTGAAACCTGTTTTGTGTCGTTTAAGTATTTCAAAAGGTGATTTTCTGTTTAACGAATTTTCAATATAACGAACTTGTTATCGGGATTTAGCGACATCGTTAAATAGAGGTCCGACTGTATATATTTTAGGTACAGCGGTTCCAATTTTTTAATGGATCAAACATCGTTTGGCGGAACCCTAAGTTTATAAATAATATCAGCAGCTTTGAATTTTTCAAAAAAAAAGCACTATTAATTATTTTAAACATATTTAATGAAAAGAAAGAAATCTATTCTTTGTTTTATCAGTAATAAACTTAAAACAATAAGTTTTGAATCAAGCAGTGTGATTCTAGAGCAGTACTGAATCTTTATGCATGAGCTGAAACCGAATAAAGTGCACTGAATTACGGTTTTTGAAAAAGTTATGTTCGTTGAGAATATCATGGAAACTTAATTCGTTAGTTTAAGATATGAGGCCGTTGTAGCCTGGTGGGTAGGGCGCTGGGCCCATGTCCGAGAGTTCGTGGGTTCGAACCCTGGCGGCCGAAGACATGCTGCACTGATGCACATTAAATCTGTCGAGTCGCAAAATTCCTCCATGTTCCCATAACGAATCAATACCTCTGGGGGGATTGGAGATGGATCGTTCTCTGATTCAGGTCAAAATGGCGATGCTTGCATGGGTTCGCCCTATAAACAGGTGTGACGTGTGGGTGTGGCAGAAGTCGAATTATTGACCATATGATAGCGGCACTGAAAAACAAGAAACGCACACTCTGCCTCAACTTTTGCTCGGTTTCACCAAACAGGCTTGCCCTTAGGGCGAGTGGCATTAAAAACAACAACATGATATGATTATTTTACATAGATTTGAAAAGTTTGATGATAAGTAATAATGCTACTTCTTATAAATGCATATGATTTTCATAATTTATTCAATATAATGTTAAGGAATGAAACATTTTTTTAAATAAAAAAATCATCGAATTCTATCACCTATAAAATTCTGGTAGGGTCCACTACAAAAATGCAATTCCATTTCCCTAGTACAGTGACTTTTGTGTACCCTTTCTGAATTTTTCGTAACGCTGTGTACCCCCTAATAAAGAAATGAATGGATTTTTTGCTATAAATAAATTGCACAAAAACTAAAAATCCCAACTGGATGTTAACACCACTCATTATTAACTCTGCAAAAAATAGCTATTAGAAAAGTACGTAATCGTACATTTTCATGTTTTTAAATAAAAATTTTTTGAAATTTTCGTTTGTTGCAAGATATTTCGCATAAGAACGCGTACCCCCGCTAAAATGTTCCTGTACCCCTGGGGGTACGCGTACCTCACTTTGGGAAACACTGCCCTAGTATATAAATCCCGCAGTGGACTGATCGTTAAGACACGGTTCCCAGCAGATCACCGAAGTGAAGCATCACTGGCTGCGGTCAGTGTGCGGGTGGGTGACCACTTGGATCAGTCTGCGTAGGGACCAAGGGTGTGCGGTATGGGTCCTCGTTAAACTGTTCTACCGTAAAGTGCTCGACTTCGCGTGCAGGTCGTCGGGTTACGGAAGCGGAGGTGCCATCCCCTCTGCAGAGGATCGAAATTGTGATGGCATGTCTTCGGATCATCCTCAGGGATGTTTCCCAGACTGTCGCCCATTGTGCAGCTCTAGTGCGACGTAAATGAACTACAACTACAACTGCCCTAGTATGTAAGACATATTAACTCGATTCTATGTTGGAGTACCTTTTCATAAATGAAGGTTGACATAGTCGATGCGAAACTCCCCACATTGAAAAACACTCTTAGATAAAGGACCGTCGCTTTAAGAAATGCAAATTTATAAGGCGACCCACAAAATTTGCAAGAAATCGATCGTATAGCTCCTGAGAAATCGAATATTAACTAGGCTACCTTTTTAAAATGTGATAACTCAGGAACTGCTTGACGTATTTCGTTCAAATTTCGTATTTTCTAATTACTATTGCCTCACCTCAATCAAGGAGGCGGAGGCTGTTTCAAAAAGAAAAAAGAAGTGCATCGTAAGCGTGTTTCATTGGAATTGAAATAGAATGTTTATATTCGATGATGACATGATGGATGCGAGTAACTCAATATCCGTTGGGTGACAGCTGCTGTGATTCTCGTTCCATCATATTATTTTAACCCACAGCTTGAAGAATCTTTCAATGGTATGTCATCAGACTCTAATTGCCACTCTCTTCCCCCTTGGTGGTGGTAAACTGCCAGATTTCTCTCTCCTTCTCTCATTTTCTTTTTCTTTTTTGGAATTTAAACCAGAGCGTCTTTTGCTCCGAAAAAGAAATATTTTTTGTCTTTTCTGTTCTAAAATATTATTTGCTCTAAAGAATTATTTTTTTCCTTTCTGCTCTAAAATATTATTTGATCTAAAGAATTATTTTTTGTCTTTTCTGTTCTAAAATATTATTTGTTCTAAAGAATTATTTTTTTCCTTTCTGCTTTGAAATATTATTTGTTCTAAAGAATTATTTTTTCCTTTTCTGTTCTAAAGCATTATTTGTTCTAAAGAATTATTTTTTTTTCTGTTCTAAAATAATGTTTGTTCTAAAGAATTATTTTTTTTTCTTTTCTGTTCTAAAATATTATTAGTTCTAAAGAATTATTTTTTCTTTTCTGTTCTAAAGAATTATTTTTTTCTTTTCAGTTCTAAAACATTATTTGTTCTAAAGAATTATTTTTTTCTTCTCTGTTCTAAAATATTATTTGTTCTAAAGAATTATTTTTTTCTTTTCTGTTCTAAAATATTATTAGTTCTAAAGAATTATTTTTTCTTTTCTGTTCTAAAATATTATTTGTTCTAAAGAACTACTTTTTTCCTTTCTGTTCTAAAATATTAAGTTTCTACAAAGTTCTCTTTAGTAATTAAAAATAATAATGTGTTTTCCTGAGCCATGGGGGCTCAGGGGACAAACCGTCTTCCTTCCAATGAGGGGAAAAAGAAAAAGTTCATAGAAATATGCCACAGTAGACAATGGACCCAAATTTCCAAAAATCTGTTTACTTTACCTACTAGAGAAGTTCACTTAATAGAGAGAAAAGTAATGTGTAAAAAAGATTACAGTACTTAAAACAAAGCCGTTTTAGACGAACAATTCAACAAAATCAGTTCACAGAGCCGTGATGGCTCAAGAGATGGAGAGTCTTCCTTCCAATGAGGGGTACCGGGTTCGAATCCCAGCGATGGCTGATCAATACGAATTCCACTTCTGGCTTGCAATAACCACAATAGCGACGTAAAAATATCCTCAGTGGTAGACGGATCATGGTTTAAAGTCCCCTTACCATCAGGCTAACAGTGGGAGCTTCTCGTGTTTTTCCTCCCCATGTCTAGCAAACCTCTCCGAAAATAAAGTTCCATCAAAAGTCCTCCATGAGGGCAAATATCTCCCAATACTTCATCCAGAAGTTCCCTCGTCTTTTGGATTGTGTTCAAAACTACAAGGCCACAGAGTTGAACATTAGTAGTATTGTTTCTAATAACTGGGTCGGCCTGTTCAACGATGGTTATAAAATTAAAATGTGGTGTTATCCTTGTTATGGAAAAATGAGAAAATATATTAAATGAGCCTTTAAAGTTTTAAGCGATCTTTTCATTGATTTTTTCTTCTCTGAAATGGGGGGGGGGAGAAGGAAAATAATGAAAGCAAAGAAAAAAATATTTAAGGGGAAAAAATGTAAGGTTTAATATTACATTCGTGTTAATAGCGTAGGAAAAGAAGTAGAGAATGCAGAAACGTTGAGTTGAAACAATTAGCGAGATAAGAACAACCAGTTGACACTGAAAATATCGTTTTTCTTTGTCTATGCAAAAAAAAAAAAAAAAAAAAAAAATATTAACCAGAAGTTTGTAAACATGTAAGTTTACAATTTCGTGATAACAGCTCACGCGCTTAATATTCCAATTCTTTGTTGCCAAATCGATAAAAATAAATGAGGACTTTCCTTTTAAGATGAGAAAGATGACATCAATGCCGAGTTGAATGAATTTCATCATGCCTCCTCCTGCTCCTGCCATTGGTTAAAATGAGATGGTTAATTTTTACATGACCGTGCGTCCACAAACGATGGAACATTGTTTGGAACGCCAAGGGAAATGGACTTTGTCCAAAATGATGAACGAAGTCCAGGATATGGTTTAGAAGAGTAAGGTATGAATCGAAGCTTGCAAAACAGTGAAGGCCACAAAACCTATCACGAGGTAAAGATCTTACACTTTTGCACAAAAGTTGACGGTGAAATAAGAAATTTCGTCAAGAATACTGAACCATTTGCAGAATAAACTCAAACCTGAGAAGGATTCAGAATCAGAAGCTACTTAGCTTATGAGAACTTGCAGAACGAACGTCACTCTAGACTTTCAAAGAAAATCCAACTCCTAAGAAGTCTTGGAGGCTATATCTTCAGCAAAACGATAGATGCCCTTTAATAAAGAGAACATCTAAGCAGTTCAAACGGTATAAATCATTATAAGATTCACCAGATTTAGCCTCTGTTTACTTTTCTATTGCTTGTCAGAAAAAAAAACTCAAATAAAGTTTGTCAAATAAAGATTCACGTTGGAAGGATCGACCAAACAAATAGCTACTGAGCTGCGATGGTTTAGTAGGGGATAGAGCGTTCGCCTTCCAATCAGGTGAACCGGGTTCGAATCCCACCGGTGGCTGGTAGAGGCGAATTTCGACCACACCGACCACAGTAGTGACGTGAAATATCCTCAGTGGTAGACGGATCATGGGTTAGAGTCCCTTTGCCGTTTAACTAACCACGGGAGATTCTCGTGGTTTTCCTCTCCATGTCTAGCAAACCTTTCCAAAAATAAAGTTCCATCAAAAAGTCCTCCATGTGGGCAAATATCTTCCAATACTTGATCCAGAAGTTCCCTCGTCTCCTGAATTGGGTTCAAAACTACAAAGCTACAGAGTTGAACATTAGTACCCGTAAATTAGTAGCCGGAGTTGAACATTAGTAGTATCTTCCTCTCCATGTAATGCAAATGTGTGTTAGTTCCATCAAAAAGTCCTCCGCTAGGGCAAATATCTCCCAATACTTGATCCCCTCGTCTTTTGGATTGGGTTCACAATGACAAGACTACGGAGTTGAACAAAAGAATTGGGTCGGCTGTTCAACGACGGATATAAAACATCAGTTCCCAAGAAAGAGAAGACTTTAGAAAGCATTTTTAATCACTGGAAATAATTTTTAAAACACAAGAGTATCCATTTATTTTAAAAAACATCTAAAAAGATTGAGACAGTGTGAAGAAGAAATTTTTCTTACGTCGACAGAAGAATGAGAAAGTAGGCTATTTTCATCTTCTTCTGCAGAGACCGTTAATGAGTTGCCTTTTTGCTGGTGGTTTTTCTTCTTCTTTTTGGGATGATCAGCATTCCTAGCGTTCTTCCACCGCTCCGTCTTTTAAAACTCGAGGTGTCAGTTTACTCAGTCTTGAGGGTAATTTCTGGGTAAATCGACATGTGAGGTCTCTCTTTTTCACTGACAGATTCCTTTTGCGAACGCTTCACCACATTTTATCCCTTTTTTTAAAAAAAAGAAAAGGTCCTCTGCATGATGACAACGCATATTGCCCGCTTGATAAGGTTTTCACATCAACGCAAACCTCCTTCTGATAAGGATGTTACGAAACAGTTCTAATATTAATTTATTACTGTAAGAACGCTCAACAGTACTTTCATGTTTTATGTAACACTTCTACATATCAGAGCTGTTAAACAAGAAAAGTAAACGATGCTTTTACGTTTTTGCTTTTTTTTGAGTGATGAGAAAATGTTTATTGTTGTTGCAGTAGATGTGTATTGTTGTTGTAGTTCATTTACGTCACACTAGAGCTGCGCAATGGGCTATTGGCGACGGTCTGGGAAACATCCCTGAGGATGATCCGAAGACATGTCATCACAATTTTGATCCTCTGCAGAGGGGATGGCTTCCCTGCTTCGGTAGCCCGACGACCTGCACGCGAAGTTGAGCACTTTACGGTAGAACAGTTTAACGAGGACCTATACCGCACACCCTCGGGACCTATGCAGACTGATCCAAGTGGTCACCCACCCGCACAGTAGCTTCACTTCGGAGATCTGCTGTGAACCGTGTCTTAACGATCAGTCCACTGCGGGACGATAAAATGTATAAATTTCTTTTTAATTATTTTATGCACAAATAAAACTCAAAATCACAACTGCGCATAAATAAATCATTCGTACACTGTTAGAAATTGCTTGGAAAAGAACAGTTACATAAAAGTTTATTTTCAAAATAGTTACATAAAAGTTTTAAGATCTTATAAAATCTCTTTGGATCGACAATTCTGAAACGAAAAGATTTTTTTGAATTGCATTCCAATCCAGAATTTTCCTCGTCCTATAAAGCGTGGGGGGATAAAAGATGTAAAACTTGTCCTAATATTGGCAAAAAAAAAAGAAGAAGCAACAGCATGCAATTCAAATTAACGATAGCTTCAATAATGTTCGCAAAGTTAAAAACGTTATTTGTATGTTAACCTGTGGTTTTTGTAATATGAAATAGGTTGAACAAACCAGTAATTAATCCACATTGTTCATATATAAACAGTAATAAAATTATCAATAACCTAGAATTGAATTATTTCAGAGTACATAATTTTAACAATGTTGAAATTAATATTTTTGATATAGTAGAAGATATCGATTTAAACCCACAAAAAGATTTTAATAAACATATAAATATTAATCCAATGAAAGATTTTGTTTTCTCCCTTTAGGATAAGAATCTATATAATCTTCAAGATCTTATTATTAACTTTTCTTTTAATTAATTGCGCTTCAAAATTTTTTGTTTTGATCTTGTAAATGCTAAAATGAGTAAAATTTCACCGAACTAAAATAAATACTTATTTAATTCATATTTCGTTATCAACTTTAAAAACTCTATTTTCGATAAGATTAAATTTCATAATATTTTTGAAAATTCAAAAAATTTGTTTCCATTAAAAGATTTTAACATAGTTGAAAGCTTTAAATATAATAAATCTCCTTACGGAACGATTTTTAATTATAATGATATTAGCAAAAATTTAGGAAAAATTAATATATCCGATTATGAAGAAGAGAAATACTTTGAATTTGTTGATAAACATCACAGACATATTATTACTGATAATTTAAAGATTATAGAAAAATTAGAACTTAGAAATTTAATGAAAAAAGACACAAAATTTAGACCCATTTACCATGTATCAATTCATGAAATTCTTAAATACTTTCTGAATGATCTCAACAGTTTTTGTTTAAAGATATTTAATAGAGTTTCTTAATCTTTAGATATGTTAACAGAATGGAAATTAGGTGTTTATTATTACTTTAAAAACTTTGTTTTCTATAATAAAAAAAATTTAAATAACACTAACAATGCAACAAATTTTTCTAAAATTAATCATTCAATTATGCAGCTACAAAAAAATTTTGTAATTACTCCCATAGACAAAGCTAACAATAATTATGTTGAAATTCTATGTTGAAATTCGAACCCTGTTCGCCTCATTGGAAGGCGAACGCTCTATCCCCTGAGCCATTGCGGCTCAACCTTATTTTTTTATTTTATATTTTATATCAGTCGTTGAACAGCCGGCTCAGTTTTGGTTTACGACTACCAATGTTCAACTCCGTAGCCTCGTAATTTTGAGCCAATCCTGAGGACAAGGAAACTCCTGGATCAGTATCCCCAGAAGTATTGATTTGTTATGGGAACCTGGAGGACTTTGTGACTCGACAGATATAACGTGCATCAGGCACCATTTACTACAAAAGGAGTCTTCGGCCAGCCGGGAATCAAACTCACGAACTCTTGGACATGAGCCCAGTGTCAACCTTATTAATTGTAAAAATTAAATTATCCAGTATAATATTATTACCTTGAGCACACCAATTTTCGGGCCAACACAAGGTAACTAACAAATCAAACGTGCTTTATTACTGCAGTAAGAACGGACCATAAAATATCCCTCTATTTATACTTCAAACCTCTACTTTCACTTCTATTTTCATATTTTGTAATCTGGCAATTTTATTACGAAAATATTTTAAATCATTCTTGGAAGATTCCGGAACGTGTAAGTTCAATTTAATTTAACTCTTGCTTTATAGATTACATTTTGGGCTTTGTCGTGTGTTTTTCTTTCTTCATTTTCTGTGTTTTGTTTGGTGTGTTTTATTTCGTTTCAATTTTTTTGGATGCTCCTCACTCCATTATATTGATATCACTTTGGCTTAATTAATACAATATTAGAAAGCACTCCTTTTTGTGGATATAGTCGTGCGAGCTGATGACGAGGTTATATCTTTTCATTATTCCATTTTTCTGCTTTATAATTTTTTTTTAAATCAAAAACATTTTTTTTAAAAAATATTTTTAGATTTATCTTGTCTTGATTCTTATACTAATTTATGTTATTATTAATTAGTTATTATATTTATAGTATCTTCATAATATTTTTTTTTTTGAATAAAAAACATTTTTTTTAATACTTTTAAATTTTTTTTGTTTTGATTCTTATGCTAGTTTCGATTTTGATCGTTTTTCTTCTTATCTTTTAATTAATATTTTCCATATTTTCTCTATGTTTTTAATATATATATATATATATATATATATATATATATATATATATATATATATATATATATATATATATATATATATATATATATATATATATATATATATATATATATATATATATATATATATATATATATATGGATAGTCGAAACCAGATAATTTGTCCTTTAAATAGTAAAAGTGTGGCTTATTCAGAATATACTATTTATATCCAGTTTGCTATAATTTTTAAAGTTTATACTACAGATCACCCTACACATTATAGTCATCTGAATTATGAATTTGTTAAATCAACCTAGGGGTAGCCCAGGCAAGATGGGACAATGCTCTATTTTTGTTTATGTTAAGTTATTATTATTGAACTTTATTATTTATTTATTTTCTGTATGAGATATGTAAGAGCAATGTTCCCACTATATGTTTTCAATATAAAAGATATAAAATTGCTCCAGTTTACTATTTTTTAAACCAAGTTTCCTTAAACGGTTCATCTTGCCCGGGCTTCCCCTATGTCATGCATATGTCAAATAATGAATACCATCCAATTTGTAGAAACAATTTTTATTATTAAAGATTCTAAGGAACAACTTTTGTATACTAGTAGAATAATAGAATATTACATTTTAATACACTAGTCGAAACTGCATTCACAAAAAGAAAATCATCGGTTGCCACTTTCTTTGATATTAGAATTTATTAGATTTCAAGCCTCACTTAGCAAAGTGTGGATTTAAAAACATAAACAAATAAATAAATAACATAAAATATGAATCGTAACAATAAATAATTCTTTAAAAAGAATATTAATCAAAGTTTAAAAGAAATTCCTCCTGGAAATTATTTCGCAAATTTATTCAAAAAATATAAAATATACGGAAAAATCACATAAAAGGACAAAAGCAGTCTGATCCGATGTCTTTCTGATGCAAATTATACAATTCGCACCACTTTATTTCTATTTATCTTACACATTATAACAATCAGACGACGTAGAACTTTTCACATGCCACACAAACTGGTCCGTTTGTCAATGTGTAACATGCGCATAAAATTAATTTTTTGTTTACTGTCAATCTCTTTTTGGGAATCAGGATTGACAAAATGTAATTTTGTTATTCGTATTTGCGTGCCTGTTTTGTCCCTTTCAAAATGGAAAATTATTCCTTTTCAAAGTAATATTTCATTTTGGAAAACAAAAAATTCGATTTTTTTTCTCTTCCTTTAATGAGTCGTCTGTTTGTAATAATGACAAGAAAGTTAAACGAATCATTTCAGCATCTAGACAGAAGATCGATGTCGATTTCAGCATCTAGACAGAAGATCGATGTCGATTTCAGCATCTAGACAGAAGATCGATGTCGATTTCAGCATCTAGACAGAAGATCGATGCCGATTTCAGCATCTAGACAGAAGATCGATGTCGATTTCAGCAACTAGACAGAAGATCGATGTCGATTTCAGCATCTAGATAGAAGATCGATGTCGATTTCAGCATCTAGATAGAAGATCGATGTCGATTTCAGCATCCAGACAGAAGATCGATGTCGACAGCAAGCTTTTTCAAAGCTTCTGAGAGAAATTTTAACGAATAGCTGTTTAAAAAACTGATTAAAAAAATTAAAGCAAAAATAATTATGGATGGCTTCTTTTGAAGAAGTAATATTATTGATCAATTGGCTATCTATGAAATGAGCTGTTTTAAAATGAAAAAGGGAATAAACAAGTTTCGATAAACGGATGAGATTTTTTTTATTTTTTATATTTTATAACCGTCGTTGAACAAAAGACACAATTTTTGGCGTTACGACTTCTAATGTTCAACTCCGTAGCCTTGTAATTTTGAACCCAATCCAGAAAACAAGGGAACTCCTGCACCAAGCATTGGGAGACATTTTGCTTTCGTGGAGGACTTTTTGATGGAACTAACCCGCATCTGCGTTGCATGGAGTGGAAAATCACGAGAATCTCGAAAGGTTAGCCTTAAACTGGTGAGATTTTATTTTATTTTATAACCGTCGTTGAACAGCCGACCCAATTTCATGGGTTTACGACTACTTACGCTCAACTCCGTAGCCTTGTAATTTTTGAACCAATCCAGAAGACAAGGAAACTCCTGGATCAGTACCCCCAGAGGTACTGATTTGTTGTGGGAACATGGAGGACTTTGAGACTCGACAGATTTAACGTGCATAAGTCACCATTTACTACACGGGGAGTCTTCGGCCGGCGAGGATCGAACCCACGACCTCTTGGATATGGGCCCAGCACCCTACTGACCAGGCTATCCCGGCGCACAAAAAACTGGTGAGATTGTAACGTTTGACTGTTACTTATAACAACCCATCTTAAGAAGCAGTTCCAAAAATATAACTCCCCAATTTCAAAGATCACACTTCGCCTGATAATGATAGTACGATTGAGTACCGTTTGAGGCATCTTTGGTGGTCATGGAAAAATGTTCTATTTCAGGTGGTGAAAATAAACGAATGGATACGACATCAGCTTCTGACTCTCACCGACCACACAGCGCTGAGGTAAAATATCCTCAGTGCGACAGATTAGAATCCCCTTGTCTAACTACTGGGAGGTTAATGAGGTTATCCTCTCCAGGTAACGCAAATGCGAATTAATTCCATCATGAAGGCTAGTTTGTGCCATTGGTAGTCGTAAAAATTGGCAATCTACAATTTTGCTTAATTATAATAAAGTTTTTGTTTAAGTTTATATTTCCTTCCAAACATCCATATTTCAAACATTCAATCAAGAAATATAAAGTCATTTGGCCGACCATGATAGAAATAGGTATTACGTGTTGGTATGTTTAGTGTTAAATTATCATTGAGTCAACTTTGGAAACTTCATACGAAATTTGCTAATTAAATTTCATTATTGTGCCTAATTATTTTTTTCTTTATGTTGTTATATTATTATTTTTTTGCGTAAACTTTTAATATGCATAAAAATATCAAAGGATCTTTCTGCTGTAGCACCGACGAAGGGGATAATTTAAAATTTTACTTTGAGCGTCCTTTCTCGCAAGCAACGTGACTTTTTCTATCTAGATGCTGACAACCTTAATATTCCTAGGATAATGATTATTAACTGTTTTTGAAATACGGTGATTTTTTGAGTTTCTTATCTTACAGTTCATTTAAAAAAATCCCTCATAAAATTAAAAAGTGTCGCACATTTTCAACTCATTGTACAGTGGGCCAGCATCCAAGATTTCTTGGCCAAAATTAGTATTTCGATGAAATTTGTTTCAAAATTTGGGGGTTTTTATGTGCAGGTAAATTGAATTCATAGTTGAAATTTAGAAATACACTAAAAATACCCCACCCCAAAAAAATGGCAGCTGAAATAGAGCGAGCAAGAATAAAAAAAATATATATAGTACGTTTAAATAATTAAATATAGCAATGAAAATATATTAATTTTCGTCATTTTATATTAAAAATAAAAAGCAAATCATATTTCCAAAGTAATATTACAAAATAACGCGAAAACAGGAAGAAAAAAAAACATAATTTTTGTTTTTCGGTATATTTAGTCCACTTTTGCAATACGGGCAAAATGGGGCAGGTTTTTTCGAAAGAAGAAACATCAAAGAAGACGACCAAAAAAAAAAAGTTTAGCTAATTACCTCTTGGAACTAAGTTTCGAAAGTGATTCAAACATTGTAAAATGTCAAATTCTAAGATATAAACTATACGTTTGTCAAGAGTATTCACTAATCCAACAAACTGAAAAATTGTACTATCATTTCAGACTAATTACTCTGATAAAAATGCAACAGTAAAGTGAAATTCCTATATGTATTTCTGAAATAAAAATTTAAAAGTTATATTTAAAAAAAAAAATTTTTTTTACATATTTTTCATTACATTGCACTTTCGTCGGTCCAAAAAGTAAATTATAATGTTTGGAATGATGATGAATACTTAATGTGGGCTATATTAACCTACACATATCTTAGTTGAAAATTTACTTTTTGACTTTTGCCCAAAGATCATGGTATTCTGGCCCACAGTGAAGTGACACGACCTTTTCTATCTAGATGCTGACAACCTAAATGTTTCCCCAGATAATGATTATTAATTTGTTTTTTGAAATAGGATGATTCTTTGAGTTTCTTCTCTTACAGTTCATTTAAAAAAAATCCCTCATAAAATGACAGTTTTAACTCATTGTAGCCATGAAGGAAATATTCAGACTGAAAGAAGTCAAATGAGAAGCTGTGCTTACAAAGAAAAGGAATGCTGAGACATTCAATGTCGGTCAAACAAATGAACCTTTACTCAGACAAGCTGATACGTGTCTTTACATTCTTGGCCCTTCCCGAAAAACAATTCTTCGTTTGTTCTAGACATTGCTGGATCGAGCTCACTTTCCTTCACTACAACAGCACGATTCACGAGAGAGTCACTTCCTTTACCTTTAATTTAATAATCTCATAGAGGGTGGTTCAGACACGGGGGTCTGAGGGTTTGAAAATATGTATAAAAAGAACCACTTCAGAATCGTGTGGAGGTATATTTCTGTACACAGTGGAAGAAAAGAGTTCTTCTTAAGTAACCGGGAGTGAAAACACCAATAACTGCATTCGAAGTAGGACACCCCCTCACCTGTAAGGGGTGTGACTTGTTGAGCTGTCCTTGTCGCTGTCCTTCTTTGCATTATAAAAGTAGGGCATGTACCGGTGCAGGTGTCCATAGGCGGTGTCCGTCGAACTGGGGGAGAGTGTGGGTCTGAGCACCCCGCACGATTGAGCCGCCGTCGCAGCGTTCGCGGCACACAAGAGTCCCAGGTGCTGACTCAGACCGGCTGGGCCCCACTGAGCCCACATGGCCCGCTGTGCTGGGTTCATGGCATACATGGCCGGCAGGTTGGCCAGCATGCCGTAGGTGTCGGTGAAGGAAGGCAGAGCACCGGCCGGTTTCCAGGGAAGGAGGGGTGCCCTCAGTCCGAGAAGGTTCTCCCTCGCTAGAGCTGCCTGGAGATCTTCTCTGTCCGGGTGTTCCAGCAATGCTCGAAACGGAGAGTGGAGGTAGGAGGGGTCTCCTATCAGAGCTTCCATTGTGTCCCTAAGGAAGGAAATCATGATCATCATCAATCAGGGAAGAGAGAACAGAAAGGGGAAGCTTTTACAAAGAACAATAAAATGTGCGTTAAATTCGAATCAGAGCTATAATTTTAAACAATTTATATTCTACCTTTTTGTACTTTAGTATAGGTTGTTTGTTATTGACGTATGCCTGTTTAGGCAGAGTGGGTGCGATTGTTCTTGTTTTCCAGTGGCGCCATCTATGGCCAAGAATTCAACTTCTTCCACACCATACGTCGCACCCGTTTAAAGGGCGGACCCATTCATACATTCATCCACAGATCGTAATTTTGACCTGAATCAGACAACGATCCATCTCCAATCCAGTACCCCCAGAGGTATTGATTTGTTATGGGAACATGGAGGACTCTGCGACTCGACGGATTTAACGTGGTCGCCATTTACTACTACACGGTGAGTCTTCGGCCGGCGGGGTTCGAACCCACGAACTCACGGACATGGGCCTATCGCCCTACTGACCAGGCTATCTCGCCCCTTTTCTTCTTTTTAACATTATTTAAATCATGCTAGAAGCCCAGCGATGATTATTCTGTACCCGAAAATATGAGGGCTTTTACAGAAACTGGAGCCCAAAATACTCTACAATGTTGTTGTTGTTGTTAATTTACGTCGCACTAGAGCTGCACAATGGGCTATTGGCGACGGTCTGGGTAACATCCCTGAGGATGATCCGAAGACATGCCATCACAATTTCGATCCTCTGCCGAGGGAAGGGCACCTCCGCTTCGGTAGCCCGACGACCTAGTCGAGCACTTTACGGTAGATCAGTTTAACGAGGACCCATACCGCACACCCTCGGTCCCTACGCAGACTGATCCAAGTGGTCACCCACCCTCACACTGACCGCAGCCAGTGATTCTTCACTTCGGTGATCTGCTGGGAACCGTGTCTTAACGATCAGTCCACTGCGGGACTTATATACTAGGGCAGCCCGACGACTGTAGCCCGACGACCTGCACGCGAACTTTAGCACTTTACGGTAGAAGAGTTTAGCGAGCACCCATACCGCACACCCTCGGTCTCTACGCAGACTGATCCAAGTGGTCACCCATAAGCACACTGACCACAGCCAGGGATGCTTGACTTCGGTGATCTGCTGGGAACCATGTCTTAACGATCACTGCGGATCTCTTTTAGTGGAAGAAAAATTTGAGTCTAATATTCTTCTTTTATAAAATTTATATAAAATTTATATAAATTTAGCAAATGTTTGGTGGGGTGGTATAAGGTATAAAATGACTAGCATGTTTTAAAATTGTTCCGTTGTTAGGAGAACACGTTTCAAAATTAAATGTTAATCGTCTTCCCAATAAATATTGCTTTATTTTACTTAGTATAGTCTCATTAGAGCGGAAATCAAATTCTATAAATGAATAATTTTTTTTAAATTTCGAGAAAAATTTATATAAATATTCGAGACCATTTAGAGTTTGTTTAAGGTTTTGTCATTAAAGAATTTCTTTTGGTTTCCCGCCGCCATAAGCATATCGCTCATGGGCTGCAATAGCTCAGGTTTTGAGATAAGTGGGTTTCATTGCCAAGGTAAATGCATAAGAAATGCTTTACTTTGCTTAAACGAAGTTGAATTATGAGTTGTGCTAGTAATGCTGCTAAAAAAATTTCATATTTACACCTGTTCTTAGTCCAAAACGCGTGTTTTTTGAGTTGTGCCACTATTGCAGCCCATGAGCGATATTATAATTTTTTTAAGTTTGTATTTTAAAGGAAAACTATAAACTCTTCAATGTTTAAATTGCTCTCTACCCAAATCGTGGATTAATTCATTATCTTAGCGAAATATTTTACATCTTCTAACTTCTACAATTATATAGGATTTGATAAAAAGAGGATGTGCACATTTGAGAATATTTGATTAAAAAACTTTACATTTGCAACGCAAAATGGTGGGGATATTTTCCTCACACCATTTACAGTTTTCGAGACATTTATGCATATATTTTCATTTATGGTCTTTCTGCCATCTAATATGGGTAGAAATTTACGCTTGGATGGATTTTAAATTTACAGTTGCGGTATTAAATTTAATAACTCATAATATTATAAAACCTCTGCATTATTAAATAATGTCCTCATATTTCACCAGTTGTTGCGGTTGAATTACCTGTCAAATTCTGTTAACCTTGAGGAATCTCTAAAACCTTTGGCAAAAGGGTTGCTATCTATCTTCAGCTTCGTTATCTGAAATAGGAAAACAATCATTTTAAATTTTCGCCACACACCAAATCATTTAATAGATAATCATGTAAAGTATAATTTGAGACTATGAAATGATTTTATTTGATAACCGTCGTTGAGCAGTCAACCTAAATTTGAGTTTACGACTCAGTAGCCTTGTCATTTTGAACCCATGATAGGAGACAAGGGAACTCCAGTAGAGGTACTGATTTGTTATGAGAACTTGGAGAACTTTGTGACCCCAACCGTTTTAACGTGCACCATTTAATAGGCGGGGATTCTCCGGCTGGCTGGATTCGAGCTCCCGTTCTCACGAACACAAGTCAGAACACTACTCATGTTCAACTCCGTAGACTTGTCATTTTGAACCCTATCCAGAAGACAAGGGAACTCCTGGATTGAGAATTAGGAAAACTTTGCCTTCGTGGAGGACTTTTTGATGGAGCTAACCCGCATTTGCGTTACGTGGCGAGGAAGACCACGAGAACCTCCCACGGTTGGCCTGACTGCAAGGGGACTCTCACCCATGATCCGTCAACCACTGAGGAAATTTCACGTCAGCACTGTGGTCGGTGCAAGCCGGATGCGGAATTCGTATCGACTCTGATTCGAACCCGGTTCGCCTCATTGGAAGGCGAACGCTCTATCCCCTGAGCCATCGCGGCTCATAGAACTCATGATTGCAGCATGTACGCCTTATTTTTTTTTTTTATTGAAACTAAACTTAACTGGTTATCGCGCATTCTGTTTTTTTGAGCGACGCGCGTGAGATATCTTTACAGCATTGTAATTTTCAAAATGCCACGCTTTATTGCTTGTCATATTTATTTTCATAAGTTTAAAACTCGATTTCAACTGGTTTTTGCTTCGTTTTAGCCCCGTTTTAATGAAATTTATTTCTTTGTCACAAAAGTTTTTCAAAAATGAGATGAAATCAGTTCTTCCTAAATTAATGACAGCATGAATTACTTAATTTGTTTATTCAATTTAATATTTTGAAAGGAAGAAATTCTTTCAGCGTTTCAAAACTTATTTACTATATATTTTACGATATTTTGAATTTTAAGTGATTACTCCTGTTGAAAGAGAATCTACCCCGAAGGGTTTCCTCCCCCCCCCTCGATAAACATATAATTCTATAAAAGCAGACTACTACTACTATCGAAATCGAAATATAGCAGACTGTGTTCAATAATGTTTCAAAATATAGCATTTAAATTCTATTTCAAGACCAAGTAATCGGCTGTAACTGTTTTCATTCGGTTTTTCTTTTTACTTCTTGGCTTTTCAAAAACTTCGTAGTATAGCTTACGGGAAGAAAAAGTCAATAAATAAGAAAGAAACTATTAAAGTTCCTAAAAAAAAAAATAGAATGTCACACACGAAACAAGTCTTAGCTATCAAAAAATGTAAAATTGTGCTCTAAACATTATGTAAAAATTATAATTTGAATGTTAAAACATTTTTTTCAAATGCAGAAACAAGCATATGGACAAAAGAAAAATCACTCTGCATTAAAGAAACGGATAATGCCACCGTCTCTCTTGTTTTGCACATTCAAAAACATCTCGCTTTTAAACTTAAAAACTTAAATAACGAAAATGCGTAAAAACATGGACATAGTGTGCGACGAAAAAAAAATAAATTAGCAATTGAATATTATTTCGAGAATTATTAGCTGTTAAAACAGTAAAATATGCTATGCGACTCGACCTACAGCTCGCTGACATGCAGCTACAGAACTAAAATTTGACACGCTAAAAAAACTATTTTCATTTAGGAACTTTCTGCGTGCTTTTTTTTTCTTCGAAATTCCCGTTTGTTTGGAAATTATAGCAACTTTAAGTCTTTGTTTCGCGAAAAAAAAATTTTCAAAATAATATTTCTTTTTTGAGGTCTTTATTTTATAAGCTTGCCTAATGAAAAGGAATTAATTATAGAGTGAGAGATTAGATGAGCTCTTTAGATTCAATAGCTCCTGAGGACTAATTTTGACTTCTTTTTTTTATGTCGAAGCAACCTTCTTCAACAGCTTTCGTGTCACATGATTCACTCACTCTTTAATTGTTCTTTTTGATCCCAACTTATCGTTCCTTCAATTTGGTTTCGGAGCGGATGCATCCCTCTAGCATAGTCTCTTAGAGATGTGGGGTGAATTGTTATCATGTCAACTTTCATCCATGAAAATGTACTCCACCATAGAATCGATTTAACATGCCTTATATACCAGTGAATTGCAATTGTATTCTTGCAGTGGTAGACACACTACAGTACTCCCCCACCAAAATTTCATCTGCGATAGAATTCGACGAACTTGATACCACTAGTTGATTATGTTTGTGACTCCACTAGTTGCTGTTTTGTGAGAAGCCGGGAGAGCTGTGTTAAAATCACAGCACTTTTGAGTGCTTGTCGTGAGAGCTGTATTAAGTTCACGATCGCTCCTGCGCTGCTATTAGCAATCGAGTGAGTACAGGCTGACGTTGCGTGTGATAGAGACTGAGCAGCAACAGCGCGAGGAGGTGGATAAAGTCAAAGTAGCAAGTCAACTGTTCAATGTGGATCATGCATCGAGGTAGGCGTGGTCAAATCGAAGTGGGAGTTTCTGTTAGGGCGAGAGCAGGCTGCTTTTGCTTTCGTCAGTGAAATAGATATCCCACAATTACAAATTGATAATTTGTAAGCTACAAATCGTTTGCGGTCGCCCCCTTTTACATGGTGGACGCTAGGTGAAGGGGGTTTGAACGGCGAGAGGGCCACTCGTCTGGTCAGCAGAAGGGGAGATAAGGAGTGATAGATTTATGAGGAATTAGAATGCAGAACGCCTTATCTTAACAATTTGTTCTTGTGGAATATAACATTTCTTTCAATTTGTTTTTGAGGTGTATCTATTTCATTGAGGGACGAAAAAGTTTCTAGTTGCGACCTTGCTCTCAGCCTTAAGGTAGGCTGGTTTACATCACGTTCGAAGGTCACCCATGAGGGGTACCTCAACATAGGTGAAGATTGACATGTGACTCTTACCACAAAGACATTGAAGGTTTAGTTACAGAATTTGGGAGACATTTACGAAAAAGATTTGATGTAAATGAATTGTATTTACCAACTGATTCTGGTAGGCTGTAACAGCTGTGAATACGGTTTCGGGGAAGACGTATGTTCTGCATTCTTCTGTCTCGAGATCTGTGATGACACTTGACCCACCCTGCTTCCTTCTGACCAAGTGAATCCTAGGCTGATACTTGTGCATGGAATTCAAGACAATCTGAAAAGGGAAGGGATTCATTGTTATGAAGAGAGAGATTCATTGTTCTGAGGAGCGAGATTCATTATTATGAAGGGGAAAAGACATTCATGGTTATGAAAGAGAGATTCATTGTTATGAAGGAAAAAAACATTCATTGTTATAAAGAGAGAGATTCATTGTTATGAGCGAAAAAAATTCATTGTTATGAAGAGAGAGAGAAACATTCATGGTTATGATCTTCTAATGTATAATAATAATTTTTTTTTTCAATGATGTAAATAATTTCTGAAAAGTCATCCGTATTGAAATTGTGTAATTAAAATTCAAACTTTTTAATTTGAATTATCCATTATTAGGGATTTTTTTCGTGGCATGAAGAGATAGCTTTTCTTCTAACTTTATTCTAGATAAAAACTAAAAAAAATTAACTACGTACAATTTAACGACAGGGCGCCGAAACTCCACGAAGACATTATTTACACTTTCAATTTCAAAAGAGGAGTTTTACCTATTCAAGTAATGAAGTCTACAAATTCCATTTCTTTATTTGGGGATTGACTGCGGAAGATTGATTTAAGATGTTATCCCAATTATTTATTAAAATAAAGGTTAATTCTTCTTCTAAAAAGCATATTTTACTGCGCAGTAATAAATAAAGACTGTATTTCTAGCGAGTTAAAGATTATTTATACGAGAAATGATACTTTAATTATCTAAAAGCGATCAATAAAAAGGAAGGGCTAATCTATAAATGAAATGTAATTCATTTTAAGTTTTATTTACATGCATAAGCTGCATATACATCGAACCCTTCAAATAAATTAAAAATACAAAGAAAACATAGAGAAAATAGATAATTTTTATTTTTAACTCCGCATTTTTATTAACTTCGTATTTTTTGAAATCTAAACAACTTAGAAAAGCAATTTTCAAAAAAAAAAGTTTTTAGCGTTTTTAAAACTTCAGTGATATTCCAATTCAGGTGATTCTTACTTTTCGTACGCTTGTTAATTTTATTTTATAGTCTTTTATGAATATTTTCAAAGTAATTGCCGATTTCTTTTATGTTACAAAAAATACCACTAGCAATAAACCTGAATTTAGTTAGGGTTTTATAGAAATTTCTGATATATATATATATATTTATAAATAATATTTAGTATTATTTAATTATAAATAATATATAAATAATGTTTAATATTATTTAATTTAATTTTACGTCTTTATTATGATTTAGTTTAGCTTTGATTTTATTAATAATGTGACTGTTAGTGTTCAGTTTTTTATAGTTAATACAGCTGATCAGTTCATTAGAAACATAAATTGCAACAAAAAAAAAAAAAAAGATTATACGAAAAATTTATGTAAAAATATTTTTAAAATAATTGAAAAATTATTATTAGCATTATCAATAGTGGTAATACAGAAATTGTTCATTTTTATTAATTTTTTTAATAAAATTAGACATAACCTTATTTTTAGAAGTAGAAAAATGTGGTCTAAATTTAAAGCCTAAAGACATTCATTTAAGGTTATCGTTATTAATATTTAGAAACCCAGTAATAACATCAATATGGAAGGTATCAAAAAAAAGTAGTGATTTTATATTCATCATATTTGCAAAGATAATTTAAACTATCTTTAGCTAAATCCTTATAATAAAAAATAATTAATTTTTTTTAAAATTTTGTGCATATCTAAAATAGGATATGCTACTTAGTTGAGAAGTTAAAACATAGACAAAACTTGGAAAATAATAAAGATTAATGAAAATAAACGAAACAAATTTATTAAAATAAAACATTCCAAATTTTTTTTTTAAATTTATTTATTTGAAACAAAAATTATTAAGGACCCGAGAAACAAAATGAAGAAAAGATATCTTCATCAGCTCACACGATTATATCCGCAAAAAGGAGTGCTTTCTAATATTGTATCAATATATCCAAATCAATGTATACCAATGCAATAGTGGGAGGAGTACTCAAAAATTGACATTAAGTAAAAAAATTATATACGAAATATAAAACATATCAAGCAAAGAACAGAAAAATAAAATGTAAAGAAAATATATTCAAATCCATTCGAATGTATTCAAAAATTGAAAGTACGTTTCGATTTTATTTAGTGCTCCTCACACTTATTGCATTGATTATTTTGCTTTGGCTATATTGATAACAATATTAGAAAGCACCCCTATATGTGGATATAATCGTGTGAGCTAATGAGGAGATTATATATTTTCTTTATTATGGGTCCCTGATTTTTTTTAAATAAATAAAAACAAATTAAATATTTTTCAAAATATTTTATTTTAATGCATTTCATCAATCTTTATTATTTTCCATGTTTTATGAGTTCTATATACTAGTTAATAAAACTTGTTATTTAACGTGACAATGTTAGCCCATTGATACAGAAACGTAAACAAATGCATCCGAGTAAAAACAATAAAGCAGTGATCATCTGATAATTATAATTACTGTTATATAATTATTATAATATTATAGTAATTATTATAATAATAATTACTGATAATTTACACAGAATCGTATGAGTGCGTCTAATAATATATGGCCATCATAATGTATATGAAGGATTGTAACTCACGTGTCCTTGCTTGTCCATCTCGTTGTTGGTGAGCTTGACTTTTTCGAATGAGACGACCTGTTTCCTGAGCTGGTCAGCTGTGAAGGGTGAATCGGGATGGGTGTAGAGACGAGCCGGGGATGGAGGATCGGCCTTTCCGGCCACCAGCCAAGAAGAACGGTGGTAGGCATATCGATATCTCTTCTGGTCGACGGGAACAATATCCATCAGAACAGAATACCTCTGATGTTCCAAGAATTCCACACCAGAGAACGATACTCTGAGTGTGGGGAACATCCGCCTGCAACAGAATGTAAATTATACTCTTTCATACCTTTTTTCTACGACATATTCCAGGGCCGTCTTAATAGCATGCAGGTCCCCCGGGCGCAGACATTTTTTGGGCCCTTATGACATTTTATACCAGTGGTTTCCAACTGGCGGCCCCGGGGGTATTTTAAACAGTATAAAACAGGGGTTTCCAACTTACATGAGGCCGAGGGCCACAATTAAAAACACAAATCGAATGGCGGGTCGCAACTTTTTCAAAATTTTATGTAGGACTCTTTTATGTTTAAAAGAACATTAAGTATCACTCTCAGATTGTTATCAAGTTGTACGAAACAAAAGTATTGAATTTCAAACTAAAATAAGAGGTAGATTTTCAAAAATATTTAATTGCATATTAAGAAAATTGAGGCAACAATAACTTTAATGTGTACCTATGTATTAAATAATTAATGTGCAACAGATATTTGTGCTTTTTTTTTGTGGCCCGCGAACTAAAATATATTAGTTGTCATTTTTTTGCGGACAATTTTCGTAAAAAAATCTATGTGGGTTTAAAATACTTTTCTCGTTAATAAAAACCTAATTTCTTCGTTTCAGTGAAATTTAGCATACCAAAGGTGCAAAAAAAATTTATTTCTCAGATTTTTCGCTTCCAAGAAAATATTTATACAAATACGAAAAAAATCGTGTATGTTGCTCTTTTTTATTTCATTTTTTTTTTCTTTTTTTTTTTTTGCATTTTGTGAATATAATTTAGTGGGTGTGTATCAGAAATTTTCTCGAAAAAATTCCCCGATTTAACTTTTTGAAACCACTCATTTTGGACGAAAATATTGACACACACATTTGTAAATTTAAAATGTAAACATCTATTCTCTGGTGGTTGCAGCAGACAAACCTCAGTTTTCTCATTGAACGTTTTGTGTGCTACTATGTAAGTTTTAATACCGACCTTTTTAAAGTTTTAAATCTTAACCATTAGATATCTATTGCACATTAATTGTTTAATACATAGGTGCACATTAAAGTTATGGTAGCCCGAATTTTTTAGTATGCATTTAAATATTTTTGAAAATCTACTTCTTACTTTAATTTGTAATCCAATACTTTTGTTTTGTACAACTTGGTAAAAATCTGACAGTAATATTTAATGTTCCTTCAAACATAAAAGAGTCCTACATAAAATTTTCATGAAGTTGCGGCCCGCCATTTGATTTGTGTTTTTAATTGTGGCCCTCGGCCTCATGTAAGTTTGAAACCCCTGTTTTATACTGTTTAAAATCGAATTAAAAAAACTTCGCATACATAAAATAAAGCATTTTTACGCATGCAATAATTTAAACAAATTTAAATACATTCAGGGTCTTATTATCGCCTTGGCCCAATAGTCCACAATATTATTTATTTTTTTCTTTTTAAAAATACTGAAAGAAACAGTTTTTCTAAAAAAAGGCAATTTTTTATTTCAAATTTTCTTTATTTTGCGATAAACTAAACTCGTGTAAACATTGCACCTATCACTTTCGAAAATACAGCTGAATTTCAATTCTCAAAGTCTCTTATAAATGATTGGTGTAAACAAGAACTAAAAGCTTATTCTTAACAGATATGTAAAGCTGTAGATGGAAGGCTACAATTTTTAAAATAATTTAGCTAATCAGTGACTTTTAGCAAAAAATCACTGATTTCACTCGCTTGTGGTCACCAAACTATTTTTATTTTATACGATTTATACATTTATATTTTGCATTAATACACTCTATAACAAAAAAATCGACGCACCAAGAAGAAGTTGTCCGATTGAAACGAAAATTGGTGGATAGAAAGACAATGTACAGAATAGTAAATGATTAAAATTTCAGAGCAATTGAATAATTTATTGCAAAGTTACAGTAACAAGTTCAATAAGGTGTTGACCCGCCTCTAGCCTGGATACAAGCTGCCACACGGCGTGGCATAGACCGATGAAGCTCCCGGATGGTCTCTTGCGGTATTTCCTGCCAAATTCGATCCAATTGTCGAACGAGGTCATCAACATTCCGTGCCAAATGCAATCGCCTTCCCATTATATCCCAGACATGCTCGATGGGAGAGAGGTCTGGTGATCTGGCAGGCCGAGGAAGAGTTTGACAAGCTTGCAGACAGTTTATAGCAACGCGTGCCGTATGTGGTCTGGCATTGTCCTGCTGAAAAACCAGCCCAGGAAGCTGCGAAAGGAAAAGTAGCAAAACAGGTCTCAGGATATAGTCGACGTACCACTGTGCAGTAAGTGTACCTCTAATGACGATCAAAGGGGTCTGGCTGTCAAAGGAAATGGCACCCCAGATCATAATGCCTTGTTGAGGGCCGGTGTGGCGTGCAATAGTGAAGTCAGGATCCTCCCTCTGCGTCTCCAAACACGTCCTCGATGATCGTCAGGACACAGTTGGAAGCGGGATTCGTCGCTAAAGACTATACGTCCCCAGTCGGCATCATTCCAGCCTGATCGAGCCAAAACATTCATGCATGCGAAATTTCAAAGCAATAGGATGATTGCTTCTTGGTTCGTCGATTTTTTTGTTATAGAGCAGTGCTTAATGTGGTACGCGTACCCCCAGGGGTACGGGAACAGTTTAGCTGGGGTACGCGTTCTTAAGCGAAATATCTTGCAACAAACGAAAATTTCAACATTTTTTTATTTAAAAACAAAGCCAGCCATGATAATTTACGATTACGTATTTTTCAATTAGTTATTTTTAGAGTTAACAGTTAATAGTTAGTGTCGTCAACAGCCAGTTGTGATTTTTAACTTTCGTTCAATTTTCTATAGCAAAAAATGCATTCATTTTTTTTTCCTTAGAGGTACACAGCATTACGAAAAATTTAGAAAGGGTACACAAAAGTCATAAGTTTGGGAAACACTGTTATAGAGTGTATTTAGAATTAAAAAAAATTGTTTTGAAAGTAGGATTTAAACATACTAAAAAAAAAATTAAAAAAAAATTTTCTTCTAATATTAACATTGTTATAGTGTAGATTAACTTCCCGATTTGAATACATTCTGTCTTTAATTTTTGCATCAGTAGATTCGATGCGTTAAATTTTTATTCTTGCAAACGATGAAAAACGAATTCATCCGCAGAATAGATTTTCACCTTCACGAAAGAAAGAAAAAAAAATTTTTTTTAATGACACAAATTCCAAACTCATTCGAAATAAACAAATAAGAAATGCAAATCAAACACCAAAAACATTTTGATTCGAGAAAATAAGAAAGAATTTTTTTTCTTCCATTCGTTCAAAGCAATTTATTGACAACAAAGTTCAAAAGTATTCGAATAAAAAACCAAAAAAAAAAAATAATAATAATATAATTATGAAACATTTTTTTAATGATTATTCAAAATTGCTCTCTTTCTCTCCAAGACGTATAAAGCGTTTCATTATTTTATTTTTTTATTAAACTTTCATAAATAATTTCTTGATTGTCGGTGGTTATGTTTCAGGAAGAAGACGCCTTACAGTTTAAAACTATCCATCATGTTACGATCTTTGCTCCCCTTTCTCGCTTATTAAGGCATGAGCATTTGAAAGAAAAAAGAGAGATAGTTTCTGAGAAATCCTTGGAAAAAAAATAATAATAATCAAATAATCTTTGCCTGCCACACGCCCTGAATTAAATGTTCATTTCTGATATCGCCTGCCAGATACACCTTTGTGTCAGAGACGTTAATAGCTTTACCGTCTTTAAGATAATGAGATGAGCGTTAGATGTATGACGTAGCTGAAGGATCAGTCGACTATTCCTCGGCATGACTGAACAGAAATATTTTATATTTTAGTAGTTACGGATAATAATGCTTCCTGAGTATAAGATCACCTACTTTATTTATCTCCCTTGATATCATGATTTTATAAACCGTATAGATAAAAACCGTTTCCTATTATAAAGCTATCATTAAATCTTTGTTCCTTCTTACTGTTTATATTATTTTATGTATGCATTCAAATACGGATTCATTTCATTACGATAATTAACAAAATGCTCTAACTGAAAATGTATAATAATTATATATTTTACAAACGAAAACATTTTTTAATCGTCTTTTAAGAAAAAAAAGAAGAAAAAACAATGATGAATAATGAGGGGCAGAGGGAACAGTCCTTTAGAGCAGTGTTCCCCAACCCCCGGTCCGCGGACCAGTACCGGTCCGTGAATCAAATGGTACCGGGCCGCCCATTTCATTGAAACTGAATTTAAATTCCTAGGTTTATACCCCAAATTAAAAATATCTGTTTTCCATTAAAATTTTATTTATTTAAGAGAAAGGGGCCCCCGAAGGTAGTGACATAAATTTTTTAATGTATCATTGTCTCCGATTACCCCCAGATGGAACCGCCTCATTGCAAAGAAGCAAGCTCAGGGTTCTCATTAAATTTAACGTTCTACTAAGTTAAAATGTTAAATCACTTTATATATATTTTTTGGTGTAACTGTATTTTATTGAAGGCATTTTTAAATACAATCAAATTAAAATTAATAAATCAAAATAATCTAAAATATAAGCAATCAACGTCCTCCCCCCCCCTTTCCAGTGGGCCGCGATGATAAAAAGGTTGGGGACCACTGCTTTAGAGTATATGTATTAAACAAATGTTGCGCAATTAATTAAATAATAATAATAAATTTTGTTTTTGCTAAAGTAAGTCAAAAGTCCTATTATTTGAAGTATAAAAGAGACTAATTCTTAATTTTTTGGAATAGATATAGAAATGATTCGATTTCTTTCATGTATTCGTACTATTATTTCCACTTATAAATGAAATCTATTATCTTTTTCACCGAAATGTCTTGCTTTTCTGATTCGCGCTCTATATGCATAGTATTATAATGCTGTTCTGCAAATTTCTCCCCTTGTTCCGATAAACAGTTATTTTAAATTAATTGTTTTAAATCGTCTGCCAGCTCTTGTGAAAATAATAACTGCAACTCTGGCTGGTTGCTAGGCAACCCAAACGACTTTTTTTTTTGTTATTAATGTTTGTAAATAGTCTGTGTATGTCTGTGGATTTTCGGAATTTCATAATTCACAATTAAAACAAGGACAAAAAAGAAAACTGTTTCACTAAGAAAATGGATAAGAGAGCCAGGTTTTTCTTATTGGTCAAAGCGACTCATCAGTGAAAGGTAATGACGCGGCGGTGCCTTTGATCTCCATTATTGAGGAGGAGGGGAGGTTAAGATAAAAAAGAACCTCAGGTGTGAGTTTTCGGAGACCCTTTTATTACTCGCAATCGTAATAACAGAGCGGCTAAATAAGAACCTGTTATTTGAGAGTGCGCCACCTAGTGGTAGAGGCGGGTTAAACGACTACTTCTTAATGTGTGACAATTTGCGAGGCTGCTCTTTTTTCTCCTCCGAAACGATTGGCGACTTTCCCTTCCTTTTTTCGCCAATCCAGCCGCTCAAACACAGGAATGCACAGTGCCAAGGTTTCGTGGCCAAAATTAGTATTTCGATAATATTTGTTTCAAAATTTGGGGGTTTTTATTTAGGAGTTTTTATGTGCAGGTAAATTGAATTCATAGTTAAAATTTTAAAATACACTAAAAGTACCAAAAAAAAAAAAAAATGGCGGCTGAAATAGGGTTTGCAAAAACAAAAATAATAACATAGTACGTTTAAATAATTAAATATAGCAATGAAAATATAATAATTTTCGTCATTTTATATTAAAAATGAAAAGCAAATTATATTTCCGAAGTAATATTACAAAATAACGCGAAAACATGAAGAAAAAAAAAACATAATTTTTATTTTTCAGTATATATTTAGTCCACCTTTGCAATACGGGCAAAATGGGGCAGGTTTTTTCGAAAGAAGAAAAGTCAAAGAAGACAACAAAAAAAGTTTAGCTAATGACCTCGTGGAACTTTTTGGAACTAAGCGTCGAAAGTGATTCAAGCATTGCAAAATATCAAATGATAAGATATAAACTATAAGTTTGTCAAGAGTATTAAGTAATACAACACATTGAAATATTGTACTATCATTTCAGACTCATTACTCTGATAAAAATGTAAACAGTAAGGTGAAATTCCTATATATATTTCTGAAATAAAAATGTAAAAGTTACATTTAGAAAAAAAAAATTTTAAACATATTTTTCATTACATTGTACTGTCGTCAGTCCAAAAAGTAAATTATAATGTTTGAATGAATGATGATGAATACTTAATTTGGGCTATATTAAAACTGCCTACACATATTTTAGTTGACAATTCAATTTTTGGCCGAAGATCATGGTCTTCTGGCCCACAGTGGAATGGTGGAAAATATGTATGCCCTTCAGTAATGCCTCTTAAACAATAAGAGTAATTAACAACACTGATTTTTGAAAGGGGGAATTCATATACACTTTTATTTACGTATAACAAAAAAAAATCGCTCACAACTGCATCATCTCTTGTTGATAAGAAACCCACATATACAGTCAAACCCCGCTATAGTGAACCATCAAGGGACTGAAATTTCTGTTCGCTATAACCGGGAGTTCATTCTATCCTTACTGCAAACAATTTTAACTCATTTTTTTCTGAACTGCTCCCTTTTATGACACATCATTAGCCATTCAAATTTTTGGGGCCCTCCGATAAAAAAAAAATTCTCGTGTATTTTTTACTTATTCAAATACAAATGTATTTATTTATCTTTTCATTCAAGACAGCATATTTAAAATAAATAATAAATAATAATGAATTAAATTTTAATTTATTTTGTTAAACCAGAACTAAAAAATAATCATGACATTTTATAATCATAACATATATATTTGAAATTGATTTTTTTTTTTAAATCCTTGTTTTTCTTAATTTTTTTAAATTATTTCAAACGATCCATTTCAGGAGTGGGCCCTAATCATTGGGGCCCCCAGGCCATGGCCTAATTGGTAATCCGGTACTGACTATATCCACAAAAATTTATATTATATATGTATAGCAAGGTCCGGGAGTGAACATTTTGTTCACTATATCCGGGAGTTTACTATAAACCATGTTCACTATAGCGGGGTTTCACTGTATTTTCTGTTGATTTTTTATAATGCAAGTTCATTTTATTTATTGTAAGTGAATACTCACTAAATGCCGTAAATGGGATGAAATGTCGCCAAGAACTGTTCGCCAAAGTTTCACCCCGGCGGCGGTCATATTTTGTTCCACTGATGGATGGAGAGTGTGGAAACGTGATACTTAAAAATTAAACGGTCTGATTTCATTTCTCTCCCCTTTTTACTCCCCTGCATCTCATTCCTTCACAAACGCGCATATTTTTTAAAAAGATTCATATGTATTCATATCAATATTCATTCATATAAATCTTCACGTGAAAAGGCCCTTCCTTCTCTGAACTACCGCTCTCACTTAACTCGCTGTCTAGTTTTCGTTGCTATGACGACTGTTTGTTTTCAGAACTGACCGACAATGGGAGCTATCCTAGAAACTCTTTTCGGTTGAGCTTAAAATGGATGCTTTTTCTTGAAAAAAATTCTTTACCACTTACTATTTTGGTTTGTTTAGACGTAATTTAATTACAGTCGGACTTCTATTTAACGAATTTCCGTTTTGCAAATTTCTCTAGTTTGCGAATTTCTTCGAGGAACCAAGAAAATTTCTTCGTAAAATAACTTCCAAATAGCGAAGTGAATTTTCTATTGAACGAACTTTTCTCTGAGATCTACTTTACTCTATTTCCCAAAAATATTTCAGAACATTTTAAAGTTGTTAACGCAATTTAGGGGGGAAATGACCTTGAATTGATATTTGAAGTCACTTAACTTTAGTTTGTATTTCAAACGAAAAGCACAGACAAAATTAACGGAATTTATCAGTAGCCATTATGAACGCGTGTGGTAATGCATGTTTAAAATTACTTTTATAATAAATGCAGCAATAATTTTACACATAAACTTAGCCTTTTTTTAGCTGAAAATGTATGTAGCATGATAGTGTAACTCCAGATAATGTTTTGCTCTATTCTTGCTTTTCACACAGATTTCTTTTATGGTTAAGATTTATAAAAAAAAATAGTAGATACTAGTTTACAAGATAATGGTGTATCAATTACTATTTTAACTATGTCTAGTGCTTATGAATTTGAAACCCGTTTTGCGTCGTTTAAGCATTTCAAAAGGGGACATTTTATTTAACGAATTTTCCATATAACGAACTTATTATCGGGATTTAGCGACTTTGTTAAATAGAGGTCGAACTGTATATTGCAAGCTTTCTCAAAGAAAGGGGAAAGAAGTTCGGCACCCAAAAAATGAGGGTTGCAACCAATTTTATTTGTCTGTAAGTCAGTGTCAATGCTAGCATGTGTCAGCAACAAGTTTTGCATTCGTTTGAAATAGTAGATTTAGCTAAAAACAGCAATTTTATGTAACATCAAAACCCGTAGAGATGTTTTATTTTTTTATATCCGTCGTTGAACATCCGATCCAGTTTCTGGGTTTACGGCCACTCATGTTCAACTCCGTAGCCTCGTCATTTTGAAACAATTCAGAAGACAAAGGAACTCCTGGATCAGTAACCCCAGAGGTATCATTTGTGACGGGAGCATGGAGGACTTTGTGACTCGACAGATTTAACATGCATCAGCCACCATTTCACTACACGGGGAGTCTTCGGACTGCTGGGAGCGAACCCACGACCTCTTGGACATGGGTCCTGTGCCCTACCAACCAGGCTATCCCTACCCCTAAGAGATGTTTATTTTATTTTATAATAAGACCTTCGTTGAACAGCAGACCTAATTTTTATGGGCTTACGACTACTAATGTTCAACTCCGTAGACTTGTCATTTTGAACCCTATCCAGAAGACAAGGGAACTCCTGGATCGGATATTCGGAGAAATTTGCCTTCGTGGAGGACTTTTTGATGGAACTAACCCACATTTACGTTACATGGAGAGGAAGACCAGGAGAACCTCCCACGGTTAGCCTGACGGCAAGGGAATCTCACCCATGATTCGTCTGCCACTGAGGATTGTTCACGTCAGCGCTGTGGTCGATGCAAGCCGGAAGCGGAATTCGTATCGACTGGGATTCGAACCCGGTTCGCCTCATTGGAAGCCGAACGCTCATTCCCCCTGAGCCATCGCGGCTCTTAGAGATGTTTAGAAGAAACAAAAGCAGAAAAATCCAAAATGTAGTGTTTATTTATTTATTTAAAGATGGTGGAGCACATGGAGATCGAAAGAACAGTGTCAACCAATACGACACATCATAAAATTTTAACTATATCTATTCAAGAATTTTTGAAACAATTTGACAATTACTACTCTGTTTAATGTGAGCGATGTTGTGACATTTTTTGGGATATTTAAAAATGCGGAGATTTTCATTTTAACTTCAACAATCCATCTTCCCACTTTCGGGGGCCATTTTTGTCGAAATGAAAAGCAGTCGAGAGCTGCTTATCTCCACTTTTGTCCTAATGACAAAAGATCTGAGTGGATAATTTATTCTTTTCCAATCTAGCTTATCAGGGATGGGGGTATCATAAATATGGAAGGAATTGTCACATTCTATTCGAAAGAATCCCTCATTCAGCGATCCTTTTCTCTGATTGGATTTTAATGAAGTCCCGAAATGACGTCGCTTTCCATCCATGCAAATATCGATATGTCTTTTCGTGCAGTTGAAAAATGTGTTTTCATTGTGTCAAACAATTCCTTGTTGAACTTTTCCCCTTCACAGTTAATAAATACGTGTCTTTTCTTATTAGTTTTAAATCGTAATCCTTGAAATCAACAAATATGTTTTTGGTATTTATCCGTTTCGGCCAGTTTAGTAAAATCTTAAAGGGACAGAATGAGTCATTTGCTTATCTGAAAAAAAATCCAATTTATTCAAGACTATTGTTGTTTTTTTATTTACAGATAAATAACGTATATTAAACTTTTTGATGTTGAACTTGCCCATCCTTAGTTTTATTCCATTTACTTTAAATTCAAAACCAGCTGGTTTAACACTAGATTGCCCAAGGAAGTCATTTAGACTGCTTCTTAATTTCAATTAGAAAAACAATGATGTATATAATGACGCAATTTCTTAGAATTTTGTACAACATATAATTTTTTTTAGTGTTATTATTTACTAATAACTTGTTATATAACTGTAAATAATATAAAAAATGTCAAAAATTAATTTCAAACAAATTTATTTACGCATTCACAATCCAGTCATTTTGACTGCTTTTGGGAAATATATACTAATTTCCCGTCTTTCTAGTGTTAAACTTTTAGATTGATAAACCTATTGAAATCCACGTCGACTTTTAGAGATAGAACGTTGGTTTTGAAGAAGAAAAAGTGATTTTGAACCTTCGTGTCTTTTGCAATTACTTTTTTAGCAAATGAAAGTTAACAACGCGTCTCATTCATTGTTACACTTAACAGTTTTAATAGTGTCCGTTTGATTACTAACAGCAAGCCCCGTTCCTAATACTCCTCCCTTAAAATCATATTCCTTAAAGATCGTAGCATTCTTAATTTAATTTTTTTTAATTTTAAGCGATGAAGCTTTGGACTATTTTTTTTGAAATTCTAGTGCAAATTAAAAGTTTACGCAAAATATAAATAATAATCTAACCACATTAAAGAAAATAAAAAACAAAAATAAAATTTAATAAACAAATCTAGTATAAAGTTTACCTTTTTCTAACTCCATGATGATTTAACATACAGATTTATATTTTCAGGGAAAATGTCAGGTTGTATCAAAATTCTATTTCATTCTCTAAATTCGGCTAAGAATCCTTTTTTCTGGGTTATCTACATCTAGCAAATCGCAGTTTTAACTAATAATACATCCACGTTAATCTCATGGCATTAGAAGATAAATTAGTTGTAGTTGTTCTGGGAAGATGTTAATCTGTTGGTATATTTATCAATTTCTTCGGCAAAAACTACATCATCGAAAATTTCTCTTCGGAAACTGGCGGAAAGAAGAAAATTATCGGAACAGCTTTATGATTCCAGAAGTTCAATGTTTTCGAATCTGCTATGCAATTTCAATTCTTTCTGGGAAATAAAGTACAGTCGGACTTCTATTTAACGAACTTCCATTTTGCGAATTTCTTTATTTTTCGAATTTTTTTGAGGAACCAAGAACGTTTTGGAAATTTCTTTGTAAAATAACTTCCAAATAGCGAAGTGAATTTTCCATTGAACGAATTTTTCTTTGAGATCCACTTTCCCTGTTTTCCATTTCACTTCCCTATTTAACTTTCACTTTCCCTATTTAAAATTACTTTGCAGCAAATAAATACAGTCAAAATTTCATGCATAAATTTAGCTTATTTTAGTTGAAAATGTATGTAGCATGATAGTGTAACACTGAATAATGCTTTGCTCTGTTCTTGTTTTCCATGTAGATTTCTTTTATGGCTAAGATTTGTAAATTAATTAGTAGATGCTAGTTTACAAGATAGAAATGCATTAATTGCTATTTTAATAATGCCTAGTGTTTATGAATGTAAAACCTGTTTTGTGCTGTATAAGCATTTTAAAAGACGATTTTCTATTTAACGAATTTTCCTTATAACGAACTTATCATCGGGATTTAGCAACTTTGTTAAATAGAGGTTCGATTGCACATAACAGCGTTAAAGGTATTATTAATGCCTTTGAAAACCCCAAACGCTAATCGGGATGATATCCTTCTTTAGTATTGCGCTACATAACAAACGTTTTTTCCCCCAATCTTTAATCCATACCACCCACAGCAGAAGCAACACACTCAACAATGGGGAGGAGGGATGTTTAAAGGCTACCGAGGATGTTCTTAAACCGATCACAGTCCAGTAAAGAGGATCCTGTATAGCTCAATTGTTTCTTTACAATTCAGTGGAACACATTTCTCCCTGTTATGCCATCCTATTAAGCGCAGCTACATGTAGATGACTTGGAAGATAAAAAAGAGAATAATTCTTTACCGAATTCAGAAAAAGAAATAGAATTTTAATACTCCCGAACATTTTCCCTAATGGCATCAATCTATTTATCCGTACCATAACCAGTGAAATGACCGTTTAAGAACTTTTGCATCGCTTATCATCTTATCGCTTTTGCGCATTTGACTTTTCCTAACAATTATATATACAGTTCATATTCTATTGTTATTATTTTTTCGTATTTTGTTTGTTTCAAATAATACTTGCCATATATCTATTTCTACCACAACCGGTTATTGGACCGGGAGAACAATTTATAAGGTTATCGGATCGGAAATAACGATGTCATGCATTCTCAACGTATTGCATTCGATGAGTTGCACATTTCTTGCAAAGACTGTTACGTAGTGAGTTCAATCAGAATAACTATGAATTTAAAATTCAGGAAAGTGCCTGAAATTTTAGATTGGCAGTTTTGTGTCGGAAGATGTATCAAAAACTAAAAGTTTTGGTAATCTTATATTTTATTTTGATAGCTTTACTTCATTTCTAAGTAACTAAGGTTAAGTTTTCACCCAGAAAAATACCGAGACAGCACAAGTTCTCTGAAGAAATAATATTAATTCTAAGAATAATTATGTAAGAATAATAATTCTTATAATTATAAGAATAATTATAAGTATTATAGAAATAAATATAATTAGAAGAAATATGTTTGAGGAAAATGTGCAATGGAAGCCCTGTATCTCTGAGCAGTGAAGTAAAAATTCCTATTCTTTGTGTTTGTAATACATAAAAATTGGCAATATACTATTTTGTTTCATTATAATAAAGATTTTTTTTGCTTATTTCCTTCCTAACATCTATACTTCATAGGGAAACATAAAGTTCGGTTATATACATACGTATATATATATATATATACCGAAGAGCCATTACATTATAACCACCCTGCTAATAACATGTAGGACCACCTTTAGCTCTCAAACCTGCTAGCACCCGCCGTGGCATTGATTCCACAAGGTGCTGATAGGTAGTCTGAGGTATCTGGTACCAAGCGCTCACCAACTGTTCCAGCAATTCCCTCACGTTGCGAGGGGGTAGCGTGGCAGCACGAATTTGGTTTCCAAGTAGGACCACAAATGCTCTATTGGATTAAGGTCAGGTGAATTTGGGGGCCAAGACAAGACTTGAAAGTCACTGGAATGCTCCACGACGATTCGACCCTTATGACTTGGTGCATTATCCTGTAGGTAAACACCATCCCCAGTAGGAAGAACTGTTGTCATGAATGGGTGAACCTGGTCTGCAACTATGTTCAAGTAGCTTACAGACGTCAGAGATTGTTCTATGAGGATTATGGGTCCTAATGTGCCCCATGAAAACATTGTCCCTGGGCGAGAAACCATGAAAACCTGGGCAAACCCATTGTTATAGATGGAGGGTGGTCATAATGTAATGGCTCTTTGGTGCGTATATTTCATTTTATGTATTAATCTGTTTTTTTCTTCGCATTTTATTCTTTGTTTTTACATACGTGATATTTTTGCTTAATGTGTTCTATTTTATTTCTTGTAAAAAATTTTAAAATTATGTTGAGTGCACCTCACACTATTGCATTGATATATTTTACTTTGGCTATACTGATACAATATTAGAAAGCACTCCTTTTTGCGGATATAATCGTGTGAGCAGATGAAAAGATTATATCTCTTCTTTTCCGGATTTTTATTAATTCTTCCCCCTTTTTTCCGGATTTATTTTTATTATTTTTATTGATATTATTTTTCTTTTTCCCTCTTTCTGTAATTTTTCTTCCATGTTTTTTCTTCATTTTGAACTTATTTTATGAATTCTATTTACTTGCAGCTTTAGAGCAAGATTATCAATCAATATTAAAATCAATTTTAGTGCATAATATAATATAATGTAATATAAAATAGTAATTTATATATATATATATATATATATATATATATATATATATATATATATATATATATATATATATATATATATATATATATATATATACAGGGTGATTCTAAAAAGATGGGCAAAATTTTAAAAGTGATAGTACACACCCATGCAAACAATTTTTATCAAGGAATGCATGGTCGAAAACAAAACGCAAAGGTGCTGGCGCATTTGGAATGTTTGGTGCAAATGTGAAAGCTTCATTCTTGCTGCGAGTTACTGCACTGCGTTACTTGTCGCCAAGCTTACGGCCGCTGCAGGGAAAGTTCGTGATATGCCTGGTGTGTTTCAAAATGTTCGCCTATCTTTTCTTCGCCGTTGTACTGCGTGCATAGCAGCTGCCGGCCACTGTTTTGAACACTTATTGTAATCACATGCCATTAAATTTGCTTTTATAACTTAACTTCATCGTTCTTTGTGTGTTTTTGCCTCATATAAGAACATAAACTTTGACGCCCTCTGGCGGTTTTGGGTTTTGTTTTCAACCATGCATTCTTTGATAAAAATTGTTTGCATGGGTGTGTACTATCACTTCCTAAAATTTTGCCCATCTTCTTAGAATCACCCTGTGTATATATATATATATATATATATATATATATATATATATATATATATATATATATATATATATATATATATATATATATATTTAATTTCGCACTAAAATTGATTTTATTACTTACTGGTATTCTGTTTAACTACATTTTCAAATCAAAGGCATTATTATATGTTACTGAAATAACCCTGAAAAGTTTTCAAAGGAAATGTTCTCTACAGTAAATTTAAAAGTTGGAAAAAATTAACGCTCTCTTTCTTTGCTTTCATTCATGTCCTCCTATGAGAGAAGAAGAACGAATTGAAAAAATGTTGTCGCTTTCACACCGCATTTACTCCCTTCCTTGTCTCTAGAATAAATAGAGAAGGAATTGAAAAAAAAAAAAAAAATGCTGTTTCGGATTCTCTTTTGGTTTTCCAAAAGTTGCTCCGAGAATGACGATCTTTTCTTTATTTTATCCATTGTTCATTTGCACTTTTCTTTTATCAAATTATTGACTCAAAAAATCAGTAAAATAAAAGAAGCAGAAAAAATATATACAGTCGGACCTCTATTTAACGAAGTCGACAAATCCCGATAATAAGTTCGTTATATTGAAAACTCGTTAAATAGAAAAATCCCCTTTTAAAAAAAATTGACTGGGTGCGCAGCTAAATCTTTGAATCAAAAATAAGCACTTTTTAAAAACTTTTCAAGCACTTTACAAAAATTTTCAAGCACTCAAAAAATTCATTTTGAATCAATATTATTGAAAAACAAAAACGTTTTATGAACAGTTTTAGCATTAAACAAAAACTCAATAAGAAGCGGACGTAAATCGAAACAATCAGTACTTTCCCACATCACCGAGTGAATTCAACTTGACTCTGAACTCAGAACAAAAGTACCCTTACCCCCTACATCAAAAAAGTGTTAGAAGTAAAATAAAATAAACAAGAATTAAATTATAAATTAAAAAGAAAAATATTTGATAAGGATCTGACTCTATCCGAATTGGAGCACTCGGGTTTCAGTTCCGAGTGTGCGCGCATGCTCAAGTCATAACATGGGTACGACACGAAGTCCGTGTGAATGATGACATCCCATTTTTCGTGAAATGCAGGGGATCCGCCAGATATCACTGAAGGAAAAAAAAAATATTCGTGAAAAAAAGCACTTTTTAAAAACGCCAGCTGAAACAAGCACCTTTAAAAGCTTTTAAAAACGAAATCTCGCAAAAAGCACCTTTAAGTACTTTTTACAAACGCTACGCACCCTGCTTGAACAACACAAAACGGGTTTTAAATTCAGAAACACTAGGCATAATTAAAACAGCGATGGATGCACCTTTATCTTGTAAACTAGTATCTATTATTTATTTTATAAATCTTAACCATAAAAGAAATCTGCATGGAAAGCAAGAATAGAGCAAAACATTATCCAGTTTTACACTGTCATACATTTTCAACTAAAAAAAAGCTAAATTGATGTATAAATTGATAGCTGCAGTTATCACAAAAGTAATTTTTAACATACACTACCACATGCGTTCTTATTTTACTGATTCCCCTAAAATAACTTTTAGAGAAAGCAGTAAAACATTAAATAAAGTAGTGGCTTCGAAAATCAATTAAAGGTCATTTCCCCTATAAAATGCGTTAACAAGTTTGAAATGTTCTGAAATATTTTGGAAAATAGGGAAAGTAGCTCTTAACGAAAATTTCCTTAAATAGAAAATTCAATTCGTTGCTTAAAAAAATTAATAAATAGCATTGCTGTTAGCATTAGCATTGACTGTTTTGTATATTTAAAAAATTCAATTGATTTTCAAAATGTCATTTTCCTGGTATGTCACAAACAATATTTCCAATATTAACTAGCTTCAAAACTTCCCATTACTTATTCAATATCGTATTTTTTTTTTATCTCAACTGTTGTTTTCAAGAATATACGCAGAGGGTATTATTTACAAAAAATGTGTTGAAAATTATTTTTTCTGTCAATAATTTGTTTGTCAGACGAAAATCTGTCATTTTCCTGTCTACTTTTATTTACTGATTTATAACCAAAATCGATAGCGCCAGCAATCAATATCTTATGTTAATAGATTGCTTAGAATACCGTCCTATCTGAGCGCATCTTATTGTATGAATAAAGAACCAACTTTCCGGTTGGAAATACCAACTTTCTGGTTCAAAATCTATTTCAAACAATTTTTCAAGGTGAGTAGGTTTTCATGTTGTCATTTTCCTGTCTTCTTGAAATCGTAAATAACATTAACTACATAGATTTATCTGAATTATTTCAGGAAATCCTGCTGTTTTCTGCCGAATGTAAACGTCTTAGGCCAAAATGTTAAATTATAATAAAGTTAAATGCTATAAAAGGGCAAATTTGTCATTATCCTGACTGTCATTTTCCCGGCTTATGACTCACAGGACATTGACGTGTTACCAGAAAACAATATATAGTAAAGAGGAAAAGCAAATATTAACCTAATACCAGGCTTATACAAGATTGTAATATGCTTGAATGTGATTAAAGTTATTTATTTATTTAACGATTGATTATTATACACAATTTTATTCCGTACATATCAGCAACAAAAGTTTTTTTGATTCTTTCTACAGTGGATGAAAGAATTAATTTAAGTAGGGTAAACCAACCAGTGAAGGAACACTACACAGTGAAGGAACATTCCATATTTAGTGATTAAAGATAAGAATTTGAAAGTTTTTCTTTAGATTGATTGGTAACAATAACTTACTGTCAAACAATGGGTCAACAAACAATTAACTTACTGTCATCTAGCAATGTTTTGGATTAGCTGGTCACATAGACTTCTCTGGAAAAATGTTTTAATTTGTTATTATCTCTGCAACACCTTGTTTCTTTGAAAAAATTATAAGGTGAGTGTTTGTATTTTTGCGTTTGAAGTGGAATTAATTGCATGTAATAGTTTTATTTTTCTCACTGCGAAAATGAGAATTCAAAATATAGTTATAGAAGTTACGTTTTATTTTTTTAAGCATCATAGCATAATCAAGTACTGAAATAAGGGGGTGTTTATTCACTGGATCACCAAACGATGAAAAACCAGTGAAGGAACAAGTGTTCCTTTATTTGGTTTTTTCTCAGTTAATGAAAATAAAAGAAAAACTTTAATTTTTTTGCACCTTTAGTGATGTTTCGCATCAAAAGTATGTTAAAAATACAAAAAACAACTTCTAACCAGTGAAGGAACAGGCATGTTCCTTTACTGGGCATAGATTACCCATTGAATGAACAGTATGTGGTAATATGTTGAGACTTTAATTTCCAATTCATGATTGCAAAAAAAGTTAGCATTTTCCAAGTATTTGTATGTTATAATTTCAAGAATAGGCTTGCTTTTAGATATTCTTATGGCATATAAATTCATAAAGAGCATTAAAGAATAACCAAAAATAAGTGTTCCTTTACTGGGTGTTCATTCACTGGTAAGAGCTGTTCCTTCACTTGGTCTTCTTACTACTTGTTATTTGAACCTCCAAAACTTTAAAACAATATTATGTAAGTTCTCTACAATTTTTTTACATAATTTGCAATTAGTAGCAAATATGTTGACACTGTCATTTAACTGAAATTTACGAATTTCGAAATTAATATGATTTTTTAAAAGACAAGAGAAGCTTAAGTGTTCCTTCACTGGTTAGTTTACCCTAATTCATGGTTCATCTAACATAAAGGCTTAAGTTGAGTTACTTACTATTAGCTTAAAATCACTGTTATTCAAAATTTGGTGAATTTCTATATTATTTTTTTTCCTTGAGCAAATATGTAATTAAATAAATACAAAAAAAAATTTTTTGATTATTTTGAAGACTTTAAATTCGAAGAAATATTTTGTTCCGAATTGTCATGTTTCCAGAGAATCACCCATATACCAAAATGACAATTTGAGAAGAAGAAAAAATAGTATTCAGAAAAATTCTCTCAGTAATTACCTTTTCGAATTTCGAATTTTTAGTTACTGAACGGATTTAATATTATTGAATGCATGCACATCATAAAATGACTACTTTCCTATCTTGAAAAACATTTTATGGCAATTTTTTCATCTTTTTTTTTTTAGGTACTAGACTATTTTTTTGTTTCAGTTACAAGACACAAAATGTATAATAATAATAATGTATAATAATCTGTTGGAATAATAATATGTCATTACACAAAGGAAACAAAACATACCTTCCTGTCTTTGTGATGATCATTTCTGTTCCAAGTTCGTTAAATTTCTCCCACAAATCTTTGTTTTCTAGAATGCACTCAACGCGCAGAAGATCTTCGCAATTGCAACGACCCTTCAGCGTTTCCGCGTAAGGATTCGCCGATGCAGACGATTCCGGGGAAGAACGTCGCTTCACCTGCTGCTGAGGTTTCTTCGGACGAACATCCTCTTCGTTTACGTCACTCCCCTGCAAACACACACCCCCCTATTACTTAGTTATTCATAATAATGGGGATACATTTTGGATTTGCAAGTTTCTATGAAAACTCAATTATAATTGAAAAACTCGCTGGAATTTAACTTTTCATTAAAAAAATGTAACAACAGCGTCAGTTTAACACTTAGAAAGACTGAAATACCTATATTGCCCAAACCTATATTATATACCTATCTTGCCCAAGGGCAGTCAAAATGGTTGGATTGTAAAAAGAATAAATAATATGTAAAGAAATTTGTTTAATATTAATTTTTGATATTTTTTTGTTTACTATTTACAGTTATATAACAAGTTATTAGTAAATATTAACAATAAAAAATTGTATGTTGGAACAAAATTCTGAGAAATTGTGTCATTATATACATCATTGTTTTTCGAATTGAAATTAAAAAGCAATCAAAATGACTTCCTTAGGCAATCTAGTGTTAGGAACAGTAAAACCTCGCTACAACGATATTTTGGGGAGCCAATAAATATGTTGTTGTAGAGGGATATATTGTTATATCGAGGGCCTACATAATTTGGGGACGCAATAAGATTTTTTTTTTCAAATTTAAATGTTATACATGCATTACTATACTATAACTATACTATACTTACTATGCATTGCTATACTATGTACTATATACTGTGTATTACTATATACTATGTATTACTATCCTATGTACTATATATACTATGTATTACTATACTATATACTATGTATTACTATACTTACTATAACTATATTTATATATTATATAAAAAAATAAGATTAAATTAGATTTTTTTTTAAGTTTAAATGTTATACGTGTATTAACTGTAAATATGCAGTCGGACTTCGATTTAACGGACTTCCATTTTGCGAATTTCTCGAGTTAGCGAATTTTTTCGAGGAACCGAGAATATTTTGGAAATTTCTTCGTCAAATGACTTCCAAACAGCGAAGTGAATTTTCTATTTAGAGAAATTTTCTTTGAGATCCACTTTGCCTATTTCCCAATTCCCTATTTAACTTCCACTTTCCCTATTCAAAATTTATAATTTTCTCAGTTATAATTTTCTACAGCGAATAAATGTAGTCAAAATTTTATACAAAAATTTAGCGGTTTTTAGTTGAAAATGTTTATAGAATGATAGTGTAACACTGAATAATGTTCTTGCTTTTCATACATATTTCTTTTATGGTTAAGATTCATTAAATTAAATAGTAGATACTACTTCGAAAGATAAATGTGTATCCATTGCTATTTTAATTATGTCTAGTGTTTATGAATTTATAACCCGTTTTGTGTTGTTTAAGTATTTCAAAAGATGATTTTTGTTTTTAACGAATTTTCCATATAACGAACTTATTATCGGGATTTAGCAACTTCGTTAAATAGAGGTCCGACTATATTTATATATTAGATAAAAAAATTAATTTGCTGAGTGTTAATTATGGTTAAATATTAAAAACATTTGAAATAAATTCAGAAAATAAGATTGTAAGCATACCAGAAAAACGTTTTTATTGAGAATAATCTGATATTTCTTTTGTTTATTCATTTTTTTTTACTGTCAAGTTAACCCACAAAGCATGCATTGAAACCAAAGCCCGAAAATGTATTTCGTTTGTAATGGGTGCTCCCCCCCCCCTACACTCTACAGAAAAAATTATTTTTCAGATGTTAATGTGACGCTTGTGGTCATGATCAGCTTTTAACATAAAGGAATCAGATACGAAAGTTACATCTGTGACTTCCTAAGAGAAGAGGGAGGCAATTCTAAGAACGGAAGGTCTTCTGGTGGTCAGCCGTGAGTCTTCTTTTGTCAGAAAATATTGAAAAAATGTGGCAAAAGATGATAAATAAGATCTTTTTTACATTATTTGAAAAGGAGGAATAAGGAATGGAGAGAATGGAGAAAATAAGGCTGAAATTAGGAGAGAAAAAAAAATCGCTTTACAGGGGTTTATTGCGTCAGAGAATATGGTAATTTTGAGAGGAGCATTGACATTAATTCATGCTCAAGTTTGTCGGGACTACGAAACATTATCTTAATAAAAGAACGATCGATATCCAATCCAGTACCCCCAGAGGTATTGATTTGTTATGTGAACATGGAGGACTTTTGCGACTCGACAGATTTAATGTGCATCAGTCACTTTACTACGCGGGGAGTCCTCGGCCGGCTGGCTTCGAGCCCATGATTTCTCGAACATGGGCCCAGCGACCTACCCACTAGGCTGTCGAGGAGGTAACAGGTAGAATTCAAGATGTTTATAAGAAAATAGATGGTCTCTTAACGGACAGGCCCCCGTAAAGTTCCGACAGTGAGGTCCGAACTCAACATGTTGATCAGAATCAGACGAGCGGAAGACACTTTCGGAGGAACAATGGATGGTGACTCATCGGAAACACGATAAGAATTCTAAAATGATCTTGAAGAGACATTATAAACAATTTCTTTAAAAGAAGAAGGAGGGAAAACGAGCCTTTAATGGACTCATATTCTATTTCATCTCCCGCATATCATTCGAAACGATCGTAGATAATGTTTCGTCACACATGCTACAAAGATAATGTTTTTGATGCATCGTCACACATTTGTCCTTCTTGAACGATTATTTAAACACGGGGCCAAATATAAATAATGACAGTTTTTTTTACATATTAATTAAAATGTCGTCACTATTTACGCAAAGTCGATTTATCCAAATCAAGATTGTCGAGGTCGCGTGATAGTGATCGTTTTAGTTGGAGTGATGATTTTCACAGATTTCGATGCTTTAAATTTGGATTCGTCGCTGCTTCTATTAAATTTATTTATTTTTAAAAAAAGTACACAATTCTGACACAGTGAAATAGAATTGAACAGTTTTTATGTTCATTCAAGAAGCAATAAAAGAAAAATCTTCCATGAAGCAGACTAATTCTGTAAATTGTGAGAAGTGAAATTATATTAATTTTACTTTTTGAGTATTTTGCCATATTTGATTGTTGTTGTAGTTCATTCACGCCGCATTAGAGCTGCACAATGGGCTATTGGCGACGGTCTGGGAAACATCCCTGGGGATGATCCGAAGACATGCCATCACAATTTTGATCCTCTGCAGAGGGGATGGCTCCCCCTCTTCGGTAGCCCAACGACTTGCGCGCGAAGTCGAGCACTTTACGGTAGAGCAGTTTAACGAGAACCCATACAGCGCACCCTCGGTTCTAACGCAGACTGATCCAAGTGGTCACCCATCCGCCCACTGACCGCATTCAGTGATGCTTGACTTCGGTGATCTGCTGGGAACCGTGTCTTAACGATCAGTCCACTGCGGGACGAAGAAAAGTGTTGAAAGAAGCAATAAATAAAAAGAAACGAAACTTCAATGAAGTGGGCATGCCATGAAGCAAACTAATTCTACAAAGTTGTGAGAAGTGAAATTATGTTAATTTTACTTTTTGCATATTTTGGGATATTTGATAACATCTTGAAAAAATATTTTGTACGCAAGTATAAAATTTGTTTAGCCAAGGATAAATTCTGTAAAAAAAATAATTTTTGGTCATGACTTTTATATCATTTTAATGAATGTAACTTCATTTTTAAAGGGTAAAATATAAAACGTGAACACAATCGATCGAATAGTCTTTGAGTCATTTTAAAAATATCGTCCATTCAAAATTTGATTTCTCAAAAGATCTGCTGTCCCAAGGACCACTTGTTATTATTGGATGGTGGTAATTTCAAGGGTCTCGAACCAGTTGACGCTGGACATGATTTTCTCTTCCCTTGATATACTTCTTATAATTAAGAAACAACACTCAAGCACCTCTATAAATGATTATTTTTCAGGGTTTGCTTATTGAAGGAGGTGACTTCGGTTATATGAAACCAACGAATTAATCAGACAACACAGTTTTAAATACAGTCGAACTTCTATTTAACGAACTTCCCTTTTACGAATTTCTTTATTTTGCGAATGTTTTCAAGAAATCGAACACATTTTGGAAATTTCTTCGTAAAATAACTTCCAAATACTAGAAGTGAATTTTCTATTGAACAACCTTTTTTTCGGGATCCACTTTCCCTATTTCCCAAAATATTTCAGAATATTTTAAACTTGTTAACGCATTTTATGGTGGAAATGCCCTTATTTTGATTTTTGAAGCCCACTTAACTTTTAGAGAAAGCAGTAAAATCCCTTCCCCCCCCCCTTTTTTTTTTCTTTCTTTTTCTCATTTCAAACGAAAAACTCATTAACGGATTTTATCAGTAGCCATTAAACTTAAGAACGCATGTGGTAATGCGTGCTTGAAACTACTTTAATAATTAATGCAGCTATAATTTTACTCATAAATTTTGCTTCTTCTTAGTTGAAAATGTATGCAGCATGATAGTGTAACACTGGATAATGTTTTGCTCTATTCTTGCTTTCCATGCAGAAGGGTGTATCAATTGATTTTTTTAATTATGTCTAGTGTTTATGAATTTAAAACCTGTTTTGTTTCGTTTAAGTATTTCAAGAGGCGATTCTCTATTTGACGAATTTTCCATATAACGAACTTATTATCGGGATTTAGCGACTTCGTTAAATAGAGGTCCGACTGTATTATGGGTATCAATTGAGACCCTTTTGACTTCCTAACATCCAATGAATAATTAGAAAGGAAAACTTGTTTTACTTTTAACATGAATTAACAACTCAGGATGACGAATTAATTATGTGTAATGGAGTCATTTATTTTACTTTATCTTTCGTTCGCTCTCTGCCGCAGATAAGAGACTTTTGCGTGTAATGATGACATGACACTTGATTGCTGTTAAAATCAGCAGAATAAGCACGTTTAAAAAAACGTTTATTTTAAGAAGATAAAACTGCTGATTTCTCCTGGTGATTCTGTTGTGTAGTTCCCCATCTGTTGCACAAAATCACCTTAAATCAACTATGTCAAAAATGCCATTTTTTTCACGAAGGAACAGAAAAAACAAAAAATGAAGGCATAAATAAAAGGTAACAAGCAAACATCTCCGTTTTTTATAGACTCAAAGGAAAATCAAAAAAATTCAAAATGACATATCAGTGATTAAACACGTTTAAAAAAATCCAGCTTTTCTTTTTTAATCGAAACTGATTTTTTTTTAAGCTGCCACTGTGGGGCAGAAGACCATGATCTTTGGCCAAAAGTCAAAAATTAAATTTCAACTAAAATATGAGTTGAGAGTATTAATATAGCCCAAATTAAGTATTCATAATCATTCATTCAAACATTATAATTTACTTTTTGGACCGACGACAGTACAATGTAATAAAAAATAAGTTAACAAAAAAAATTTTTAAATGTCACTTTTAAATTTTTATTTTAGAAATATATATAGGAATTTCACCTTACTGTTTACATTTTTATCAGAGTAATTAATCTGAAATTATTTTACAATTTTTCAATGTGTCGAATTAGTTAATACTCTTGACACACATATAGTTTATATCTTATCATTTAACATTTCACAATGTTTGAATGACTTTAGAAACTGAGTTCCAAAAAGTTCCACGAGGTAATTAGCTAAACTTTTTTTTGTCGTCTTCTTTGATGTTTCTTCTTTTGAAAAAACCTGCCCCATTTTGCCCGTATGGCAAAGGTGGACTATAAATATACCGAAAAACAAAAATTATGTTTTTTTCTTCACGTGTTAGCGTTATTTTGTAATATTACTTCGGAAATATAATTTGCTTTTCATTTTCAATATAAAATGACGAAAATTATTATATTTTCATTGCTATATTTAATTATTTAAACGTACTATATTATTATTTTTTTTATTTGCTCACCCAATTTCAGCCGCCATTTTGTTTGTTTTTTGGGGTATTTTTAGTGTATTTCAATATTTCAACTATGAATTCAATTTACCTGCACATAAAAACCTCTAAATGCAAATTTTGAAACAAATTTTATCGAAATACTAATTTTGGCCACGAAACCTTGGATGCTGGCCCACTGTGAGCTGTAGGTATCACACATCAAAAACTTCCTTTTTTAATAAGTGCGAAAAATGGAACAAACGTTATTTTAGTTGAGATGTTTTAAAGAGGATGAATAAAAGATATCTTACCTCTTCTACATCTTCATCTTCTTCTGGGACACTTGATGCTGGCGTGGATCGATCCCTCTTCTGACCTCCTCCGATTCTGTCCCACGTCCCACTACTCTCCGAATCGGACGCCGCAAACGACAATGCATCCCCTACAACAACAGAAAGGATGGAATTTATATAGTGACAAAACTCATGGAATATCAATATGCAAATATCTAGATTGCGGTATATTATCGTGTGCAAATTGTATAGATGACGCAAGACTGGAATGAACAGACTTGCAATGATAGAGCTAGACGCATGGGATATTCCACTTCAGAAATTTTGAGGGAATTTACCATTGCTAGATCTGCAGGGTACCTAATTTCATGCATAACCTTCCCTTATGGACAAGGCAGTGGCACTCAATGACAGTGTTAACAGACAAATTAGAATGTGTGGAATAATCGCAAGCACTTAATCGATTAAAATGGCACCCATTAACCATAATATCAGTCGTGCGTTGTACAAAAATTATGAAGCATTAACAGCATGACCTTCTTTTTTCCATTTCTCCTTTGGTTTTTTAATATATATAGTTTACTTTTTTACTTCAGTTAGTACTTATTAACAGAATTATTTAAACATTATCGTCAGAAACGGTATGACGATTTTTTTCATTCTTTCTAAACGAATGAGTACCCTTTTTCTATTGATTTTCACTTTTTAGTACACAGTTTATTTTATTTTTTCAATAAGTACTTATTACCAAAATTAATTCAGCATCACTGGCGTCAATTATAGATTGGAGAGTTTTTACCTTTTTATTAAGTCAAATAGTATCATTTTGTGTGTTTTAGTCCAATAATCCTTTCATATCTATTAGTAGCTATTACTTTACCTGTTATTAATTTAACATATTAGTTACAATATTAACACATTATTAGTACCTATTATTAATTGAACTTCATTGGTAACAGAAATGGTGCGACAATTTCTTACTTACGATATCTTCATTGCTTATGTTTTTTAAAGCTCAGCTTAATTTTTTTTTCAATTAGTACTCATTACTAAAATTAATTAAAGTTCATTGGCGGCAATAATAGTTTGGTGATTTTTTTTTCTTAATTGAATTAATATCATTTTTCCATGATAATTAATCAGAATCTTCTTTTTTTAAATTTCAATTTAGTATGCATTAAGAAATTTAATGAACCACCACAAGCGTCGAAAAGAACCGTTTCTCCAATAATTTTTACCTTTAGTAAAGAGATTTTTTCTTTTTTTATTTCAAGAATTTTCTATTTCCTAAACTGAAGGCCGGGATAGTCTGGTTGGTAGGGCGCTGGGCCCATGTCCAAGAAGTCGTGGGCTCGATCCCCGCCTGTCGAAGACTCCCCTCTCAGTAAAATTGTGACTGATGCACGTTAAATCTGTCGAGTCACAAAGTCCTCCATGTTCCCATAGAACAAATCAAAACCTCTGGGGGTACTGATCCAGGAGTTTCCTTGTCTTCTGGATTGGGAACATGTTTCAAAAGTAGAACTATGAACAAAAATAGCACGCGAATAGCTTTTGGAAATACACTCATGTCCAAAAATTAAGAATTAAAACAGAATCAATCAGAAGTGTACGGTTGCAAAGAAGTAAAACTGTTCACAAGCGTTCTGTAAGTGCCATAACAGAATAATTATGACACAGACATGATTTTTGGTGGAATTATCGGCGAATGTTTCTCAGATGGAAGTATCAGAGGAATGCTTGGCTTTGGTATTAATGCCAAGATGATGTTAGTAGCCGTTACAGTAGAGGTTGCAATGGAACGTTCTTTCTCGTCAGCTATCTACACTCACGGGTACCACAGTTTCAAGCGCGCAGAGTCATTTTGGAAATATTGTAGGCCGCCTATTGGCTTATATGCCAGAACTCATACGTGTTCCAGCCTGGAGTAGAGTCTGACAAGAAGTCTGATTCGCAGAATGCCATGAACCAAGATGAGCATCATTGAAAGATGCGGGGATGGCAGCACTGGATCAAATCGGAACCTAAATGAAACGGGACACCATTCTGAAGCAATATGCTTAGAGTAGGAACAGAATTGGTGTCCTAACTGATGCAGCACGTCCATCACCTCTAACAAGGCGTACCAGAACTGAGCAACCGATCACAGTAAAATGTTAGAATCCCCTTCGCTCTCGAGATGTTTTCCTAGTTCCATATAACGCATCAAATCTCCAAGAAGGCTAGTTTATCCTTATGGATCCAAATGACAGGGCAACAGCATTGATCGTTATAAATTCAGTCGATTGTCCGACACACCGGTTATAAAATAAAATCGATCGATAATAAGTATGCCTAAGGACCCTGTATTTTATCACATGTATTAACCACTATACCAACCATTAAATTTTTGTGAAGTAGATATTTTTTATAATTGCTCCAGGCCGCGATTGTTCAGGGGATAGTTCGACGCCCAGCGATGTCTGGTAGATACCAAGTTCCGGCTTGTACTAAACACAGTTCAGTGGTAGACGGATCATGGGTCCCTTTGCCCTCAGGCTAACCGTGAGAGGTTTCAGTGGTCTTTTATCTCCATGTAACGCAAATGCGGGTTAGTTTCCCCAAAAAGTCCACCACGCAGGCAAATTTCTCCCTATACTTGATCCAGGATCTCCCTATACTTGACCATCTTCTGAATTGGGTTCAAACTTACAAGGCTACGGGTTCGAACTTTAGTAGTCGTAAACTCAAACTGTTCAACGACGGTTAAAAAACAAAATTGCTCCAGGGAGAAAAAAAAATGTTTTTTGTTCTTTGCTTAATAGAATTCGCTTTAAGAATAAATCACGTTTTTCTTTGTTTCTGCATCCCGACATTATACTTAATTTATTATGAAAAACTCATTTGATAGTGCGGTCACACGTTCGTGTTGATCGTAGAATTTATCTGACATTACGAATAAATATTAAAAAAACGTGCACTAAACTCCTGAGAACTGTAATTTTCTTCTGCGATTTTTAAACCAATTAAAAAAATTCAATTCTACAAACTTTTCTTCCTAACAATCTGATCTGATCGAAATATTAGAACAATTTTAAAGATCGGGGATTAGAGGTAATCCTTTCACCCACTCTTCTAATTTCAGAGCACTAGACCTTTCTGGAGTTGTAAAAGAAACACACAGAGAAACTCTTTATTTTATTATTCTGGCCAGGGGTTTCCAATTTACATGAGGCCGGAGGCCACAATTAAAAATACCGGTCAAATAGCGGGCCGCAACCCTATCAAAATTTTATATAGGACTCTTTTATGTTTAAAGGAACATTAAATATTACTGTCAGATTTTTACCAAGTTGTACAAAACATACGGTTTGAATTACAAATTAAAATACGAAGTATATTTTTAAGCAACACACAGGATAAAATTTGTATTTGAATAAATATTTTATTGGGTGCAAAACCTGAGAAATAAATATTTTTGCACCTTTGGTATGTGAAATTTCGCAGAAACGAAAAAATTAGGTTTTTTTAAACGAAAGAAAAGTATTTCAAACCCCAACAGATTTTTTACGAAAATTGTCCGCAAAAAAATGACAACTAATATATTTTAGTTCGCGGCCGGATGCCGTCAGTTGGTAACCACTGTGTATATATATATATATTTATATATATATATATATATATATATATATATATATATATATATATATATATATATATATATATATATATATATATATATATATATATATATATATATATATATATATATATATGCGCAGGTACCTGGTCCCTGGTTCGATCCTCGGGCCGGACAGGGTTGACTCAGCCTTTCATCCCTTCAGTGGGTCGATAAATGAGTACCAAGCATGATTGGGAACTAAACACTGGGAGTTCTGCTTTCGGCTGACCACCTGACCGGAACATCTGCTTCTCCACCACAGAGCCCAAGGTCAAGAAAACTGAGATGGGCACAGTAGGCCTTGGTCCTCTAGGGCCGCTGAGTTTAGTTTAGTTTAGTACAAAAGTACTTAATAACAAATTAAAAAAGGTAGATTTTTAAAAATATTTAATTGCACATTAAAAAATTCTGGCTACGATAACTTTAATGCGCACCCATGTATTAAACAATTAAAGTGCAGCAGATATCTAATGGTTAAGATGTAAAACTTTAAAAAGGTTGGTATTAAAACTTACACAGTAGCACACAAAATGTTCAATGACCAAATTGAGGTTTGTCTGCTGCAACCACCAGAGAATAGATATTTATATTTAAAATTTACAGATGTAAAAAATTTCGTCCGAAATGAGTGGTTTCAAAAAAGTTAAATCGGAGAATTTCTTTGAGAAAATTTCTGATACGCACACGGTAAATTATATTCACAAAATACAAAAAGAAAAATTAAAAAAAAGACGAAGTGAAAAAGAGCAACATACACGATTATTTTCGCATTTGAATAAATATTTTCTTGGATGCGAAACCTGATAAATAATTTTTTTGCACCGTTAGCATGTTAAATTTCACAGAAACGAAGAAATTGGGTTTTTTTTTTTTTTAAGGAGAAAAGTATTTTAAACCCATATGGAATTTTTACGAAAATTGTCCCCAAAAAAATTAATTTTAACTCATTAATTTTGGTTTATAGAGTGCATAGTTTATTTTTTTAATTTCAGTTATTTAATTATTTTTTTTAATAAATTTTAATTTCAATTCTCAAATTTTAAGTGCGCATCGTTGACAGGAAAAATTATATGGCGATTTTTTACGTTTCTCTTAAGCGAATTACTATCATTCGTCTACTTAATTTTGCTTTTTTAGTTCATGGATTATTTTATTTTTGGTTATTTTTCGGTTAGTAAGGCGCAAGTAAATTCAACCCCCTTTTTTTTCTTTTAACTTTTTTATGTATTTAACTTTTTTGTGATCATTCGTTCTGTTATGTGTTTAAAAAATAAATTTACGAAAAAATTTGCGGAGGTCTACATTTTTTGGCGACTTAAAGCTTGCGCCCAGCTAATCGAAAAATAACTATTTTCGTTTCTATTAGTACGAATTAGCAAAATCAAATTGAACATTAAGGTATTATTATTACAATTAATAGAAATTAATGAGCGATATTTTTGTTTTTATTGTTTTAATTAAGAATCGAAATTTCAACAGTTCAAACTGGATCGTTTTCAATACTAATTCATGTTAATATCACAAATTAAGAGGGTCCAAACTGATTGACATGTTCCCAAAAGTTAGAGTTAGAAAACGATGCAAAGACCTGAACTTACCTAGACTAAAATGCCTCTCGCAAAAGTACCAAAGTGATTGAGAGAATTGAATCCTACCGGAGAGTGAAAGGTGACTCTCTGAACCCCTTTCATGCAAATACTAAAAAATGGGTGTTGGTCACCAGTCAGGGATAAAAGGATCCATTGTCAACGCACCCAATGACTTGCACAAAACCATAAAGTGTCTTCCATGCAATACAATTGATTCATTCACTATTCATGTAAAATTTTAAAAAAGCCTAGATTTCAAATCATAGTTCATGTATGAACTTGTGGATCCGAAACGGGTGCATGATGCAGCTTGCAATCTAACAACCATTGTACCCATCCGAAAATGTTAATATTGATCTTGATTGGCTGTTCAAAGTCTATTCGGTCATTAAAAGAACATACACAGAATGTGTCTGAGCTGCATTCAAGTATGTCTGCGAAATTGTGTACCGAGCAGTTCAGGATAAACAGATGTCTAAGATGAAAACACAATAAAGTTGCGTTTCCAAAAAACAAAAATAGACAATAACTATTTTGTCAATGGGTAACGATTTTTTCTTTAATATTTTTTTTAAATTTAAACCACATCTAAACATGTTTTCAGAATTTGCGAAAATGGTTGCTGGCTAATATGCAAGTAGCATACCTGGTTAAGTATAGGTTAAAAAATGCATCTATTTAATAATTTCTCTTACTGTCTATAATCTGCCATTGGAAATAAAAAAAAATTTAATAAATTCTTAATAGTTCTTAATAGTCTATTAATAGTTCTTAACAGTTCTTAATAGTTTCTTAATAGTCTATTTAATAGTAAGTCTTAATAGTCTTTCTTAATAGTCTATTTTTAGTAATTTGTTTTTTAGGGAGAAAAAATATGTTGGTAAAGTGGAAGTTGTTTGCAAATTTGAAAATTATGACGTTCACTTCTTAAGATAAAAACATGGACATTTACTTTAATCATAAAACTTTAATTTTTTGAGGGGGAAAAAAAGAAATATTTTTTCAGTCTAAAGAAAAGAAATAATTGCTATAACTTCCATCGCCAGTCTCAATACACATTTAAAGTTCAGTTGAATTTTTTTTTTTTTTTTTTGTTGATAAAATTTAAAAAAAAACTGATTTTAAAATGTGTGTCAAATTGAATAAAGGTTTTCAAATCAATTGATTTACGCTCAAAATGTCTTTCTTAGTACAGTAAAATTATTCATCAGTATTTTATTTAATATGTGTATTTAGATAAAAATTATAGAAATTATGCAATTATTAGAAATTATACAATTTGGATTTGGATTCATTTTCCTGACCTGTAATAAATGACTACCTCACAAGTTTGTACAAGTTGTGTGTATATATGTATATATATATATATATAGCATAATAAATAAAAACAAAAAAACACGAAAAATATTTTAAAAAAACTATAAGTTTTACTTATTGCGCATAAGCTGCAAGTAAATAGAACTCATAAAATAAGTTCAACATGTAAAGAAAACAAAGGAAAAATTACAGAATTATGAAAAAAGGGAGAAAAAAAAGAAGAAAAAAAAAGAAAAGAGCAAAAAAATTTTAAAAAAATCCGGAAAATGAAAGATCAGCTCACGCAATGCAATATATATATATATATATATATATATAAAAGAAAGTCGTGTTAGTTACTTCACTTATAACTCAAGAACGGCTGAACCGATTTAGCTGAAAATTGGCAGGGAGGTAGTTTAGAGCCAGGAGAAGGACATAGGATACTTTTTATCCCGTGCGATAAACCGTTCCAGCGATATCAGTGAAAGTCGAAATGGAATTTTCTGATTGGTTAAAAGCTAGCCATTGTTTTAAATTTTGCTATAAATGATTCAATTTTCAAATATCTTGAAGATAACAACAGTGATATTTTCTATCTTATAACTCTATTCATTTAGAAAAGTAAATTAAAGTAAATTGCATATACTTTAATTTTTAATTCGCGCTTTTCTTTATGTCAGGTGAGCACAAGCAAGTAAAATCAACGAGAATAGATTTCTTAATTGTTGGTCGTATCACGGATTCAGTACTGTGAAAACTGTTTAATAAATATAAAGACAAAAGCAAATTTCATTCAAATTGCACGTTTTCAGAAATATTTATATTTAGTACGTAATTTTAGGTTAGCAAAATTAAATATACTTTTCGAAGATTTCAGTGCTGTGACAGTTGTCATTTGAAAACTATTAGTTTGTTTGTTTACTTATGCAAAGTTTTCGAATTCATCCATTTTATTTCTTTCATTTATAAAATTGATTTTTGTTTTAAATCTTATAATTTTCATATTTCTTATTCATCTCATTTTTATTGCTCTTTTTATTATTTAAAATATGTATGTGATATTTCGATTTAGCAAATTTGCGACCACTGCCAACTTTTACATTTCTTTTTCGTTGTCAGAAAGAATATTTGCAAAAATATGCCGCCTAAGCAAATCGCTCTTAGTCGGTCGACATCTCAAGCGCGCAAAAAGAGAACTACCCGTGTTTCAGAAACATCGGAGCAACGGGAAAAAGACTTGAAACTAATCGAGAACAGAATGCTTTTGCCCGTTCCTTAGAAACGTCTGAGCAACAGGAAAGAAGACTGTCAACAAATCAACTACGAACTACACAAGCCCGTTCGTCGGAAACATCAGAGCAACGGGAAGCAAGAATGAAAACCGACCGAGAACGCATTTCGCTATTCAGACGCTGCCAATACTCTGATTTGAATTTCAGTGCATTTCACTATGATCCGACAACAAACTATAGTCTTCCCCCAAGTGTCATCATCGGAGAAATATATCAATTATGTATGTTTTGTAATGCTCTCAAATTTAAAAATGAAACAGCTGAAATTTGCTGTTCTAGAAGCATACAGAAACTACAAGATTTTACGTCGCCTGCCGAGACATTATCAACCTTCGTATCAGGTCAAACAAACCAATCGAAACATTTTTTGGCGCATATACGCCGGTACAATTCGTGTTTCTAAATGACTTTATTCGGTGCTACACGTATCCTGAACGAGAATTACATCCCAACATTCAAAGTGCAAGGCCAAATTTATCATCGTGCAAGGATCACTTCTTTCAATGCCTAACGCAGATCATAAATTTCTACAAATTTATTTCATGGATAACACAAATGATCAAGTCAATCAACGTTGTCAGGTAAACAATGGCACTAAACGAAAAATTGTTACCGTATTACAAAAATTTTTCGATCAACATAATCAGTTAATTAGGCTGTTCACAATTGCCCTAGACTAAATGTCATCCGATATTTACAAAGTTGTTATTAGAGCTGAAAAAACACCTGTAGGCCACCACAAAGAAAAATACAATGCGCCAACATTGGATGAAGTGGCTATTGTTATAGTTGGCGAAGAATTTACCTCCCGCGATACAGTTCTTCATCGCAGAAATCGTGACGTTCAAAGAGTTCTCAGAAACGTATCGATCATATGATGCATTGCAATATCCTATTTTATTTTGGTGAGGAGAGGAGGGATATTATTTTAACATAAAATTAAGAAGTCCGCAAACAGGCGAGAAAACCAATAAGAAAGCAAGTGCAATAAGTTTTTATGCATATAGATTAATGATTGCCAAAACGCTGATAATCATACTTTAAAATGTCGACAATTAGTTCATCAATACATTGTCGATATGTATGCGAAAATTGAAACTGAACGCCTACTGTATATTAAATTAAATCAAACCAAATTACGTTCAGAAGAATGCATTCATTTACGGGATGCAATAATTAATGATGGTAACGTTAATCCTAATGATGTGGGGAAAATGATTATATTGTCGACTACATTTGCAGGGAGAAAAACTTGGACTCCCTGCAAATGTAGTATTCATACATGTCTGAGTATTCATACATGTGCCTTGGACTCCAAGGCACATGTATGAATACTCACAGGATGCAATGACATATGTTCTCGCATATGGGCTCCTAGATTTATTTATTACATTTACGTGCAATTCTGCTTGGATTGAAATTAGAGATATTTTGTTACCAGGACAATCATCATCGGATCGTCATGATATTACAGCACGTGTGTTCAAACAAAAATGATAATCTTTACTTGATTTCATTGTGAAGCGTCATGTTTTTAGAGAGACACGGTGTTGGGTGTACTCTATTGAATGGCAAAAACGAGGATTGCCTCAGGCACACATTCTAATTTGGTTTATTGAAAAAAAACCACCTTCTAAAACTGATCAGATATCAGCAGAAATTCTTGATGTCACCATAGATCCAGTCTTATTTCAGATCATTGTCCAAAATATGTTTCATGCTCCGTGTGCATCACCATACATGTCTGTTTGAAAATGCACTAATGATATCCTAGAGAATTAACTGCTTTTTTTCACCATTAAATAAAATTTGCATTTCAAATCATAATCGCAAATGTCATTTACACACTTAAATACAAAATTCAAATTCAAATTGAAAGCGTTGCAACGCACGCAGGGTACAGCTAGTATATATATATATATATATATATATATATATATATATATATATATATATATATATATATATATATATATATATATATATATATATATATATATATATATATATATATATATATATATATATATACATATATATATACATATATATATACATATATATATACATATATACATATATATATATATATATATATACATATATACATATATATATATATATATATATATATATATATATATATATATATATATATATATATATATATATATATATATATATATATATATATATATATATATATATATATATATATATATATATATATATATATGTCACGGCGAAAGACCGAGATCGGTGGTTGTTGACTTTCACCGGAGGAGAATGTCGACAAACACCAAACACGTCTGTGAAAGATCGAATATTTCATTACATTCTTGTACATTCGGACCCTCACCGGTGTATATCGACAATCAGAGATATGCTTTGGTGAATGTCCGAAATATTTATTACATTCGATTTGATATGAAATTATTCGCGGATATAATTACATTTATTCGATATTTTAACCCTACACTGATGTTTTTTTAAGGTTAAGTGCCACTGCCCGGTATATATTTGCCCGATGCTCCAAACACGGATGTTCCTTCTAATCTATCGTCAGTAAGTATCAAAATATAGAATAAATATAAATATATCAAATGAATATAATAATATTAACGAACAAATTATTATAAAATTGGATAGAACAAATATTTCGGACATTCACCAAAGCGACTATGTGATTGTTGACATTCACCGGTGAGAGTCAGAAATAAGGGTATTTAGCAAATATTTCGGACATACACCAAGCGACTACGTGAATGTTGTCATTCACCGGTGAATGCCAACATTCTCCAGATTTCGGTGTTTCACCGTAACATATATTATTAACATATATTATTGACATATATTATTACGTCCTATATATATTATTAAGAAATTGAACAACTTTATAATTTTCGGCATTAGCCAGCATGCAGAAAAACGACCAAATTATTATTTTTTTAAATAATTAATAAACTTATATTTAATATAGGTTTTCTTTTCTTTTTTTTTTTTTTTTTTTTGTTGTCGACAAATTTGAAAAAAAATTCCCTTTAGCCCCAAAGATAGTCTCCAAAGATGTTGCCGAGTAGAGTGCGCAAAAATGAATCAATTTATTTGCAAATATTAAACATCAGATTTGTGTGTCTTGTAAAAGAGTCGATTTGAAGAAAGACGACAAAGCGACGTCACGATTCACTGGAAATTGAGTGTGTGTTATGGATTGATGGGTTAAAAACAGATCTGGAGAGATGATTTTTTTTTCTTTCCTTTTTTCTGACCATCTTTCGGGCATTATGTATAGGGTGACCAGATTTCTTCGGGCAATTCCGGGGACACTCATCTCTACCCCCCCCCCCCAATTTTATCGACAGAAAAAATTGAAAATTTTTTTTTATCATTTATCTTAAAAAATATTTTTTTTTTTCTGGTTTACATTTTTTTTTATAATTTAGTACAGGGGTGGCGAACCTTTATACACCAACGCGCCATTTTTTCTAGAAAATTGCTTAATGAGATCATAGACGTGCCGTCAAATAATTTTGACTTCGTGATCATTGGGAAAATAATAATACTAAATACTATCAACTCAAAATTCTTTATTTACATTCAAAAAAAAAAAAAAAAAAAAAAAAAAAACATTTTGCAATGTCTCAGTTATACACGTAATTCAACTTAAAGTAACATCAGTGCGACTTCTGTTGCTGCAGATTAGAGGACAAATAACTTATATTAGGTCGTAGGAAGTTAGTTTAAGTAGGACTGTTAATTTTTTTTTTGCTAGTAATTTATTATTAGCTTTTTATGATTATTAATTGTTTTTTAGCATTAATTGTTAATTTCTTTATTAATAATTGTTTATTATTTTGTTTGTTTTTTGTGAATTTTAATTTAATTGTTACATATGCTTCATATAGTGCAATAACACTTCATAGTGCAATAACAATTGTGATCGGTGGCGTGCCCAAAATATTGTGTCACGTGCCATAAATGGCACGCGTGCCATTGGTTCGCCATCCCTGATTTAGTATATAAATTATATCGTTAAAGTCGTGATCATCACATTTTTAGACAATTTTAAAATCTGTTAACAAAACAATTGTATTGCTTTTAAAATTATACTATTTCTAAACACCGTATTTTTCTGAAGAATGAACCTTCTTTAAAATTTCAGGATTTTTTTCGAGTAATTGAGAAAATATGTCACATGAAAAATCAAAATTAATCAGTGCAGATAAAATCGCTTTCACTGTATTCACATCCATTCACGATTTTTCTTTAGTCCAATAGTTATTTATGCGCTAAAATACCCGTTCTACAGGCCCATTGCTGCTTGGCCAGCACATTGCAAGCTCAACAATTCTTTCGATATTTGTAAATGGTATATAGTTTTTTTGAAAATAATTGTTTATTTCGCGTTATTTGTCTGTTATGTGTACGGATTGGTACCATTTATCGTCTTTTGAATCCAAATAACCTTCAAGATAAGTAAACTCGTCAAATAAATCGTCGGAATTAACATTCAAAATTGCACATTTTGAAGAGAGAGATAGAACTGCCTCGTCGAATTCAGACCGTGAAGGCTTACAATCTAAAAGAAGGCACTTCAAATCAGACATATCATCATTGTTATCGTTCCAAGCTTCTAAATATGAAATCGCAGCTTCATAGAATTCTTTAGACGTTTCTAAATAAGAATCTTCAGTAATGATATTCTCAGCAATCAATTTAGTCAATTCAGGTTTTACAACAAGTGGAACAAATTTGGCATTCTTTCGTGCTTTCAATATAAATATCAAATCCTTGACAACCGCTCCAGATTCAATAACACATTTGTCATCGCTTTCAATTTTCAAGATGCTTTGATTAAAAATTGCAGCATGCGAATGCGCAAAAAACAACCATAACTCGGTTGTTTCACTCTCAAAATAATTCTTCAAGATTTTTGGGCACTTTTTTTCAGACAACATAAATTCTTTAAGAGATGAATAAATTTTAGGAATTCTTTCTACAGCAGGAAGTAATGTCAACCACCTAGCATGAATGTGTCCTAAAATTTGATGATATTCTTGGTCAGCATACTCACAAAATTCGTTCAGTCTTTCGATTCGGACTGTGAAAATTTTAAAAGAACTAAAAAGCTTAGATACCATAACTTCAATATCTACAGGCAAACAATCAAAAGCAGTTTTAGCACCATTATGTATAATATGCGCATTACACCCAAAACCAAAAATATCTCTTCCTAACTCAGTTTGAAGTTTAGTATGAACATTTTCAGTTCCTCTTATTAACAATCCTCCAAAATTTTAGTATTATCCGCAGACAAACCAGCCATTTTATCCTTCAATTGGATCTCGAATAGTGCGTTTAATATTTCTAAAGATAAAATCTTAGCAGTTTCTCCTTTAATTTCGTTTAGTGATACAAGTTTATTATTAATTGGATCTTTAGCACAGTCCCACTGAAAATACCGCACTAAAATAGGAAGTAATTTTACATGATTGTGATTGGAAGTATCGTAAGATATTGTTACAAATTGAACAGACTGTAAATCTTTCTTCAATTCAAGAAATACCCACGGAGAAAAAACATTGACAGCGATAGCTTCGCCTTTTGTTCGGGCACAAGAAAATTTCTTGTCTACAAATTTCTTCTGTAAATTTGAAGTACAGTTCATACTACGAAACGATTGGTTGTGACGAATGGTGTGAAATGCAAGCGTTCCATCATATGTTGCTAAGTCAAACTCTTTTTTGGATGGTTCCAGCTTACGAAAAAACTGTTTGACGGATTTCGTTTTTGTTTTTGCTGCCAAAGCTTCTTTGTGTTTAATTGTAAGAATGTGATCTGCTACAGCTGTTCGTCCACCACTTCCAACTGAAAACGTTGCTCCACACATTGTACATTTTACTTTGGAAGAATTATCAGGATTCGGTTCAATAAATGGAAACTCGTTTTTCCAATCTTCCAAAAAATGGCATTTTCTTTTTTTTTTGTTTCTGTTGCCATATTGACATCTATTTTAAAGAAATAAAAATATTTTTCTAAATATATATTACGATAACAAATTATGAGGTTTTCAAAATGTAGAATAATTAGAATTTTAAAAATTAATTAGTCGTAAGTGATAATAATAACAATTTCATAAATAATGGTTTTATACTTTATTGGTTAGATATTTATAAAATGTTTACCTAATTATAAAATGTTTTAGTTATTTTTCTAAAATAAAACGGAAACGTAGTAATTGTTGTTGTTTTTAGCGGAAATCAGCTAATATTGGCAGTTTATGTAACCCAAGATATTAATTGTTTTAAAAGCAGCAACTAATATTCATGTTACGTCTTGTTTTAAACTTCTTTTCTTTTATAAACATGTCTGGCGTACAGCCTAGTAAAAATGTAAACATAACTAGATATTAAAGTTACGTGTTCCAAAATTTCTGTAGCATAAGTTATAGTGTGTTCTTAAAAACCAGTTTACATTTAATTTTTCAATGCTTACATTAATTCGTATGAAAATTTTTGAGAAAATAAAAATTACATATAACATATTTTTATCAAATATTTTACACAAAATTTTTCAATTTTATAACCGGAGACAAAACCGGGGACGCAAACCGACCGGGGACAATCCCCGGAAATCGGGGACGTCTGGTCACCCTAATTATGTATGCATCATAACTATGGAATGATTATTGTTTCTGTATTATACACTAGCTTGCCGATAGTATCCTGACACACAGAGGTATATACGTGCAACCTCTATTTAACGAACTCACTAAATCCTGATAATAAGTTCATTATATGGAAAATTAGTTAAATATAAATTCACCTTTTAAAATACTTAAGCAACACAAAACAGGTTTTAAATTCATAAACACCAGACTTAATTAAAATAACAAATGACGCACTTTTATCTTGTAAACTAGCATGTACTATTTATTTTATAAATCTTAACCATCAAAGAAATCTGCATGGCAAGCAAGAATATAGCAAAAACATTATACAGTATTACACTATCATGCTACATACATTTTCAGCTAAAAAAAGGCTAAATTTATGTGTAAAAGTACAGTTGCATTTATTATAAAAGTAATGTTAAACATACATTATCTCATGCGCTCTTAAGTTTAATGGCTACGGATAAAATTCGTTAATTTGAACTGAGTTTTTCGTTTGAAATGCAAACAAAAAGGGAATTTATTGCTTTCTCTAAGATAATTTTTAGAGAAAACAATAATACATTTCGTAAAGCAGTGGCTTCGAAAATTAATTCAAGGTTATTTCCCCCATAAAATGCGTTAACAAATTTGAAATGTTAAGAAATATTTAGGGAAAGTGAATCTCAATGAAAAGTTCGTTCAATAGAAAATTCACTTCGCCGCTTGGAAGTTATTTTACAAAGAAATTTCCGAAATGTTCTTGGTTCCTCGAAAAAATTCTTAAAATAGTGAAATTCGTAAAATAAAAGTTCGTTAAATAGAAGTCCGACTACATCCTGAGTCACCTATTAATAGCATGTTGTTCCCGCATCTGTGCAACACCTCCTAGACTAAGGAAGGCCTCAGGACGGATCAATTTTGTAATCCGATGTGACGAAGTTAACTGCGCAGTTGATGAAAAATAAGAAAGATGTCATTACGTTCGGGGTACTAAATTGCGCAGTGATTGAAAATACGAAATATGTCATTACGTTTGGACTACTGAAGGATATTTATGGTAACCCGTGCAGAGGCCTACTCTTTTCTAGGAGGTGTTGATCTGTGGCAGCCTGCACACGAAGACTTCCCTCCAGTTTTTCAATAGGACTTCCATCACAGTGCTTTGCAGTGAGCGATTTGGCTCTGTCCCCAAAGGCGCTCTATGGGGTTCTGAGTAGACCAGTCCAGTTCGTCAAACCACATCTGCGCAAGCCTCCATGTGGTGCCTGCTGTAAGAGAAATGGACCGAAATATTGCCCTAGAGTGCATGGTCCGCATACATCTCACAGATCATCTGTTTCCAAACCACTTATAACAAACGGATTCATGTTCATTGAAATTCCGCCCAATGGTTCTCGAGTTCTGAATCTGTTAGTTAAGATTCAATCTGGAATTCCTTAGAGTGAATTTCGTGAAGCTAACTTTGACATTCGTTTCATGAATTACGACACGTGAATATAATAAATAAGTAATTTAACTCTAAATTGCCTAAGGAAGTCATTTTGACTGCTTTTTAATTTCAATTAGAAACAACAATGATGCACACAATTTCTTAGAATTTTGTACAACATATAATTTTTTTATTGTTGATATTTACTGATAACTTGTTATATAACTGTAAATAATATATGAAAATATTAAAAATTAATTTTAAATAAATTTCTTTACACGTTATTCTTTTACAATCCAGTCATTTTGACTGCTTTTGGACAATATAGGTATGTATACTAAGTATCAGTCTTTCTAGTGTTAAAGTATAGAAAAAAAATGAGCTCATGTACACCTAGAGTCAATCATCAAGTTTCAAATATTGAAAGAAAATGTCGTCAAAATAACAAAATGCAGACAAATCATGGCAAGCTTACTTATAAAGGAAGTCATCTTGCAATTATGGGTTGACTGCTTTTGTCTTTTCTTTTTTTTTTATCGTTGCATATAAGAACTTATTCAATTAGAAAATTTTTTTGTGGAAAGGCTTCGGCGTATAAAAATGTTAAAGTTTATGAAGTCATTCGTAATTTAAAAAAAAAAAACATACATGACGATAAGCAATTCTTGACCTTGGACAATACGAGTTTAAAAAAAACGTTCAATGAATTTTTGTTCTTTTTGAGAATAGGTGTAATAAAGGGGTGTGTTTTGTGGGATAATTTTACTGTTCATTTCTCCTCTGATTTGACTTTGAGATGGGAACTGTCAAGCGTGTCGTCATCACCAAGAAGTTTTTTTCAACCAATCAGAGCTGCCAACACCCTATTGGTTGTCTGAATTCGAAACAGCACAAAATGATGATGTGTTCCAAAAGTGGCAACAAAATGCCTGGAATTAAACACAGTTTAGGGATATTAAATGGGTGTCTTTATCCGAGAAAAGAAGGAAATGGCAGAACGTGCCTTAGAAGAATGAGTAACACCGGCAGGAGATCTTATCTCTGGGAACATTCGAATGGAATCTTCCCTCTTAATGCCGTTCATTCTAACAATTTAGCTTTCGGTAACCTCCCCCCGAATCATTCCTTCTGTCCTTGTAGGATGAAATAAGATTAAGATAAAGAACAGGTATGTGAGAGAAATGATATAGGATAGCGTAACATGTCAACGGGTGCTGAATAACACTTATTTATTTTTCAATTTAAGTTTAAGCGAACCAACATCGTGAGACTCTTTTTTCAAAAACATCTTAAAACTTGCTTCTAATAAAAATAAATAAAAACAAGTTATAAAAGCAGAACATAACGAAGAACAAAAAATTATTTTATTCCATTCTTTTATTATAATTAATTTTTATTGCTAACATTTTTTTGTGACAGACTTAACACTTAGAAAAACTGAAACTTAGTATATACCTATATTGCCCAAAAGCAGTCAAAATGACTGGATTGTAAAAAGAAAAAATAATGCGTAAAAAAATTTGCTTAAAATCAATTTTCAATATTTTTTATATTGTTTACAGTTATATAACAGGTTATATTAGTAAATATTGACAATAAAAAATTTATATGCAGGGTTTCCCAAAACGACCGCATAAACTCTGCACAGCTAGATTCCAAGTTGGGAGTACATAAAAACTGCCCAAAGTAGCCTTCCTGTACGATCCATAGTTTATGATAAAAATACGAAAAAAACAAAGTATGACGTCACTGCCGGTTCAAGAAAAAAACACTTTATTGGGCATTCCACGACGTGCTCAAGCCTGCCTCGACATGCTCGGCCGACACTTTGAGCATCTGCTTTAAATTGTGTATTGTATACTGCTGTTGATATGTTCAATAAAGTGTTTTTTCTTGCACCGGCAGTGACGTCATACTTTGTTTTTTTCGTATTTTTATCATAAACTATGGATCGTACAGGAAGGCTACTTTGGGCAGTTTTTATGTACTCCCAACGTGGAATCTAGCTGTGCAGAGTTTATGCGGTCGTTTTGGGGCACCCTGTATTGTACAAAATTCTAAGAAATTGTGTCCATTATATACATCATTGTTTTTCTAATTGAAATTAAAAGCAGTCAAAATGACTTCCTCAGGCAATCTAGTGTTAAGGAATGAATTCCACTTTTTAGTATCATTGCATAAAAGTCAACTTCATAAATAAGACAATGAAGACAAATTTGAAAAAAATATGACAGCCAAAGCTGACGTCGTCATGGAGTAACTGCAAGACGCAATTGTAATAAAATAAACATAGAGACAACGCCCCCTAATCTGCGCGGTTAAAAGAAATAAGAACAGCAGTTAAGTAAGTAGTGACGTCATTAAACGAAAAACTTAACTGAGGAGACTTGAATAGAAATGGAATTTTTAACCCAATGAAAAACTAATAATTCTCAATCATATTCTTTATTTTAAAATCAATATTACAAAAATTAAAAGGGAAACAATTGTTTTCTGGATTTTTTAAAAAATTACTAGTTGCCTCTTGAAAACTTAAAACATTATTGCAAATTTTATTAATTCTAAACAATTGAGAAAAAACTAAATTTTTGAAAATTTCACTGCACAAATTAGTATCAAAATAGCAGAAAAAAATAACTTTAAAATTAAAAGCTTTTCTTTGATCAAAAACACCAATTTTAATTTGTTGATCTCTAGGGTAAACCAACCAGTGAAGGAACATTTCATATATATTGATTAAAAATAAGTATTTGAAAGTTTTTCTTTAGATTGATTGGTAACAATAACTTACTGCCAAACAATTGGAAGTCATCTAGCAATGTTTTGGATTACCTGGTCAAATAGACTTCTCTGGGAAAAATTTTGAATTTCTTATAATCTCTGCAACACCTTGTTTCTTTGAAAAAATTATAAGGAGAGTGTTTGGATTTATATGTTTGAAGTGGAATTAATTGCATGTAATAGTTTTATTTTTCTCACTGCGAAAAAGAGAATTCAAAATAAAGTTATTGAAGTTACGTTTTATTATTTTTTTTAAAGCATCACAGCATAATAAAGTACTGAGATAAGGGGGTGTTTATTCACTGGATCACCAAACGAGGAAAAACCAGTGAAGGAACAAGTGTTCCTTTACTGGGTTTTTTTCTAAGTTAATGAAAATAAAAGATAAACTTTAATTTTCTTGTACCTCTAGTGATGTTTTGCATCAAAAGTAGGTTAAAAATACGAAAAACAATTTATAACCAGTGAAGGAGCAGGCATGTTCCTTTACTGGGCATAGATTTCTGAGTGAATGAACAGTATGTGTTAATATGTTGACACTTTAATTTTCAATTCATGATTACAAAAAAAAGTTTACATTTTCCAAGTATTTATATGTTATAATTTCTAGAATAGGCTTGTTTTTAAATATTTTTATGACTTATAAATTCATAAAGAGCATTAAAAAAAAACCAAAATTAAGTGTTCCTTTACTGGGTGTTCCTTCACTGGTAAGAGCTGTTCCTTCACTTGGTCTTCTTACTACTTGTTATTTGAACCTCCAAAACTTTAAAACAATATTATGTAAGTTCTCCACAATTATTTTTACATAATTTGCAATTAGTAACAAATATGTTGACACTGTCATTTAACTAAAATTACGAATTTTGAAATTAATATGATTTTTTAAAAGGCAAGCGAAGCTTAAGTGTTCCTTCACTGGTTAGTTTACCCTATATGGCTTATTTCCATGAAAGAAAAGTTCATTTCTTTTATGTTGCCTTTTTAAATTGGGTTGGCGGAAATCAATGGTTAGAGGTAAGTTATAAAATAACTTCTTACGGTCAATAGTTTTGTTACGGTAAATAGCTGTCCCTTGCATTTGAGAGCTTTAAAAATACCTAATAATGGTGCAACTTTCCTCTACTTTTATTAAAGAAGAAGAAAAAAAAGGAAGAATGAAAATAGGTGTTTTTGTTTCTACTTTTGGTGCAATTTTCTACTGTTATTTGGAGCTAGTAAAAATATCAAAATATGGTAAAATCGAGCTCCAGTCAGCCAGCAAATGAGTACTCATTTTTGGTGCAACGTGACTCTGAGTTTTTAACAATGTACTGAAACATTAAAAATTGATGAAGTATAGATATATTAGGCCGTTTTTAAGATATCTGTCGTAGGTTCGAGCATTGAATTCATTAAAAAACCCACCCTTTGAAAAACCTGAAGTTCGGGAATAGAAAAATTAAAATTGAAAGAAAAAAAAGATACGATAAAAAATAAGGAAATGAGAAATTATTTCTTTTTATCAAAAAAACATCCATTTGAGTTATAGACGAATTGAATGTAATCGAGAATATCTGCAGACAAATTAGTTTTTAACAGAGTGAATTCATTTGGATGTACAGTTTCGGTAGCATCCATAAAATTGAATCCAATAAAATCTGAAATCATTCTTAAACAAAACGACGCCTTTTTGTTTTTTCGGAGCAAAAATATGTTAGCAAGAATAATTGAAAAATGAGTTCCTCCTGAGGATCTGCCAACAATTTACAGAAACGCACAATTTCACCATTGAAAATAAAATTATTTGAGATGCAGTCTCATTTTGCCAATTTACAAAATCGATATCAAAAATCTTGTTGATATCAAAAATATATGAGAAAAGAACATATTTTAAATTTGTTAAGGGATGCACGGGTCATAAAACTCTATTATTATTAATAATTATTACTATTTTCAATAATCCAAGTAAATTTTGAATCATAAATAGGATTAATTGAAAAGTATTTAACAAACAACATTCCCTTTCATGTCTAACAGATGTGATAAAGCGAAATTTAGTAACAAATAACTTTAGGTGTTCAATGTTGTTATTTAAAGTGAGATTTTTTAGTTTATTGGAACAAAGTTTACGTATATGTTTGAGAATTGGAAGTCTAATAAATTAAGATGAAACTATTTACAAATATAAAATGATATAATGTTTCTGAATGTCGTTGATTAGCTATTGAATTTAAGAAATTGTTTAAGTCTGAAATATAGCGCCCAATCAACGAAAAATAATACGGAGTTTTTAAAATACACTCTATAACAAAAAAAAATCGACGCATCAAGAAGCAATCATCCGATTACAGTGCCGAGCCAGATTACAGTGGTGCATGGCTCGATCAGGCTGGAATGATGCCGACTGGGGACGTATAGTCCTTAGCGACAAATTAATACCCTCAACAAGACATTATGGTTTGGGGTGCCATTTCCTTTGACAGCCGGACCCCTTTGATCGTCATTAGAGGTACACTTACTGCACAGCGGTACGTCGACGATATCCTAAGACCTGTTTTGCTACCGTTCCTTTTGCAGCGCCCTGGGCTGGTTTTTCAGCAGGACAATGCCAGACCACATACGGCACGTGTTGCTATGAACTGTCTGCAAGCTTGTCAAACTCTTCCTCGGCCTGCCAGATCACCAGACCTCTCTCCCATCGAACATGTCTGGGATATAATGGGAAGGCGATTGCATCTGGCACGTAATGTTGATGACCTCGTTCGACTATTGGATCGAATTTGGCAGGAAATACCGCAAGAGACGGCAGCTTGTATCCAGGCTAGAGGCGGGTCAACACCTTATTGAACTTGTTACTGTAACTCTGCAATAAATTATTCAATTGTTCTGAAATTTTAATCATTTACTATTCTGTACATTGTCTTCCTATCCACCAATTTCCGTTTCAATCGGACAACTCCTTCTTGGTGCGTCGATTTTTTTGTTATAGAGTGTAAAAGACATCCTCAAGAAAAATTGGAAGTAGTACTTTGATGCTCAAATTAAAAATAAGCAAGTAACATAAAAAAAAAAAAATTTAAAAAAAAAAAAAAAAATTCAATTCCTACTTAGGTCAACAAACAAAATTTTAATTTTCGTTACTTTTTATTAAATAACAAATAGTTTTTTCTCCCATATAAAACTGAAATTAATGAATTAAATTTAATGAATGAATTAATATTCGCGAAAACTGTATTAACATCATCCACAACGAGTTTAAGAAAATGTATTTGAAGTTGAGTGGATGCATGAAAAGTATTTTATATAACGATTGAAAATTTGAACAAGATATAGGGAGAGTGTGAACTAATAGAAAGAATTGAATAATAGTCTAGTACTTACGATGAAAAAATTGCCATAAAATATTTTTCGAGATAGAAAAATTGTCATTTTATACTGCGCACGCATTCAATAATATTAAATCGCTCAGTAAAAAAAAAAATTCGAAATTCAAAGGGGCACTTATTGAGCAAATTTTTCCGAATACTTTTCTGAATACTATTTTTTTCTCAATTTTTCTGAATATTTTTTTTTTCTCAAATTGTCATTTTGGTATATGAAACAGATTTTGGTATATGAAATAGATTGGTATATGAAATGAATATTTGGTATACTAAAAATTACATGAAATGTTGAACCAAACTCAAAGAATGTGAAGCTTAAATGGGATTTTCACGAATACCTTTGTGCTGGAGTGATATATTTAGCTAATTTAATTTAATTTTTTATTATTTTTATTATAAGTTTTAAAAAAATGTACTTGAATTTGAGTGGATAAATAAAAAGTATTTTATGAACAATTGAAAATTTGAACAAGATGTATATAGGGAGAGTGTGAATTAAAAGTAGGAATTGAATAATAACTTCTAACTAAAAAAACATATATTATATATGTTTAACCAATTTTAACGCAACACTGCTCCTAAATAAGAATTTGGAAATTAATCAAAAAATGGGTAGCAACTTTTTCACTATTCCATATCACGACAAAACTGCGCTTATTTGATCCAAAAGTCTACTCCCTTGAACGACTTATTTTTTAAAACAAAGCTTAAAATTATTGATTTTTTATAAAAGTCAATATTTTATTCGAAATATTCCTGAGAAATGATAAACATGACTTCTCGATAAAAACAGGCAGAGTAAAAACATATTAAATAAATAACAATAAAAACTTTCCATTCCATCCCAAATTTCTTTCCATAAAAGAAAATTTCAATTTATATTTGTAAGAAATATTCAATCTATTTTTTAAATCTCCTTAATAATGGATCGATCGATTTTAATAATCAATTAAGAAAAAAGCTGTGTGGTGTGAACTAATAGTAGGAATTGGAAGGAGAAAAAAAATAGGTCTGAATTTAACTCCCTTAGAAAGTACAAATTAAACATAACAATATTCATTTTACCCTTAACAATATGTGTTATAGTTATTATCAGTAAAACTCGAATGAAAATCTGAATGACAAATACATTCAATTGTGTAATGTTGGTTAATCCCATTTAAACAAAACTCGCAAAAGGTTTCTTTGACGGAAAGTAGTATCCTTGTTTACATTAAAATTCTTAATATTTGAATTAAGCTTTGAAAGGTATTCTGAAGTTATTTGGTTATTAACTCTATTGGGAAATTATTTAAATTGTAATCAGATTTTATATTAGATAATCGAAGATTATTTTTATATCCGCCATTGAACATTCGACCCAATTTTGGGTTTAAAGACTACTAATGTTCAACTCAGTAACCTTGTCATTTTGAACCAATCCAGAAGACAAGGAAACTCCTGGATCAGTACCACCAGAGGTATTGATTTGTTATGGGAACATGGAGAACTTTGCGATTCGACAGATTTAACGTGCACCCATCACCATTTTACAACATGGGGAGTCTTCGGCCGGCGGGGATCGAATCCACGAACTCTTTGACATGGACCCTCTGCAATCGATAATTAATATCCAGACGCGTTGAATATGTTTCATTTCCCTATGTGTGCACACACCTAAAAATACAGTACCTGGGACAAATCATTCGATGTAAAACTCCATGTAAAAACTTAATTATCAGGGGATGCTATACAGCGTTATTGTTTATAGGAGACCTTGTTGACGTTCGTGTATCAAATGAGACGATGTATAATATTAATGCAATGATTGAATACATGAGACGATGTATTATATAAATATATCATACTTACTATATCAGGTATTACATTAGTCTACTATAATAATTAAACTAAATGATTAGTGGAACTGTAGTGTTTTAATAATTGCATGTTTTGCTCGAGTTTATAGGCAATACTCTTATATTTAAACATAAATGTATTGAGTTTTTACAGAGAAGATTTTTTATGTTCTTCCCATTTGTATTTATTTTTTACGTATTGCATTACAATGTTAACACATTAATACACGAACATAAACAAGTGCAAACTAGTTTCGGCAGCGTAAGAACAATAAAGCTGTATAGTATCACCTGATAGTTGAGATTTTACATAGAATCTTACAGTGCGTTCAGTAATTTGGCCACGGACTGTAGTATCAGCAAGATTTTTACTTTTTCTTTGGACACGTTGTTAAAAAAAAAATAAAAAAATAAACGTTTCACCGAAAAACACGCGAAAGCAAACACCAATAGAGACACCGATTTTACAAAGATAAAACTGACCCGTTGTAAGAGATTTCACCCCATTCCTGGTTCAACCAGACGCGTTTGATTTAATGACGAACGACCCGGCAGGTTTCAACAAACGACGAATCTATCGAAGCAGAGGAACGTTAAATTCAACCTTTATTCTTTGAAAACTTTTAATTATTGCTTCGACCATACATATTTCTGCCTGGCCAAATTATCAGACGCACTATAAGATTCTACGTAAAATCTTAATTATCAGTATATACTATACAGCTTCATTGTTTTACTTATTTTTTACTTTCCTGTGGTACATATGTTAAATTTTCTTTCCAAAATGTCTGCAAAAACAAAGCTGTCATCAAAATTTTAGCGATGATTATTGTAAAGTATAAAATACTGATCTCAATAATAATTATAGGCATTACTGTGCTTCGAAACGAAATAAAATTTCCGTTTCCATTTTGTACAGCTATATCAACACAAAGGCTTACAAAATAACGTTGTGCTTTTTTATGCATATTTTAGAAATTTTTACTTGTCAGTTCAGATTAAAGGTAAATTAGTATTTTCAGTGGGGAAAAAATTATGTTTTCGTTCTTATATTTCAGTGTGCAGTGCTTAAAAAAAAAGCAACCGTTGGAATGCATATCTTATTTATTAAAATTTACAACACATTTAAATATTTAGCTGAAAAGTTAATTATTTAGTGTTCATTTTTATTATAATTCCAATCGTACGGAGTTATTCTCGGTAGTATCTTAGTCGAGCTTGGCGCGATTTTAAAAATTGTAACCAGCACCAAAAGGACAGACTATTGTCGCCAAAATCAAAACGAGGCTTTTATGTCTGCGGAAAATATAAATATTCAAAGCAAAAGCGAGCATTCTGATAACGTAAATAATTTTTAAACACATGTGAAAGTATGAATGATAACAACTATTATTGTTATTGAAATACTTGATTACAAATATTACGCTTAATTTGAATTAAAAACAATTGAAAGTAAAATGTGCAATTATAAAAAAATTTAGCTTTATTGCCCCAACCGTCGACCAAAGCGCCCCCTGTCAGTTAGAACTAGTCCTAAGAGGTATTTGTTATTTAGTTTACTCACTGTGCATATACCTTTTCGGCATGATATCCCAGAGTTGGGCAACCTAAGTGATTCGAATCAATCGAATCAGTTCACTTTGGTGATTTGAATCACTGATTCGAATGAAATCAATACTAATTTGAATCACTCACTGATTTGAATCATTGAATGTTTTGATTAAAAAAAAAAATTTAACACTAGAAGGACTGAAACTTTGTATATACAACCTATATTGCCCAAAAGCAGTCAAAGTGAGTGGATTGCAAAAGAGTAAATAATGTGTAACGAAATTTGCTTAAAACTAATTTTTAATGCTTTTTATATTATTTACAGTTATATAACAAGTTATTAGTAAATATTAACATTAAAAAAATATTATATGTTGTACAAAATTCTAAGAAATTGTGTCGTTATATACATCATTGTCTATCTAATTGAAATTAAAAGCAGTTAAAATGACCTCCTTAGGCAATCTAGTGTTAAATATGATTTATCTATAATAAAAATGACTAGTTTAAGGCGCCAAATATATATATATATATATATATATATATATATATATATATATATATATATATATATATATATATATATATATATATATATATATATATATATATATATATATATATATATATATATAAATATACAGTTTTTACAGAGCAAACGGAAAAAATGCCCGAAACTAACAAATGATAATAAAGTAAAGAATTATAGTCCAGCTGGTGGAGTGATAGGGAAGGGGCAGGGATGGAAGGCCAAACTTGTGGCTTTATGTACCCCCTAAAATAATTAAGTCAAGTTTGTCATTTCAAATTCAGTGTTGTTGTACAAAAAAAAAAAAAAAGAAAAAGGAAAATATTGAGAAAGGGTGAAAAAGGGTTTTGTTTGTTTTATCAAACAAACATGTTTTGGAATCAAGCATCTAAATGTTTGATACCATCCAAGTAAGGTCCATCTATAAAATGACATCTCCAGAGTTTTTATTGACTCGTTTCGTGTTTATGAAAGAGGGGGGGGGGGCTGAGCTCCATACCGATCGATAATCATACTTCCAACTAAAGACATCTCCCGAATCTCCTACAGCACAACATTTCAATCGTTCCCTTACTATTTCAAATAGATGTTATTACACCATTTCATCCTTCAATATCGTTATGCTCACCCCTTTCTGACTTGCTAGAGTGCTCACATTCCCAAATAGAGCCCTTTACCTCGCGAAAGCACGAGACGCAATTGTTTCCGAAATATCGCAAACAAAATGTATCTCTCCCATCGAAATTTCAATTACTTCCTGGCTTATGAATAAGCTAACTAAAAGGAAGAAAATAATAAAATAAACCATTCAAGTATGTTAAAAAAGATGGAATAGTTTTAATTATATCGAACCAAAAACGAATAACGTGAACTGCACTACTTTCGGGTAAAGAAAAAAAAAGAAAAAAAAATAACTACCGAAGACGCCTTACCCACACGAAAATTATTTTTGTTTTAGAGGTGACAAAATTAAAATTCTTTCGTTAATTTACTTGAGAAATGTGAGGAAGAAATGCTTCTAAATGTTCTAAATAAGAGGGAGAAATGCTTCTAAATAAGAGCTGGAAATGCTTCGCTTTACCTACATTACTATTTTTAAAGTACACAAAAGTGAATTTTTCTTCTTCTTTTTAATAAGTATTAAAATGCAAACTAAATTATGATAAGATAAAGAAAATTAATTTATTCTTTACATTTTAAATTTTATAGTGGCGGACAAAAGGGGCTCTTTTCTAAAAACATTAGCTGGTCATTTTTAGCTGATTTTTTCGACATGATTTTTTTTAAAAATATATTTAAGTTGAAACTATTATTTGTTTTTTCACTATCGTAAAGTTCTGTTTGAGTTGGAACATGAGTTTCATGATAAGAAAGATAAATTTTAGTTTTTATGGGCCTTCAGACATCAAGCAAACAAAAAATACTTGTCTCAGCTAGACGTTTCAAAATAGATAATCTAAAACAGGGATTTCCAACTTACATGAGGCCGGGGGGCCGCAATTAAAAACACCAGTCAAATGCCGGCCACAACTTTATAAAAATTTTATATAGGACTCTTTAAAGTTTGAAGGAACGTTAAATATTACTGTCAGGTTTTTATCAAAGTTTTTTTAATATTAAAAAGCAAAATAACAAGCATTACAAATATTGCTTGTTGCGTATAATTTTGAATCTTCTCTTATTTAGAAACTTAGTGACAAGAATTTTTTTTCTTTTAAATTTAATTCTGTGATGAATTAACATTTTTTTCAAATTATTAGGAATTATAGCAACAACAAAAAAAAAATTCGTAATCATCTGAAATACATGTTTTTTTTTTTTTCTTCTTTTCTGCTCATGCGATATTCAATTCAAGGAATTTAAAAGAAAAAAAACATGATACTCATTCCCTCTTTTATGCGTTTGGAAATTTACAAATGTAAATAATTTCACACAAAATGAGTGGTTTCAAAAAGCTAAATGGGAAAAAAACATTTTCGAGAAAATTTCTGATACGCACATGCTGACAGTTATTCACAAAATACAAAAAAAAAAAAAGAAAAAAAAAAGCGAAATAAAAAAGAGCAATGCACGATTATTATTGTATTTGAATGAATATTTTCTTGGGTGCAAATCCTGTGAAATAAATTTTTTTGCACCGTTGGTATGTTAAATTTCACAGAAACGAAGAAAATAGGTTTTAAGCGAAAGAAGAGTATTTTAAACCTAGATTGATTTTTAAGGAAATTATCCGCAAAGAAAAAAAAAAACGACAACTAATATATTCCAGTTTGCGGGCCACAAAAAAAAAGGCTTCGCGGGCCGTATGCGGTTGCAGTTGGTACCCACTGTTCTAAACGAATTAATGTTTCGTGAATAGATTAAAACAGGAAGGTGAGTTTTTGGCTCCCACACATAAAAAAAGAAGAGCAAAAAATATATTTATGATCGTTTTCAACATGAATGTAAAAATCCTTTTTTAAATGCGGATATTAAAAATGCTTAAATTAAGCAATTTCTTTTTCAGTTAATGAAACTATAAATAAACATTTTAAATGAAATATGCCTTTCTTTCATCTTGTGTTGTAAGATTGCGTTGGACTGTTTTAAATCAATAAATTGGCTCTTTATTTTGTGTTGATATTTTGAAGGTTTAACTGCTACACAGTCTAAAGTTATTTTTGAAAGAGTTCTTCTAACAAATAGCAATAATAATAATAAAATAAATATAAAAATTTGAGAAGACAAATATTTTTTCTTCATGTTAACACACGCGTTATGTAGAATTGGAGAATCAACTTTCTCAACAACTAAACCTCAACAACATTCTGTATGGGAAGAAAATTGCAAAACATTTGCAGTCCTTTGTTTCAAAACGACATGGAAAGAAAAAAATACTTGATATCATTCATTGAATTTTGTCCCTTTGAAAAAAAGTGTATTTTTCAATAAAAAAAAAAACAATTGAATGATACTATCAAAGTGTTTTAATCGTTCATTACACGGTTTAATGAAGTAAATAATTTCTTTTTTAAAAAATGATCATTAAAATCGATTCCAAAATGTATGTCAGAGAGTTTCTGCATCATATTTAGAATCCTTGTCAAAAATTATCCCGAGTGGTATATATTAGATAGTATGTAGATATTTCTCGGAAAAAATGGTTAAAGAACAATTTGTGGTATGGTTATTTTACCATATTTAATCAAAACAGTCAAATAACCATAAATAAAAGGGTAATCAAACTGTTAAATTTGGGAAAAAACTGTTTATTAACTGCTTTCACGTAATAGGGTTAAACAACCCAGAATTTTATCGCACCCACTAGAATGACCTAATGAAGCTACTTAGTCCTTTCCAAATGTGTACATAACATAGGACTTATCTGTCAGTCTCATGACCGGCAGAACTGGAGTTCGAGTGTTAACACCCCACTATTTCCTCCATTCCCTTCAATACAAGAAGAATTCCCAGTGTCCGGCCCTCTAACAATTAATTTAATAATTAATTAATAAACTAATTAATTTCTTTTACGTTTTTGAAAAATGCAAGTTGCAAATGGTTAAAAAACCGTATGGCTTTGTATTCATGGTTTTGTAACCATACTTTTTGTAAAGGGTTTCGAAACCATAAAGGAAAAATATGTTCTCTACCGTAAGCTTTACGGTTAATCGGTAAGCTACCAGTTATTTTACCATAATTTTAGAATGAAAATTTTAACAGTGTGGAGAAACTGTTAAAAATGGCTAACATCTGGCTACGACTTTCTTTCTTTGCTTAGTTATTATTTTGCCACTTACTCGATGTGCCTACTTTTTTTTAAAAGTAAAATGACTAAACATTATAGACCACCCGGTTTGAAAATTCTCACCTTACTACTGCATTTATTCCTTCAAAATATTTCAGTTACGATCAGCTCCCCGACAAGTTTAATATTTTGTTTTTTTTAACAAATAAACCTTTTCTAAATAAATGAGTCAAATCTGTAAATATCATTCAGGGAAGTCGTTATTTATTTTAGTCTTAAAAGATTCGTATAAATTGATTTCTGGCATGCAATAGAAACTTAAAATCAAATTAAACCCTTTATTATAAATCCCTTTTATGTTAACGGATGCCGATAAAAATAAAATAGTCTCAAAGACCCCCCACACAGAACTCCCCCACTGAAGAACTCCCCTAGTGTACTCCTCCTTCTTCCTAAATCTTGTTTATATGAAAATCTCTGGTCGAATTGTGGTTGAAGCAATTCTTGTGTATTCATTTCCCATTTGAACAATCCTCCTCCTTTTTTCTACTTTTTAAAATTTTTACTGCTGCGATGGTTTTTATTTCACGATTTTTACCCATCATTTATTTTTAGAAATTCAATTTTCTAAGAAAGAAGGCTATTAAATTGGATAATTTCTTTTAGGGAAATTAACACCATTTTAAAAGTAAGTAAAGATATTATTTTTTAAAAAAAATGCAAGGAAAAGAGTTTTAAAAAGGAAACAATGTTACATCACAGCTTCGAAATGAAGTCGTTGCTCTTCAAAACACTTAGAAACGAAGTTTTAGAAAAAAGGACTACAGAATCAAACTCCCTTTACTTTATCATAAGAATTCTCTTCAAAATTGAAATATAAAATTTTACGAGTAACAAAATCTTAGGAATAAAATCTTACGCTCTTACTTATCTTATGTTGGTGCAATATTAATCTATGCGAATACCTTTTTTTTTCTGGACTCTCAAAATCTGCGAATTCGGTCGAAAGTTCTGACCGCTTCATGTTTCCTCAAAAACTATTTTATGCGAACATTATTCTTACAACTGTAAATGTCGTTCATCCTAAAATGATTTATTCCTTAAATCTGACTGATTGAATTATTTTTAAGGGCAGATTTCCCGTAAATAACTATTAATACAAACATCATTTTGAAAATCAATGTTATTTTTTTTTTAAAAATATGTAAAAAAAAAATATGTAAAAAAGCTTTAGAAAGAAAACAATGTTACAGCACAGTGAAGTCGTTGTTCCTCAAAACACTTAGAAACGAAGTTTTAGGAAAAAGGACAACAGAATAAAAATCCAGTTTTTTCTTCATCTTGACTTTATCATAAAAATTCTCTTCAAAACAGAAAAATAAAATGAGGTCTTACGAATACAATTAGGAATGTCAGGAAATGTTGATGCAATATCAATCGATCTTTCACTGAATATCCTTATTCTTGCCCCTTAAAATCAGCGAAAATGAGACTGAAAAGCGGTCGAAAGCTCTGACCGCTTATCCAAAACGAACATTTGGTGCGAACATTATTCTTGCAATTGTAAAACTCATTTATCCTAAAACACTTTATTCCTTAAATCCTGATTGATTGAATTATCTTTAAGAGCAGATTTCCCGTAAATAAATATTAATACAAACAAAGCGTAACACTATTTCCTTCCTTTTTAACCATTCTGTATAGTTTCTCACTGCATTTGCATAGTTTAAATCCCCCCCCTCAGATTTCGGGAGGACTTGTGAAGCAAAACTCTCGAAAATAAATATTAATAACTCTAATATTTTAAAAATAATTTTTAATTAACCTTCATCAATTTTTAAGTAACTATTATGGTATTACTTTTTTTAGATTTTGTTTATAAATTATCTTGCTGAGTTGCACTTCCATAAAAACCTCTCTTATTAGTAGTCCATTCATTTATCAATTCATCCATTGATTATTCAACTCATTTCCTAATCAAATGTTAACTTCAACAACACTGATAATGTCAGTATGTTTCTCCAATGCTATAATACCTCCCTAATAATAACACTCCCTACATATTATCGGACGCTTTTATCTAAACTTTTGTGTAAAGTCTTAATAATCCAGTGATACAACATTATTGTTTTTAAGCGGCGATTTGCACTTGTTTATACGTTCAATGGGTTAAATGAGACGATTTTCAATAAAATATAACAGTAGGGGAGAGTGGGGTCAATTGTAACAGGGTACGATTGTAACAGAGCAAAAATTTCGAGTGTCGGGTTCTAGATTTGGTTCCTAGGTAGAGCATAAGGTGTATTTAATAAATCTACATGTACACCCCTGCTGGCAACCATTTTTATGTACTTTTGAAAGAGTTACATCACAAAAGATATTTTCACGCTACGTAAGTACTCTTTTTTTTGGTATTACAATATTATATTGCAACAAAGTAATTTTGTTTAAATAAATAAAAATTATTAACCGAATATGTAAGTGGACACCTTAATTAACATTTCAGAAAAAAAAGATTAGTTTAGTTAATTAACTAGCATTGTTTTTAACAAATGAAGCTGAAATGGCGTCTTGGGGACGATTGTAACAATAAGTAAAGGGACGATTGTAACAGCTGAAGATAAATAATCTTATGCTTACAAACCATTACTTAAGTCTTTAAGAACCACCAATAGTTTCCTATATCATTTATATTATGTTGCATGCGCATTATTTTATGTGCCACCTTTCACAGCATGAATTAAAATTTTTAACCCCTTAAAGTTAAAAGTTTAACCCTTTAGGTCTCTGCTCATTATTATCTTCACTCCTAAAATATCACTACTATTTTGATCCATAAAAATATATATCACAACTATGATAATATGTATAATTAACTATGTTTTAGTTGAATTTATGAACTGTTACAATTGACCCCGTAAGTGGGAACAATTGTAACAAGTGCTCGACTGTCAAAAATTGTTAATAACTAATATAATAACATTTAAAATAAGTTTTTTTTTCTAGTAGAGCATAGTCTACTTTACTCGTCTGTCAATTAATACTAATAATATATTGGATTTTTTGTTAGTTAAAAATAGTTAAGTAAAAAATGTTACAATTGACCCCACTCTCCCCTACCTTTCTAGATTATTAGACGCACTAAAAGATTCATGCGAAATCTTAATTTTCAGGTGATACTCTATACAGCTTTATTGTTTTTATGTGACAGGTTTGCACTTGTTTACGTTCATACATCGATAGGTTAAATGAGACGATACATTATATAAATATAGAATATTTATTATATCAAGCATTATATTAGTATAGTATAATAATGAGATCAAATGAGTAGACGCTCTGTAGTGTTTTAATAACTACATGTTTTGCACGAGTTTATAGGCAATACTTTAATATTTAAGCACACATATAATGGGTTTTTATTTAAGAGAATTTTTATATACTTCCTATTTGTATTAATGTATTATTTTTTAACGTATTACATTACAATGCTAACTAATTGATACACGAACATAAGCAAGTACAAACCGGTTTCCGCCGCCTAAAAACAACAATGCTGTATACTGCAGAGATTCCCAAAGTGCGGTACGCGTACCCCCAGGGGTATGGGAATAGCTTAGCGGGGGTACGCGTTCATAAGCGAAAATTTCGTAAAATTTTATTTGAAAACAAATCTAGCCACGATAATTTACGATTGCGCATTTTTCAATGAGTTATTTTCAGAGTTAGCAGTTAATAGTTAGTGCCGTCAACAGCCACTTGTGATTTTTAACTTTCGTTAAATTTTTCTATAGCAAAAAAATGCATTCATTTTTTTTTATGAGTGGTACACAGCGTTACGAAAAATTTAGAAAGGGTACACAAAAGTCATAAGTTTGAGAAACACTGATGTATAGTATCACTTGATAATTAAGATTTTGCATAGAATCTTATAGTGCGTCGAATAATATGGGCAGGAATTGTATAGTGTAATGCTTAATATTAAAAATTAAAAAATTGATCCTAGTTTGGTTTTTTGGTTGTTATTATTTTTTTTAAACTGACCCCTGACTCGTTTCGCTCAATCCCTATTTTAGCATGAGTTGCACAATGAAGAAGCTAAGCCTAACTACAATTCAATTGGAAATGTTTGTTATGATATTACAATTCAGACAACAACAACTCATTCACAAAACAATTAATATAACAAGAGTGAGAATAAGAAAATGATCATTTAAATCAGGGCAGGGGTTTCCAACTGACATGAGGGCGGGGGCAAAAATTGAAGACACAAATCAAATGGCGGGCCACAATTTTATCAAAATTTTATGTAGGACTCTTTTAATGCTTGAAGGAACATTAAATATCACTGTCAGATTTTTACCAAGTTGTACAAAACAAAAGTATTGAATTGCAAATTAAAATAAGAAGTAGATTTTAAAAAATATTTAACGGCATATTAAAAAGATTCGGGCTACCATAACTTTAATGTGCACCTATGTATTAAACAATTAATGTGCAACAGATGTCTAATGGTTAAGATATAAAGCTTTAAAAAGGTTGGTATTAAAACTTGCATAGTAGCACACAAAATGTTCCATGAGAAAATTGAGGTGTGTCTGCTGCAACCACCAGAGAATAGATATTTACATTTTAAATTTAAAATTTACAAATGTGTGTGTCAATATTTTCGTCCAAAATGAGTGGTTTCAAAAAGTTAAATCGGAGAATTTCTCCGAGAAAATGTCTGATACACACACGCTAAATTATGTTCACAAAACACCCAAAAAAATGAAATAAAAAAGAGCAACATACACGATTATTTTTGTATTTGAATAAATATTTTCTTAGATGCAAAACCTGAGAAATAAATTTATTTGCACCGTTGGTATGATAAATTTCGCAGAAACGAAGAAATTAGGTTTTTATTAACGGGAAAGTATTTTACAGTTCCCAAAGAGATTTTTTACGAAAATTGTCCGCAGAAAAAATTACACCTAATATATTTTAGCTCGCGGGCCACAAAAAAAAGAAAGCTTAGTGGGTCTGCCTGTTGGGTATTATGGAATACAAAAAAATGCTCTTGTAAGGAAAAAATTTATGTCAACTAAAGAAAAAAAGAATTGTTTTACCTTCTGAAATTTTGTCCTTTGCAGCTGCAGCAGCCCCCCCTCTCGCCATGATCGCCGCAATCGAGAAGTCGGTCGCGGCGATGTTTTTTCCGTGAGGAAGTGCCGTTTCTTGCATTTGGGTCGAGTTTTCCGTGCCCACGAGTAACATTGGATTCTCTCGAATAAAAGCACTTTTTAAATGACCAAATTAAATGTTCTTTGGAATCATTTTTAAATGACCGAATTCTTTTGAATCATGTCCCCCCAAAACAAACGTGGTCCATAAGGTCAAAACACACATTTCACGGAAAACATCGCGAAAAAGATGATGTCACGGGATCTCAGATCTCAAGCACTTATCACTCGCACTTTTCCGTTTAAACAACTGATTCTCAGTCGGCGCGTCGTTTGCCCGGATTGGGCGTCCAATGAGGGAGGGGGAGACGTGACGGTGGGCGGGTACTCTTTTCGACTCCGCCCACAAGTGATGCTGAATGGAGATTGCGTTCCACCTATTAAAAAGGCGGAACGTTAAAAAAGTTCTCGGTTTCGCCGAAAATGAAGAGATATGATAGAGTACTAATGAATGAAGTGTAAATTAATTATGGGTTGGGATGATAATCATTTTTTTCTTTCTTCTTTTTTAACGAAACGTCAAGATTTGCGGTGGCTGTCATTTATTCTACGGCCGTTTCACCTTAACGTTAGGCGACAGCGTTTAAGTGCGCTTTAAAAGCTGCAGATTTCTTCTTTTTTTCCTTTTCTTTTTTTAATACTTTGTGCAGTGTCATTAATTTAAGAGCAAATGAATTACGGCGTCTTTTCCTAATATTGACCCTCTTTCAGCGATAAACAAGCACTCATTAAGTGCTTTGTTTGCAAGTGCTTCCATCTTTACTTTATTAATTTTTGATTTTATTTAATGACTGTCGTTGAAAGGCCGACCCACTTTTTTGGGTTTACGACTCCGTATTAACTCCGTTAGCCTTGTCATTTTGAATCCCATCCAGAAGACAAGGGAACTCCTCGATCAAGTAGTGGGGAAAAAGGGCCTTCGTGGAGACTTTTTGGTGAAACTTACCCGCATTTGCTTTACACGGAGATGAAAAGCACGAAACCCTCCCACGGTTAGCCTGACGCCAAGGGGACTTTAACCCATGATTCATCTACCACTGCCTACCATCTGATCTTATCAATTATTGGTGTATAGATATAAATACCAGGGCTAAAGAGAATCGAAGGGCTGGTTCACTCCTTTGAAGAATCTCTCGCCGCGCCAATCCTCCGATTTTCTCTAGTGACGTCACTTTGGCGCAAAGCTCGCACTTTTACTTCAAGAACAGAGCGTTCGGCCTTGCTAGCTCTAACTAATATTGGAGCATTTCTTTTCGTGACATATTCTAAGACATTTGTTATTTTCTATAATAACTTTCCTCAGTTTTTGCCGTGAATTTACAAAATTTTAAAACTATTAACGAAATGCCAGTTTGCGCGATTGCAACTTGCAAAAATTCTGATAGATAAACAAAAGGAAAAAATATAATTTTCCGCGTGTTCCCTGAAGTAAATGAGCAACTATGTGAAGAATGGATTCCGAAATGACACAATTAATATAAAACAGCAATACTTTTTTTCTATCGTTAAGAACTTTTATCAAAATTCGTTATCTAAATAGAAATCGCCTCGTTACTTTAAAAAGAAAGGCATGTGAAAATGTTAAAGGATAAAGTCAATGAAAATTAAACGTAAGTAAAAAGTATAAATAAAATATATAGTGTACGGTTGAAATTCTCCTAATTTCATAACTTACTTTTTTAATGTAGTTATTCTAAATATTTATGATTCTTTTAAAAATTATATTCTCTTGAATTTTAATATCTATAAATTATATCATCATAAATTTAAATATCTATAAACAATTGTAAAATTTCTAATGTCATTATGAACCTAAATTATTATTTTGTTTCAGTAATTAGCGTTTAAGGTTGATGTTTCCTAATGATTAAGTATGAACAAATTGCTATTAAAGGCATATTTTAAAATCGGGGATTCTAAATTTCACTCAACTTATTGTTATAAAAGAATATGTAGATAGAATATGTAGTCGATACATGCTTTCATTTTTCTCAATAATTAAAGTTAAAACTGAACTTTTTAAAATAAAGTATTTATAGTGTCATTGTCGCCAACTAGTAAAATACTTTTATAAGTTTAAAATGGTATTTTTTTAATATAAAGGACAAGAAAGTTTTTTTGAACTATGTTTATGAACGGAAATAATGTGTTAATTACGTAAAGTTTGAAAGCTAGAAACCAGAAAAAGTCTAACTTATTTTTACAGAGAGAAAGATGCAAAGTTATTATATCTTTGAGTGCGATCTTCCGAGATCTGTGGACACAGTGACGTCATGAGGAGGGAAATCGTAGCTTCAGCTCTAAGAGCGGAGTGAACTAGCCCTTGTATTCTCTTTAGCCCGGTATAAATGCACTCTTCATGATTCGGTTTTAACTTGAAATAATATACAGTTTTTCAACATCAAGTAAAATTTTCATCACGGTTATACAAAACATTATATCTTTCCAGTAAATGAATGAGAGAGCTGAATAGTCTTTTTTTCTTCAAAGAATGCGTTTGATTTGAATTTTTATGAATAATCCTAAAAATTGTATTATTTAACGTATAAAAATATTTTACCTACTAAGAAGCGTTCAACGAATCCAATGACAAAACATTTTTTATTGATAGATGCGAAGATTTAACAAAGAGTACAATCGCTTTAGTTTTGAAAGTTTTCGAAGCCGTGAGTTTCACATCGAATGTTTCCTGTGTAATTTAATAGTTATCACGTGATCTTTTTAAAAAATGAAAATTAGCTACTTTCTATAGAAAGGAGTTGTTGATCTCAATGCGTAGCAAATGATTCAAATTACAAGTTGCGAGAATAAAATTTATAGATTCAATTTTTTAGTACTTGTTAGACTCTTCAATATTCAATTTTTTGAACAAAAGAGCCAGCACAATGGAAGGGAAATCAGATCTATCAACTTCATCTTCATACAATATTTCTAAAAAAATAGAAATTATTAAATTCCGCAAAAAAAAATTTTTTTTTTAAATTTTTCAACTGAATTTCTCTGCGAGGAAAATTGGAATAGAAGAAAAAGCAAACAAAACCTACTTTACATTAATATTCTACTTTAAAAGTAGTTGCTGTAGTTAATTTACGTCGCACTAGAGCTGCACGATGGATTATTGGCGACGGTCTGAGAAGCACCCCTGAGGATGATCCAAAGACATACCATCACAATTTTGATCCTCTGCAGAGGGGATGGCACCCCCGCTTCGGTAGCCCTTAGAGGAGTAATTTAGGTAGAGAGAACCAGTCCCCCATCCCTCGTTGCAAAGAACATCGTCACGTGATTCCTGGACGACTTTTCCTCCAGTAAACCCTATCCCCAGTCTTTTACTATGGAGGTGGATTGATGAGCTGCGTTTTGCACTATAAAATTTTTAAAAAATGGTAGTATACTGCTGTGCATACGGGTGAGACGAAAAATTCATTCAAGGAGGACATTTTACATTTCACAAATAATATTTTTATACTTTTATATTCACTTACAAGCATTTATTTGCAATTTTTATGTTAGCATGTCAGGTTATGAAATGAATTTAATTGGTTTTTAACTAGCAAAATAGCTATTATTTTTATATATTTTTATTTAAATTAATAGATTATAATGTAATTAACATTTATAGGTATTTTCATTACAATTAAATTTCATATTGATATAAATATTCTGATATTTTTACTCCTTTTTGGATGAGCACGCGCATCGGATTTGGCGCATTTTTTCCACACCAATGTTTACAAACAAATCGCATTTTATTTTCGCTCTATAACTTATAATGATGCGTTAAAATAATGTTTTTTTAATAATTTCAAGCGAATTTAATTATATATTTTAGTTGTACAGCCTTAAAAAGATATAAAAGTACATTTCATGTAAAAAATAGTTTTTTGGATAAAAAATAAAATTATTTTTCAAAAATTACGTTTTTAAATAAAATTTATAAGTCGAAGAGTACTTTTTTTATTATATAGGAAAAATTGTTTGGATATTCATATTTATGTAGGAAGTTTTATATTTATTACTGTACACTTATTATTGAGAAAAATATTAACTATGTTATTATAGGTTATATTATTAATAATAGGCCCTATTATTAAATAATTGTTATAAGATTGTCAAAGGAGTAGCTATTTATTATTATTATTATAGGTATTTTATTTTGACTTCTAGAAATAAAGAGTGAATAATTTTTTTTTGAACATTAATTTTTTAATATAAAATGTTAATTAAGTCGAGAACTATCAATATTTCAAGCAGGTAGATAGTATGCTCTTATATGGAATTTCGTATGCTTTTTTTTTAAATAAAATTAAGTGACAAATAACAAAACCAAAATTTGTTATTTAAATTTAAATTCTTTTACTATGTTATCTTAACTCACTAAAATTTTAATTGTATGCATTGTTTGAAATAAATAATTATCGCATGGCAGGCAAACTAGAATTCCAAATTGTGCAGCATGTAAAAATATTAATATTTATTTTAAAAATAAAACAAAACATTTTGTTTTTATCAGAAAAATTATGAATAACACTAAAACCATAAAAAAGTTGCGCAAAAGATTAATTGCATACCAGTATATATATATATATATTAATGAAAAAATTAAAAATTGCTATTTTAGTTGTCCTGTTAAATTATTTTAATTAATATATGTGATCTAAATAAGAAAAATTAAGCATTGATTAAAATTAATTATAAAAGGCTTTCATTTTAAAGTATGTATAAATGTTAGGGTAATATGTTTCAAAAATTTAACTAAATATTTTTATAATAAATAAAAATTAAGAAAAAATAAAAGATAAGTAAAGCAAAGCTTTCCCACAATAGCCCGTTTTTTATTTTATTTTATTTTATGACCGCCGTTGAACAGCCGACCCAATTTTTGGGTTTACGACTACTCATGTTCAACTCCGTAGCCTTGTAATTTTGAACACAATCCAGAAGACAAGGAAACTCCTGGATCGGTACCCCCAGAGGTATTGAACAATAGCCCGTTTAGTGCCACAAAGGTTAAGCTAGCACAATTTAATGATCAACAGTCATAATAGCGACAATGTGGTTAGCATTGCGTACCGCCCTCCTTTACTTCATGAAAAAGCTGACCCATCGATCTGAACCTGAATTAATAATTCTTCTTTGTACTAATAGAAGACACACATTTTATTTTAAATTACTTTGTTTTTAGTAACAATTTACGTAATTATTTAACTCAAATATAAACTTGCAAAATTTTTTATTCACACATATTCTGCATTTTAAAAATCAGATACTAAATGTGTAGTGTATTATGAGATTTTTTTTCAAATCATTTCAGTTAATAGTTTCAACTTCAATTTAATTTTGAAAAAAATTGTTGCGTAATTTTCAGCATGTTTCTTTATTATTTTATTTGTCTAATAATAATTTTAAAACCACCCAGTATTAATAGCTAACTGTTTATACGTAGATTTCCTAAAGATGAGATAAAACGAAAAGTATTGGAAGTAAATGTCCACAGAGAAGAATTCACAGCATCCAATAATAGTGTGTTATGCTCTAAGCATTTTACTGCGGATTCATTTGATAGAAAAAGATTCTTATCTTTTATGACCTTTTGAAAAAAATAAATAATTAATACATATAATCATTTGCAATTGTTTGTTTATATTTTACATACTTTCAAATGCATCTTCGATTCAAAAAATCATTATTTTTATTTCATTGTTTGGTAAAATCATGCTTAACTAATATGTTAATAGTTTTAAAAGCAAAGCAATTAAAGCAATGCAGCAATTAAAAGCAAATAATTAAATGTAGCGCACTTATTATAATGTATTTTTATTAGAAAACTTATTTCTTACAATCACGAATAAAATTGGGAAAGCATTTAAAATAAAATAAAAAAAGAGAGAAAAATCTTTAGGTACTCCTAAAAATATTCCTGTACGGCGCGACCGCCAGCTATAAATCTTCCGCCAAAAATGTAACTCCCATCTTTGAACAAGTTTTCCGAGCCCAAACAATAGACTGGCTCTCTCTACCCTAATATCTCCTCTAAGTGGTAGCCCGACGACCTTCACGGTAGAACAGTTTAACGAGGGCCAATGCCGCACAACCTCGCTCCCTACGCAAACTGATCCAAGTGGTCACCCACTTGCACACTGACCGTAGCCAGTGATGCTTGACTTCGATGATCTGCTGGGAACCGTCCTTAAAATTAGATTAATGTATTTTATGACACTGAAATTGAAATATTATCCATAGCTCGGTTTTAAGAAGATAACAATAAAATACATGTAGTACCAAAACACATTTGAATATTTGTTAAGTGATTTTCATGATGTGTAAAAGACAACTCTTTTGTTTTACTAATAGATAGTAATGTTGACAATAAGCGGGTTATTCGATTATCCGCTATGGGATTTTAAGTGGGAAAGACAGTAATAGTATTAGAAATTGACAGTATTAAACAGTAATAGTATTAGAATAATGCTTAACAAATATTTTTTTTCTCCCTCAGTGCGATTATCCTCACACATTCAAATAAGAGAGAGGGAGAAAGAGAGTAAAAATCGAGATTTGCGAAGTGTCTAAACGTCAAGTTCCTTCAATTTGTTAAAAAGGGGAATCTACTGCTGCTGCCACGGAAGAATGGCTTGACATGTTCTATGAAAAAAAGTCACAAGTTCCCCCTCCCCCCAACAATGGTCTTTGTCCCACCAACAAGGAGTGATACTCTTCTATTTGAATGAGCACTTGATGATGGTGATACGCCCCCTTTTTAACCCCCCAACACCCTTTTGTGTGAACCACACCGAACTGTTGTCTATTGTGACTCTCCCTTCTTCAATCTCCCAAAAGTCAGCACTTTTCTTTCTGGAATCAGGTTTCACCTTTTTTTATTTATTTTCGTTTCAAAGAATTTATTTTGATTTTAGGAGATGTTTTAAAAACTCCCCTGTCTCATATAAGCAGCAAAATGATAAGCCCAAAATGGAAGGTTTAAATCGGAACGCAGTATTTCGTCAAAAACAGGTAAAACAATTCCTAACCAAATTATTAGACTGTATTTATTTAAAAAAAATAATATTGCTTTGTAATATGTTTTTTGGCCAGCATTTCCCGTTACCATTAAGTTGATTCTACTTCATTGATTTTTCCTGAATGTTTACGTGTATAAATTCAAATTGATGACTAAATTAAAATCCTCAACGCGTGTTTATACAGTCAAACCCCGCTATAGCGAATCTTCAAGGGACCGAAATTTAGGTTCACTATATCCGTTACTCAAACAATTTAACTAATGGTTCCCAAACTCTTCCCTTTTATTACACATTATTTAAATAAATGACTGAAAAATATTATGTAGTAGCAAAAAATGTGTTATTTTTCATTACTCTTCGTCTTGCGTACAAATAAAAATTAGTAATCTTTAGCTGATGAGCAATCCTCAACATCAGATATGGAAACACTTCCCGACTCTCAGATAATTTTTCCTGAATTTCTGTTATTCCGCTTTTTAAACCTGTCCAACCTGCCATTCGAGCACATAAAATGAGTCTCTATAGATGGTTTTAAAAATCGGTATATATACCGATTTTTAATCAAAATAAATACATATATGTATTTATTTTGAAGTAGAAATTTCAAAATTATTACAAAGAAAAAAATGGGGGGAAATCAGTCGAAGACAGAAAAAAGTTCATTATATCCAATTTCCTCACTTTTTTGGTTCACTATATCCACTAAAAATAACATTATACTTGCATAGCAAGGCAAGGGGCCAAAAATTTCGTTCACTATATCCGAGAGCTCACTATAAACCGTGTTCACTATAGCAGGGTTTGACTTTATATATAGCTGAAATATATAGCTCAGCGTTAATCTATTGGAAGGAGTCATATTATAAAATTCTTTCGTTAATACTCAACACATTTAATTCACATTTTTTAAAATTTATTTCCGATTGATACATCATTTTTGGATAACTATTTTATGGGGCGCAAGTAATAGTTAAATCATAGTCGTCCTATTTACCCGAAATATAAAATCTAACATACATAATTCTCTTACGTGGCTCCCAAATTTTGGTTGTATTTCTTTTCCGCCGGTGGCAATGTTTGCTTTGTTTTGTTTACGTTACTATTTCTCTTACACGGCGACAAAAAAAAGCCTCATTACAACTCCCCGAATGGCAACGCTAGAAAATCGACCCATGATTGCCGCTAAAAATGTCACATGCCAAATCTAGCTGAGGTGGTTCAACATATAGCGCTTTTAAAAACGGAAACTGAAATAACCAGAGAATATTTTTTCCAATACTTTTTGACTCGCACATTTTCTCATAAATATTTTATTATCAACGATATATAGTCTTTTTAATATTTTAATTCCAACATTATGCTTAAATTTCGGATAAAATATCCAACATATTTTCGTCAATACTTTCTGATTTGTATATGTTTTCGCTGTTAAACATTTCGGATGAACAATTGTACTATTAATTTACCATTAAACTGTTTTTCGTGTTCCCAATCTTTCTTGTACTTTTTTACGTACTTCTTTTTTTCTTTATCCCTATGGCATTATTTTTAAACCATGTACATTAAAAAATTTAAATAATTTGAATTCAAATTCACCAAAAGTACAGGTTGATCGAGCTAAGTAATAACTTACTACATTCAACAAAGGAGTTAAGTTCTAAAATTAAATCTAAATCTTTTTGTTTTGGTTTAACATATTGATTTTCACGGTTCCATCTCTTACATTCAGTTATAAAATTCGATATTAGAACGTAACCAAAATGAAACTAGTAAAATTCCCAAACCCCTAAAAACAAATTCCCCTAAAATACCCACTGAAGATAAAAAAATCCCCCTAAATTTAGGGGGAAAGCCCCTAATCTGGCAACACTGTCGATAGATCTCTATTTTAGTATTTTGTCGAATGCGCTTTTTTTCACGAATATTACGAATTTATTTGACAATTTTTGATTTACATCACGAATTATACTATAGCACATTTCTAATAGGTTTAACGGAATGCATGTCATTTATTTGAATTCAAATTTATTTTAATGACTTAGTATTTACTAAAAAGATGTAATTTTTTTTTTAAAAAAAGTTATTATATGGACTTGAATGATTGTTTTGAATTCTTAGAATTTTGTGCATTTGCAATGTACCTAAGTTAGTTGCGAGCGAAGCGAGCTTGGTTTGCGAACCAAACCATATAAGATTGCGTAGCAATTTTCGGGGGTTGGCGAGCGTTAGAGAGAAGGGGGCGCAGCCCACTAGTAATAACTACTATAATACTAAAGTCATAAAACTAATTTTAAAATATTAGAAGCTCATTTTTCTTTTATCAAGCAACGTTTTTCTCTAGCCACGAGAATACCTTTTTGAAATTATACGCAAATATATATATATATATATATATATATATATATATACAGTGGAGCATCGTTTATACGACGCCAAAGGGACCACCGAAAAACGTCGTATAAACGATAACGTCGTATAATCGATTTTTACTTCTGAAACTGAAACTAACTCTGTTTTCAGTTAATTTTGATGTTTAACGTGTTGATTTACATAAATTTCTAAATTAGACAAAGCAAAACAAACAAATAACCAAAGAAGAAAAATTGCAGTGAGCAATTTGAATGTATGTTACCTTTAATTATATTTTCTTGCTATTAGTCTCTACAAGGCTTTGAATAGCGAGTTGAACTTATTGCTTTCTATGATGCAATTTTAGATTTCTGATCACGGCCAAATCTAATGGCTGAAGCGCACTTGTGCAATTTGCAGGAAAAGGTTTTACATTTTCCAAAATAATTAGTATCGATGGGTGCGCTGGACATTGGTCGATGAGTAGCAAAATTTTTCGTTTATGCCTCTTCATAACATTGCGTAGTTTTTTCAGTTATCTAGTAAAAATTACGGTCGTCATCCAAGCATTCTTGCTGGCACCCTTTTCTGCATCATTCATGTCGGCAAGTTCCGACCTTTTTCAAAATACACAAGAAAAAATAAAAAATAAATGAACGTGAAAAACCGACGTATAACCGATTCTGTGCGTCGTATATATATATATATATATATATATATATATATATATATATATATATATATATATATATATATATATATATATATATATATATATATATATATATATATATATATATATATATATATATATATATATATATATATATATATATATATATATATATATTGTATGTATTCCTCCTGGGCCCTTGTGGGAACGATATTGGCGGGCGAGATGCATTATTACAGACCTATAGACTCTTTATTTTTGTAGCTCTTATTTCCGTTTTTTGTTCCTTCTTTATATTGTTCTTGGCTACAAATTTGTCTTTCATGTCTGCCATTGGAAATATAAAAAAAATATTGTATGTATTTGTAACCAGAATTTGTGACATCCTAGTTTGGTTTAATTTCTTCATTTGTGGATATTTCCGTGAAATGATCCTGTGTTAGTATGGATTCAACAGAGTATGTCCACACGCAAAAGTATTCAACACCCGGTTGGAAATATCTAAGTGAAGAATTTCTACAAATATTTGGTCTGGGTGAAGAGCGGATTCAAGCACCGACGAAGGGAGAGTGAGTTCGTGTAAAGAGAGTGGGTTCAAGTTTTAAACAAAAGAGAATGGATTATAGAAATTTGTAAAATGATAGTGGGTTCAATCACCGATTAAAGGAGAGTGGATTCAAGTTTTCAACAAAAGAGAGTGATATATTCAAAATTGATCAACTGATAATTTGTTCAAGCACCGATGAAAAGAGAGTGGGTTCAAGAATTGATGTGAAGATAGTGGATTTTTAGTTTTAAACAAAGTAGAGTGGATTATAAAAATTCATTAAATAATTGTGGGCTTAAGCAACGATTAAATTATAGTGAGCTAGAATACCGCTGTAAGATAGTGGGTTCAAGTTTTGAGCAAAAGAGAGAGGATTATAAAAATTGATTAAATGGTAGTGGGTTTAAGCACCTATTAAAGGAGAGTGGGTTCGAGTACCAATATAAAGATATTGGGTTCAAGTTCTAAACAAAAGAGAGTGAATTAAAAAAAATTGACCAAATGGTAGTGGGTTCTAACACCAATGAAAGGAGAGTAGGTTCGAGAACCGATGTAAAGATAGTGGGTTTAAGTTTTAAACCAGAGGGAGTGGATTATAAACATTGATTAAATGATAGTGGGTTCAAGCACCGATAAATTTATCGTCAGTTCTAGTACCAATGTAAAGATAGTGGGTTCTAGTACTAATGTAAAGATAGTGGGTTCAAGTTCTAAACAAAAGAAGAATGGATTATAAAAAATGGAAATAAATGTATAATGGGTTAACAATTATTAAGCAAACCTTTATCTCCATTTTGCAATTTAGAAAGATTTGAAAACTGAAATCTTTTGTTGTTGAAGCATTTCGAAGATCTCTGCTGCCTTTCTTCTTAAAACTTTTGAGGTATGCCTTTAAAATTAAAAAAAATGAGAATAATAATTTTGAAAAAAAAAATAAGATTTTTATGAAAACATTTTTCCTTCCTTTCAAATCCGTATAATTCTTGTTGCAAATCCTATTATTATTATACTTCGCCTTCAAATATTAATCACGTGTGGACCTCAACCAGTGAACTTTATTTTGGACTCACTTCGGGGTGGTCTACCTTATTCCGAATCATCAACCGAATTGCAATCTATCTAAATTCACTTAAATATCCAGAGCGAATCGCAAATCACGCTCAACGCCATCTTGACTCTCTCGTCGGAGATAATTCCCCGCCTTTTTTTTTCTTCCTTCTTTCATTTGAATAGATTGGAAATTCTGTTAGTCAAGAAGTTTAACTGCACGCATGTCAACCAATCTTTCACATTGAGTTAAAAGTTTGGTTTCAAAATTAATAATAATAATAAGGTGAAGAATAGCTATAAGAATTGAACCGTGTTTTGTAGCTTTATATCTCTGCTTGCAGTAAAGTGTAGGGAGTTTAAAATAAAAAAAAAAACAATTTGAATAGAATGGAAAGGGAAAACTTGTTGTAGTTCATTTACGTCGCACTAGAGCTGCACAGTGGGCTATTGGCGACGGTCTGGGAAACATCCCTGAGGAGGATCCGAAGACATGCCATCACAATTTTGATTCTCTGCAGAGGGGATGGCACCCCCGCTTCGATAGCCCGACAACCTGCACGCGAAGTCGAGCACTTTACGATAGCACATTTTAACGAGGACCCATACCACACAGCCTCGGTCTCTACGTAGAACGATCCAAGTGGTCACCCACCCGCACACTGACCGCAGTCGATGATGCTTGACTTCGGTGAACTGCTGGAAACAGTGTCTTAACGGTCAATCCACTGCGGGACAACAACAAGTTGAAATATAGCTATAAGGATTGAACTGTGTTTCGTAGCTTTATAACTCTGCTTGCAGTAAAGCGCAGAGACTTTAGAATTAAAACAATTTTAATAGAATTGAAAGGGATCTCTTAACTAACAATGATGCCGTCAAGCGCCGTGATTATTCAAGGGATAGATCATTCGCTTTCCAATGAGGTGTACCGGGTTCGAACCCAAGCGATGGCTGGTCGTTACGAATTCCACATCCGGCTTGCACTCACCACAGTGCTGACTTGAAATATCCTCAATGGTAAACGGATCATGGGTTAGAATCCCCTTGCCTTCAGGCTAAGCGCAGGAGGTTTTCGTGGTTTTCCTCTCCGTGTAACCAAATGCGGGATAGTTTCATCTCAAAATCCACCACGAAGACAAATTTCTCGCACTATTTATCCAGGAGTTCCCTTGTCTTCTGGATTGGGTTTAATGTTACAAGGGTACGGAGTTGAATATTAGTAGTCGTAAACCCGAAAAATTGGGTAGGCTGTTCAACGACGGTTATAAAATAAAATAATGATATCAGTTTGTTTAATATCTTTCATTATCGAAGTCTGACGGAAGCCTGAACAACCTTCGTTATAGGATCCAAGAATTGTGGTTATTATTGATCCTGTATTTCAATGTGTGCAGCCATCCTGTAATAGTGCGCCTCTGTTTTTACAATTTCTTCGCTACTCATTTTAAGAATATTATAGAAAATAAGAATGAAAATATATTACAAATAAAATTATACATGGATTGTGTAGTATTTAGATTCATTATTTTGTTGAGTAGTGCGTAGAATCTTTTACCGTAGATTATTTATATTCAAGTTAAATTATAAATATCACAAATTATTGAAAGACGGAACAGTCATCAAATTTTAAGAAATATTCCCAAAATTACAAATTTAGTGAGTTTACTTTAAATAGAATATTATAAATGTCGAAAAGTTGTTTATAAGTAGAATTAGTATATAATTATTATTAAGTAAACTTGAATCAGAAAAGGTTTAACGTTCATCAAATATTTCATAATCAGTTTAATTAAAGGAAATGTTAGAAAAATTCATGTTTCTTTCTTCTTTTTTATTATAATTTTTCCAAAAACTTTTTTATTTGAAAACTTTAGTTTCCTCTCATCAAAATCATTCGTTTGTTGGCAAATACACTGTGGGTGCTAACGAGATTAAAATATATTTTTTTGAATGCTTTTTCTAATAGGGGTACATTTTGCATCAGGCACAATACTGTCCATAGTACAGCACATGTTTTTAACAAGAATATTTTTCTTCTTTCAATTTGACTCGCGTTGATGGAAAAAAGCAACTTATTCTTGCTTTCATGCTCAATGTCAATAGGAAGATATTTTTTTACTTTTCATTTATTTATTATTTTTTTAGAGAATAATTATTTTTTTAGAGATTATAAAGTAAATGTTTTGGAAATTTAAACTAAATCGTCGATCTCGATCAATCGAAATTTTTTTATTTAGGAAATGTTAAGAAAGCATAGTAACCCATACTTACAAAAAAATTTTTATGAATATAATATCATTTCTATACTGATATCATTTGACAACTTATAACGTTTGTCATCTGTTTGTCTGTTTACGTCCTCCGTACGGGCCATTTCAACGACATAAAGTTTTTTTTAGATAAGACCAGATTATGCTCCATATGCAGACATTGACCTTAATTAACGCCAGAACACATTTTCAATGGTCAAGCTATTCTCGCTGCACTTTTTGATCTCGGCTCTCCAGTCAAAAATCTTGATGGTCCCAGGAAATTTTTTTGAAGGTTTACGTTGATTTCAGTGCGATTCATGATAATCCAATATCATTTAATACTCACCATTAACCAACATCCTCCATTATGCTTTCCGGCTTGCACAGACCACAGTGCTGAGGTGAAATATCCTCAGTGGTAGACAGATCATGGGTTAGAGTCCCTTTGCCGTCAGGCTAACCGTGTGAGGTTCCGTGGTTTTCCTCTCCCTGTAAAGCAAATGCAGGTTACTTCCATCAAAAATCCACCACGAAGGCAAATTTCTCCTACTACTTGATCCAGGAGTTTCCTTGTCTTCCGGATATGGCTCAAAATGACAAGGCTACGTCGTTGAACATTAGTAGTCGTAAACCCAAAAATTGGGTCAGCTGTTCAACAACGGGTATTAAAAAAAATTTTAAAAAAAATCGTAACAGGGTCTTGAATGTGCATCAAAAAGATTATTTCCATTAGCAATTCACTGAAAAATCCAACTTTTCGTTTTCATCTCAGCTCTACTTGTAATACACACCTTAGCAAGATTACTGCCCATCTTAGTGCATCAGAGTTCTATTTTTATTATCTACTAGCCGCTTAAGGCGGCCAGCTGTCCGCCACGCTAAAGGTTTTCACAAATAAAGTTTTTTAAAACATAGCAGGAAATCAGAAGATTAGTTGACAATTAAAGTGTTCCTGTCCTGCAATTTTGTCTTCATATCCAGATGAACAGCGACAAATATATCAAAGCGATGCGTTCTATTTACGTATCGAATATGTTGCCACATTTTTAATACAAAAGTTAAACTTTTCTCCACTTTGATAAATGTAAACTAATGCGAACCTTACAATTAAATTATTAATTCCTTCGTATATTATTGGTTCAAGTTGTCGAAAATTAATACTATTTCAATTGTAAGGTTCGCATTAGCATACATTTATAAGAGATATGCATTTTTTAATAGTTTTTTGAATATGGCTCTTTGAAGACGAAAAAGCTTAGATTTTCTTACAAAATGACTGATAACTAAAAAACTAATCCAAATTTTTGAAAAAAAAAAAAAAAAAATACTTCTTCATTATGTCAAAACACAATTATGTGCCAAGTTTCGTGCCTGGGCGAGGCTTCTGGGGCGATATATTGTGATTACAGACAGACACACACACACACAGCCGCGTTTATTATTATGTATCGATATTTTATCTATCTTATTATGTATCTATCGTTTATTGTTTTGTATCTATGTAAAGTTCGATTTTTAAATTACAATATATTACAAAATTAAAATATATTTATAACTAACAAAATTATATATATGTATAACTAACAAATCAAACGCAATTCAGTAATGCAGTAAGAACGCACTTTAAAACAAAACTCCTCTAGTTACGCTCAATTTGCGCTTTTGTTTTCATATTTTGCAATCTGGCAATTACGAAAATATTTTTTAAATCATTCTAGAAAAATTTCCCGTTCATGTAAGTACACTTGAATTCGCTCCTCGCTTTATGGATTGCGTTTTATGTTTTATTCTGTTTTTTCTTTATATTTAATTTTATGTTTTTACGTGTTATTTTTACTTATTTTGTTCTATTTTATTTGTTGTTGTTTTTGTAAAAATTTTTTGAGTGCTCCTCACACTATTGTATTGATATATTTTGCTTTAGCTATATTGATACAATAATATTAGGTAGCACTCATTTTTTTCGGATATAATCATGTGGGCTGATGAAAAGATTATATCTTTTATTTTCTGGATTTCTTAATTTTTTTTTCCCATCTGTCTGTAATTTTCCTTTGTTTTATCTTCATTTTGAACTATATATATATATGTTATACAAAAAGTAAATACTTTTGCATTAATAAAAGAATTAAATCTCTTTCGTTTTCATAAAATGTCTTTGTTAAAGAATAAGCGTAGAGACATTCTATTTTGGGAATTCAAGGCTGAAAACATACCATTGAAATATAAATAGATTTATATTTCAAAGGAAGAGTTATTTTTAGAATCGTTCCCTTTTTCAATTCCATATAAGGAAGCAGAAGTGATTTTCCTTAATGCGTAAGGTTACAAGGAATGTACGAATGTGCCTTTTTACTTCAAATCTATGTTGGTATAAAACGTAAGAACGCATAGTTTTGCGTGTCCTTTTCATCTTGATGTGATCCCGATAAGCTGTTCCGGGATTGTCCGGAGTCTTGTCCATTCCCCCTCCTTTTCAGGAGTGGGGACGTGAATTGTTAGCAATACCAGCCTTCATTTAAATAAACCTGTTTAGAACGTCTGATGGCTTAAGACTGCAATTATTTCAAGCTAAATACAACACTGATAACAGGGTTGGAGCCCTGTTATTACATATATATATATACAGTGGAGCATCGTTTATACGACGATCACTTATACGACGTTTACATTTATACGACGTTTTAGTGTGGTCCCAAATCATTCCTATTCATTTTAATGTAAAAATATATCGTTTATACGACGCACAGAATCGGTTATACGTCGGTTTTTAGATTTTGTTCACGTTTATTTAATTTTTTATTTTTTCTTGTGTATTTTAAAAAAAGGCGGCATTTGCCAACATGAATGATACAGAAAAGGGTGCCAACAAGAATGCTTGGATGACGACCGTAATTTTTACTAGATGACTGAAAAACTAGACAATATTATGAAGAGGCAAAAACGAAAAACTTTGCTATTCATCGACCAATGTCCAGCGCACCCATCGATACTAATTATTTTGGAAAATGTAAAAGCTCTCTTTTTTCCTGCAAATTGCGCAAGTGCGCTTCAGCCATTAGATTTGGCCGTGATTAGAAATTTAAAATTGCATCATAGAAAGCAGTAAGTTCAACTCGCTATTCAAAGCATTGTAGAGACTAATAGCAAGAAAATATAATTAAGGGTAACATACATTCAAATTGCTCACTGCAATTTTTCTTCTTTGGTTATTTGTTTGTTTTGCTTTGTCTAATTTAGAAATTTATGTAAATCAACACGTTAAACATTAAAATTAACTGAAAACAGAGTTTGCAGTTTTAGAAGTAAAAATCGATTATACGACGTTATCGTTTATACGACGTTTTTCGGTCGATATATATATATATATATATATATATATATATATATATATATGTACAACAAAAAAACACAAAGATAATTAAGAAAAACAATAAGTTTCATTTATTGCGCATAAGCTGCAAGTAAACAGAACTCAATAGATAAGTTCAAAATGAAGATAAAACGTAGGAAAATTAAAGACATATGAAAAAAAAAGGGGGGGGGGGAGAAAAATAATAGTAAGAAAAAAAATAACAAACTGGGGGAAAAAAAATGATAAATTTTTTTCAAAAAATCCGAAAAATAAAAGATATAATCTTTTCATCAGCCCACACGATAATTTCCGCAAAAAAGCTTTTTTTTTTTTTTTGAGTGCTCCTCACACTATTGTATATTGTATTTTGCTTTGGCTATATTGATACAATATCAGAAAGCACTCTTTTTCTGCGGATATAATCGTATGGGCTGATGAAAAGATTATATATTTTATTTTTTGGATTTTTAAAAAAAATTTTATCCTTTTTTATTTCTTTTTTTCCCCAGTTGTTTGTTATTTTTATTATTATTTTTTTCCCCCCACCTATTTTTTTTCCTCATATGTCTGTAATTTTCCTTTGTTTTATTTTCATTTTGAACTTATATGTATATATATATATATATATATATATATATATATATATATATATATATATATATATATATATATATATATATATATATATATATATATATATATAAAACTTAGAAAACTAGAAAACACTAGAAAACTTAGATTCCAGTGGGACCTCCCCTTACTAGAGTGGAAAATTGTTATAATAGTGAATGGGGGGGAACCCCATAAACAGCGTGATGAAATATTTTAGTGTCCCTTCATCCGGAGCACACACAAAAAAAAAAGGCACACATAAAAGACTCCACGCACCCCATTTCCTTCGTATCGTGAAAAATGCCTCCTTCATCAACATTTCATGCCTCTTACCACGGTTTTCATTGTTGAACAATGGCAGAGCGACAACAACTTTTAGACTGGGATGATCTGTAGTAAAAACGATATACCTTTCTTTTCCCTTTTGTGTGCCCAATCAGCCCACCACTTCACGCCTCTCAATGGGGAGAACTCCCCCCTTTTGTTATGAGGGGGAGTGGGGTGTTCGATGAAGTGTAGAAGGTATCGACAGATGGAGTGTCATTTAGAAACGTGTTGTATGAAATGGCTCTCCGTGTGTGAGAATATTTGCATAAGTAGTTTCTGATTCCTAGGAGACAATGCAGGGTCTTTTTAATGGATGATGAAATAATAGGGAGTCCGAAGAGCCTGCTCCTGGATTATGAATCAAAAACGACGTAGTACATTCCAAAACTTGTAAATCAATGTTCTGTTGTATTTTCGTGTAAATAAATACAGTCGGACCTCTACTTAACGAAGTTGATCCCACTAAATCCCGTTAATAAGTTCGTTATATGGCAGGGGTGGTCAACCTGGGGCTGGCGTGCCACACAGGTCCGTCTTAATAGCTCGCAGGGCCCCCGGGCACGAAAATATTTTAGACACTTATAATATATCATAATGTTTAAAAACGAACTAAAAAACTTCACTAAAAATCACGAACTAAAAATCATTTTTAAGATATGATGCAATAATTTTAACAAATTTAAGCACATTTTGATTACCCCAAAAACTCAAAAAAAGCAATTTTAAACTATGCATAATTTGAAAAAAAATTTAAATGGTAACCAGTCATAATCCTCAAATAATAAAATAATTTTCAAAATCATAAAAGTGAATTAAAATAATTAAATTAAATCAAATAAACATAAAGGTATAACAAATTAAAATAAATTTAAAAGGTATGAATTATTTTGTCAAACTAAACAGTTATTAAAACATCTTTCAATGCCCAAGTACCTAAAATTTTCATTGGAACACAGAAAAATAGATTTCGGTCGCCTTTTTTTAAGTTTTCTTGTTGATAAACTATTGGTGATTGCATGATAATCGATCACTATTTGTAGAAGAAGAAAAATGCACACTTTATATAATCGAATATATTTATATTAAAAAATATGTAGGACAATGTTGTTTATTCTTTAAATACAATTTATACAAAGTAAGATTCTCAAGGGCCCCTTGAGTGCCTGGGGCCCCCGGGCATGGCCCAGGTGTGCCCATGCGTAAGGACGGTACTGGAGCCACATGCGGCTCTTTGAAGGGTTATTTGTGGCTCTCGATAAATATACCCGAGTTCCCTTTTCATTTTTGTGCTATTATATTTAAAAAAAATTATTATCTTTCCGTATGTATTTCAAAATGTCTTTTAAATTACTGAGAACAAATAAGACTAAGTACAGCTTTGTTCAATTCAAGGTGAGTTTTCCATTTCCAATGTAATGATGACACAAAAAGCATCTGCAGAAATAGAATTAATAGAGATGCAAGAGGATCAAGCTGTACAATTAAAATGTAAGTTGACGTCGATTACTGAATTTTGGAAATTTGTTCCAGAATCGAAGTATCCTGAATTAAAAAAGGTTGCTTATCGAATTATTTCAATATTCGGAACAACGTATTTATGTGAATCATTTTATTCCGCTTTAAAATTCTGGAAATCCAAACACCGATCAGTATTAACTAAGCAGCATCTCAAAGAATTACGGAGAAGTGCTGTCGTCAATTATTCACCAAATTTTAAAAAAAATTATCAACAGAAGTAAAATAAATGTGTTAATATTTAAATTCAATACACATATTTTGTACTTTTACTTATATGTTCTCAATAAGTATAATTTATGTAAAAAAATTGTTTTTAATTCCTTTTCCGCATACCTTTTAAATACGTATTTAATTGCGGCTTGCGAAAAATTTCCAATTTTGAAAAATGGCTCGACTATCAAGGAGCATGGCCACCCCTGTTACATGAGAAATTCGTTAAATAGAAAATCACCATATAAAATACTTAAACAAAACAAAACAGGTAAGAAATTCAAAAACGCTAGATACACCTTTATCTTGTAACTATAATCTACTATTTATTTTATTAAGCCATAAAAGAAATCTGCATGGCAAGTTTTTCGTTTAAAAGGAAAATAAAAAGGAATTTTACTGCTTTCTCTAAAAGTTAAGTGGCTCCAAAAATCAATTCAAGGTCAGTCATCCCCCCCCCCATGAAATGCGTTAACAAGTTTAAAATGTTTTTAAATATTTTTGGGCAATAGGGGAACTCAAAGAAAAGTTCGTTCAATAGAAAATTCACTTCGCTCTTTGAAAGTTATTTTACGAAGAAAATGTTGTTGGTTTCTCAAAAAAGATCGCAAAATAGAGAAATTCGCAAAATGGAAGTTCGACTGTATATAGCACAATAAAGACGAAAGGAGGGGTGAAAACAAAAAGAAGGAAAAAAAGAAAAAAAACGAGGAAAATAGAGAAAATTAATAAGTTTTATTTACTGCGCATAAGCTGCAAGTACATAAAATAGGATAAAATAATCGAGAAAACACGGAAAATAATAAAGATAATGGAAAGTAGAAGAAGAAAAATTATTAAAAAAATATTTAAAGGAAATATAATCAAAGCCCGCTATAGTGAACACTCTTTATAGTGAACTCCCGGATACAGTGAACGAAATGTTTGCTCACATGCCCTGCTACACACGTATAATGTTATTTTTTGTTGATATAGTGAACCAAAAAAATAGAGGAAGTTGGATGTTATGAACTTTTTTCTGTCTTCAGCTGATTTATTTTCTTCATTTTTGTTTTTTTGTAATAATTTTGAAATTTCTACTTCAAAATAAATAGGGGAGAGGGGGGCACATGGTATGTTTTACCAATATGATTTGAAATAAAACATCTCGAGAACTTTTCAATTGATGGCAGTACTAGTCCTACCTCTCTGCAAAACTTTCAGAACAATGAGCCATTTTGTTGTTCTATTCTGACAATTTTTTTGTATCAACTGGTATTGTATATATTATAATCACTCGCTTCTTCAAGTGAAAGCATAGTATAAATCAACTAAAAAGCTAAAATTAACTATTGCACACCATTATATGGACATTTAGGTAAGTTTATGACAATTATTATTTTTTTTTACTCAATTAAAAATTCCTTATTTTTCAAGTTTGGTTTAAGAAAGATGATGGGGCACTTGTGAACAGAACATCAGGGGCAGATGTGAACAGTTCACATGTGCCCCTACATAGCATTAAGATTATTATCCTCATGATATTATAAGTTTAAAAAATATGTATGCATTTAAAATTATTATTATTTAATTTTACATAATTAATTTATCATTTGTTAATTTTTTCTTTAAATTTTTTTTTTATCAAATGGTTGATCACGCATATTAACTGATACACTTGAGAAAGATAGAATTGAAAAAATTGAATTGATAGCTGCAAATGATAGCTGATAGAATTGGTAATTACAAATGAATAGAAAAAATGAAGATAGAAAAAATGAAGGAAAAAAAGCACGAAAGAGTATCAGAGAAGAAAGAAAAATGCCCATTACAACTCCTGAGGAACATGAAGTTGCGAAAAATCCAACATCGGAAAAATTATTGTACAGCGGAAAAATTATTTTCTTATTGACTGTACTGTTGTACAATTTAAATTCACATAGTAAGCTACAACCCCTTCAGTATAATGTGTATCTATATCTGTTATATTAATGATTTTCTTCTTTTAAATATGATGATTGCTTTGTGTTTTTAATCTTGTTAATATGTGCCCCAGTCTTGTTCACGTGTGCCCCCCATAGGGGCACACGTGAACAATTGAAGTCATTTTTCTAAAATATCATAAGGTAGAGAAATATTTTATTGAAAAATCTCAAAAAATTCCATAAGACTAAGAAAAGGCTATTTAAATCTATAGACTTCCTCACTGTGAGAAATTGATGATATTTTTTCAAAAATAAAGTAGTAAAAAAATTTGTTCACATGTGCTCCCTTCCCCCCTACATTAACTGATTTTTAAAAGCATTTATAGCATGAAATGTAGTAGCAATGTACGTTTTTTTCTAGTTTGCTTCATTATTGAATTGACTAATCATTCAAAGAAGTAGCCATCTTCCAGTATCTGTCGATGCATTTGCTAAATGATTGGGTGAGACTTACTTTTAAGTGCTCTAATGGCTGATTAGACAGGTTTGAAAAGCGGAATAACATAAATTCAGGAAAAATTATTGAAGAGTGTTTCCATATCTGATGTTGAGGATTGCTCATCACCTAAAGACTTTTTTTTTGTACCCAAGACGAACAGTAATAAAAAATAAAAGTTAATACATTTTTTGTAATTACATATTATGTTTCTGTCATTTTCGAATTTCACTTTATTGATCGTTTATTTAAATCAGTGTTTCCCAAAGTGTGGTACGCGTACCCCCAGGGGTACGGGAATAGTTTAGAGGAGGTACGCGTTTTTATGTGATAACAAACAAAAATTTTATTTAAAAACGAAGCTGACCATGAAATTTTGCGATAACGTATTTAGGCTATTTTTTGCAGAGTTAACAGTTAACAGGGGTCTGTTAACGGACCCTTCACAAAATATATTTTCATAAAAATGGACCCTTCACAAAATAATTTATCTTTTAATCGGACCCTTCACAAATTTGTTTATCTTCATTATTGTTTTGTTAATAGAATAAACCCTTCCCAGGGGGGGGGGGGGGGGGCAAGAAAGATGGATGTTAACGAATTAAGTTTTGTCTTCGGCAGACGATTCTTCCATTATTCATCCGAAATGAATATTCTGCGTTCAGCAGTACAGACTAAATACCAAATATTTGTATGTTGCATCTTTAATTTAGAAGCAGCAATTACTGTTTATTTTTGAAAATTTAATTTTTTCTTTTTGATTTTACACTGCTGAGCATAATCTCGTATATCTTTACAATTTAAAAAATCCTTGAAAATTTTTTTGCAATAACCGGACCCTATTTGCACAAATTCATAAAAGCAGGATCCTGGTAGAAAGAATGTGACTTAACGTTTATTTTATAATCACAAATTACGAGTCATTTTTTCACAATTTTACAGAACCGGACCTTTCACAAAATGTCTGGACAGACCCATGGTTAATATTTAGTGGTGTCAACAGCCAGTTGTGATTTTTAACTTCTGTAAAAAATTTTGATGGAAAAAAATACATTCATTTTTTTATTAGTGGTATACACAGCGTTACGAAAAATTTAGAAATGGTACACAAAAGTCATAAGTTTGGGAAACACTGATTTAAATAATGTGTAATATAAGAGAGTTTGGAAACATTAGTTAAAATTATTTACTGAACGGATAGTGTGATGTCCCGGATATAAGAAACCGAAATTTCGGTCCCTTGAAAGTTCACTATAGCGGAGTTTGACGGTATATTAAAAAGCTGGAAAACAAAATAATACAATTATTGTGTTAATATATTTTGCTTTGGCTATATTGATACAATGTTAGAAAGCACTCCTTTTTCGCGGATATAATCGTGTGAGCTGATGAAGATATTACAGTGGAGCATCGTTTATACGACGATCACTTATACGACGTTTACATTTATACGACGTTTTAGTGTGGTCCCAAATCATTCCTATTCATTTTAATGTAAAAATATATCGTTTATACGACGCGCAGAATCGGTTATACGTCGGTTTTTAGATTTTGTTCACGCTTATTTAATTTTTTATTTTTTCTTGTGTATTTTAAAAAAGGGCGGAATTTGCCAACATGAATGATACAGAAACGGGTGCCAACAAGAATGCTTGGATGACGACCGTAATTTTTACTAGATGACTGAAAAAACTAGACAATGTTATGAGGAGGCAAAAACGAAACATTTTGCTATTCATCGACCAATGTCCAGCGCACCCATCGATACTAATTATTTTGGAAAATGTAAAAGCTCTCTTTTTTCCTGCAAATTGCACAAGTGCGCTTCAGCCATTAGATTTGACCGTGATTAGAAATCTAAAATTGCATTATAGAAAGCAGTAAGTTCAACTCGCTATTCAAAGCATTGTAGAAACTAATATCAAGAAAATATAATTAAAGGTAACATACATTCAAATTGCTCACTGCAATTTTTCTTCTTTGGTTATTTGTTTGTTTTGCTTCGTCTAATTTAGAAATTTATGTAAATCAACACGTTAAACATTAAAATTAACTGAAAACAGAGTTAGTTTCAGTTTTAGAAGTAAAAATCGATTATACGACGTTATCGTTTATACGACGTTTTTCGGTGGTCCCTTCGGCGTCGTATAAACGATGCTCCACTGTATATCTTTTCATTATTTCATTTTCCGGTTTTTTAATATATTTTTTGAATTAAATTTTCCTTCTTCTCTTTTTATTTATCTTTATTATTTTCCATGCCTTCCTTTTATTTTTTAACTCACCTTTTTCCCTTCATTTTTCATCTACTACACCCAAGCTGCAAGTATATAGAACTCATAAAATAAGTTAAAAATATATGGAAAACATAAAAAAATAATATGTATGTAGAAAACATTAAAAAAAAAAAAAAAATACGTCGAGACTAATGAAAAAAGAATAAGAATAATTATTAAAATAAAATATTTTTAAAAATATTTAAAAAAAAATATTAATATAGAAAATGAAAAAGAATAATATGTATATAGAAAACATAAAAAAATAATATGTAAAGACTGAAAAAAGAATAAGAATAATTATTAAAATAAAATATTTTTAAAAATATTTTTAGAAAAATGTTAAGAAGTCGGAAAACTAAATAATGAAAATATATATAATCTAGTCGTCAGCTCACACGATTATATCCGCAAAAAAGAGTGCTTTCTAATATTGTATTAATATAACCAAAGCAAAATATATCAATACAGTAGTATAAGGAACATCAAAAGAAATTGCAACTAAAATAGAACATGTTAAGTAAAAAATATACGAAATAAAACAAATCAAGCAAAAAATAGAAAATAAAATGTAGAGAAAAATAGAGAATAAAGTATAAAATGTATTCTATAAAGCGAGTGGCGAAATCAAATGAACTTACACGTTTCGGAATCTCTTAAGGCAGGGGTGCCAAACTCTCGGCCCGAGATGAACATTTCTGTGGCCCAGTCAATATATTCGGAGCAAAGTAAAAATAAAATAGAAATGTGAATTAGAAACGAAACCAGCATATAAAATTATAATATACTCTATTTATAAACTATACGGATCATTTTAAATTGTCCGCTCGAAAATGTAAAATTCTAATTGGCTGAAATGGAGTCCGTTTCACACTAAGCTATCAATTGGCACATAATCAGGTTTATCCTATCATAGCGAGTTAAGTTGGTTATCTTGCTCCAAGGTTCTCAATCAATTCTGGGATTTGAACGAAAAAATAGGTAAGTTTTTACAAACTATAAATCAAGATACAAGCTTGTTCTCCGATTAAATATGGTTGCAAGATTTATCTTTTATGGTTGATCTAACCAAAAACTTATCTGATTTAAATTTATTGTTACAAGGCAAGGATCAGATCATTACGAACATGTTTGACATAATTAAAAAAGCAATCAAATGTAAATTATTTCTTTGGGAAAGGCAACTGAAAAATGAAGATTTAACGCACTTCCCAACGTGCAACAAGAACAAATCTAATTTAGATGATACTGCATCGTATCAAAAATACGCAGAAGAAAATTTCAAATCTTAGAACAGAATTTGAAACAAGGTTTAAAGATTTTAATTCTTTGGAAGACAAATTTTGTTTGTTTTCTTCGATTTTCTCAATAAATATAGACTCAGTATCCAGTTACATGCAAATGGAAGTGATTGAGACTCAGTGCGACTCAAATTTGAAGGCAAAGTGTGTCTAAATTTCACGAATATTTACCAGCAAGGTTTGAAAATACTCGAAAATTCGCGTATGAAATTATTTCCAAGTTTGGAAGTACTTATCAGTGAGCGCAATTATTTTCTGTTATGATTGGAAATAAATCTCCTGTCAGAAACCGTATTAATAACACTCACGTTGGCTCAATTTTGAAAGTAGTCTCGGCCAATAAAATTTCTCCCGAAATAGAAAAGATAATAGCAGAGAAGAAATGTCAAGTATCAGAACGTAAACAATATTTTTACTTTATATATGTTTATTACAATTCAAAATAAAAATATTGGTTTCTATGAACATAGATTTTTTTTTTTTTTTTTTTTTTTTTGCGGCCCACCTAAAGTTAAGCTTTGTTTATTTGGCTCAAGTTAACTTTTGAGTTTGACACCCCTGTCTTAAGGATTATTTAAAATATTTTTGTAATACGTTTGCCGGATTATGAAATATGAAAATCGAAGCACAAATAGAGGTTAAAAGCGTAAATAGAGGGATCTTTTAAGGCGCATTCTTACTGCAGTACTGAAGCGCGTTTCATTTGCTAGTAACCTTAGATTAGTCCGAAAATAGATGTGCGCAAGGTAATAATATTATATTGGATAATTTACAGCTTGTACTTAATAAGGTTGATATTTAATAATACAATTTTAATGATTTCAAAAAAATTAAATTCGTTGAAAAATGAAACATGATTTTCTTGGTTTGCACAGATTTTTAGCCATAAATTTGCCAGAATAGGATTTGCACATGGTAAAAATACAAATTTAGTTCACAAAGAAGTTTTTAGTAAAAATTTATTGGTAATAATATTATACAATTAACTCAATGATTTTATGTAGAATTTAATAATGACATATTTTCGGTATCCATTGTTTTTATCAAATTTTGAAACAGTTTGTCTTTTTACTTTTGGATAAATATACATTATTACATATTCTTTTAAGTTTATTTATTTGATTAAAAATGGTATTTAAATAAATGTTTTTAGAAACATTGGAATTCCAAATAATTAGTTTATTTATATTAAAATTAAAATCATATCTTTTATCGTATAAATCAACAATGCAGATTTTTTTTTTTAATATCTGAATTCAACAAATTAAAATTAATGTTATTATCAAGATTACGAAGCAAGATCAGTTCGTCGGGGTAAATATTATTTAACAAAATTGTATAATTTTGAAATTTAAAGATAATTAAATCATCAATAAATCTAAAAAAAAATTTAATATTAAAAGTATAGTTCTTTTCCTAAAAGTGCAAAAAAAAAAAAAATTATCTAAGAGAGATAAAAAATTAGATCCTTGTGGTATTCTATCCATTTGAATAAAAATATATTTTCCACTGTGAAGATAATTATTAAAAAGACAAAAATTCATTAGAATTTCCAAATAATCGTAATCGCAAGATCCTGGAAATCAAAAGTCGCATTAGAATTAGTTTTAATTTGTCTAATAAGTTCTAAAATCGGTTGATTATTATTCATAATCCAAGAAAAATCATCTTTAATAATATTGTTAATAATTTTATTTAAGTAGTTAGAGAAAATGGTGCCAGGTTTAGTTAGGTAAGTATTAGACCCATATGTGACTGTTTTAAATTTATTAGGAGTTTTATGAACTTTTGATCTGATAATTAAGTAAAGAAATTGTATATTGTTATTTTTTAACCTCTTCTATAAAGCTAAAATATTTTTAATGATAAATTTTTTATTTAACACTAGAAAGACTGAAACTTAGTATATACCTAAGAAAATTATACTTTGCAACATTCGTTTATCCAAATGTCATTGTGCATTCTTTTTCCATGGGAAGGTTCAACAAAAATTTTCATCATATCGTCGCTTCGTAAGTTTGTTCGATTAAGTTAACTGTGTTTTAACAGGATGGAATGGAAACTGGCAGGAGGTTATGTTCACTTTCTTCCTCGAAAATATTATTAATATTAGTATTATTTTGAGGTTTAAAAAATAGATTCAAATTTTCGTAAAATATTGCCTGCCAGTTCAGTGTGCCGTGATGCTCAGGCGTTAAGTATTTGTACATTCGTGGGCACTTAAGAAAATATTTCCTTCTTTTTGTAAGATATTGCATTTCAGAAAAACCTGCAATGCAAAATAATTCGCGAAATCTTTACCCAGAAAAGCACCTTGACATTCGTGTAGATGGACGCTTTCCAAAAAAAATTCATGAAAGCTTTTTTTTTGCAAAAATATTTCGAGCTCCAAAAATTCCAATATTCTTTTTACAAATTGAACCAATTTTAAAAATATTCCGAGCTCCGAAAATAACAATATTCTTCTTACAAATTGAACCAATTTTAAAAATATTTCGAGCTCCAAAAATTCCAATATTTTTTTTACAAATTGAACTAATTTTAAAAATATTTCGAGCTCCGAAAATAACAATATTCTTCTTACAAATTGAACCAATTTTAAAAATATTCCGACATCCAAAAAGTTTGATATTCTTCTTACAAATTGAACCAATTTTAAAAATATTCCGAGATCCAAAAATTTCAAAATTTCAATATTCTCCTTCAAAACTCAATCTTTTCTAAAAAAATAAATTTATAAAATAAAACGAAGACCCATTTAGTTATAAAATATATAATTGTTATTTTTCTATGTAAGAACATATTATTTTAATGTGTTAATCGTAATATAAATAGGAAATAAACGATTTCTTAGATTTGAAAAATAATCAATTGTACTTTTGAAAAGAAAGCAAGAAAGAGAACTTATTAATAAGGAATATGCGATACGAATAACTATTTTAAATTTAAGTCCTCAAACATTTTCGAAAAGATTTGTTATTTAATTATTTTTATTTAATTTTTTGAAAAAAATTTATTATTTAATCATTTTTATTCAATTTTTCGAAAAAATTGAATGCAATGTTTCTAAAATAGTTTTTCAAATCCAGCAGAGTTGGAGTACGGAGATGAGTTGCTTCAAATTATATAAGGTAAGGTTCAATAAGGTAAACAATGAAATAATCCATCTAAGATTTAATAAACAGAACAAAAAGAAAAGTGCCTTTTGGATTACAGATGGCAGCACGATATGCTTTATTTAATCAAAGGTGAGCGCTGTTCTATATTATATATCAGGGGTTTCCAACTCACACGAGGCCGGGGGCCGCAATTAAAAACACCAGTCAAATGGCGGGGCCACAACTTTATCAAAATTTTATATAGGACTCTTTTATGTTTGAATGAAGTTATGTTTGAATAAAAGTTTTTTTAATATTAAAAAAGAAACGAAATAACAAGCATTACAAATAATGCTTGTTACGTATCATTTTGAATCTTCTCATTACGTATCATTTCGAATCTATTTTTGTATTTAAATAAATATTTTCTTTCATGCAAAACTTGAGAAATAAATTTTTTTGAACCGTTGGTATGCTAAATTTCCCAGATAACAAAAAAAAAAATAGATTTTTTTTTTTTTTAAGAGAAAAGTATTTTAAGCCCTTATAGATTTTTTACGAAAATTGTCCGCAATGAAAATCAATATATTTTAGTTCGCAGGCCAGAAAAAAAGGCCTCGAGGGCCGGACCGCCAGTTGGAAACCCCTGTTATATATATTACAAACATTAGCGTTCACTAATTAGAAAAGCATATAATTCGAGATTGCTTAATTGAAATCATGCAAACCCTGCTTCAGTTATCCAATTCAAATATTTTCTTAATTTTTGATCTTGTTTAATTTTTCATTTTTTTAATAACAAGAAAGAGATGTGAATGGAACGAAATAAATTATATTTCTCTCTGCAGATTCTGTGATTCTGAAAACTAACTTTTGCATTTAATAAAAATGTAAACGGCAGTTTATAAAGATCAGTAAATAATTATTTGGTTTTAATAAAAAATATATAAAGTATCTAAATTAATCGGTAGATGGCAGCACTAAAACAAACAAATAAGCAATATATCTTCTCAACTTATGCTTGTCCGGGAGCAGTAATTCAAAACACCA